>NW_020537324.1:8420067-8451511 GCF_003426905.1 Ctenocephalides felis
TTGCGCACATAATTTGCTCAGTCATAACGATAACAATACATTATTTTTAAAAAATGTGCTTTGGGTACGGTTGTGACATATGATTGTGGCTCTTGTCCATTTTGAGAACAGATTAAATAAATAAAAAAAATCTAACGTCATTAAGACAAAATAGAAAAGAGAGAGAGAGAAAGGAAAATTCAATACAAAAAAAGATTTTACAACTTTTTTAAGCTTTGTTTAAAAAAATATATTTTATTTATTGTTAGCTTATATTTATAAGCTTTGTTGAAATAATTATGTATGTTGTGTTACATATTTCCAGCATATTATTTTAATATCTATTGTTCAAGGCCTATTGTTTTTTAACCTATTTTTATGTCAGTCATAACCGTCCTGGGGGTGTGGAGGGTTGTGATACTTCTCCTGTACTTGTCTGATTTAATTTCAAGGATATGTCAGTAATTCAGTGTTTGCACGTAGGCAAATGTTGTCACTATTTATTTACTTTTTCTCCAGCAAACTGGTGAATTAACAAAATTATCGCTGATAAAAAAAGGGTGGCACAACCATAATTTAATAATATAATTATTATTTCATTTATGAGTCTGTAACAAAAAAAATTACTAATATAGGATGTAAACCTCATGTCTAAGTGTGAATTCTGTATAAAAATTGCACAATATATACGCTTCTGTAAACCAATTTTACAAATATTCTTACCTGTTATACTAACATTTCCACTCACAAATCGCGTCATAAATCGAAATGTTACAGAACTCAATAAATCAAATAACGACTCTCCACTGAAATTCTCAACTGACGTCTGACGTATTGGCACGAGTCTGCATTTCCTTTTTCAGTACAGACAGAGATAAATATAAAGCAATAAGATTATTCCAAAAGCAATCTTTTAAAATGAAAAAGTTTTTTCATGCACACGGCAAAGACAAGCTATTAATCAAATGTATTTTGCATTCGGCATAATAATATTAATGCGAAGTATATGCGGATCAGTTTTGCTTTCAAGCTTCATTTTCGGCAAATGAATTCGTGCTGTGTAGTTTATATCTAATTACGAATACTCACCTAAATTTCATTAACTTCATACGAATTTCAATGCAACTATTAATTAAATCGAGCTGCTTTAGCTGAGTAATAAGCTCTTTTGTAAATACACATACACAGTCGTACATATGTGCCAATCATATATGGGACATGAAATATAGTTTTTCCTGGATTTTTCTTATTTGATTAATAAGTTTTCTTGATACGTCCCTACTTGAATTATCTAATAAAGTCACCAAATCCTATGTAATTTCTTTTATATTATAGTTGCGCTTACCGTGTTAATCTTGTTTGATAAATTTATGTAATAAAATTTTTAGAAAGCAAATTTTTGCGTCTGTTCTTGAATTATCATGTTAAGATGCAGTTTATATTTTTATAATTATTTGACTCTACAATCTTCTTTGAAGGTCCGTGCTTGTGAATATATAAAGCTTGCTTTCACAGTTCAAACATATTTATTCAATACTTTGCTATTGTTGATGAATACATCTGACTATATTTCAAAAAATCACTTACCCTAAAATACCGATATAAGCAAATGATTAAATCTGATATCTCCCTTATACTCCAACCAAATCAATCTATCGTTCCAGGTAATGAATTATATAATATTCATCATATTCAAGAAAATATCTTTTATCCGATATTCCCAGAAAAGAGTATATCTGCAAATTCCAATTTACCTGTTTGTATTCACCGTGGTGTATCGCGTAATCGTAATGAAACAATATTGAATTCCCAAATTACTTCTAAATGCCACATTGGTTACGTACGAGATTAAATATATTACATCGGTACGTCTGGGTCAGGGCTGGAGAACTTTAATTTCTTCGACATAGAAGCACTTTGTGGTTTTCAATTTCACATACATTATTATTTCATTAGTTAAAAGCGTATGCTATCGAGTGTGTGAGCTTTCTCTTGTCGGGAAAACTAAATGCGCATCGGTATTCTTGTGCACTCCAGAAGGATGGCAATTGGATTTCTGGGACAATCTCTCCAAGAGCTGTTAAATCATTTGTAAAACGTTTAATCAGGTACATAAATTGCTTAAGGTTTTAAATATCTGATAACTATGGTAAGAGAAAGAGGATACTGAGTAGTGGGTACAGTTGTATCCGTTGTTACCTATTTTTTTATCAGAAAAAAAATCTTTCATCACTTTGCTGAAAAAAAAATATGGCCATTAAATACAATGGATTACTTCTAAAAACAAATCACATGAGTAAAGAACGAGTGTCACAACCGTCCACACCGCAACAACTTTTTGACTCTTAGAAAGCAATGTGGTCTACAGATCATGTTAGTCATAAAATCTGATGTAAATGTAGGGTGCAAAGCAATAATAGGAACATGTTCAATCCAACATACTAGGTCTTTCTCCTTTTGGACCCTATGTCAAAATCAGTATAGTTTAGCTGTAATGGCCACTGGCACTACCGAACCCAGTAATTAGATATGTATCTTATACTGGTTGAGGATTAGATTATGTGAATCATTATTTTCAAAATAAAATATAACATACCTGCATATCAAATCGTAACAAAACTTAGAAGTATGTTTTACGTCGACTTTTTTCTACTGTTTTTGAATAAGACAGATCTTATACAATGTCACCGTTGTTTAACAAAGCAAACATCAATTTGAGTCTTTTATTACTCAATAATTATTTTTATCTGTTAACACCTCTAATGAGTCTTCTAAACGCTTGTAATCCAATCCCTGTAACAGTTCCAGTTCATGTCTCCGGGCGCTTGTATACGTAACTTGTGGTATATACACATAGTTGTAATCAAGGTAGTGCCTTCTTGTCGGCAGGATTTTAGCCCAGGGATATTATTGTTTAATCGCTGAAGCTCTTGGGATCATGTTGCGACCGCGCCGACAACGAAATAATGAAATAACGAAACAAACGCAAAGGCGCAAGTATTGTCTTACCGCACGGTGGGGCGATCGTATTTCGCATTTCGTACAATCTTGATTTAAAAATAACTTTCGGATTGCGGAATGGTCTTCGTGCTGTTTCTACAGACGGTGAAGATTAGGAAAATCTTAATAATATTTTGATTTAATTATTTATTTATTGACTTATTTTGGAAACTTCTGCAAACGCTCTATGGGTGGATTGTAAACGATCTATTGTAGTGTATTTTTATTCCAAACTTCACACTCTGTTTATCTAAACAAAGTTTGGATTTAACATTTGTTACCCCCAAAGTAGTCTATGTCGACCCCTAAGGTTTTCATTAGATATAAACAATTTTCTAGGTGTACAAAATTAAGAAGTGATCCACGAAGTTAATATAACACATCAGATTCATATTTTTTATTAAATACATTTACATATTGCTACTTTGAATTTTTTAATAAATGTATGCAGTAAAAATATTTTTACTTTTACTTTTAGTTAAAGATTGCATACTTATAACACCCGCATAATCGCTTATAGCAAATATTGCTATAAGTCGTTCTATTGTATAAACAAGTGACAAAATATTATTTCCACTCGTCATTAAATTGAATACTTATTGCTTTGCAAAAGACTTCATATCATGCCTCAATAAATAAAATTGGACTACCAGAGATAATATTTTTTTTCTTCTTGTGTAAAAATGTCACCGTTTTGTAACGAATTACGGGTATGAAATGTTTTATCAGTATTGCATTGCATATATTTAACACCCTTTAGTACTTTTGTCAAATATAGCTAATAGATATGTTTGTATTGTGAATATAAAACAAAATACAATCTGTGTCATTCTGTTAATCCAAATAAGTTGTTTCATTGTAGGTTATGGGCCCATTTCTCAAAAAAACAATTGGTGTTGAGCTTTTTACCAGTGATTATGCAGTAAGACAAATATTGAGTGCGAATAGTCGTTTTATTATTTATGATACTAATCTTTAGTACTGTTACATCTTTATAAAAAATTATTCTCATATACAAGATATCTATCTTAAAGCGAAAAATAACTAGCTGTAAGTGGAATTCTGTCTTGAGGCAATTATAGCACCGTGCCTTAAAGCAAATTGCTGGAACTTCCCGTACCGTAACGAAATGTTCGAGGAATACTGAATGTTTTCAAATAGATTATTATAAATATTGTAACATTGTCTAATATTTATAAGAATTATATAAACTGAATAGCAGAGTTGAAATTATTTATAAAGTATATTAGAACTAATAGTCAGAATTAAAAATAAAATCTGAAATATTTTCGATATACAAAAAACTAAAAAAAAAAAGAAAAAAAAAAGTTGGAACCAAATTTTTTTTTCCGAAATCAATTATTTTGTTAAGACAAGCAGAAAGTTCTTTGAATCATTTAAATCGGACGCTTAGTTCTCTCAAAAACTGCCATTTTTTACATATTTAGCTTCGTATCTTCAAAATGGCTGGGCCTGCCTTTGCCAAAAACTAATAAACACTTCTCCCAATCATTACTAATTGAATGTTTTTTAGATGATTCAAATCGGATACTCCGTTCTCTCAAAAATTCGATTTCTATTTTCTGCACTCTTTGCTCCGTATCTCCGAAACGGCTGGACCTGCCTTTGCCAAAAACTAATCAGTTCTTTTCCCTATCAATAGGAATCGAATGTTTTTTGAACCATTCAAATCGGTTGATCCGTGCGCCCTAAAACGTGACTGGAAATTTGTAATATAATTACTTTCGATGCATTAGGGTGTGATCATTGACAAACCTAAAGCAATTAGTACTTTTATGTAAATTGTAAGATCTTGCTCATTACTCTTCATTGGTGATTTTACTACTATCGTGAAATCAATTAATTTATATTGAAATAGAAAAAATTGCTGTCGCTTTATATAAGGATTATTATCATTTTTGTAAAATACTAGTCGTCATTTATTGAGTATACATTTAATAAATTAACGTTTATATTGCCATCGTTTTTAAAAACCATTGAAGTTTACATTTCTATATTACACAATGTCTGTGACAAGTACAATTTGTTAATTAAACCGGATCTGTTATTATACAAATGCTTTTGCCGTAGGCCGGTCACGAAATTAGGGCGATCACTTGCGCCCCCGGAATACGCAATATACAATTTCGGGACATTTATTCACCATTCGCACACAATCACGTGGAAATGTTCTCTTTATGCAAAATAATTCTTTTATGTAAAATTAATTAAATGTGGACAGTAACTTGAGGGAATATATGTACATTTCATGTTTTATGGATTGAGTAATTATTGGAAATTAATTATAAGAATGGTATTGATATATATATATATATATATATATATATATATATATTATATATATATATATATATATATATATATATATATATATATATATGTAGAAGAGAAATATTTACAAAAAATAGTAGTGATTATTTTTAATTTTCACCCACTTCCACAGTGAATAAATGGTAGTTCTTGCAAAAATTTATATTTATTTTTGATTATAATTTATTATATTTCATCAAAACTAATTTTATAAACGAATACCAGGCAAGTGTAATTCAAATAAATATAATATGGATATTGTATCATTTTACAGTATTTCATCTATCAATACAGTTATATATATTTTATTATTACTTGTCGCAATTCCTTATTTTATTCTATGATCCCAAAGTTTATACATCAATCGGAAAAGGCAAATGTATCAAACTTTTACTATGCAATACAACTTAAAGAATTATAAAACCGGCAAAAAAATAAGTTGGCAGTCTGGAAATAGCAAAAACTTTTCAATTCCTACCGGAGCGGCAGGAATCATAAGCAGGTGGCGGCACAAATAGAAAGGGCGGCCGACCGGTCTATAATAGTACGCGGTATCATGGCAGCGAACTTTTGTTATGAGCTTAAAAACTTAACGCAGCGGTTCCGCGCAAACAAAAGTACCGCGAGCTTTTAAGTTTACCTTTTTTGCTTCGGTTGAAAGTGGTACTGAAGCTACGGAGTTGAAAAGAACTTAGACTCAAAGCGACTAGCCGTTCAGAACTAGTAAGAGTCAATTCAGATTTTTTGAATTGTGATCGTTAACGATATTAAAGTCAGAAAGCTTTGGTAACAGAAATATTACAAATTCGCTTTATTCAATCAGACGTTGTATTTATAATCATAGTTATGACCATACGATTATATTCATTTGACTAGTGAGCATAAGCTTTAAATAAACTAGTAATTTATGGCATCGTGCTGGAACTTTCCAAACCGTAATTTAAATTTGTTATAAGTTCAGAAAAGAATAATCATATTTTTGAGAATTTTGAATTTTTTTGGGCAATTTGAAAATTTTGAAGACATTTGAAAAATTTAAATAATAAAAAATCCCCTTTTAGAAATACTGATATTTTTTCAAAAACATAGATTTCTTATTTTTTTTAAATTTCGGAATTTCTTGAAAGTTTTGATACCCATTCATATCCGTTGATTCTAATTACAAAATATCTGATTTTTGACCGCTTATTGAATAATTCAAAAATGTTGAGCTCTAGAAAGCGTCGACAAAAAGTTGTGTCCATACATACACACATACAATACACACACATACATACATCCATTTTTTTATGGTATGCCAAAATGTTCTGAAACCTAGATGCATTTATGATAAAATTGTCAATTGACGCTTGTGCATTTTGTGGGTTAGGTTTTATGTGTAAAGCGCAATCCATAGCTTTTTGACAGCTTGTTACTACCAAACATTACGAAAAAAAAACCAGTAACATAGCGTTACCATAACGCTTCTATTTATCGGTTTTAAATTGCGATAAAAAAAATTTCATGTGTGATGTAAATCGATTTCCATTAGATTATTTGAATAATCATGAGAATTGCTATTTCATTCGATTGGATATTTAATCAGCATGATTAAGCGTATAAATATAATTTAAATATAAGTTTCTCCACATGCACTTCAAATAGTGTTTATTATAACAATTCTAGTTATAAAGCGTTCTGTTAATTTACTTTTAACTAACGATCATTTACCTCATTTGTCGATTTCATAAGTATTATGTAAAATTATGCTGCCAGCAAATTTAGTAACGAGCTTATATATTCCGGCTATATAGGCCAATTATAATGAGTGCAAATATTAATACGCTGACTCTTAATAATGTGCGCACACCTAATAATCTAATGGATTGTAATATATATATATATTGCAGTGACCTCTATACACATGATATTGATTATACTTTCAGTTTGAGATCACTTCGACGGAATATTGATTTATGCATGCAATTAATTTAGTAATTGAATCGAGGTAATTTATTTCGGTGGAATTTGTTGATTCGGTTCAGTTGGTATTGTTGATTGTAGTTCTTTGTCATAGGATGCAAAGCTAAGGAAAGAAATGTGCTCAGTTGACAACACAAACTGCTTTACACATATTTTATACTCCCTGTCATATTATTTATAAATCATAATAACAATAATATTTTATGTAAAAAGTCTATGATCAACTGTAATGAACATTCAGGGCGTGAGAACATATTTATTTCCTGGCTCTTTTACTATTTATCAATTTTATTCAGATATCAATTATCTATCAAACTTATTTACCTTATTTAATTCTCATTATTTTCATGAATAGCATAATAATCAGTTCTCAAAATAGCAGTCTAATCCAAATTTCTCGTCGTTTCTACAACGTTATAACAAACGATTTGCTTAGAATTTCTTACGATTTCTCACATTTTGAATCATTGCATGTAATTCAGTTGCAATCTAATACTATATTAAATACATTAAATTGATCTATCTAAATTTCTAGTATTATATTGGCGTTTGAAGAGCAACGATATGAATTCTAATTCTAATAATTAATTATAGTGCTCATGATAAACATACATAAATTCATAACTATACTCCAATATAGTTTATTATAGATAGATTCGTGAATATTAAGTTCATTGTGGATTATTGGGTGCTAATCGAGTTTTATTGATTCCAAACTATTTCATACGAATTATTATATTCTCTACCCAGCTGCGCACTAACTTATTCAAAGCTATTTAAAATAACAATCGACAATTTGCAATTGCAAATGCGACGTTACATTTGAATTAATATTTCATCAGATGTGCATATTGCATGAATGCCAAATTTTGAGTGCTATATGTGCCAATAATATCGATATATCTACCTAACTAACCGCTTCTGTTCGTGTTTTATAGAAAAGCTTTGAAAACTAAAGCGAGGCATTGAATAAATGAATATACATTGTTTTGTTAATAATAATTAAATATTCAATATCAATTTCTATTTGCCGGACGTAATGGTAATTGAAATTTTATATATAGACAGACATTGAAATATAACCGATATGTTTTATCGATGGATTGCTGTACAGTTGCGTTTTTATTCTATTTGCTAACTAGAGTGGTTTACATTTCGATTGCAAAATTATGCAATTGCAAGATACATTTTACATAATTTCAATTGCGTTAGAAATAATTGAATATTCATTGGAGCATCGCGATATTATCTGAGATCTTTGCGAGAATAATTTATTCATTTGAAACTGAAAAACATTGGATTGTTTGTAATTGCTGTATGCATTTTAAAATATTAAATTATCGGAGAAAATTAAAAATAATATTGAACGCTCTCGGCATCAATATTTAAGTGCTACTTCACTAAGATTGTTAAAATGGGTGTAATGTATTAGAAGATATTTCTCATGAGAATTACAGTTACGTGCATTGAATATTATAGGTATTAGGAGCTGCTAGAAAACATAATATAGTTTGAATATAAATTTCAATTTTATAATTAAAAATGTAAAATAATCATTTTTTGTTGATTGAATAATATACCCTGAAACCAATCACTTAATAATATATGTAAATATAATATAATAATGAATTTAATAAAAAGTTTTAGAAATTATAAGCCTTCAATATATTTGTAGCACAGTAGCTGTTTATGTTCTTTTTTTTTGAATATATATATATATATATATATATATATATATATATATATAGTCATATATAGTCATATATAGTTCATCAAATCATTTAGTATAGCGATAAGTCTTTGTAATTGCTAAAAATATTAAATATTATTACATTGTTCAATTACTATTCTTTTCAGTTTATTTGATTAATAATGATAAAATTGCCATTATTTTAAAAAAAGGTCAAAAAACTATAACATTGATTTTAGAAAATGTACCAGTAGTTCAAGGACTATTTCTTGTTCGTTAAGAAACTTTTTTTTATAACAATCTGTGAAAGAAAACATTTTAGTAACTGTGGAAATCAGGATATGATGTTAAAATAATAATTAACTCAATTTAGATTAAAAATTAATTAATTTCTTATGAATTAGTGTATAAAACAAATCGTATGAAACCTTATTAATAGATGACGTATTCGTCATCAACTAAAACTCAATTTTCCTTCTAGATTGATTCAAACAATTTAAAAATGAACTGATTACATTAGTTAATATAGAGATCTAGAAGGAATATAGTTTCTAGTCGTCTAGTTAAACTTGTGATTATCTATATGATTCTTGATTAGTTTATTTGAGTATTTTTCTAGTTTGCAATATATGTATTTAACTCTAACTTAATTACTTGCAAATAAACTCGTCTCATTCATTACTAATTGACAGAACAAATAATAAATGATATATAATTATATATAATTTCATCAAAAAATCCGAATTGCTACTTTTATGTTTTCTCGACGTTCAAGGCATTCTGAATCGAATGAGACCAAATTTGGAAAAAGTATGCTGGTGTGTATGTATGTGTGTGTGTGTGAACACATTTTTTATTAACTATTTGAGAAAACCACAACATGGTACATGATCTATCTCTGTTAGTATATTTTGGTAATAAACTAACGGATATTTTACAATTCTTTTTAACGTAACTTTTATTATGAACTATTGTGATAATTAATACATCTACAATAATTTAAAACTTGTGGAGCATGTCATAGTGCCTTAAGTCAAATTGCTGGAACTTACTGCAACGAATGAAAAAAAGTTGATTTCTGAGAACTTAGTAATATTTCATATATTTTTTCAACTTTTTTAAACCATGCGAAACGATTGAAACGTAAAGATATATAAAAAAAAATTTCATTTTCGATTTTTTGCGATTACTATAGTCAATACTACGGGAAGTTAATTAATAAATAAAATTACCTTTTCGAGTTTTATTAATTAAAATTATTGTATGTGTTTGTAGTTATGATAACTTTTATATTTTACCAAGTTTATCAGTGTTTGATGACGCAGCTGACCGTTTTAATACGCAGGGGCAATTCAGTTCGGACTTTTGTGTTTCGTATAAATAAACACAGGGCAGAGATTATAAATCCAAAATGTTATATCATCCGCTCATTGCGTATTCAGGACTTTATCTTCGATATTATGTGATAATACATTCGGTCCGTTGGCTGTGTGTCATACACAATACAGAGGCAATATCTGCATACCGGCCGAGGAGCGTGCCAGCCAGCCAGAGCCAACGTGCACACATTTGTACGTATATTTCAGCCCGTCGCACAGCTTGTATTTATTACGGAATAACCCCAATAAAGTAGCCCATACCCAAATCAACACTATAATCCTTAGACTAGCACGTTTACAATTTATAATATATAGGTCCGAGGAACTTTCGGTCTCGACACATTAGTTTGATATATATTCGGGCCATTATTAACGACAACACATTCGAGAATGTCTTTAAATTTATTGTTCTCGCCAATGCTACGATTGAATTTTATGATGTTTTGATAATATTGCAGGTCTAAATGGCTTTTTGTTGACCAACATATATTTCACAAAAGATAATTCACTGAACATATTGAATCGTTATTGGTATTGGCAAGTTCATTATACATAATAATTATTTCAGATTGCTTATCAAGTTTTGTTTTAAAAATTTGATATCAATTAAATAATTTTAGATATGTCTAAAAACAGAATGATCATAATAAATTTACTCACAAAAATTAGCAAGTTTTTTTTCATATATGTAACTAACGAATGCACTTCTATACATACATGTTTAATTCTGAACTTGCTAATTAAAACATAAAATCTTAAATAAAATAGTTGCACGAGGTATTATTATTGCCAATGTTAAACGGATATATAAGAACGGATATAAATAATCATTGACAAAAATATTTTAATTTATGAGAAAAACGTCTTCCTTTAAATATATAATATTTTTAATCAATAAAATAAAACTTTTATAATAGAAAATGTTACACCATTGCTTCACATTGCTCCCATATTGAATAAAAATGACTTATCAACTTATTAATTATGCCTTAAGAAGATAGAAATCATACAAATCTGTTACAAATTTTTAAATTACGAAAAGCTCTTCATATCATAATATTCAATATATGTAATCCACCTATACTTTCTTTCATATAGTTCGAGTAAAAATTATATATACAATTAAAAAACACGTTTGCGATTATTATATTTAGTGGTAATATTTTGTTTCTTGTATTTTTATATTGTTTAGACTTTTTTCAGAATAAAGGTTTAGTTGGTCCTTTTTACACCACCCGCATGTATGTTTTTATAAAGATATATAAAAATTCAAAAATAACATAAAATATTTAAATAACAAATACTTAAAAATTATATTAAGATCACGTAAACTAAACAACGTGCTCGCAATAAAAAAAGCTATCAACAAAAGAAAATACCTAAACATCAAATATATACAGGAAGTTATCAAGGAGAGAAGTACGAAATATCATCAAAAGAGCGCATACCATCCAAATACTCTAATAAAAGACCTGTTAAAACAAGTACCTATGAGAACACTAAAAAGAAAGTGGCTGCAAGATTTAATAAATTAACAATTAATATATTTATGTAAAAAAATTCCCCAGTGAGGTAATTTCTAAAATCCCTGTACCTGTCTGCAAATAACCTCATTGAACCCAAGGTTCAGATTGGTTATAAGAAATAAAAAAAAAATGAAAAAAAAACAAAAGAAAATAATTTTGTTATGCAATTTCAAACCTATTAATAATATTAGTAAGACTCCATTTCCCACATGTAAAATTTCAATGTGGTAAAACTTGCTCCAATTTTGCACTTCATTTCTTATTCCAACGAAAGCAATAAACCAACTATCAACATCATTGGTATTCAAAGCGGTCAGCCTTGCATACTGAGTCAAGTCACCGCCGCACCATCAATTTTACATCGCCGATCCAAGTATGTGGTGACAGGCTATGGTGTCTAAGCTATATTTTACGAAATCGTAAGAAAAAAATTAAATATTTTTGAATCCTATATGCACGCTTAATTTTTATAATTGAACTTCATCGAATTCTATACGCGTTTCTGCTTTTGATCTGATTACATCTAATTTTATTCATTAGTTGTTACATATGATTATAGGTAGTGTAATATTTATAATTTATAAAATATTTTGTTCAAAGTATGAGAAACTGTTAATTAAGAAAAAGGATATACTGAGGTTAATAATTCTGCTTGTATAACTTTTTCATTGTAGTGAGCAATTAAGCTAATTAACAGTGTGGATTTAATCTTATATGAGGTAAGCTCATCATGGAGAAACATTAAACTTTGGAATAGCAGGGTTGAAACTAGACAAGTTCTAGCAATTAATATATGAAATTTAGTAAATAAGATAGATTTGCGTAAATGATTACATAAATAGCAGGCTTGAGCCTAGACGAGTTTTAGCAAACGTGGAAAATTCAATGAAACGAAATTTAAACTATATATAATATTATAATCAATTAGCCAACATTGGATGATATAGTGTGAAAAATATTCACATAAGTGGAATATATTCAAATATGAAAAAATATAGCATTTTTACATTATAAAACTAAGTTAGTAGTTTTTGCAACTTCCTTGGAATAATGAAAAATTGCATTTCACTTGTGGCGGCTTGTGTGCGTTTACGTCTGAGGTTCATATCCCACTCAAGTTTTTATTGCTATTTACATCTCATAAGTAAATAGTATTAAAATTCATCCTCATTTTTAATTATTGATATATTCTATTTGCTAGATATCCACTAGCAGTTGTATATCGTGACTAAAAATTGCAGGTATTGTAAAAACTGTGGATTTTTAAGTTCTGCGGCGGAAATTTGAATTCTACCATCATTTGATTTTCGAATCAACAAAGGAAGTAGTTTCTGTATTTGCATCCCATATTTCAATTACAAACCAACCGTGTCCTGGCTGCAACACTCAAATCCATAATTCCAGCCTTGAGAGACGCTCAACAGCGGCCTCAACCACTCCGTTTGGCTTTGTATCAAGAGCTTCATTAAGATAGGTTAACTTACCGCATTGCTTGGTAAATACAACGGGTTAACCCACACCTGTAAATTTAACCTATATATGTATGATAGTTCACAACTTAACCCATAAAGCAACCATGTATTGGGTTACATCTAAGATATATTAAAGTTGACCGTTCACCTACTGGTATGGCTATGGAATTTCGCGAATATTTCTGGTTGCATATATCACACACCCACGTGCGTGCCGAACTCAATACCGAAATTTGACATATGCCGCACATGTGCTACTATTCTACCACTGGATTCGATTACCTACTGCAATGCGGTAATGTTCAGAAATATATCAGTTTCGTTAAATTGCAAACGTGGTTTATTTTATTTTGGTGTATTTCTGGAAAACAAATAAAATTTTGTTTCGGCGCGTGTATTTTCATTACATGGTTTAATTAAAAGATACAGGAACAAAATCTAAGTTTTTTTGCATTATTGACCATTCTTATTATACAAAGACTTACTATTCACGAGACCGGACATATATTATTTTAGATTTACATAAATTTTCATTATAATTTATATCGTAGTTACAGCTAAAAAATTAAGTACATAATGTTTTAATAACGAATATTAATAAAAATGTACCTTCCTTTTAAATATTACGTTCTTTATATATAAACGTATTATTTTAGCCCAGTATTTTTAAGAGTTTTATTGACTCATATATTTAAAGCCATTGCATGGTAATATTATTAAATGCTACGAAAGCTCATATCTTAAATCTTTACTTTTGAATTTCTCATCAATATATTATTGTTACAACCAATGTAATTAGAACAGAAATTTTGTAAATATAATATACAGGGTCAAGCCGTCATGACATTTTTCATTGTAACCAGCAAAAAAAAAAATTAGAAAAAAATTTACCAATATATTATAGTTTGAAAACTGAGCTTTTAAGTAATACCTAGAGCTTTGGAACCATTTTTTGGTTATTG
Source organism: Ctenocephalides felis (assembly GCF_003426905.1). NCBI lineage: Eukaryota > Metazoa > Arthropoda > Insecta > Siphonaptera > Pulicidae > Ctenocephalides > Ctenocephalides felis. The sequence goes on from NW_020537324.1 coordinate 8,434,369, forward strand.
TGGTTATTTTTTATTAATTTTGTTCATTAACTCTTTGGAACCGTAAGCTTAAATAACATTTTTAGAAATACAATAAAAATAATGACAAACTTGCTGCGAAGTTTGTAGGATTAACACTATTTCTTTAGCTGTTTTTGTTAAATTTTCAACTTTGTCAAATTTGAAAACTTCTCCTTAAAAACGCTCTAGAATATCTTGACAAGCACCATAAAAAATTTGAGCTTTTAATTATAATTGTAAAATTGTATAATAATTCTTAATTTTATAGTAAAAAGACCTCTATCCATTGTTCATATTAACTATCCATCTTTTTAATGATTGAGTTGGTGCTAATAAAAATCATTTGAATAGAGTGAATTTTATTAGTAAAGGTAATGATTAATAGATCATAAATATAACAACAATAAAACCGTTCAATTTTAATTTAGATAGATTTATTTAAAACATTGGTACTTAATAATATCATTAATCATTATAACTGACAATGAATTTAAACCCTTGGGTTGAAATAATATACGAAAACTAGAGTCACTTAAAACTATTTCATCAACCATTTCAAAGAATGAAAATAAATCGATATTTGTTAAATTTTGACCTTTGTGTAAGTTCTGCGAAAACAGTAGCAACTAATTTGCTTGAAGTATGTATGAGTTCAAAATATGCAAAAATTATAAAATTATGTCTATTTTTAGAAGGCAGAATGTAAATACGGAAAAGGTCACTTCTGCGCCCAGAATAAATAATTTCATATCTAATCCATTATTAATCTCATACTTTTAAAGCGTTAACAACTTAATAGAACTTCCAAACAATTCCAATTTGCATCTCGTTTGCATTCGGCAACTTGATTGATAACATCAAATTAAAACTGACCAACTCGAACTTGCAATTTTATCGCTTTATCTTCGTAGATTGTTCACTCACTTCCGGGTATAATATCAAAGAAAATTAAAGCTGGATTTTCAGTTACGTGCAGCAAATTGATATTCATCTTGGGACTTAATTTGATTGTATTCATAAATTGTACTTCCTCCTAAGGTAATCAAAGCTGTACGTCACTTGCAGGAGGGAATGTTTCTGAGTATAATCTGGTGTATACACAGAAGAAATATGTATAAAACATTCAGGAATTATAAAATTCAGGAGTGAAATAAATTGTATTACGTTTTATTAACTGTTAAATCATTAGAATCGTAGAAATAAATCTTTGTTAAATATTTGGATTATACTACCCCATTGATTTAATAGTGCGTGAAAATTGGGCTGAGGGTCGTGCAGCAATTGCACACCAACAAAAGTCGAGAAATGTAAATTATTAATAAAAGGAACAGTTTTTTGATCTGTAAGATTGTTTTGTTTATCATGTAGATACTTATAACTAACATTTAAAACATAGTTAATATTATACATATAAAATAAATTATTTGTCAATATGCGCCCTATCGCGGTTTGTTCCTAGTTTTTAATGCTTTAGTTGATATTCATAATTAAACTTAGGCCTGTAATATTTTGAAGGATTTGTTTCGACTTTAAACTATCTTAACATACACAGTTTCATCAAATTTCCTCAAAAATAAATTAATTAATATTTTTTTACATCAAAAGTCATTTCTATTTCTACTTTATTTGCCCCAATTTTCTTTATATTCATATTTCCTATCCGTATCAGCAGCGAAAGTATATAATAACCCATTTAGATATTAGCATAATCGCATACGTTCATTATTTCCAACTGTAATGAACTGCTACTTAATTGCTAATTAAAATGTAAGTGGCCATTAAATTTCTGAAGAATTACTTTAAAAGTGCGTTGTGTTATGATAACGAAGTGCCGGCCATATAATCTATCCGACTTTTTGCATTCGTGGCGGTTGCCGTTAAGGCTGATGAAGTTATTATACATGCTGCTTTTCTATGCATATATTTATTCATTTCTACTCACAATTTATGATGAGCATTAATTTATTTTTTACTACCAATTACGAAATCGTTATTACTTCAAGGTGCAAAATTTTATCGCAAATTTTATTTCCGAGTACCTTTGGCAAATAAAAGTGTTGAATGTTCATTTTATTAGAAATATCCAGGTATATATTTGAAAAGGCATTACATTATTTCAAATTTAATATTTCTGAATCCAAACAGTGAAGTATTATAAACTTTTCTAAAATAGTAACGTATACAATACTTTTTTAAAATAGTACATTTAATACTTTTTTAAAATAGTGCTTTAAAATATTGCCTTTTCGAATGATATATGCTGTTTTCTAAGCTATAACTATAATTATATTGTTTATCTATTATTTTAAATATTTTCAAACTCTTATATCAAAATCATCAATCGTTTATGTGTATATTTCTTATTCGTGATTTTATAACAATTTATTTTTTTTGTTACAGGTAATCATTTTTGAGGACTTCTGACTTTTCGATTGCAATGCAGCCAGGTATCTTTAATATTATGAGTATGTGATTCCAAAGTAATTATAAATAGAATTACTTTGGAATCATTATACTACATTTATATAGCCTACATATGTATGTGTATAAAAAAATCTAAAAGACAGTTAGATCAATTAAAAATTGTGATTTTTTTTAAATTTCTTACCAAAGAAATATTATTAACTCATTAACTTTTCATCGACGACAACACGAAAGTATAATATGGAATATTTTGTGGAGTAAAGTGAATATTTTGAACACTTGTTATTTTTTTTTTTTGATACAACTGTTTCCAAGATTTATCTTATGAAAAATGTATAACTAGCAGTCTATTCGTCGTATATCAGAAACAATTTTTTTCACTTCTGTATTTATACTCTTGTTTATCTATCAAATTGTTGAGCATTATTGTTTTGTTTGTGCATTATTTTTTGATACAACTGTCTCCAAAGTTCAAAAATATAATTAGCAGCCTTCTAGGAATTAAAAAGGAAAAAAAGTTTTACTTCATTTATATGCCGAGTTTATCTTTCAAAATGATGCATTCAGCGTTATTGTTTTGTCAAAATATTGTGGATGTTATTTTTTATTATTATTTTAAAATAGTAGTAATGTTTTAGTTTTTTTTTCAAATTGTTCAAGCATATAAGCATATAGTGTCTTAATTGTCGAAAGTAAAAAGAACTAAAAATATGATTACCTTTTCAATTTGACCAATTGTCTGCTAATTATGTTTACATATGCATATACATATATATGTATGTATATATATATATATATATATATATATATGTATGTATATATATATATAAATATATATATATATATATATATATATATATATATATATATACGTAGGTATATATGAGTATGAATATGACTGTCTGTATAAGATGTTTAAATCTTCGCTAATTACCCGTGCTCCTAAAAGTTCAATAATTAGCAGTACTCGAAATTAATTTTCTTATGGATTATCCAGTGTCTAAGATCGCGGCAAAATCATTAGTTTCAGTAATCGGCCAATTAAATAATTTCGACGTAATAATCCCGGACGCTTATTATAACATCGCGTTTCAAAATAGTTTAAACTGCATCAGCAAAGTTCGGCATCGTTCCTGAAACTCGAAACGCCAGCGGGTAACTTTATGCCGGTAAACATACGCGGGCTGCCTGCTTCCCGCGTAAAATTAATAAGATGCCTGCTCGCTCGCGAAGAAGGCGACGCTCAAATTAATGAGCTGAATATGTTAAAACAAAATTAATGAACGGTTTGCGTTCCTCGAGCGTATCTCACTATATCATTCTTTGTTTTATTCGATATGAAAATGAATGCATGTTCATAAAAATAACCGTGGGAATTCTCGTTTGCGAACGGTTTCTCAGTTGAGATATGAAAACTTTGATGGGTGGAACGCGAACGCTGCTATGCAAGGTGATTGATTTCGTGTAATAAATCTTATATTTATATTCTTGTTATATTTATAAAGTAATCATTTAACAGAAAAAAAGTACACATAGGGCATTTTTTGTGCCGTAGATCCATGCAATGCTTTTCGTTCTAAGATAAACCCACTACTAATCTTACAATGATTGTTTATGAATTTGTGATGATTCTGAGGATTACTAAAAACGTAAATACCATTTTATCTTAATATGCTGTTCTTTTTGGTAGGCTTTAAATCCTTCAGATTGTCATTGAGCCTTGGGATCGATGTAGCCCACTTTAGAAATCACTGGTATAAATAGGCATAAATGGATTATTTTTATTTTTATCGACCAAAAATAGTACATATTGTCAAATTTGTTTATTGCATTGAACCCAAATACTGAATATCATTATTTAAATTATATATATATATATATATATATATATATATATATATATATATATATATATATATATATATATATATAATTACAATTTATGCCTGTTGGTTTGTTTGTACGTCTATCAGAAATGTATACCACAAATTATCTATTATCTTCTAATATTCTGTTATATACCCGTCTACAAAACAATTCCTTTAAAAAAAGCGTAGCCGCACTGTTATGCTCGCTGAGAAATATTAATAGGTAAAAAAAGTAATAAAAATAGCATTAAAAGCTTTTGTCGTAACTTGAATAGGTACAATTTTCGCGTGCAAGGTACTAACTGGGAATTAAATTATATTATGTTTCAGGCACAGCTGTGCCGGTGCGAAATAAAACTCCAACCCGGTGCAGCAAAAAAGTTAGCAAAAAACACTACGTGTAACCGTGAAAAACTACCCTTTATTATTTTCTTGCGAAAACTAAATTCCTCCCTAATAACGAGTAAGGTGATATCATAAGTTTTGAAAGGAATGGTTTCTTAAATTGTTCTTGCAGTTGTTTTCCGCCATAAGGAGCTCATGAATAAGTACAAAAGTTTTTTATTATGCTCATTCAAGTCTATTATTGAATACCGGCGTACTTTTTAAAAATGATTCAATTTTACAATTTAATCAGATAGCTTGGTTTATCATTTTAAAATAATATTGAATTACTCGCTAAAAGTTGCTTTATCAGATTTGTAGCACAGTTGCTTCTATTACTAAATAACTACATAAAGTTTTCACATTTGCAAAATCTGCATTAAGAATATTATAATTTATCATCAAATGCCATCGTCAAGAACTGCATTTCCACATATCTCCCAGAAAACTAATATCAACTCTTAAGCTGTTAGCGCATATAAATGCTAGTTAATTTCACAACATTTTCATGAGATGAGATAATTACAGAGGGTTTTGAGTTAATATAACTTTCGGACTCGTTACTCATCCATTACGACGTCAAGACTCGCATCCTTAAATCATTTCATTACTTCACATTAGACAGAATTTCTGGATGCGAGAATTAAATTTTGATTACTTTTTGAAACTTGATAATTTATGACGTAGGGTTATTTTTAATAAAATATAATTAGCACGTAAACAAATATGAAGAAAAATATAATATTTTCATATTCATCAACTAAGTCTTTTGCTGCAAGTTAAGGCTTTCATCTTTCAAATAAAATATTGCTTCTAAAGGTGTTCATCTGAGAACTTCAATTACGCATCTTAAAAATCCGGTGGAGCGATCTTGTACATTTGGCTTTGATTAGAACATCTTGATACAAATTTGTTGTTTTGATACATATATTCATATTGTAATATAGTTACATTTTTATTTTTGATTTAACACCTAATTATAACTCCATACATTAAAAAAGTCATTATAAATAGTTTTAATATATTTTCCAAATGCAGCAAAGCTAGTTTTGTCAATTGAAAACTTTATTATATAACACAATCTAAGATAACAAATCCTATTTGAATCTTTAACAATGTCTGTATTTCCATATACTGAGCATTAGAAATAAACGATGCAATAAAACATGGCTTGTACTAAAGCATAGCACGCATACGTTATCGCAAGTGGTTGTCATGCTGATAATTCCGTCTGGAATGACTCCAAAGAACACCACAATTTATTCTGCTGATCCGATCTATTCAGCATTCATTGTACATAGCAATTATACTCAAACTTTGATTTCAGTAATATATTAGTCTGGTGAAATTCTGTAACTGAAAAACATTTGCGATTGCGTGGAATTTAAACACTAAAGCAACATGTATAATATTTGTTAAATTAATAATAATTCCAAAACATGATGATAAAATATTAGATTAAAATAATGCAACATGCTTTATAATATAAAATTATTATTTTGCATTTTGTTTGTATTTTTGTATTTGGGTTGTTGCTAGTTCTGAAAAAAAAACACCCACAATTTTTAAGGGGGGCGATACATGTAATCGCCGTAATTTTTACCATTTTTTGAGGACTTTTTAAACTGGGAAGGAATGATTGAATCTTTTTGAATTTTTTTAGGGTTATTTATTATATATTAAAATACACAAAAAAAATTTTTTTTAATTTTTTCTTTTTAAATGGCTGCCGTAAAAATAAATCTGCCAAGACCCTCTCGGAAAACGCCATCAATTTGCGGGCGTTCTCACTTTTCGTACGGTGATCTGAATTTAAAAAAATTAGTTTGTACGTGTTCATAAAACATATATCTTCTAGTTAAACCAAAAAAAAAATTAAAAAAGTCACAAAATCGTAAATTGGCACACCTTAGAAAAAAAAAGTTCGATTTTTCACCTTTTTTTCAATGGTTTTTTTGGTAAAAGGGTTAATTTTTGAAACATTTTTTGGAATGTTTGAGGTTTAACTAGAAGCTATTACTGTAAAGTAGATGTGTGCAAAATTTCATTGGAATCGGTTGAGAACTTTTTGAGTTATCCCGCCCGCAAATTTCAAAAATGTCGTTTTGAGAAAAACGCGTTTAAAGTTTACAATAGCACTCAAGCGTCGAGTTGAGGCGTGGCACTTAAATGAGTTTTTATTGTATAAATAATGATAATTTTGTTTTGAAAATTTACAGGCATATTTTTGAGATGTTATTGTAACGATTTATGAAATAAAAAAAAATCGATTTTTTTTTTCTTGTTACATGTATCGCCCCCCTTAAATTGAAGAGACGAGATTTTGCTTAGAAAGCTGAGAATGTGATAAATTTATAATAATTAAAATATTGACAATAATTATATTAATTTTGCTCCATTATATTATTTTATATATGCTGTTGCTTTGAAAGTAATAATTTTTTATTACTAAACTTCTGTTTTATATAAGCAAATCTGTGTCATCCCGCCTGTTTGATAGTCGGATGTGTAGAGGACAGCGACCCGCTCAATCGGAGTCTTTGTCGGGGCTTTGTCCAAATAAAAGGACGCTGGTACTTAATGAGAAAAAGGGTCTTTTTAATGAGGCATAAAAACTAAATCGTTTGCTTGTACGATCCGTGTAAGCTGATTTGCCCTTATATGTGTGTATATCCCGATATATGGCGGTTGCGTTAGGGTTGCGGCTGCGTAATTTCGTTTGCCATTTGATGAATTGACGAGAATAAAAATTGATTCGTCATCAATAGCCAGCGATGAATTCGGAATTGGCTTGGTGAAACGTGATCTTTTATTATGATATTTAGTATTGTTTTATAGATTGCGGATAATTTTATGCGGAATGCTTTATTTTATAGGAATAGAAATAGCATGGTAATCATTTCTATTGATATATTAGATTAAAAGCTCGCTTCAATGAGATACTCTTGAAGGTGTTGTTAATTTCAAGTTCGATTGCAATAGATGTTTTCACATTAGCTCTTTAATAGCTTGCATATGGGTGGAGTAAAAAGGGACCAACTCAATGTTTACCATTTTACGAGGAATAAATTAGGTTAATAGTTAAAATAACTTTGCTGATGAATATTTCTGACTAAATACCACTGTTACACTAATTAATAAATTTGTGAGACTTTTGATCTGTAGATCAAATATATACAAAAGTAACTACGATTAAATTTCCTATGAGCTCATGGGTTATGATAACCTAAAAATGCCAACATCCTCCTGATCGAACAGTTTAAACAGAGGTAACATTTGATAGAAACACTCATTATTTCTCTCGTTTTCCTGGAACCGACACACGGAATTTCCACTGGGCACCAGTGCAATATGAAATATAATTTCGAAACACGATTAAATCTCTCCCTGGTGCTTATGAGCGCGGGAAATCGTTAACTGTGCCACACAAGTACACCGACTGGAATAAAAACAGTGTGCAGGGCAACGGAAGCACATGAATGCGACTTGACAGTTTGTTATAGCACACGTCGGACTCGGTTAACGGACATACAATTTGCTGAATGTTGCATTTTTAACTTCTGCAAATGTAAACTGTCATACGTCATTTACTAACTAGCTGTTTTGTTATATTTTTTATGTAATTACATAGTGTTTGCAGTGTGTTTTTGTGGTGCGTTATAAGAATAATGACGCCAGTAATTACTTTTATAAATCATCTTAATATTCAGCAGAAATTAGATATACAGCATTGATATATTTCTCTGTTCATAATATGAATTCAGATTTTTAATCTATGTATTTTTGCATTATTATTTTGGTATAAATCAATTTAAAAATAAATTTATTTATTCTTTTCAATATTTGAACTAATTTTTTTATTTTTTGAAAATTTGTAATAAATAATATTGAAGTTGTTTTCATCTGTTTAAAAACAAGTACGTACAGTATTTCGTATTTTCTATACATAAACATTCACAATTAAAAATATATACCCGTCATTTAAAATGTAGTAATAACGATGACTCCATTGTTGCTTTATAGAACTGGTTAATATATTAATAATAATAATAGTTTTACAATTTATCAGTTTTTTATTACGATTTACTTTTTTTAATTTCTCATATATATATATATATATATATATATATATATATATATTTATATATATATATATATATATATATATATATAAGAACAATCTTATTGCAAGTTTCATAAAATTCAATTTATACCAAATATTTTTTAAAAATTATTCTACATACTCCATTCGTTTTTTCTGAAATTCCATACATATGTTAAACAAATCATTTTAGTTTATAATCATTAATCTAGGTTCCTAAAACAATGTGACTTATACATGGTCTGATTCAGGTCCAAGTCACCTGCTTAAAATTAGTTATTTTCAATATTTTATATTTTCTAAACATCAATTTCAATCATAGTATTTTATACAGTAAATCTGTTTTTAGACCTTGATGTGGAACACAGATTTAAAATGCTGCTTACTTGAATCATAAACTATACTATATCTGTGTATGTAATATAAGTACGTTTATATATTGTAATTAAATAAGATTTTTTTTAATTTTTTGGTTATTTATTCTGACATATTTTTATCTATTAAATAATTTCTAATTTTTGTTACATGTTTTAAACATTTTTGCATTAATTTTATAATTAGGAAGATATACTCGTTATTTTAGATAATTTAATTCAATAATTTTTTATTTGTAAGTCTGCCTCTACGAATAAGATTTTTTATAATTGTTGAATGTGTTTTTTAGTCTATTTTAAAATCCTCCATTTGCATTTTGTTTAAATACTAATATTAATATATGGTAACTATAATATCATAATGTAATTTTATTAGAGATTTTTAAATTTTAACTCACCTTTGTGATACTTAAAGCAAACTTAACAAAAGCAACAAAATAATCATAAAAATTTTTATGTGAGAATAATTCTACTAAATCACGCTGAAATGTAATTTCCGAGCATCCAAATACAGACATCAAAGCAATTCTGGCATAATAACGAATACATATCAAAATGCACAAAATAAGTCTTCACATAATTAATTATTCGGCACATCCCCTGTGTAATTTTTGCCCTGAATTAATTCACTGCCTCTTACCTTCTTAACCTGTTGGGACTCTCCTCTGGGACCAACTCGGAGATGAATGAAGCGGAAATTGAAGTTTAATTTTTAAAAATTTTCATATCTGATTAATGTTTCACTTTGCTAATACGCATCTTTATTACTTTTAATTGGACTTAATTAAAAGATACTCCCATTAAAAAAATTACTGACAGCATCGTAAATGATTTGTATTTATCTTTGCCTTTTCCTATAATAAAATAAAAGTGTTGCAAACCCGGTAATCTTTACTTCGGAACTCTGATTTTATTTACGACGTCGTATGTATTTAATGAGTTTTATAACAGATTAATTATACTAAAACAGAGATTAAGAACGTAGTACTGAAATAATAAAGACCTAAATAAAATTTATTTGAAATTATATGAGAAATATGGGCAATTAAATATTTGGCCAAAAGGGACGTGAAAACGATGAAAGAATAGAAACAAATAGATTTTTGTGGAACTTACGCTTAGATTGTTATTAAATAATTGCATAATATTATGTTTACAATGGCGTACTAAGTGAAAAGTGTAATAATTTTTTTTTGTCAATAAATATTAGCATATCATAGAAATCAGGCGTTTTACACATAAAATGCAGTTATTGTTTTTTTTTTAATTTGTTCTCTGAAGAGGCTATATTTGCTGTTTGTGATCAAAGAAATAAATTGAGAAATATGACTAACGATCAATTTAATGACCAGAATGATTCTAGATTTATTTACATAGTATTTCCACTTTAACCATATTTTCACCAAGAATTTTAATTCACAATTAAACATTATATCACGACCTTTCAACTTAGTAAGTGTTTTAATTAACACTCGACGATTCTCATAATGTTTCGGTCGGATACCTTGCGGGCGTTCGCTCAGAAATGGGTCGCAGGCGCTCGGAACAATAGTGTACTAGCAAATATCACCTATTATTATATTATGGCTGTGTATTATTTCATAATGGCATGCAAAGAAACAATTTCCGATTTCAAGCAAAACGCGTGCCCATTAAGTCAGCCCATTGAGAAAATGAAATATTTAGGTTATCCGATACGAAAATATTTTGAATGCTTAAGCGCACGCCACTGGGGTAAAGGAAAATTGGTAATAGATCTTGTATTGGAAATTGTAGGTTTTTAGGAAACAACTCTAGCATGGATAAAAAAGAAAATATTTTTGGTTCGATAAAAATATATTTTGGTGTCTTAACTTCAAGCCTAATGATATGGTCATTAGTTAATGTAAATAATAATAAAGTTAATATTAAAAAAGAGTTGTTTAGGATTTCTTTTAATGATTAGTTATGTTTACCTAGAAATATCTAAACTGTTAGTATGTTACATTCATTTTTTCTACCAAAAGGTATCTTGTATAACAATTATTTCTGTAATATAGATGGCTTTCTCAGGATTATACTATCTCATATAGAATTGATCTAATAAAATTACGTTTACACAACGGTCACATAAATTTGCCTAATAATCCATTCACCTAATAGATTAATTACAGACTCATTCATTATGTTCAATATCAGAAATGAATTCTAAGTAATAAAATTTCACTTTGTCGGAGTTTACGATAATTTCATACATAAAGTTTTTCATTGTCATTCGAGCTTTGTCGTTTGGTATTTCAAAAATCAAGCAACATAAAATTAAATTTTATAGAAGAAAGTATTTTCATTAATTCACCTTTTCTTAATTTTTAAATATCAAATTACATAAAAATGTATTATACTAATTATTTAAATGTGCAGTTTTATCATATATCGAACTATTATTTTAATTGATATCCTAATAAATCTAAAATAAAAACCATGTTCTTCAATGGTTTTCTAATAATTTCTTGTGAAATGTTATTCGATGATAATTTATTTTTCTTTGCACATACCATAATTATATGGAACATCGTACGCGCGTGGGCAAGTTTTCACAACTTAAATCAATTTTTCTAATTAAACCGCTTTTCTTAGGCCTATAATATTTCAAGGTGTTCGGTTTGATTATCAACTCTATTGCCCTGCAAAGTTTTATCAAAATCCCGGAAGACTAAACCTGAGGTTCCACTTGTTTAATCGCAAATCGCATTTTTGAGAACATACTATCTGTTTAAATGTTAGTATAGAGGGCGGAGCCAGCCACCCTTAAACCTCGCATATCTCAGAAACTATTGAACGATCCTACTTTAAATATTGAACACAATCTAAGTAAAGTATAGTAACAATATGTGCCAAGTTTCATCAAAATCGCAAATAGTATTTTTGAGAACATACCATCTGTTTAAATGTTAGTATTGTGCGCGTAGCCAGCCAGCAATCAACCTCGCATATCTCAGAAACTATTGAACGATCCAACTTTAAATATTGAACACAATCTTAGTAAAGTATAGTAACAATATGTGCCAAGTTTCATCAAAATCGCAAATAGTATTTTTGCGAACATACCATCTGTTTAAATGTTAGTATTGTGCGCGTAGCCAGCCAGCCATCAACCTCGCATATCTCAGAAACTATTGAACGATTCAACTTTAAATATTGAACACAATCTTAGTAAAGTATAGTAACAATATGTGCCAAGTTTCATCAAAATCGCAAATAGTGTTTTTGAGAACATACCATCTGTTTAAATGTTAGTATTAAGTGCGCAGCCAGTCACCAATCAACCTCGCATGTCTCAAAAACTATTGAACGATCCAACTTTAAATATTATGTCACAATCTTAGTAAAGTATAGTAACAATATGTGTCGAATTTCATCAAAATCGAAAATAGTATTTTTAAGAACATACCATCTGTTTAATTGTTAGTATTGAGCGTGGAGCCAGCCACCCATCAACCTCGCATATCTCAGAAACTATTGAACGATCCAACTTTAAATTTTGATCACAATCTTAGTAAAGTATAGTAACAATATGTGTCAAGTTTCATTAAAATCGCAAATAGTATTTTTGAGAACATACCATCTGTTTAAATGTTAGTATTGAGCGCGGAGCCAATTAAACTGTTTCTCATAGGTCTATAATATTTCAAGGTGTTCGGTTTGATTAGGAACTCTACCGCCATGCAAAGTTTTAGTAAAATCCCAGAAGAGCAAACCTGAGGTTCTCTTTATTAGTTCGTTCTCAAATCATTACAAAAAACTATATCAATCTCACATGAAAAGTTTTTCGATGTTACTCAACAATCACGTTACTCTTCGTACGATATTTTCTAACGTTATAGTCACATTGTATTACACGTGTGCATTTTTAACGAAACTAACTCTGCGTGCAAACTTTTGCCATGGTGAATTCTCGTGCATATCCCGCCCGCTAACAGCCCTCATGTTAGAAGAGAATCATGTTAGTGAACTAACGAGATTTCAAACAACCAAACTGCAATACTATACCATAATATACATACACACACACATACACATATATATATATATATATATATATATTTAAATGTATATATGCAACGAGCTCTTCACCACCTCGTAATACCTACATGGCCTCGCACATGCATATGCGATTCATTAGTGGAATACTGTACTCCAATTACTTGTATTTATCGACTTCGATGTGTTAGCACTTGTTAGGATACGCGAAAACACTGTTGCCATATAAAATAATTGACTTTGTGCAAGGAATTATTAGGAAACTTCAATAAATTGTGATTTTTGTTTTGCTCTACATATTTGCTTTGCAATATGTATATTTCTAGTTATTCGAGATACAAATTAAATGTCAAATGAAGAGAAGAACTGAAAATTCGATTTTTTTTCAAATTTGGGGAATTTATAATTGTTAGCCGCGAAGGGACATTGCATGCTATATTGACATGTTATAATATTAACAAAATTTTGATGATAATGGTATTATCCTAACTCTTTCGACTCGGATGCCGCCGCTCCGGCGGCATGGTCATTTTACCGTTGCGCTCGGATGCCGTCTCTCCGGCGGCATTCAACGCGGCAAATCGTGTCATCGCGAACTAAACTTACAACATGTGATTTTTTGTCATATTTCTGAAATTATTTCACTATTAAGTTCATTTCAAAATCCGATACAAAAAAAATTCCGAGTTGAGAGATATGTTTAGCACTATAATATACCGAGCGCAGCGCACCGTCGAGCAGTCGGACTCCCGAGTGGAAAGTGTTAAATATTCACTTATAAATAATATTTTATAAATAATAACTAAGTTATTTCAAACTTTAACAAAAAAATTGATGACTTAGATCAAGTGGCGATTTTCTCTTTAATCTACATCGATAGTTCTCTGTTATTAAGGGGATTGTTTGGTTTTTTTTTTTTTTCGATTTTGAGATTTTTTGATATTATGAAAGCTAAAAACCTTAGAATTATTTAAAAAAAATCATCTCAATATCTATTTCTTGACGAAGTTATATATATATATATATATATATATATATATATATATATATATATATACGAGTATATATATATATGTACAATCCTTCGAAACCGTTTTTTTCATCGCACTTTAAATACGTTTTTTTCAAATTGACATTTTTCAATGCGGTGCCACAAATTAAAAAAAAAAAAACTACAAGCAAAAAAAAAGAAAATTTCGTAATATTCTATGATTCTGTAATTTTTGTTTAAACAAAAAACCGCATGTCTCTATGATAAATACATTTCGAGAAAAACAAAAACAAATTCCTTGCATTTTTTTAAGTAGTTTGCTAGTGAATTAGATGAAAATATTGAAACTTTCACGAATGAATTTTTATTGTTTTCAACTATTTTTTTCTCAATATATTTGAGTAATGTTATTTGTATTTCTTATTTTTAGATATCTTATACTCAAAAGTAGTTGTGTGTAAAAGCTTACCATAAATGTTTAAAATTAGAAAATCTCGAGAGATTAATTATGGTACAACTTAGTTGAAGTAAAAAAAATATTTGCAACCCTCCTTTTATTATAATATCTTAAAAATATTTTTATATAATGAATAATAAGAACTGGTTAAAGGGCTGTTTTTGTATCTTTTTACACTATAGTTTTCACACAGAGTTTGTTCCGTTAAAAATGAACATTAGTTATGGACTTCAAAGTTTGAATATATCGGACATCAATATAAAGTCGTTAGTTGTTGTGAAATGCACGTTTGTATAGCAATATCGAGAAACTTGTTATAACAAATTGGTATCGCTTTTTATAATTGGAGAACTGCATAAATAGAGCTACCTTCGGAAAAGCTTTTTGCACAGGAATTAAAATCAATTAAAATATGAATATTCAACATCCAATTAGAGTAATGAAAAATGATAACATTTCTTAGAGCAAAGGTGAATTTACTTTAATACTCTTTACTAATTATAACGTTGAATATTGAGTTTCAAACTGTACCAAAAATAAGTATTGAAAATCTGTTATAAGGACACATGTTTATGTACATATTAGTTAAATTCTAAATAAAAAATGAAGGCAATATTTATTGAAAAGGATGTTTTAATATTAAATTATCTAGCCTCTAAATTATCATGATTTTGAATACCAACATGAATACAAGTTTCCATGAACTAAAAATATTATCCATTACATCTGATGTTTTATTTTCCAAGAGACGCGCGCGTTTTGCTCCAAGGCTGCATTTTAATCATTTACTCCGGCGTTTGATGAAACAGTGCGCCCACAAAAAGAATTTCCTATGAACAAATAATGCCTTTATCGTAGCTATTGAATGAATTGTGCTGAAACACAGTTTTAATATTGGTTCAATATAAATTGCGACAAAGTATCAGCCGACAATCGCGAGGACACACAGCCCGCATGCATGCACGAAGCTACGGCTGGGAGAGTTAATTAATTAGCGCACATTGTGTATTGGAAATATACCTGGTGTCGACACGGTGGCAAATTATTTTGTCAAGATGGATTATTTTATATTTTATGTCCTCGAGTACACGATATACTAATTTTAGAGCTTTGTAGAAAATTGTTCGTTACAGCTGTACTTCATATCCACGTTGCACACAATAATGGCAAAGGATTTTATGAAATTATACAATTATTTTGTAATTATAAGAGTAATTAACCTATAAAATTATTTACACTTAAGAATAAATAATTTCTAATGAATATATAATAATTTTTTTTTAATAATGTTGATGTTGATATGAATATTATATTCTTCAGGGTAGTACATCATACAAAATGAGTAAATATTTTATACAATTTTTTTCCAAATTTGTCGACATGTGTTATAATATATGTATTGTTAATTTAAACGTGTAAACGTGATAAATTTGTTACATATTCACAATCAGCACTACTTAACTAAAACTCGCAAATGTTTAAATTAATATTTATTAAATAGTTTATTACATAGTCATATGTTTCCAAAAGTAGCATTTCAATGCTAAGTATTAACTGATGATTTTTATTGTTACGTATAATTACAATTAAGGTAAACATTGTGAAAAAGTACCATCATTTACGTAAAAATACACCTTTTTAAATATTTTAATACAATTTAACCGCAAATGGTTTAAAACAAAAAGGTTTTTTGTCGTTGTTTTTTTTTCTCCCATTTTAACAGATGTAGAAGTCTTTAAAAAATCAATATATATCAAATAACACATTTTATGATAGTCTTTTTATTTAGATCTTTTTTTATGTACAAATAAACAAGCTTTTAATTAAAGACATTTTAATTATTGGCATTTACAACTACATGTATATTAAAAATTTATTATAGTGCATTTAAAGTGTACTAAAAATTATGTCGAATACGTTATGCAAAATAAATTTTTTGAGTCTCGATTTGTTAACTTTTGGTTATGTCAGAATTATCTTATCAGTTAATATTATTACTTAAAATTATAGCTATATTTTACATATGAACTCAGTATAAGAAAAATCAAGCTCAATTTAAATTAAATTGATTTTTCTTTCAAAATTAAAATATGTTTTGATGTTGAAAATTGCATTTCCTGGGGTGTTTGCACTTATTTGAAATGTCATCAGTATTACATATGAAAAACCACTGAACTTCTTTCTGATATAAAATATATCAATTTGGACTACCATTGGGTGACCTACCAGAAAGCTACGTAGTTGAAGTATTATCACAGTCTATAGAACTTTCAGTCCTGATTGTTGCATTTTGTAGAAGTTAGATTTATTTTTAAGGTATTTACAGTAAAAATATAAACTTAATTAGTACTGAACTAGTACAAAATATCAGAATATTTATGTAAAATTTGATTACTTTGAAATGATACATTTTATGTAAATTCAGTATTAGCATCGCACGTATTTAAATCATGTTTCTATTAATACAATGAAACTAATTTGCTAGAGGTAAGTCGATCCTCTTAACAAATATATTCTATGTGT
>NW_020537324.1:8452511-8478561 GCF_003426905.1 Ctenocephalides felis
TCACATTTCAATTAGCTTTTCCTGGCTTGCATACAAAATTTATGTCAGCTTCAAATGCCTCAAATGAAGATTTAATTTGCTTAGTAGTAATGTTTTCTTTTGTAGTAAACTCTTTTTATTCAGATAGAGAAAGTGAATAAGTTCAGATTTATAGATTTAATTTTGTTATCGATGGTTATATTGTCGAATTATATTTTTTATGTAATCAGTCTGTTACTCATAAAATATTTGCTGTCATGCTACTTCATTACTACTTTGCAAATAAATTACATTGTTTTGCTATTGATTAACCTAAATAAAAAAAAATCAATATTGATTACATAACATAACATAAAAAAAAAAAACAATTCATTTATCCCACTGCTTGAAATGATCACCAACATAAAAACATATCCATTCAATTCATTTATCACTCAATTTAAATTTTAATTGATGTGCGGATTACATTTCTGTCATTAACCAACACTCTGCTACTTGTTAATTAATAATGCTTTCGTACGTATATTTGAACGATCTGATTTTATCGATAGAAATAATTAAAACAGCATGCACAGATACAAAAGCATTTTAAATTATAGGTTTCGCAATTTCGTATTACTGGTTAAAGTTATAATTGTGCCTGTAAATGATACAATGTAATTGCGGGTTGAATATGAAAGTGTTATGTATGTAGAAAATGAAATGTTCAATTCGTGGTAAGACAAGTTACCAGGACGATTGAAAAGGAAGCTATTTTGTCGTATTATAATATAACTCATTAAGGTAATAAAACATAAATTAATAAATTTATTAATGGTCAAATAGCAATAATTCGTATGAGGCATAATGTTAAAATCTCTATAAAATATCTGATAATTTGATGTGCATAGGTCTAATGATTATTTTCAACCGCCAATTTGAATTTTTTTTAAATTTTTTTACTGGATCTTCAAAACCGCTAGACCTGCCTCCATTGAAATTTGACCAATTCATCTTATAAATACAAGTAAAATGTTTTTCGTATTATTGAAATCGAACGCTCCGTCGACCTCTCTTGAAAACTGAATTACCATTTGTGGCACTTTTTGTCTCGTATCATCGAAGCGGCTAGACCTGCCAATGCCAAAAACTAATCAGCAAGTCTTCTTATCAGCAGCAATCGGATGTTTTTTGAATAATTGAAATCGGTCGAACCGTATTCCCGAAATAGTCGACGA
The DNA here is from genome assembly GCF_003426905.1 of Ctenocephalides felis. Taxonomy (NCBI): domain Eukaryota; kingdom Metazoa; phylum Arthropoda; class Insecta; order Siphonaptera; family Pulicidae; genus Ctenocephalides; species Ctenocephalides felis. The sequence continues at coordinate 8,453,708 of NW_020537324.1, forward strand.
AAGTTTGTATCCGCGCACACACACACATACACACACATACATCCATTTTGTCTAAGGCATGCTAAAATGTTCAGAAGGGTTTGAAACGTGAAAATATATAAAAAATTTCATTTTCGATTTTTTTGCGATTACTATAACTTACCCTACGGGAAGTTAATATAATATTAAGATTGGTCTTCTAATTTTTTATGGCACTTTTGGATAATTAACGTAGCAGAATTCGTACATTTATACAAAAATTTAGTAATAGCGTGCATGAAACCAAAGATGTAGAAACTCATTATTAAAATATCTGGAAGTTGGTTGCGCATTTTTGTATCAATTTTTTTCTGTATCTGTAAAATCGCTGAAACTTTTCAAAAATTTTATCAATTTTTCATACTATCAATACAAATGAAGCGATCTTTCAAATTGGTTGATGCGTGCTTTCGTAATCGTCGACAAAAATTTGTATCCGCACCTATGCACACACACACATACATACATATATTCATAATAACGTAATTAATATCAAATGATACTATTAATAATAATAAATTATGTTACTTGCTGTTAAATGACAAGCTAAATATGATTCAGAAAGCTTATAAATTAAATAGATGAATGCATAAACGCATATTTCAGAGAATGCCGGACCCATGTCTAATTAAATATATCAAATAAGCTTTTAGTTAAACTGTCAGGAAACGTTAAATACAAATCATAGGACTAGTGGTCCACAACATCAAACTAAATTGGAATGGTAATCTAATTTAATTAACGTCCTTCAAGTGTCGTGCTTTAATTCACCAGGCGCAGGGCGTAAAGTGACCGCACCGGGAACAAAACTACTCCTGGACGCCGATGGTGGCACTGGGTCGATTCTGGGAACGAATACGATGTCGGCATACTGATATACTACAATCTAATACGTCAATGACAACGATTAGGTTCAGCATTCCACTACAATACGTTGCACAGACGAATTGGCAATATTCTACGCTATTACAATAAAGTCCTGTTTTAGTAATCTAGTAAGCCCATCAACAACGACTCAACGATTGCATGAACTCTATGGTTCAGCGTGCTATTAATCTACATACACTACATAGACATAAGCCTATAACAAGGGCATATTACTACATGTACACACACACACATTTATATACTATTAGTATTTAAATTATTTCAAAGCTTATAATAGTGTATGTACAAAGTGTGCCTGTTTTACAATTTTACAAAATTGCTATTATTAGTGCAAAATACTAAAATAGATTTTAAGTTATTTAGTTTGATGATGTATTGGATTAAAATTCATAAATGCATGCATATTATCCAAATACACAATTTTATTAGTATTGTTAATATGTACTTTTCATAGAATACTCCAAATCTATAAAATAAGTCCTATATTAAGTCCTTATTGTGCCAATTATTTGCATGTGATCATTACATTCAGTGGATAAATATTAAAGATTATATGAAAATGAGCTTTGTGGTGTATAATATAAAAACCACAAGTAAAGAATTCAATACGATTGACTTCTATATTATATTTTGAAAAACATCACCTTAATCAGAGCTTTTTACTTAAACTACAAAGCTGATGTCTTATGGTGGTTTGATTATCTTTATTATAATTACACTTTTGAAAAACTATTCTAAAAAATTTTAAGTTATTGAGTTTTATGGTTCATTGTTGTCCTCATATAGTTGACTTTTGCTTTTACTAACTCTTTATCTGAAACTTCCTTAGAAACGTTTTATATAATTAACCAAAAAAAAAAGAGTGCGCGTAAGGTTCACACGCAATTGAAGTAAAACTTATTTGCTACTATACAAGATGGCATTTAAGTAAAAATAAATACATCATATAACAATTTTGAAAAATGTTTATTAGTAATATAGTAACACTCGTGATGCACACATTCATTAGTGTCGACCATTATACACATTCATATAATGATAAATTACAAATTATATATTTATAATAGCGTTAAAAATATGTATAATATATAACAACAATAATGTAATTGAAGTCATAGATCTAACATAACATGATCGGAGAGAAATGAAGTAATTGCTGATTAATAAATTCTATAATATTCGTTCACACAGTGGATTATGTTAAACAACGCCTAAACAAATATTGTTTTCGCAACTTTACTCATCATGTAATTGTGTTTGAAGAACTTCGTGTAATTAAAATTAACATACATTTATTGACTGCTTGTATTTTTTTACTTTTTTGCTGACGATATAATCTCATTCTTTGAACAGCTGTAATATCTGTCTTGCCTAGCTATTACCAAATCTGCCCTAACGCACTTCCGTTGCATTTGTACGGATTTACATCCTAGTCGCGCCTAAAGAAATTTTACTTCAATAAATATAACAAATTCGAGATAACAGAACATATTAGGTAGATTATATTGTATGGAGATACGAAGCAAAAAGTGCAGAAAATGGAAATCAAGATCCGATATCTATATGTATCAAAAATTAATATAGTTAAAAAAAATTAATCGATATTCTAGATAATTTCAATACACGTACATTACTGATCGATTACTCGGATGCAATCAATCCTAAATTACAGTTCAAAGACCATCTACCCAGACTGACCTCGTCTTATTAGTCGACACAAAGTGCTAATTTTAATATCATCACCATTAATTTATTTACATGGCAATCACATAGGGTCTGATATTTGCACGTTAGTATGCAATAATGTCTTTTGTACTATTACAACGTGTGTCCAAGTAGAACCATTAACATGTTCTCTCTAGGCACGTAGATTACTATTCGTATTCGCAGTACTGTTACGCCAATAATATACTACGACCATTACAGTTGACTAAATCCAATCAATTGGCCACTCAATAATATAATATATTGCATGTGTACTGTAGTGAACAGTATTGTGTAAGGATTATCTAGAATTCCAGTGTGAACCAAGAGTAATAGAATTAAACCTTAAAAAGGTATCTATTATATATGATCTTAAGGAGACTCTCATGAAGGATTGAGAAAACCACTATTGAGAGATATATAACTAGAAAGTCTTAATAACATACACAAATATAAATGATATATTCAATTGTAAATTTCTAGAATCAAGAAAACTATCTAGACATTTTTTTTTTAACTTTTTTATCTCAACTATGGCATTTCTTACCAACAATCCTTGTCTTGCTTGTAACCCTAAATGAATAAGAGACTAAACAAGTTTTATTTTCTTATTTTCATTTCTTACTCGATTTTTTTCAATAATAATGTTCAAGTATTTTACCGTATTACAACAATCACAATCCTAATTACATGCGCCAACTTTTCATAAAACTTGCTAAAATTTTTTAGTAATTTTTTTTAAAATAGGGTCTTTCAAAATCGACCAAATTTAGAATTTATAAACTCCTAGTTTAACAAATAGGCTTAATTATGAAAAACTTAGTGCAATTGAGTAATTACTTTCGTCTGTAATCTTAAAACTATAATTTAGGGTGACGGATCCAAAGTTTAGATAAACAAAAATAATAAAAATGAACAACAATAGCCAAAAAATAGTCATAGTTTTACCAAAGACCCATTTTGAAAGCTGTATACTACTAGTTTAACAAAAAGGCTTAATTCTAAAAAAAACTTAGTGCAATTGAGTAATTATTTTTGTCTGTAATCTTAAAAATATTATTTAGGGTAACGGATCTAAAGTTTAGATAAACAAAAATAATAAAAATGAACAATAATAACCAAAAAATAGTCAAAGTTTAACCAAAGCTGTAGATTGCACTAAAAAGCTCATAATTGCTCTAGGTTGCAACAAATAGTTTGATACATTATTTAAATTATTGTTCCAATTTTTTCCATGCTAATTACGATATATCATTCTATTTCGGAGTTCTAGGACACCCAGTATAAGTTTTAAAAGTTTACATCTCTTTCAGTTTTTTATCCCTCTTTGCTTTGATGATTTAAAATATAATTTATAAAAACGCACTTCTTGGAAGATACTTAATTATCTTTCCATTTTATATAAGCTTTGTTACAAAATTATAAACTTTAGTTTAAGCATCGTTCCTTACCAACACTTTGTGCTTTGATGTATTTAGCGCTTAGAAAACTTCAATTCTCCAAGCGATTAAAGTTTCTTACGTAAAAATAAAGCCACTTGCTAGTTTTTAACTTTTTATGATACATTTTTATTTCAAATAACGGAAAGTCTGTGTTCATTACTGCTACCTACATTATAGGAACAAAAACTAATTTAAACTTTTGCCTGTGCAATAAATTATTTATAGGTAACGGAGTAATATTAATCTGTTAAGTATTGAAACTATATGATTTTATGATGATATTTTATTAATTATACAAAAAAAAAAAATATACGAAGGTGATCGGCAAGGACTAAATAGGCTCGATTTTTTATATCCACCATTATTGCAATAAATTATGAATAAATTTTGAAAATTTGTAAACAGTTCGATATATATAATTGGGGAATGCTGAATATAGTTTATGGACAATACAGGCAAAATGCCACTTACAAATAGTTAACTTTATTTTAATAACATTTATTACTGGATGCGTTTTTGAACTTTTCAATTATATTATCTTTTACATGCACAATTTTTTCTATCATTACCAAGCTCGTATTTTTTATTTTCATATTGCAAATTTTTATCGAAATATTCCGCCACTAATGAAATTACTCAAAATATTGAAATGTATGCAGAAGTTAGCAGTTCGTAGCAAAATATGTTTCACAAAACCGAGAATTAAAAGATCAAAGCGAATAAATAACATCATAGTACGTTCTTTTGCTTTTTAATTACTAGATACACTATTGTAGCATTTTAATAGTACCAGGCTTACATTTTAATTAGAATGCGAATGCGTAAATCATTTTTACAGCGGTAATAATTTATTCATAGTCGTTGCACAGAACAATTATAGTTTTTTGTTATTCTTCCTTTCATATTATTATTCCCTCCATGCATTTGCTCTAGTTTTTGGTTTTGCGTTCTAATATTCGACTATTTGTTATCACATATTTACATATTCTGATATATGTTCCAGCGCAGTTAAATATACTTTTGCATTCCATGTAATAATGGCTGCATGTAATTTACATATATGTATTTTAATTGTGAACTATAATCAGCGTTTTTGCGCAAACAAATTATTTTAAACAAAAAATACGTAGAGTTATTTTTAAATATTTATCTAGTAAAATGAGATAGCAAAAGCAATAAAAATTAGTAACAATTAGGTATTTACCACGATGAGGAATAATGAATTATGTGCTGTAATACTAGAATAGTATAGTTTCAGTTATCAACTGAAATAACTAAGAATTATTATTAGGATTAAAATCTACTTCTTATATCAATAGATTTACTATTTATTTATTATTAGAGAGATAACATAAAAATAAATCAATATATAGAAAAAGAAGACTGAAGAAATAAAGAAAGATCGGAAAAATAGAATTAGAAGAAAGAAGATAAAACAAGAATAGAAGAAAAGAAGAATGAAGAACTGCTGATTTGAGATAGAATAGAATTTAGAATGATTAGAAGGAGAAGCAAGATCAGAATAAAAAGAGGAATGAAGAAGTGGATAACACGCCGAGTAGAATTTTAATTGTTGGTTTGAGATAGAATAAAATTAGAAGTTAGAAAGAGAAGCAAGATTAGACTGTAGAATAGAATTAGAAAAAAGAAGAAGTCAGTTATAGAAAAAAATGGACCTAATTTATATGGTGTCAACAAAGATGTGATGCTTGTACACAAGAAATACTATTATTTATTGACCTATGATTAAATTTTGATATCAATTGATATTTAATTTATGTGATTATACAATTTATTTAATATATCATTTCAGAATTAAAAAGGGTTACTACTGGGTAACCTTCCACAACTTCAATTCGATAATATACATAAATTTTCAAAATTACTATTTTTTGTAAATATAGTATGAATTATTATAAAGAAGAGAAAAAACTCAATTTTATAAACTAACTATTTCCATTTCGGCTATGAATTTCAAATATGTTGTCCATCTATGGGATACGCATTCCTCGGAAATTGTTGCAATCGAAACAAGTGGGTTGCGTGTTAGGGATGGGCACGCGTTGTATGTATCATTTCGTTGTAGATGCAGAGAATTTATTTGCATAATATTAACATAGCCAAATGAAATTACGCCAAATAGTATACGGCGTATATGAATATCAAAATAGCCCGCGAACCTAGTTCCAACACAGGCAGAAAACATGCACAAAGGGCTTGTTCATTGCGGATTAGCTACGGGAAAACTGATAGCGATTTGAAGGGTGTTTGTCATTTAGTCTGATTAACGATAAAATCATATAGGAATTAATATTGTGATAATGAGATTTATAATAATAAAATACATAATGCAGCGCCTAGAAGCTGTCACACAATTACTAATATCAGACAAATTTTATTTCAATAGGTCTAGACTAGTGCTTTGCAAAAATTTGAATAAAATTGCGAATTTAAATAACAATACAGCATGATTATAACAGATCAAAAATGATCAACTAATGAATAACATCGCATTTTGTTGCTATAATGTATCACACTACTTATACATTGTAACAAAAATATTTCTATTTTACTGTGTAAAAAGTGAAGCCGACCTAAGCAGTTTGCGTCCGAATGAGACATTATGGATAATAAAAACTAAGAGTCCGTAAGATCTTAGAACCCTGCCCGTTAAGATCCTTAAGAACCAATAAACCGCCTCGATAAACTGATCGCTGTTTAAACTCCATTGTTATCTCAGAACGACGTGTATAGAGAAGGAATATAGATGATATAAGAATCGTTTAACGACTTTGCTTCTACTCCGATACCAGAGAGTTAGCCGGGCTTCATCAAACTGGGAAGATTAAAATCTTTGAAAAAAAAATTGTATTGTGTTTAATTCGGTGCCTCGATGAAGACTTAAAACGAGCACTCGCTTAATGCTTTGTACAGTTTAAATCGATAGTTGCCAAGTTGCATGTATCAAAAAATTGTAACATTTTTTTATCATTTTCCGATACGTTCCCCAAAAAGAGCTCAAATTTTCACTCAAAAAATACTTTGATATACTTTAAGGCTTTTTAGGGTATGCTTAAATTAGGTAAAAAAATATTTCAGTACTTCCTATTCATTATATTGTCCATTCATCCCAAATCCCAATATCTAACGCTGCGAATTTAAAATTTGTCGAATAATTTCAAGCAAAAATTTTTATTTTCAAGATAAAAGTATCATGCATGAGTTTACCTTTTGTTTCATGTAATCTGATTACTGTGTCTTCCTCCAAACAATTTACAAAATTGCACTTACCTAAAACAAAGAGAATATATAATCAGTACAACCATCACACAATATTGGTCATTAGATATGCATAATTATAATGGACGGTGATAATATTAGCAATGCCATTAATATTAAATGGATTAGAGTACATGCAAGATAAACGATGGATAATACTGATTAATTAGCATAATACTGCATTTACATCACTGGTGATGCGTACTTATGATTTCTTGGCTTTGATGTAGGTTGACCCACATTATATAATGTAATTTTATACAATATTGCCAATATGTATGTGAATGACTTGTTAAAATCAGTTGATTATATTATTCTTCACCGATTGCTTGATTAGGAAAACCCGGAGCATTTAATAGGTACATTGTTTTCTTAATTCTAGCTATCTTTATTCAATCCTTACGAGTTGATCGGAATTATACTCATTAAGTTAAAACGCCCCAAAACAAATTAAACGTCTTATTCTCTTTCGTTACGTAATTTGTCCGATTTGATTATAATCTCAATTCACTGACGCAGTAGGAAAAATATCTGGAAATAGTCATTCAAAATTGTGGTTTCTATATATTCTATACATTATTCATAGCGCTTAATAATCAAGTATAATTTCCATATAGATACATAAATAAAAAACAACTAATATGAATATATTTTTCACTATAATTTAAAAAATCAACTTTTTTATTCCAACTATATTAAAATTTTTATTATTGTCAGATGCATATCAAGACTTTAACCAATTTCAACATTATATTATCAAAATTCATTAATATTCTTTATATTTTTGCCAGTTTATGGTATTCATTTTTTTTATTAGGCTTCTAGTCCAATAATTTTATATTGAAGTTAAATTTATACTGTAACGAGTGTAATCCTGCATTAATTGCATACTTATTTTTATTTACAATTATATAACTATCTAATTGATATTGATACAACAACTAGATTATTTAATAAACTATAATACATTGAAATTTTAATATATGATTGAAATGAACGAAATATTTATATATCGTCTATTATTATCTGTGACTTCCCAATTACCATTCAAATTCACACATGTTAAATCATTTTTGGCTAATGGCTGCTATAATTTTTAACTTTTAAAATAATTCTAAATAAATTATAACTAGATTATAACCAGGATTTAACCTAAAACTAACTGCATCTCAATCCCAATCCCAATATTTTTTCTCATTAGGTCCATAATAGTTTCTCGCAAGATTCTAACCAGTTTTGAAGTTATTACAAGATTTTTATAAAATTCCTACTGATGGGGATGGATCACTCTGATTAAATAGATATGAAGTAAATGTAAATTATAAATATTCAGTCATCATAAAAAAAATTAATAAAATAACTAATTCACGATATATATTGATCTTCACTCAAACCATCTTTTCTCGTTAGTTTTGCTAGTCTCTCAGCATTTAAACAGGTATTTAAATGCATACATTTATATCCTCTACCCCGATGGGGATGAATGAAAAAAGACCTGATCAAATCCTGGCCACCTACTACATGTTTTTAATAATGAACTTTGAGACTTTGTATCATTGGTACGGCCGATATAGCGGTAGCTATGCCCTTGATTATATTTTATTACTATTACATGTACTTATTTGCAAAATTGTTTTACAAAATATGGTAAATATGATATAATTTTAAAATTATCTGAAGAGAACTTTATGTATGAAAATTGTAAGTTGAACACTCCGATTTCCAGAATTTTGAAGTTATCATAGCTTTGCTAAAAAAATAATGAATCGGTTTATCAAATTACTCCGCAGCAGTATCTAACCCATTCAAATTACAACTAATTAAATTCTACACTCATCTCGACAGTGCATAAATCATCGGCAAGTTTTTATTCATATTAGACAGCAATTAAGGCAAACGATGATATATCGCATTATTATAAATTCCGTTGAAAATAAAGCCAATTTCGGGCGCGGCGGCAAATTCGTGCGGGACGCGACTTGGCGGCGAGGGCAATGAATTACCCGAATCGGCTCTTGGCACAAATAACCGCGCACGTACGTCGATGCACCCCTGGCCAGGCACGTAGCCGCGATTAGAGACGGTGAATTAATTTATTCGCATCGCGCGCCGCGATAATGTCTTACTGATTTGACTAATTGCCATGCCATTGCCTCTACTTTGTAAATTTGGTACAGGTAAGTTGGGTGCAATTAGATTATTCGGTTTTACTGCATTAGACTATGGTAAACTATTGTATTAGATTCGCAGTTTCATGTAATTAAATAAATCTAATAATGAATTAGTCATAATTTTTTTTTCAAAATATTTTGCTATAAAATATCGCACAAAATGTAACTTCACGTATGTGTTATCAGTGCACATCAGAAAGATGCAATGATAACATTTCTTTGGACGTTTGGGCATTTTCTGGGTAAGGTTCTATAACTAAACGCCTGACTGCACAGCATTTTGGCAGTTTTTACTACCAATTTATATGAAGAAAAGATAGTAACATAACGTTGCCATTACAACGCTATGTTTCGGTCCATTTTATCGGAGAATTGTCCCCATTAAGTCCATTCGAGAAATTAACAATTCTAAACATTTATACAAAAAAACTTTTCTATGCTACTAGTTTATTATATTATTTTTGTTGAAAAATCAACGAAATATAAATTTTTAAATAAAAACTTCTCAAGTTCATTAAATTAGTCTTATTTAATATGTGTCAAAATAAATAACAGAAATAAAAATAATCTACACATCAATAAAGTTTATACTATGTACATTATTCCGATATCGACAAAATCACAAAAAATATAAATTTCTCTACATTTTTATTGAAGTGAATACTGCATTTCTTATAGTTATTGCTCGTTTTCAAAAGTTTCGAGGAGTGTAAAGGCGAACTAAAATGACAGAATCTTCGACACTTTTGAATATGTTATAAAAATGAATATTTGCATGCATAATACTGAACCGAATCACTAGAAAAAAAATTGAAAAATTCTTGTTTTTTGAAAACACATGGAAATGCATTACATATTAAAAACAGTACTATATTTATTCCATTATCCTTAAACATTACTTAATATTTTTTTGCATATTTTCTTGAAATATGCTTTAATTATATCCTATGTTGATTACGTTTGATAATATCATTGATTGCACTAATTTTATATATACATATCTAGAAAAACTATTTTAACATGCAAATTTATTTGATAATATTATAGATACATGTAGTTCTGTATGAAAATATTTTCAAAGCCTATTACTAAACATTAAAAAAAAGCTTTAAAACTATCGGTATGGTAAGTAATTGCAAAAAATCCATAATATTTTTTTTTCATATATCAAATCATCATCAATATTTTGGTATATGAAAAAAAACAGATGTGTGTGTGTGTCGTCCACGATTTTGTGAGCACAGATTAACCGATTTGAATGATTCAAATGAATGATTACGGTTCTCAAATATAGTAAACTACTAGACAATTCTTCAAACACATTGAATACCATTTCTCTCAGTGTTTTCCTCCTCCATTTGTGGCATTACTTATGGTTTGACATGGTCTAAGTGCTTCTGGGCTTGTTAATAGTTATTGACCTCGGTACTTCTTTAGGCGGCATGCGCGTTCGCGAAAAACACGAGAAAAACATTACGGAAAACCTTTTCCCTTAGCTTGTTTGTACTGAAATTAGTTTGATGGCTCCTTGAGCAACGATACAGCGTCGTTTTCGCGCGAGGCTGATTTGTTCTCTCGAAGAGAAAAGCGCTATTTGTAGAAAAACGCGCTGTTCTTGAGCGTTTATTTGGACCGATTGATTTTGTACCGAGGATAAGTCGAAACATGGAATGTGCACTTATTCTCAAAAGTCTACTCTCCAAGATACAATTTTTAAGGAATTCATGTTTTCGAAACATAAAGGCATTTCTATATTTGAAAAAAAAAATATCATGTCTTAGAGAACTAATTAATTGAAAAACAAAAGTACTTAATCTATAATAATAAAAATCATAAACAAGTAGTTGATGAGTCATTCAGAAGTTTATTCTAGAGACGAGTTGATTGTACTTCTGAATGTACTTCTTTCACCAAGCATTTGGGATGGTGGTCCCTTTTGGTACTTTTGTTTTACAATTGTAAGTACTAATTTGACCACCATCCCAAATGCTTGGTGAAAGAAATACATTCAGAAGTATAATCAACTCGTTTCTAGAATGAACTCCTGAATGACTTAACTACTTGTTTATGATTTTCATTATTATGGATTAAGTACTTTAGTTTTTTTTTAATTACTCAGCTTTTTTTTGTATTTTTTGTTCTATTCATCGACCGCCCTACCCGGACGCCAAATCAATTGGTTTACATTCAATTCATAAACTTCTTTTTAGATCGATAGATTCAAAAATAAAAAAAAATTATCGAATCATAGAAAGTTAGTCTCTACACATATATTGTAGTGTTTATCAATATATTACATATTTATAATCAACCTTGTTGGTGGTATTAAACAGAAAAACAAATAGAAAAAATCTTCATAAAAATGATCGCTAAGTTATCTTTTAAACTAAATTCTGAAAGCAATTTAAATTACACCAACATCAGAAGAAGATTAATTACAACTTTGAAATAAGTTGAAATAAAATATACTATGTTTTATGAATTCCACCGCTTAGTTCATTATAACTGTATAATTCATTATATATTCCAAGTTGGAACTTAAAGCATTTATCAAAACTGAAGCAACTAATAAATTTTCATATTTGACACGTTTCGAGGTGTGGAAACTTTTTATTTCTCTATTTTAAGCAGGTGAAATAAATGAATAGTGTTATGATACTTATAATAGAAATTGCAATTTTTTGTGTATATGATATTCTTCAATTGGTATAAAAGTTAAAACGTGATTATAAATGATTAAATATTTATTAGTATTAACTAATTATATTATTACTTCTAATTTCCCAAAAATGGTTTCGATAGAAAATCCGATTTGCTTGTTTTATGTTTACATATTTTTTCAAGTCATTTTGATTCGTTTGACACCATGATTGGAGAAAGTTTTTGTATAAAGTGAGTCAAAATTTGATTATTCCTCAAAATTTTTTCAAAAAACGACTACACCAATTTAATTAATTAATGTCTTTTCAATCTATAAGTGCTTTGGTGAAAAGTTGCAGGATGTCCATTGTCTTAATAATCATCTTGAAATATTATTGACCTTTAAAAAGTGGTTTAATAACATTTCTATTGGAAATTGCATAGATTAGGTTTTAATAAAAAGCAGAAACTTAAAAAAAAGTTAAAATGTTATCGTAACAACTTTCAAAGTAAAGCCTAATTTTAATTCCTATTGATTATGTTAATTCCAATAAGGCCTAGTTTTGGGTACCAATGAGCGTTTGAAACTTCTGGAGCACAAATTCCTTATTAACTTTTTTTTAATATATATTACCATCATTTTCAATAATCAGCAATCTTATTTACTGGATCTGGATAAAACATTTTCGTACATGTTTCGGAAAGCATGGCATAACCTTTTGCGCTTTGTGGAAGTTCGTTAGAATCCAATTCTTTCCCCGCCTAGATAAGAGTTGTAGTATAATAAAAGGAGCAGATTACTTTATTCATTGTTCGTTTGCCTTTGTAAGCGAATCTTGCAAGGTTTTTAGTGGCTCCCTTAGGTACGCTAAAACATGAGTTTTAGACTGTGTGTTTCTCTTAATTATATCGCATTCGTACTCAAAAGCTTGCTCGGGCATTTAGACAAGTGCCTCTATTCTAATCTGATTTCAAATAATTAAAATTATCATAGCTAACTAATACGTTTGAAAATATTGGTAATAGGGCATAAATTCATATATTCAGTTGTTTAGCATTTTGCGTGTATTTTCATTGGAACGGTTTATAGGTTAATATAAGCAGTACATAACTTTTCAAACTTTCAATGTTTGAGAACTTTGTAACAGAGAAATATATGTTTAACATGATTGCAGACAAAAAAGTTTTTTTTTCACTATGGGTCAAACAATATAATACTTTTCCACACACCGAGAATTCCTGGCTCCAAATTTCAATCAATTTTTCTTTCCCAAATCGTTTAAAAATCTTTTATTGCGGTGCGTGGCTAGTTATTTTGAATTCAAATAAGGTTCGACCTCTTTCGTGATAAAATTCGTAATAAAAAGTGATGTTTACGGTTTGTTTCCTCAACTGCGTGCTTTCATTTCATCACAGATACATAAACCTGCACAAACCGTAATAAAAAACGAAAAAATATCGAGAAAGTTAACGCTACAGATTTATATGTAAAATCTTTCATGTGTCGAGATAGGACATGGTAACCAGTAAACAAACTATTGAGGTAAAATATATACCAGATATATATTTATTTTAATCTTATGATATACAGATTGCATGCAGTATTTTTATTCTTAACCGATAGAAAATAGATTATATCTACATATTATTTAACACTTTTGCTACGAGAAGATATTCGTATGAGCGGATGTCATCCATGGACGACATTCGTGGCGAAAGGGTTGAGAGCAGGTAGAAAATACCAAATAGAAAAGAAAATTTGAATAAACTTTTTTCTTCGTGTCTGAACATCAATCACAATTATATATGTTATTATTATATGTTAAAGTATACTTTTGTAACAATTAGATCTAAGATTATAAAAAGTGTAATTTGGAGTGCAATATAGTGGTTAAACATTCTAAACTATATTCTAAACTGATATGATTTTTATCCAATCTAATTCTGATGTTATATATTTTGCAAAAAATCGACAAGATATTTGCTATTTACTATATAATTTAGTTTCTAGTAAAAATCTGACATCACTACTCTTGATACCAAGCTGGCCGAGGTGTTGCTATCGAGCCCAGAACCAGTGGATGCTAGATTCATTTAAATCCAATATAATACATTTTTATAATACTACCTGAACTACATTGTGTGAAAATTTGTAACAAAACTTTAGATGAACAGTTTGCACTGTATTTACTCCAGATTGCTGACATCGTAGTGTAAATGAGGTCATTTCTTACGGACTCAGCAATCGTATTTCTTGGACTTAGAGATAGTAACTTACAAGAAAAGCGTACAAAGAATTTTATTGTTCAAGTTCTATATAATTTTGAATTATATTTTTTATTTGTTGATATTGATTTTCGAGGAATCATCATAAATTAGTAGTTGGTTTCATAACTTAGCTTCAAGCAATAAGATCATAGAAAAAACTACAATTGGGTAAGAGTTTACAATTGTAATATTATTGCCATATCAAATGTAATATTTTACTTAGATAATTAGTTCAAAACTGGTAATTTTTTTTAAATAAGCGCATAAATTTATTTTTATCTGATTTAATGCAGATGGTTGGAAGAACAGCAGAGATGAATATTTATTTTTGACTATGTTTTAATTTTTTTAGTGGTATTATATATTTATTAATAATGTTTATTATATATATATATATATATATATATATATACGAGTATATATACATAAACATCTGATCTAATATTCTTTGAATGCGAAAACCTGTTTGCATACAAACAACATCCAAGCTGGAAGAAAATTAATATGCAGTAAACAGTTACGTATATGCAACATACATGTGCGCACCGAATATCCATATTTATAATATTAAGATCATTGTATCTAAAATTTAGGAATAATTAAATAAATGTTGTTAGCAAAATACAAAATAGTTTATTTTAATTTCTAGTAATTTTTGTAATACTAGAAAATTCTACACTAAAAATGTGTCTAAAATACAATCTGACTCTATGTAATTTTTCCTTAATGGCATATGTGTCCAGTAAGACTAATTCCCAATGTTGTTCGAGTAGTTTTGTACTATCCCAAAGAAGATTATCAATTCCGTATAAATTATTCCAGCAATTATCAACTTAATCGACAAAATCTATGAAGGCAGTAATATGTAATATATATTGACTAAATACTCATCAGTACACAATTAGTCTACGTACAATTCTGTGCATAAACTGACATTAAATTCATAAGCTGCAATTTGCCATATCAAATATACACGCCAATGCAATGGCAATGTACGTAATAGATAACAGTTTATGCTAACAAGTTGTTATTGCAAATAGGACGCATAAAATTATTGTACTCTACTGTTGAACACAGGCAGAGAAATATATATTTAATAAGATATAAGGAAAATGTGTTAAAAATACTTTTTTGATAGTAAAAAATCCTAGCAAATTGGTGAATTAATTTGTGTTTCAAGTGATATTTATAACTGTGCAAAATGTTATTGGTAATAAAACAAACATCTTTATCCAAAAATGTAACGAGAAAAAATTTGATAAGGAAAATATCATGCGCAGCCATCAACTCTGCAGAAGTACAGCCTATGTATGCAACTGTAAGTTTTGAATTATTCTCATATTATATATAAAAGTCAACACACAATTATTATTTATTGTGGGTAATGCTGATAATAAGAAGTTATTTGAATAAAAGAAAGTTCCATGTCCACCATAGTAAATCTACTTGCAGAGGCATTACTGTAGGTGTGCCTCAAGGAAGTATTCCAGGACCAATTCTATTTTCTATTTTTACATATTTAGGAATTAATTTTTAATTTGTCTATAATATTCATATCACTCAAATTAAACTAATTATTCAGATATTACATAGAAATTTGAACCAAATTTCAAAATAAAACATAGTCTATATTCTCTACTAAGATTATTCCAATATTCATCTTAACTTTAAACATTATATAAAACTATCATTCTATGAGTTTGATCTGTGAATTATTATATGTTTATTGTGTACAAAATTGAACTTTTAATAAACATAAAATCACGATTGTAGACAAATGATGACTCTCCAAAAATGCCAGCTGGCTGGGAGTTAGCTTTACCATACAGCAAAGTTCCTGGCCCAAAATCCATACCCGTACTGGGCATAATGCACCACTTTTTCCCAGGAGGTAATATCAAGATGCTTCATAAATGCCACTATTATATACTTTAAACACTCTTAAAATATAGGAAAGTACGGTAATATGAATTTCCGTGAACGCTACACTAAAATGAACCAAGAATACGGCGATTTAGTGAGACTCAAAGGATTTGATGGCAAAGAAGATATATGTGTTAGTTTCAATCCGGATCATTTCGAAACGGTTGTATTTTATTTTAAAGTTTTACAAAAATGTGGAGAGCTTTATGAAAAGTCTCATTTGAAATATCATTGCAGATCTTCAGAAACGATGGCGCCACGCCAAGAAGGAATATATTCGACACGCTACGATATTACAGAACAAAAATCAATCCTGAAATATATAAGGATAATATTGGAGTACTGATCGAGTAAAATATATAACATTATTATTACTATATGCATATATAGTATGGGTTATTGTATAAATATTATGTTGCAGAAACGGAGAAAAATGGAAGAAATTGAGATCCATGGTGAATCCAGTTTTAATGCAACCTAGAGTTTCAAAACAATATGTCAAGTCTGTAGAAGGAATTGTTGACGAGTTTATAACGAGGTACGATAAAATAAGTTTACGACAAGGTTTTCTATTATTCTAAGAAATTCATAAACGTTCTTAGAAATTTCTCACTCCTATTAGTTAATGAGCTCTTTAGTTCGTCAAGTTTATATGAAAACTCATTACCTATTATAATTGCGTTTAACTCTATAATTAAAAGAATTTTATTTCAAAAGTTTTACATAAAAATTTTGTATTATAAAAGTATAATTGAAAATATAAATATTAATAATTCAAGAGCTCTCAAATCAATTATGGTGGTACTAGACATCAATGTCAATCATCAATTTTTTTTTTTGAATCTATTGTTCAACTTACAAAAAAGTGTAGATTTATGAGAATATTGCTTGAATGGTCGAGAAATAACGTATTAAACACAAGGTGTAAGATATTATTTAATTTTACGGAATAAAATGTCAATAATCCTTTGTAACTATGATCGTTACATTTCCAGGACACTAAGGCTTCGTGATAAAAATCTAGAAACTCCAGCAAATTTTTTAAACGAGCTAAATCGATGGGCTCTCGAATCGATTACTTGCATAGCTCTGGACACGCGTCTGGGATGTTTGAGGGATGACCTGGCACCAGACTCGGAGCCACAAAGAATGCTAAAAGCTGTCCATGAATTCTTTGCCTTGACACACGCTTTGGAGTTCAAGCCGCACCCTTGGAAAACGATCAAGACTCCCGGATTTTATAGGCTTATGGAAGTTTTCCAAATAATAAATGAGTGAGTACGACTCTCTTGTTTTTGCAGTGAATAATAAAATATTAATATAATATGATGGTTTGATTAAAAAATTTAAACATGATTGTACGTGGAAAAAATAAAATATATGGTGTTGTTCAAAAAAATTTTGAGCAGTAAAATACTTCTTGGAAAACGATAAAGAGTTCAGAGTTTTATAAGCTTACAGAAGTTATTTAAGTAATAGGTAGGTAAATACGATATATTTTTTCATAAGATTTACAAAAATTCTATATAATTATACACAAAACAATATTTATGAAGTTGTTTATTTGAATGACAACCAATAATAATTGTTGTTGTAATGTTAACCCTTCGGACTCGGATGCCGCCGCTTCGGCATCAAAATACCTCTAAATCTCGCAATTCGCGAGTGCATAGGGTTTATAATTAATATCATATAATAATTTAAATAAAAAAATAAAAATAACTATATCAAATTGTACTGATAAATATCTGAGAAATTATTTATCTAAATATTTATATCAAACAATTATTTAAAACTTTAAATTCTTAAAATTGACCGCAGACTAAATATATATAATATTATTTTATTTTAAATTATATCCATTTATTAACGATTATCAGGTTATTATAAGTGCTTAAGTAATTTAAAAAAAGTTACGAAAATTTAGATTTAGGTATTTTGATTTGTCTAATTATTGACAGAAACTTAAATTAAAAGAAAAGGTTTCGTTCTTTGGAGTAGATTGCTTTACTTTTTTTCATTTATATTGTCAATTTGAGTTGAAGACGTATTTACCTAGACTACATATTTTATTTGAATTGTAGCTGATTGAAAACAATTAATTTTATTCAATACCTAATGAATGAAATAATAGGTTCTGAGTTTTTATTCAAACAAATTTTCTAAATATTGCATAAAATAAATGAATTTATAGTAGCTTCTAGAATTTTATTTAAATAAATTGCATTATAAGAAAAAATATTGGATAATATTCAAATTGACAAAAAATATCAATTCTCAAGTTCTTAGTCATATCTAACAAGAAACGAATTCAATAAAACATAATGGTCTTCATTGTTGTAGTTGATGGTCTTCATTGATGTAGTTTAAATTTGAAATTATACTTTTTGTTTCAGTTTATCTCTGCAAAAAGTTGAAGAAGCTATGGAACGTATGAAAAATGAGCCTGTGCAAGATGACAGAGAGCAGAGCATTTTACAAAAATTGATCAAAATCAACCGAAACGTGGCAGTTGTGGTTGCTATGGACCTTCTTCTGGCAGGCGTAGACACGGTAATACAAAACAATAATTATCAACAGACAATCACAAAATATTTACACCTTTAGTACTATTATTCTTATATGCAATGATAATTTCGAAGTGCACTGCACATTCTCACTTCTCTCGAGTTTATCTTAAATCTTGATTGTCGAGAGCGCTCTTATTCACTTCCATATATTTGCTCCAAGTATTCTGTGCCACTTGATGATAATAGTGATCTTAACTTACACCTTTTTGTGCTATTTGTTTGCATTGCGAGCGAAGTTGCAAGGCTACAAACACGCTTTAGAATTTGTAAAGAGCCCATTGTAGTCAAATATCAATGTTGAGGTGCGAGGAGGAAAAATAAATGCACCTGTATATCTACATATTCACTTCAACTTAGCAAGAACAATTGTTTATTAAAATCGGGATGTTTATGCAACTTGTCTTTAGGAGAAATGCCAATTACTCTAGTAATTCATTATTGAAATATTCATTGTAGAATCGTAATATCAAATTGTAACTAAATTCTAGTATATTTGACTAATACACTAAATAAAGCAATATCAATTTCATTAAATCCATGTTTGCTTAAGAACGCCCAAGCTTATAAATAAACAAAACGAATTTACCGAAGACAAACAAATACTCCTAATTCAATCCTAACCCCACTGTCACCTCTTGTTTGATGGTAACCATTAACTATTTTAGACATCATACACTACGTCCATTTTGCTGTATCATCTGAGCAAACATCAGAGAGCGCAAGATAAGCTAAGGGAGGAACTCAGAGGTATATTGCCCGAGAGGCATTCCAAATTAAAGGACAATTCGTTCGATAGAATCCCGTACCTGAGGGCCTGCTTGAAGGAATCGACTAGGATCACCCCGGTCGGGGTCGCTAATCTCCGGACGACTCAAAGGGATATCGTGCTTTCAGGATACAGAATACCGAAAGGGGTGAGATTGTAGTTATTGCTCAATTTAATAGATCGGTAAAAATAGATTTCAGTTTTTAATAGAAGTCATAAATTCTAAAATAAACCTACGACATTGAGCCTTGATATTGCTATTATGTAATATTGGCTGAACAAAATATATTATTAGAAGTTCATAAGAACTCATAAGAAAATTTCATTTTATTGATATTGACAAATTAGCTTGAATTTTCAATATTTACTTTAATTTGTTCAATTATATGATTCAGATATTGTTAGTTATAGCTCGATGTAATGAATCGCTAAATATATATTTGAGCTATTAATAAAAAGTAATAAATTGGAAAATAAACTTCAGAAATTTAAGTTTTGTATTGCCATTATCTGTCAGTATTATATTAAACAAAATTAACAGAAGTAAATTTATTAAACAAACATTTTAAACAAATTAATTTATATGAATCTAATATGCTCATTTAATGAAACTCAACAAGAACGATTTTAGGATACAGAATATCAAAAGGGGTGAGATTGTAGTTATTGCTCAATTTAATAGACCGATAAAAATAGATTTCAGTTTTTAATAGAAGTCATAAACTTGAAAATAAACCTACGGGATTGAACAGAACAGCTAAACCTTGATACTGTCAATGTGTGAATATTAGCTGAACAAAATATATTAATAGAAAGTAAAAGTATTTAAAAAACGTTAGGGGGTAGAAAATAATATATATACCTTGATATTGCCAATATGTGATTATTGGCTGAACAAAAAATATTAATAGAAGGTAAAAATATTTTAAAAAACCCTATGGGGTAGAAATTAAAATTTTATTTATATATATATATAAGATATGTTAATTTCATTTTATCAACGACATTATCTCAAGTTTTTTCACATTTACTTTGATTATATCAATATTATGATTTAGATCTAGTTTTTTATTGCTCAATTGAATGGATTACTAAATATATATTCAAACTTTTGATAGAAATAATAATTTGAGAAATAAACCTCAGAAATTGAAGTATATTGAACAAAATAAATTTGAGTAAGTTTATTAAACAAATATCTCAATTTAAAGGATCGCTAAATATACATTTGAGCTATTAATAAAAATAATAGATGGTAAAATAAACCTGAAAAATTGAAGTTTCGTATTGCCATTATTTGTAAATAGTATATTGAACAAAATAAATTGAAGTAAGTTTATTAAACAAACAAACTAAACAAATTAATTTAAACGAACTTAATATACTCACTTAATGAAACTCAACAATTACTTCTGTTAATTAGTTTTTTTTGGCTAAATTTTCCATTAATTAGTTGGTTTTTTTGCAGAAATGTAAATGTAAAATTGTTGATTCATGGTTTCGTCAAAATTTTCAATCAGTTTTAAAAAATCCAGAAACTTTTCTAATGATATTAGTAGGAAAACGTACTGAGTAGTTTTACTTAATAATCGGCCTGGCTGTTTCTTAGAAATTAATTGTTGATATTATTTTTACGATCTCTAAGTAATAAAATCTCTAAGTGTCTTTAAAAACATCCTAAAATATATATAGGCCCACAAAAATGGTTTAATTCTAAAAATTGATCCAACTTTCTATCGTCTTTTTCGACTGAGTCAAAAAATTAGACATATTAGAAAGTATTTACTAGATTTAAGTCATCAACTCTCTTTAAAAATTGAAATAACTAAAAATGAACTAACTGAAATAACTAAATAAAAATTCATTATTATAAGAAATTATTTTATAAGTTAATAGTTAAAATTATATAATTATCAATAAAATATTGTGAATATTATATCGAATGGGAAAACAACTATTGAGTTGTTTTTCCAACATGCCCCTTTAGTATACAATGTCCCTTCACGGCCGACAATTGTAAATTTCACAAATTTGTCCTTAACTGGACAGTTGTAAATAAAAGAGAAAGAAAAATAAAATGTAAATACTATGGTTAATAGATACATATTCTTGATAAAAATGCATCTATGATGAAATATAGAAGTGTGTAAATATCTTCAATAGTGAAAACCATATCGTAAGCCAAAATCGTTTGAATGCTTATTTATCTCTTATTTTTTAATACTATGTTACCTTGTTACTACTGTGATTCTTTTTACACAAACAAATTAATAGACTAAACGATAAGTCGATTACATACCGAATAAAAAAGTGCATTGCAAAAAATTCTCCTTTATGATGAAATATCTAAATTTAGAAGTAATTATCTAATATGTTCAATTTTCATCATTTCAGACTCATATGATTCTGTGCACGCAAATAGCAAGTGTCAGTCCAAGCCAACATGAGAGACCAAACGAATTTATTCCAGAACGTTGGCTAAGGCAAGACAAGAAGGGATTGGAAACTGATATGAGCAGTGATGGTAAATATAAAACAACAACCCAAAAAATTGAGAAAAACTATATTTGTTTACATGTGATTACTAACAGCAATCATTGTAATTGCAAAGTTTCAATAATTTGAAAAATGGAAAAACTTTTATCAATTGACCTTTTTAGAACATTTGATTCGAAAAATTCAAATCTTTATTTGCAAATTATTGAGAAATTTATATCTAATTTAAATAAAACTGTGGATCTTTTGAGACCAGTATTCAAGAAGTATGTGTGCATATGTGTTTTGTATCTAATTCCATCTTTTCCCAAATTGTTTCAATTTCGTATTGATTCACTTGTTAATCAATCTAGTGGCGGGCTGCCCGAATGCGAAAACTGCCAATCCGTTTAGCCAACTGACATTTGGTTTCGGTGTACGGAGCTGTATAGGCCAACGTATTTCCGAATTAGAAATCCACACTCTAATCGCAAAGCTTATCAGAAACCACAGAGTCGAATGGCATCACCCCGATCTGATGATAGAGAGCAAGACTTTAGAAACCCCGGCATCCTCTCTAAGATACAAGATTATAGAGCTAAACAATTAATATTGCTTAGCTTCGTAATGGGAAGAAAATTTATTGAATCTATGGATGCTGGTGCAGTTAATTTTGTAAAATAAAGTCGGTATGAAAACTTAAAATATTTATATTTATAAGCAAAATAAAAAAATGAGAAAAATGATGTGTGGAATTAAAATAAAATATAAGATATAGTAGGAATTGATGTTTTATAATAAGTGCTCAATATAACTATTTGTTAGTACAATTTGATTTTTATTTTTTATCTAAGCTTACTATTAGGTAAGTAGTTTTAAACTTAGGTAATAAAGATGAGTGATAAGCATTATAATTAAAATGACAAACTACAGAAAATAATGACGGTCACGTCGTGGCAAATACAGCCTAGAAACTGTGTCAAAACATATATATGTATTCGGAACAGTGACGCATAATAGATGCTGCATTATTACCGCACAATGGAGGTTTCGGGCGAACGCTAAATCCTAATTTCTCTCTCTCTCCATGTCCGTGCACAAAAGTTGTAAACCAGCAGCCAATGGTCATCATCACCAGAAAATTAGATTTCTAAATTTTGCTTCACAAAATGAAGTAACGACTCTTGAAACGTAGTGACAAATTTAGATCAAGGACTTAACTAAATTTATGGATAAATATATTTAACAAAGTTGTTTGGATGCGTAATTTGTGTCAGTAGCCTATTACGATATTTATTAATATAAAACTGTGTGCGCATAAAGTGGCTAGGATAGAGTTAGTGATCTCAGAATTATTGTAAAATTATATAGGCTTTCAAAAAGTGGTTTAATAAGAAAAATCATTAAAGTGTAGAATAATGAGAAGCACAGTTAGGGGAGCGTCCAATGATCACGTGAGCGAGTTTTTGAGGATTTTTAGATTCCCCTCCCCCTTGGTGATACATGGTGATGTTCAGAATTTCCCCCCTTCTCCCTTAAAACATCACGTGTATTTTTAGTTACTTGAAAACTGTAAAATTTTGATTTTTTTTTTGAAAATGTTTGAACTTTGAAAAAAATAGTTGAAAAATAAATACACGTGATATCTTATTATACCCCTTCCCTCCCCCACGTGATATTTCGTGACTTTTTGTCAAACCCCCCCTTCATCCTGAAAACCTCACGTGATTAATAGGCGCCCCATACGTCATATAAGTCTCATGCATTGTTTATATATTATTATAAATTTTGTACTGATCACTGCTGACAACTAAGCTTGAAAAAAATTAAATTTTTTCTCAAAAATATTGTAAAATTATATAGTGATGTACTCCAGAAAGTGTAGTTTTATAAAAAATCTTCAAATTTTAGAATAATGAGGAGCACAGTTAGGGCATATAAGTCTCATGCAACGTTATATATCATTCTAAATTTTGTACTGATCACTATTGACAACTAAGCATGAATAAAATTAATTTTCTTCCTTAAAAATAGTGTAAAATTATATAGGTCTTCAGAAAGTGTAGTAATTATGAAAATCATAAAAGTTTATCACAATAAAGTGCACTATTATGGCTTATGAGTCTCCTGCCTAGTGTAAATATAATTCTAAGCTTTTGTACTGATCACCGTTGACATCTGAGCTTGAATAAAATTAATTTCTATAACACAAAAAGAATGAAATTAGATAAACAAATTTAGTTAATGCGTTTACAGATTTAATAAATTTGAATGATATCAGTTGAAAATTGCATTGATTATAATTCAGTGTGATTAAACATTATTTTCAAAAGAAACAACTGCATATTTTATCGCATTGATTGAAGCTAATATTTTCACACATGACGGTAAAATCTTGCAACTTGTTTCAAGATGCCACTTTCACCTAGTTTTATTAACTATCGATAGGATAAGATATAGTAATCGTAAAAAAAACGAAAATGAATCGATTTGTACATATTCACGTTTTATAGATTTCTTGTGTATGTATGCTCGGATATAGTTTTTCGTAAGCATGGATCAACCGATTCTAATGATTCAAAAAGTATTTCACTTGTATCAACAAAATAAAAAAAGGTAATATTTTTAAAAAGGCAGGTTCATAGCAATAAAAAAAGTTTAAAGAACTGTCATTTGTCGTTGACAAATGATCTTTAGACATATATACATC
>NW_020537324.1:8479561-8500677 GCF_003426905.1 Ctenocephalides felis
GACTATGATATAAGGTTGTCAAATATCTCCCTTCCGCCTTTTTGTATGTAACCAAGAGCAAAAAAGCGTGTTCATTAGTTTTTAATGAAATTTTCATTTTCGTCGTTAACAAAGTTGCTAAATATTAATTCATATTCATTAAAACTATTATAGGAGTATTCTGATCTATAAATTAATTTTAGAAAAAATCGTTTTGTTTTTTCTTCAAAGTTTATCTATTCAATAATATGTCTACAAGAGAATTTTCCAAAATTTAAATTAATTTCATTTTGACGACAATAATACTCCTCTGTCTACTTTCTACCCACAATTTCCCAACTTCTACTGAATCGATTTACTTGAAATTTTCACTGAGTTTTCACCAGTATGAGCTATGCTCATCATCAACTTTGTGTCAAAAACAAATATTTTTTTTTCAGACAGTCGCTATTTTGTGAAAAAAACATTTTTTTTCAACTTGTCCGTAGTTCATACAATTGCAACATTATTCTAGATTATTAATACATATATTTTTAAGATTATTTGGAGAGCTGAAATCATGGGTATGGTCAGGAGTCAATTTTTTGAGCTCACCCATATCATTCTCCAGAAATAAAACTTCATTTTTTAACTTCATACTAAATTTTAAAAACATTAATTAAAAATGTGTAAAAATACCAGACTAGAACACCCCCTTAAGCAGGATGTTCATATAGGTACATTTTCTTATATCTATTTCTACGTAAAATTATAGTCTATTTCCAGAACCAGAACAGAACACTTCAGTTATAAGATGATTAGTAATCAGTAATGTTATTACAGGGGCAGTTAAACCTACTGCTTGTCATTAATGTTTAATAGGCATTTGAGATGTATGTTAGATCCATATATGCCTTCAAGCTTGATGTGCCCTTTAGGGACAATCGGTATAATTCATCTGAAATCTATATTACGATTTAATATATTTATTGGGTTGAGCATGTTTAGTTAAATAGATAACCAAGATTTACTCTCAGAATAAGGCAAACTTTGCCATTTTAATACACATTCTTAATGTTCCAACCTTAGGTTTGAATTATACTCGTTTGCGTTGGACGACTTGATATTAATGATATAATTTGTGAAATTGAATGCTACGTAGAAGGTCATTATAATCGTTACTAATATTATATAAAAATACTCAATAACTATATTACATACAATTATTACTGAACCTATATATTTTTGCATTTTCAATAATGAAATATTTAATTTTAATTAAAGATTGTGGAATTAAATTGATGTTCTGGTATTCTTTGTATAATAATATAGATCTAATCAATGATTACATTAATTTACACATGAAAAAATTCTATCAACTCTTAAGATTAATATCATGTTACTAACTTCAGCCAATGATATATATATTATTACCAATAATGAGTTTTTATAATGAAGGTAATATATGAAAATTTCCTCACTATACCATAGTAATCCATCTGCCGACAATATTATATCATATTACAAACTCTTAATTAAAAGAAGCAATATACGTGATAAAAGAAATTAAAGTGCAACGCCGCGAGAAAGGCTTAAGACCCAAAGAAGCCCTGATGAAAATAATAGGGGACAACAGTTCAGTTTAATTCCTAAGAATCGGAAAGACGAAAATCCCATTATTAGATGTACTTGCTTGAATTAAGTTCAGCAATGTACTAGGAAGAATTAAATTAATATTTTTTTGAATTTGGGAAATAGATAATAAATTCAAATCAAGTCCGAATCAATTCAAGTATCTGTTTTATAGAGTCAGAGTAACAAATGTTTTTTTTTTAAATAATGCAACAAATAATATTTACACCATAATTAGTAAATTTCAACATGTTCTAGTATGTTTTGATAGTACGATTTGTGTATTAGTAAAATTATTTTAAACAAATATGGTTTAAAATAATGTTACTAATACACAAATCACCTAAGAGTTTTTCCTTCTTCATATAGAACGACTCATTTTTCTTATAATTTTATTATTTGATTTTTTTCAAAAATAGAACCTGAGCTGGACACGATATGTATTTAATTAAGATTGGAATTTAAGTTTGGCATGCCTTATATAAAACAAATGTATGCGTCTGTATGCATGCACATTTGGATACAATTTTTAGTGCGTTTTCGAGACAAAATATGATTATTACAAATTTTTATTATTGAATCCTGTGCAATTAGAAATATGGGCAAAAGTACATGAAATCATATAAAATTCAATTTATAAAAGATTAAATATTATTTGCACATATATGTCGATTATTTGCATACGTCGCCGAGTTGATGCAATTTGCAACGAAGCAAAATGCCACTCACACCTAGTTATTTTTATCAACTATTGAAAAACACATTGACAAGCTCAATTATAATTCATAAATGAGTTTAACAATGCATATCTACAATTGCATTTGGCTTTTGCGATATGTATTATTATTATAAACGCGCATTGTCCGGGCGGGTTATGTCGGGCACCTCGGCAGCGCAGCAAAGACTTTGTTGGCGCGTAATCTAATTTAATGAATTTTGAAATTACTCTTGCGTAATGCACAAGAAGACGTCATTACCGAATTACTCGTATAAGCTTGCAAAACCTGAGTGCTGCTCACATAGGTGTAATACAATTTTCGATCGCATAATGCGAAAGGTAAAACGTATGTATGAGAAACGCTATACTAATTTAATATTACTATAACTACTTAGTGAGATTAACATAACGCTAGTTATAGTTTATTATCATTATAATTATATTCGGAATCTATAATCCCAAGTGAAAATTCAATACCATACTGCTTGACATCGAGCTGTCTGAGGTTGAAATCGAACCAATAAGGGGGCGTCCATTAATCATGCGAGCGAGTTTTTGATGATTTTTGGACAAACCCTCTTCGTTAGTGATACATGGTGATATTCAAAATTACCCTCCCTCCCCCGCCAAACATCACGTGATAACACTGTAAAATTTTTGAATTTTTTTTTAAAAATGTTTGAATTTTTTTAAAACATCAGGTAAAAAATAAATACACGTGATATCTTACTATACCCCTCCCAACCCCACGTGATATTTTGTCAAACCCCCCCCTCTCTCCCTAAAATTCTCACGTGATTAATGGACGCCCCCTAACTAGTGCTACCCAACGTCCTTAGCCGTTACAGCACTACGAGCTCATTCTCATGTACCAACACATATGGTAAAAGACGCAAGTAGAATTTTCTAATGTTTACTTTTTCATATCACTAGCCCATAAAAGAAGGTGCCGAGGTCTGCAAACTTTGTTAAGATTATATTCAACACCGTAAGGGAGCAGCCCTTAGATTTCACGTACGTTATTCTGAAATCCTAAGCATGGTGCGAAGCGAAATCCCAGGATGGCGAACTGCGAAGTGTGTACCAAATCGATGATTTATCTCTCGTGCCATATGAGGCGTGATAGTTTATAGAGGTGACGCCGGGTTCTCGATTGATACGTTAAATTTGAGGGACACTCCTTATATAGTTGTAGGAATTCCTAAACTGACCTTTTTACTTTATGTACAGTACATGTTTTTTATATGATCTAGACAAGGTCGTGCTTCTCTGCGTGCATGTCACGGATTTACTGGGGATGGTGATAAAGTGTAGTAATAGCGGATACTTTAAGCATTATTTTCATGTTAGTTTATCATGATTATATATATATATATATATATATATATTATATATATATATATATATATATATATTAGGGTGGTCCTTAAAATGGTCATTTTCGAATTTCCTTGCTCCCAGGGCTCAAATGGTTCCAAATAGATAAAAACAATTCTCTGAAAGTTTTAGCTCTTAATATTAACGTTTAGATAGAGCGCAATTCAATCAAAGTTTTGTATGGAGATAGCATGAAAAAATTTTCAAAAATTTTAAAATGTTTTTTAGATGTAATTAGTGAAGAAATGAATGAATAAAACTCATTCATTTGTCGTTAAGTTAAACCTAAAACATTTTTTTTTAATTTTCAAAATTTTTTCCATGCTCTTTCCATACAAACTTTGATTGAATTGCGCTCTATCTAAACGTTAATATTAAGAGCTGAAACTTTCAGAGAATTGTTTTTTATCTATTTGGAACCATTTGAGCCCCTGGGAGCAAGGAAATTCAAAAATGACCATTTTAAGGACCACCCTAATATATATATATATATATATATATATGAACCACAAAGCAACACAAGTACTCGTAGTATCCAACTATGATTGGCCAAATAGTAATTTTCACTTCAAATTATATTTCAGATCTATAAGTTGAAGTAAAGACTGATATCACTAATGCTCGAGATCACCTTATGAATGCAAGGCCAAAGCTCTAGTCATTAATCCGGAAACAGGCCTATCTTAAATACATGAAATGTTAGAGACTATATTAATAATTATATATTATATTCTTCATAATTGTTATTATAAATTTGTTTTCATAAAAATATGAGTATTTAATTAACTTTTCTCTTGTATAATAGTAATACAAAACCGATAATCGATCATCGAACAAATTACAAACGCTATTTTAAATTGCAAAAAATGCCAAATACTTCACAATAATTCAGAGTTAATTTACAAATAAATCAATTATTTATTGTTTTTAGTCATCCTTGTGTAATTTGTATCAACATTGCGACAGATAATTCGTATTGTTTTCTATTAATACCATCGGGATTATATAACAATGATGAAATTATGGTTTGATTAGTAACGGAGCTTTTAATTTGAATCTGTGTAGTAAATAGCATGATAGATAATTGTATTTGGAATTGTTACACGAGACTGATGTAAAAGTAATCTAGTTATTTAATCATTTACGTATTTGATTATTATAAACTTTTAATTAAATTGTTGGAAAAAATTATATAAACTATAGCTGATCGAAAAAAGTGGCACGATCGTACCTAGTCTACCCTATATTTTATTGCAAGTATTTTTTATACCAATTCGCTCAGAAGTTTGTAATTAAACATATTTAACATCTGAACATTTGGTAATTTGAACATTACCTACAAGGAGTAACACTGCAATAATGTATTTAAATACGATGAATTCGTCATGAAATTAAATCATACATGTGAAAGGCCAGTATTATGCAAAGAAATAGAACAAACAAACTTACTTTTGGTTTATAGTGCGCTAGCTCAATGCAACAAGGAAAACTTGTTCGAACAAACTTACTTCATCTTTCTCCCTCTTTTGGCCCTATCTCAAAATCAGTATAGTTTAGCTGTTATTACCACTGTCAATACCGTAACCTAGCACAACCGTACCCAGTCTCCCCTACTATTCATTAATCTAATTTCATCAATGTTGAAGACATATTACCGACTATAGATACTAGACTTATAAAAACATTTTAACGAAATAAGTATGTCCTTGCCGAAAGATTTGTATCCGATAATAAGAGCTCACATATTCACAAAAAATACAAAAGGTTTTCATAAAAAAATTATTCCACAAGATCTGGGTTATCAAATCCGCAGCCAATACAATAGACAATTGATGAACAAACCAGCACAATGAACTTCTACAACAAAAATCAATACAAATTGCGAGAACAAATGGAATAGCGCACATTGTTTTGCAAATCACAACAATGTAACCGCCGGCAAGGAAAATATAGTAAAAGTATAGGAAAATCTACAAAACCATAATTTCGATTTCCCACGCAACAATCTTCGCACGTAGGTACATTTGAATCCTGTTTCACATTCATCATGCACGGCGGAAGCTTTCGTGCGATTTTAGTTCCCGATTCCGTTCTTTGCATCCGTTACCTGTACACAACATATCCGCACTCTAGATGACTTAATGGCCTATCAATCCGTCATTCGATTTATTCATTCGTCTGTATTAACCTGCATAAACTGTATTTATTGGGCAATAACGAGAAGCCGAGGAGTGCACAAATTTTATAGGCGACTATAAATATTTATAAGCTTACTATTAGATTGATCCCGATGTCACAATCGTGTAACTATTCATGCAACGACACACAGATAAAACGTTATTGGGTCTGTATATAAAGAGAAATCATGTGTTTATAGGCAAATTGGGATAATAGAGCTTTTATTGTTATATATAATTTCAAACTAGGTATATGTTGCATCTTGCCTTGATGCATCGGCGAGTTACAAAAATTTCCGAAATTCCGAGATGCGTAATTATTCTTATAATCAACACGAATTGAGACTTAGCTTATTAGATGAAAGTTTTAAGTGTTCGTCTTGAACACAATGTTTTGGTTTTTGACTAACAATTTATTAATGCAAATTTTATTAAAAATTTCAAGCCATATTTTATAATATCTACGAAAATTTATTTTATTTAATTGTAGACGTCGATGGTAATCAGCACAAAACACAAAGAGTACTCGATGTAAATCCTAAGAGCGCAGTTAAAGTTAGATGAATTTTTATAATTATATCAATTTTCGTAGACCTATAATAATTGAGAATGTTATTCAAGACCATGCAAACTTATAAATAAACAATTTTTTATCAAAATAGTTAAAAAAATAAGTTTAACATTTATTTCCGAAAGCCGGTTTCAACCGAAAACTAATGAGCAGGACTCTCCAACTGGTCCAAGTTCACATAATAGATTTGAAAAACCAAATACAAAAACTTATATCGATTCAAGAATTTATTGTGAAAATTACCATGCAATTTACATCAGTTACTACAATATAACAATTACCTCCATGATCATATAATATCAGTCCTATTTTAGCAAATAAAATGTAAGCCTCATAGCAACCCAAAACGATTCAGTATGAAAATTACCGTGCAATTTATATGAGCTGTCACAAAATGACTGTTACCTACATGTTCATATATTATCAGACCTATTTCACCTTTACGTGTTCATCGACAGACGTCATAATTACAAGTTTTCGAGGCTCATTTGACGACTCATGAATATGCAAAGAACGACGCGCCTATCGAGGCGTATGACACCTAGGAAACCCATGGTGGAAAACTGACGGCCGGGGTTCTATTCAGAGAAAATTTAATGTTTATCATGATAATAAAAGCTTTAAAAAAAGTTGCGAAAAATAAGGGAGAAGAAAGAGGCAAAGTAAAAGTAATGATATCATGTCTCAGACTAGTGTCTGATCGGGATAGAATAACTAGGAATTTGTAAAACCAAAAAAAAAAATTATTTAGATTTTTTTTTATTATTTTTGAAAAAGTTATATGAGTATTCTGGAAGAATCTACAATTAGTGTCAGTAGTATTCAGTAAAATGAAAGTATTCAAGTCCAAAATTATTTGATTAGTTACTATGTTTTATCCAAATGTATGTAAATATCAGTCAGTAAATATTTTCTTGCTAACTTATGTTACAAACAAAGTAATACCTGGCACATTGGTTTCGTTAATTAATCATGCTATAATAGAGTTCATTACAATGCATTATAATTTGACTAATAGTAAGTTCCAGGGTCGTGATCTGTAAACTAGGAAACATGACCCAAGACAACTTTCGAGTTTGACACCACGTCGTACATAGTAATAATACAGGGGAGTGCACAGCGCCTGATATAATTTGACACAAAATCAATACACGACAACCAAGGCAAGGTGTAAGTATAAGATATTTATAATGTTGATGGAGGAAGCTTGATGCAGGAAGCGAAGGGTTACATGGAACGAAAATTTGTGAGAAAAACGAGGTAATTTACTTACGACTGAGTGCAGGCTTTTAACATTTTTGTTCTCTTGTATAATATATGCTTTTGTTGTGGTACATTAAAGAATGAAAACAGACTATGGCACGTGTAAACAATTACATTATATCCAACGCAACAATGGATATATAAACAAGAACGTTTTTTTCTTATTTCTCAATTGAAGTGCCTATAACACAATAATAAAAATATCATAGTACTGCAACCTTAATTTGAAGATAAAGAGAATGTGGGTATTAGCTAATATTTGACCGATTTTAAGAAATTAAAAAAAAACATCGATTATACTCGATATAAACTCGCATTGATTGAATAAATTTTTGTGGAAGCAATTCCAGTGGTTTCAGAGACACGAAGCAAAAAGTCCAATAATAAGAGCATGCCGCCTCCGATTAGAATGATTCAAAATTTATTGTTTTTACTATTATCATCATATTGCCTAGTTTTACCAATTATTATAAAGTTTATTAATGAAATAATTTTAGATTAATGTTTGCAGTATAAATGTGCTTCTTGTCGGTTTTAGGGAAGATAATATTCGACGTTATTGTGCACCAAGTCGCATCATCAATCATTTCTCAATCAATATGCAAACAGAGCTCCTTTCGACACCGTCGCTAATGTAGTTATGCGGAGTTATCGATTATTAATAGTTCCACGTTGTTTAACAGATTCATCGAATAATCTACATAGTGATAATGATGTTTTTGTCATGTAAATTTGTCAAGCATCCTTTGTTTTTGTCATTATCGCTATGTAACCGAATATGGTTTAAATTACCGTTGGTAATTTTCAGATGGTTGATGGAATTAAATATTAATATATTTTGTATAAAGGTAAACATGTCCCATAAGTACCCAAATATAATTTTCATATAGAACCTTTTTTGTTATTGTATAAACAATTATTCCATATTATACAGAAGTTGAACTTAACACATAGAATAATCCTGTTTTATTCTTTATTCTATATAACTTTTGTGATAAGCGTTAAAGAGGAAGCCAGATATAATTTTCATAATTAAGTTACGAGTTAAAGCATTTGTAAGTCGTCTATATGCAAATGAAGTTAGCTCGTCTTGCTTATGTTCTACAAACACCTGCTATTCTTGTTTTGCTTCATACCTTATTTGAATGAAAATAGTTTTATTTTATAATTTATTAACATTGTTTTGAAAATAAATAAGAAGTCGCGATTTAATGCAATATGTT
Source organism: Ctenocephalides felis (assembly GCF_003426905.1). NCBI lineage: Eukaryota > Metazoa > Arthropoda > Insecta > Siphonaptera > Pulicidae > Ctenocephalides > Ctenocephalides felis. Next base: position 8,488,481 of record NW_020537324.1, read on the forward strand.
CGAATACTTATTGCTATACATGAGAACCCATAGAATAAATTTCCTATCTACAAAACTTTAATTTTCAATTATGCCATATAAATCAAACACGTATTTAAGAACTTTTGGAATAGTTGTTACCAAATGTATATCCCCCATACATTGTATCTGTATTTCACTATATTAGACATAATATGCACGAATATATTTTTTTAAAATAAGACAAAATAAAAATAGGCTATTTTTCCTCAAAACTAATTGCCAAAACTTCGGGAATTTTGTATACAAACGACATAATAAAAAAATTGAAATTAGGCATTATTCAAAATTATGACAACACAATATTGAAATTTTGACACGCCAAATTTTGTTGATTTTTTATAAATAAACCGATTTTTGTAGGCATATTACATACTCTTTCAAAATGCATAATTACAAATTTTACTTTTGTGCTAATTATGAAGAAATGGTTCGGCCGATTGCAAAGTCCTTATTGTTGGGGCAATTTTACCCTAAAAAACACAATGTTATGGCAAAACTATGTTATTTAGCGCTTTTTATACAAAATGGTTCTAATTACTGTCTTAGTGCCATGTGGTTTTTGTTCAGTTAGATAGAAAATCTAACTTCAAAAACGCTCAAATTTCAAACGCATAATTTTATCATAACTGCATCTTTGTGATGTGGATTAATAACATATAATTGCATTTAATGTACAAATTAGTTCGGCAAATACATGACATTTTTGAAGTATTTTGCACCATTTTGTATGAGAAGCGGTACTTAGCATAGCCACAACGTAACGTACTGGTCTATTTTATGACAGAATCAGCCCCTGAGTCTCTTCTAATGGTTTTTGAATTATTGAAATTAGTCAAGTACTTTAATTTACGAATACACACTAATTTTGATTCAGAATAAAACTAGTGGGGTGGGTGGCATCGTGCCTTAAGACAAAATGCTGAAACTTCCCGTACCGTAACGAAATGTTCGAGAAACACTGAATGTTTTCAAACAGATTATTATAAATATTGTAACATTGTCTAATATTTATAAGAATTATATAAACTGAATTGCAAAGTTAAAATTATTTGTTTGAAGTGTATTAGAACTATAGTCAGATTTAAAAATAAATTACGTTCTCACAAAAACTCGATGTCTATTTTCTGCGCTCTTTGCTCCGTATCTCCGTAACGGCTGGACCTGCCTTTGCCAAAAACTAATCAGCACATCTCCTTATCAATAAAAATCAAATGTTTTTTGAAAACGTGGACGAAAAATTGTATCCATACATACATACACACACACATTCATTTTTTCTTAAGTATGCCAAAATGTTCAGAAACCTTCAAAACGTCGAGAAATGTAAAAATTTTCAATTCCGATTTTTGGCCCATTACAATAACTTACCTCACGGGAAGTTAATTACCCTACGGGAAGTTAATAATACTTAAAAATAATTGATATATCTATACTATTATTTCAGTAGATAAAGATATTTAAAGAATTTTTAATAATTGTGCTATTAGCATATAATTAATTACATAAAACTAACAAATCAAATAAGAAAATGCTGGTTATTTAACCATAACAATCTATTAAACCCTATAGACGAAAATGTAATGCTATGAATAACATGAAACTTATACCGCTATAAAACCTTTAAAAGATTTCCAAGCAATCTATCATCAAGATTAATACAATTTTTTCCTCACGCTGCGATAAAGCATAGACGGGGTAAGGACGTAAATGTAATGGGGATGTTTTAGTTAGCAGTTTTGCGGTCGACACAAACTTCACGTGCGCATGTAAACGTGTATATTATTCCCTTACACAGTGAGCGAGCTTTACATGTACACTATCCGGCAACACGAACCATACAGAATATGTGTACCCAGCGACACACTATAATGGATTACAATTTTCTTACGTGCAGGTTTCTGAGTCTCAAAGACGCTGTGATGTTTCGCTATAGCAATTTCTTGCGGGCGCTCCATCCCCCGAGCCGGCTGGGAAATACATACAGAGAGAGCGCCGCTCGTAGGGGCGGAGCAGGGTGAACTAACCACATAACGAGTACCGCACTACACAGCTACACTCTATGCGGGCAAAAGACTGTGGCGATAAACAGCACTAGTTTAATGGTACTTGCATATGTATGAGGACACACACGTAAATCTATTCTGGTTTCAACATTTTATTTTCATACGTAATTAGGACCTATTTAAACTTAGTGGGTTCGAGCTTTGTATTTGTTATTCTGCTAGCTTTGTTATATGTTCCCCAAAAATAGTCATTAACATACCACAGGCTTGGTCACAGTAATCGCAAAAAATCGAAAATAATTTTTTTGCATATCTTTACATTTCACGATTTCCTCAACATTCTGGCGTACCTTTAATAAATAAATTTATGTGTGTGTGTAGTATGTGTTTTGTATGGATACAATTTTTATACAGGATTTCGAGAGTAGAAAACCACCGATTTAAATTTCAAAAAAGTAAAAAAATGACATTTTGTGGTCTGAAATCATCATTAATAATTGATCAATATTGATCATTATTAATTCATAATCAATTTGAATTTCAAACTAGTGGGGTGTATGGCATCGTGCCTTAAGGCAAATTGCTGAAACTTCACCGTACCATAACGAACTGTTCGAGGACTACTGAATGTTTTCAAATAGATTGTTATTAGTATTGTAACATTGCCTAATATTTATAAGAATTATATAAACTGAATTGCAAAGTTGAAATTATGAATGAAATGAAAGTATATTAAAACTATAGTCAGAATTAAAAATAAAATCTGAATTATTTTCGATACACAAAATTTTTTTTTTGAAAAAAAAATTGAAACATAGTTTTTTTTCTAAAATCATTGTTTTGTTGAGACAAGCAGAAAGTGCTTTGAATCATTTAAATCGGACGCTTAGTTCTCTCAAAAACTGCATTTTTTTACATATTTAGCTCCGTATCTTCGAAATGGCTGGGCCTGCCTTTGCCAAAAACTAATAAGTATTTATTAGTTTATCCCAATCATTAATAATTGAATGTTTTTTAGATCATTCAAATCGGATGCTCCGTTCACTCAAAAACTCGATTTCTATTTTTTGCACTCTTTGCTCTGTATCTCCGTAACGGCTGGACCTGCCTTTACCAAAAACTAATCAGCACATCTCCCAATCAATAGAAAACCAATCTTTTTGGAACAATTTAAATCGGTTGATCCGTGCGCCCTAAAACGTGAACAAACATTTGTATCAATTTTTAATGATTGGGTGAAGGCAGGCCCAGCCATTTCGAAGATAAAGAAATAAATATGCAAAAAAAGTTCCAGTAATTTGACTTAAGGCACGATGCCATACACCCCACTAGTTTAATTTGGTCTCATAAATACGTATATACCACAGATAAAATTTTCTAATACATTGACAATGAAAAAAAAATGCATGAGGTTACGTACGTAAATTATGAATGAATTGCGGTTTCAAAAACAGTTTTCATCTCTAATTAACACTAATTTAAAATGACTAGTTAATGGATCATTCTAAGGGCACTAATGGTGAGGTGAGTTTTCCAATATAATAAGAAATACTAATTTTGCTAGTTAAATAGAGAGCTTGTTTAGAAATTTTTGTAATAAAAATAATTGAAATAAAACTTGTATTCAAATTTTATACTTGTAATTAGATGAACAACGAAAATTAATTTTCATAAATACAAATTATCTCAAGATAAATCTTCATCCTACTTATTTCATATACTTGCATTTAACTTTCACCTTTGCAGTAAAAAGTCATTTATTTCAAAAACACAGTTCAGAGTAGTGTTTGTATGCACTTTGATAAATTGCACTACATATGCGACTTAATGAATCACTGAAACAATTTATCACATGTGAAACCAAGTAAACAAACGGATAGATTTCTGCACATCCTTGAGAACTACTTGTTTATGGTCATAGTAAAAGAAATTGACCAACTCAAGAAAAATCTTTGAATTGGTGAACTAAACTAGCTGTAAGTGGAATTCTGTCTTAAGGCAATTAGGGCATCGTGCCTTAAGGCAAATTGCTGGAACTTCCCGTACCCAAAATTATTTTTTTTTTAAAAACGATTAACATTTTTGAAAAAAAATTACTTCGAAAAAATTAGATTTTGAAAAACTATAAATTTGATAAAAAATTACCATATTTTGAAAAAAAAAATTTTATTTGAAAAAAAATTTTTTTTTTGAAAGAAAATTTTTTTTTTGAAAACAAAAAATTTTTTTGAAAAGAAAAATGTTTTCTTCATTTTGACATATTTTGGAAATTCTGAACTTTTTTCAATGCAATCGTACTGCTTGAACTGCATAGAGACGAAATGTCACAGCGCAAGTGCCGCGCCGCCGCCTAACGCATAAGCATTGGTACGGAACCCATAGAAATGTGAAAAAAATTATACTTATTGTTAAAATCTCTATAAAATATCTGATAATTTGATGTGCATATGTCTAATGATCATTTTTGACCGCCAAATGGCATTTTTTTTTACTTTTTTCATTAGATCTCCGAAACCGCTAGACCTGCCTTCATGAAAATTGGATCAATTCTTCATCTTGTCAATACAAGTAAAATGTTTTTTGAATTATTCAAATCGGACGCTCCGTTCTCTTAAAAACGGATGTACCGTTTCTGGCACTTTTTGCCCCGTATCTTCGGAACGGCTAGACCTGCCTTCGCCAAAAACTAATCAGCACGTCTCCTTATCAATACGAATCGAATGTTTTTTGAATTATTCAAATCGGTTGATCCGTGTTCCCGAAATCGTCGACGAAAATTTGTATCCGCACATACATACACACACATACATACATACATACATACATACATACATACATACACACACACACACACACACACACACATACATCCATTTTTTCTAAGGTATGCCAAAATGTTCAGAAACCTCTGAAACGTAAAGATATATAAAAATTTTCATTTTCGATTTTTTTGCGATTACTATAACTTGCCCTACGGGAAGTTAATTAAGAGATCAATTCGACCAATAGTGTGCTGTAATAATTTTTGAAAAACTAAATAATTTAATAAAGTCTTTGATGCAAGAACCCGATCTGATATTATTTATTTCAAAAGTTAAAATAAATTTTAAAACAAAATACTCTTTGCACACGAAACAACGCAAGATCAGAAAAATAAAACTCAAAAGCATGGGAATTGGCCCACTTTACAAATGAAAAAAATTTTTTTTGTAACTCACCAGCTTGAAAGCTTGCCTAAAATTATATGTATGTTTCTGAAAGAGCAAAAATGTCCTGATGAAGTTTTATCACATATTCAGTGTATTAGATTCAAATTTAATTATTTGTATTGAATTAATTCTTAATGAGATCTCGCATATAGTTTTGTTGCTTTCAAGTTGCTTAATGTTAACAATTAGTCGAGTCTTGTTGAATGTCATTGCTCGAGGAATAAGCATAAACCCATTGATTTATGGCTCAGAAATTCCAGCTAGCATGATACCTCTTGCACAGATGAATACTTTGTTTCGCATTTACATATATTATTCAGCGGTTTATGAGCCACTGGCAAGGTACAGGATGTGCATCAAAAGAGATACTAACATATTTAGGAGAGACATCTCAATCTGTGTGAACCGATTGGAGAGAAAAGAAGCATAATAATCAAGTGATTCTACGTATTTTTCATCATTATTATAAAAATACTATTCAGCAGTCGATTTTATGGAATGCAATACTGGTATGCTGGTATACCGGAAAACCGGCACACCCAAAACCGGTATACCAAAAACCGGTTCGGCGAAAACCGGTATGCCGTCTAAATTTTCGACGGTATTAATGGGTATAGAATGATATCACGTATATTTATTTTTTACCCCTAGTTTAAAACCTAAACAATTTCGAGAAAAAATCTCAAATTTTATAATTTTTTCTCGTAATATACGTGGGTTAATTTTGAATATCACCAAAAGTCCTCAAACAATCGATCACGTGATTAATGTACGCTTCCTGTCAAGTTTTAAAGTAATTTTTTTGTGAAACTGATTATTGAATTTTATAACTCAAAATGTTTAATTTAGGATATATTTCCGATTTTGTAACACCATAAAATAATTTACTCTCAACTGCATCTTATAATGAAATTATTACCGCGCTCTAGCCTCAAAGTCCCTATCAAAGTTCATAAATCTTCTGTTTTTCTTGGAAAAATATAGCTGGCACAAATTTTGAAGGGATCTGAGATAATCCTTCGCCATAGTGCGCCGTTTGTAAGTACAATAAACTTAGATATAATACTGTCATATCACCGAAGTTATAAGCGTGGAGCAAGAGATATTGTATAAGTAGATTGTATAACCGAGAACTCGGCGAAGAGAAAATCTGATTAATGCGTAATCACAAACTGCACCGTGTTAAGAGCAGCATTTTGTCGCACTAGATAGAGGAGGAATCAATTTATTGTTAAATTTGAGCATACGCTTGTTTACAAAACCATATCCTTCGAGAAAATTCATTATGAAACATATATGTAAAGCTTGTAGAAATACATCTACAATAATGCTACATTAAGCTAACACATCTGAATAACTTTTATTGGCAAATGCTATAAAAAACCTACTGAATATTTTATCAAATTTCTTTTCTTATTTGAAAGCACAATATTTCATTTGAGGTTAAGTATGGTAAAGAATTTTGTACAAATACCTGCCTCCTTGGCCGTGCAATTGGTCAAGAGAAAAAAAACGTAGATGGTGGACCATTTGCTGTATCTCATCCAGATAAATTATCTAGTGTAGGGGGGGTACAACAATCACGTGATCGATAATTAAAGGACTTTTGAACCCGTGGTGATAAGTGACGATATTCAAATTCACCCCGCCCTCCTCCACCAAACATTACCTCTACTTTTTGTTACGAGAAATCTTTTTATAATTTTTGTTTTTTTTGAAAATGTTGGAAAATACACGTGATATCTTACTATTTTTTTCTGACAAATACATAAATTTCTGGGTCAAGAAGTTAATTAAAAATAATTCTTCCTAATTTAAAGTAAAACTCCTTTCTTCTTAAAAAATCGTTTTTGCTGATTTTATTATGGATATTGTAATACACATAGTTGACACTATGCTTTTAAACTTAATATTTTTTGTCAAAGTTCAAAAAAAATCATAATTGAGATGCAGATGCAATAAAATCTATCTAATAGTTTTTTAATCTTCTTTAACTATATCATTTATATACAATAAAATATGTTGAGATCTATACGAAATATAACTTATATCATATTTAATTTTATCATTTACTCATAATAAATTACCTTTATATAAATATATTCATTCGAATTCTTATATTCTTAAATTTAAAAAGAAACTTTCCTCAGTAATTTATAATGTAAAAAAGTACACAATCAATAATGATCTTCAACTTCGAAACTGATTTGTTTCATTATTGTGTTGATCATTGGTTGCATTAAAAGTTTTCTTCTCTAATGATATTTCTTTGAATTGCATGCGGATTGGATTCTCTGATTGGAAATGAATAAACTTTTTTCATTACAAAACTTTTATCAACGTCGATGCGTGCAGTTATTTATATACAAATCGATGACTTCACTAAGAGAAGCAGACATTAATATACTTTCTATTAGTTTTATATAAATGATAATGTGATTGATGGGTAATCAATATACTTGTACTAAAAATATTCACAAATTGGTTTTATAAAACTATCAAGTCAAAATTTGGATAACAGCAGAGAGATATAGAGAAAATACGGACAAAATGGTATATGAGGATAAAATGACACAGTAGTCTTGTATAAAAATTGGCTAGTTTTATTACCGTTTCTGCGACCGTATAACTCGAAAAAAGCCATAATAACAATCATGTCAGATGTTGAGCGTCATTGTCATGTACTATTATAATTAGGGTTTACACAAAAACCGACATTTCAGAGAACTGAAAGAAAATAAATATAGAAAATAAATTTTTGCTTGATTATCCTGTAATTTATTCGCAAATTTAGTGTAATTTAGAGCAGTATTTGACTGAATTTATTTATTGTTTAATTTTATAGATAGTAAACAAAAATTATTTTAATTTTAATTAGTAGAACTAAAAAATAATAGTTTATCTTGATTAAATAACTTTGAAAATAATTATTCGTTATTCATGCATCACTTTCACATATAAGAATAAAAATATTTTTATGATAGTGAAAGGAAAGTTTTCGAATAGATAAAAATAATACATTTTTAAATAAAAAACATTCATTAAATTAAAAAAAATAAAAAAAAATTAGATACATGTTGATACATACTTGTTAATATCAATTTTAGTTTTAAAAACAATTACGCTAAACTCGGGTATTGTCTGTTCCGAGCAAATTAAATTAATTAATTTTAAACATTCTAATTGTTTTTTGTTTAATAAAATATGATTTAAAAAAACTAAGAACGTCTATCTTTGTTCACTCAAAAAATACATTTTCCTGAAATAGAAAATACTCTCCCAAAAGCTCTAGCGACCAAATTATGCTTAATTGTTTTTAAAGGCTGATTTAAAATTAATTAATTTAACTTAATTCTAAGTTTGTTTATATAATAATTCTAAGTTTTTTGTTCTTTATTTTGATACTTCTCGGGTCTAAAACTTTTTTTTAAGTTTAAGTAGAAGAAGTTACTTCTTCAAGAAGAAGTCACACTAATTTGAATTAATACAAACACTGGTATAAAAATCGTAATTAATATATACAAAACCTTTCTGGAAACCATTGCAGACTGATAAGATATCAAATGCTATTGAACCGATATGATTTCTAGAATAAAAACTCTTTCGTCCATCTTTTTATATGTGGCTATATTTGTCATTTTGCATTTATATAGTTAAAACCGACTTTTTTTACTAAAAAACCGGTTTTCGAATTCCAGAATTTTCGGCAAAAACCGGTTTTTTAAAACCGGTTTTTGAAAACCGACAAACCCTAATTATAATTCATTTAGGTATATTAAATTTTTTTATACAAGTTTGCTATGCCAGAACAATAATGAACCCCATTTATCAATCCTGATTCGTACAAAATTTCCCATTTACATGCAAGTGTCTTAACTACTGTTTCAGTTCTCATGTAATCTGCAAAATTCTGCCCGACATGTTCAGTTATTCATTTTAGCGGAAGCCGGAGAACCAACAAGCTACCACCGGAGTTTCCAGTCTGTCCGTGGTCGTATGCAAATTATTTGTTCGCTAATACGTACACTGGGGGATAGTTGAGTATTAAATGAAGCAATGAAATTATCTCCAATGAAACTCGGTCCTTTTTGAGACCAAATGCGGATCTACGTGCAAACGGTCCGCTAGGTATATGCATTTTAGTCTAGTTCCCTAATTTGAAGTATTCCGTTTAGATAAATTTCTGCAGGTGTCGGAATTTATGGTAATACACTTATGAAAAATAGAGGAATTTCAAGTGATTAACACATGGAGTATATTTGTTAAGAGGATCGGCTTATCTCTATCAAATTTGTTTCATTGTATTAATAGAAATATGATTTAAATAGGAAATGGAATTCTGTCTTAAGGCAATTAGGGCATCGTGCCTTAAGGCAAATTGCTGGAACTTCCCGTACCGCAATTCAAAATTAGAGTAATTAAAAATAATCAAAAATAATAATCAATAAAAGTTGATCAATGATTTGAAACTTTTAATAGAATTTAGAACCATATTAAATCATTCTATCTTAAATCATTTATTTTGAAATATTTTGGAAATTCTGAACTATTTTTTCAAAGCAATCGTACTGCTTTAACTGCATAAAGACGAAATATCAAAGCGCGTAAGCGCCGCGTCGCCGTCTAATGCGTAAACATTGGTACGGAACCAATAGGCATGTAAACAAAATTTATACTCATTGTTAAAATCTCTATAAAATATTTGATAATTTGATGTGCATATGTCTAATGTTCATTTTTGACCGCCAAATGGCTCATTTTTTTACTTTTTCCTCCATATCTCCAAAGTCGTTGGACCCGCCTTTCCAAAAATTTGAACAGTTCTTCATTTGGTCAATACAAATAAAATGTTTTTTGAATTATTCAAATCGGACGCTCCGTTCTGAGTTACCGTTTTCTTCACTTTTTGCCCCGTATCTTCGGAACGGCTAGACCTGCCTTCGCCAAAAACTAATCAGCACGTCTTCTTATCAATACGAATCGAATGTTTTCTGAATTATTCAAATCGGTTGATCGGTATTCCCAAAATCATCCACGAAAATTTGTATTTCTAAGGTATGCCAAAATATTCAGAAACCCCTGAAACGTAAAGATATATAAAAATTTTCGATTTCGATTTTTTTGCGATTACTATAACTTGCCCTATAGAAAGTTAAAAAGAACAGTGGCAAAGAACCTTGTTTTCTTTCTTGTTTTAAACCATTTGCGGTTAAATTGTATTAATATATTTAAAATGTAATGTAAATGATAGTAATTTTTTCACAATTTTTACCTTAATTGTAACTATACGTAACAATAAAAATTATCAGTTAATACTTGAAATGCTACTTTTGGAAACAAATGACTATGTAATAAAGTATTCAATAAATATTAAGTTAAACATTTGCAAGTTTTAGTTAAGTAGTACTGATTGTGAATATGTAACAAATTTAGCACGTTTACACGTTTTAATTAACAATAAATATAGTATAACACATGTCGACAAATTTGGAAAAAAATTGTATAAAATATTTACTCATTCTTTATGATGTACTATTATAGAAACTTTTATATATATATACATTCATGAGAAATTATTTATGCTGAAGTGCAAATAATTATATAAGTTAATTACTCTTATAATTACAAAATATTTTCATAATGACATAAAATCCTCTACCATTATTGTGTGCAACGTGGATATGAAGTACAGCTGTAACAACCAATTTTCTACAAAGCTCTAAAATTAGTATATCGTGTACCCGAGGTCATAAAATATAAAATAATCCATCTTGACAAAATAATTTGCCACCGTGTCGACACCAGGTATATTCCCAATACACAATGTGCGCTAATTAATTAACTCTCCCTCCGTGCATGCATGCGGGTTGTGTGTCCTCGCGATTGTCGGCTGATACTTTGTCGCAATTTATATTGAACCAATATTAAAACTGTGTTTCAGCACAATTCATTCAATAGCTACGATAAAGGCATTATTTGTTCATAGGAAATTCTTTTTGTGGGCGCACTGTTTTATCAAACGCCGGAGTAAATGATTAAAATGCAGCCTTGGAGCAAAACGCGCGCGTCTCTTGGAAAATAAAATATCAGATGTAATGGATAATATTTTTAGTTCATGGAAACTTGTATTAATGATGGTGCTCAAAATCATAGTAATTTAGAGGCTAGATAATTTAATATTAAAACATCATTTTCAATTAATTTTGCCTACTTCATTTTTTATTTAGAATTTAACTAATATGTGCATAAACATGTGCTTTCAAAACAAATTTTCAAAACTTATTTTTGGTTATATTTTTGGTAATTTAAAACTCAATATGCATTGTCAACGTTATAATTAGTAAAAAGTATTAAAGTGTTACTACTAAGTAATTTATTTTTGCTCAAAGAAATGTTCTTATCATTTTTCATGACTTTAATTAAAGGTTGAATATTCATTTTTTAATTGATTTTAACTCCTGTGCAAAAAGCTTTTCCGAACGTAGCTCTATTTATGTAGTTCTCCAATTATAAAAAGCGATACCAATTTGTTATAACAAGTTTCTCGATATTGCTATACAAACGTGCATTTCACAACAACTAACCACTTTATATCGATGTCCGACATATTCTAACTTTGAAGTCCATAACTAGAGTCCATTTTTAACGGAACAAACTCTGTGTGAAAACTATAGTAAATATAATATAAAAGATACAAAAACAGCCCATTAAAAAGTCCTTATTAGAAATCATCACTTGAAATATTATTAAAATAGCAATCGACATATTTTTTTTTACTTCATCCAAATTGTAAAAGCCAGTACCATAATTAATCTTTCGCATCTCGTCTCCTTAGTATACCGACTACTAATTACTATTCCACAGAGATAATATTTTTAGTTTGTTTTTTGTTCGAGATATTCTGATTCAAACTCTTATCGTGGGCTTTTACACACAACTTGCTTTGAGTACAAAATTTCAAAAA
>NW_020537324.1:8501677-8690673 GCF_003426905.1 Ctenocephalides felis
CAAGTCCAATATTATGTGGAATCCTTGAGGTACAGTAAAATCATTTGCATTTAGATTTGAACATTTACGTTATTTTTACTAGCGGTGAAGTGAACCGAGTTATACGCGTTCGCATTCTACTAAATATATAGTGAACATTGCAATACATCCACAGATCTGCCGCCTCGGCAATATACTATTTAGTTTTCTACTCTTTTCATCCACAGTTTTCCGATAAAGGCAAAAAGTGAAGCGAGTCTTAAGTAAATGGCATTTAAATTGAATCGTTATACAGGTATTAAATAAATCGTCCATTGATCTGTTTTCGATTAAGAGAAGAAACGATATAGAAGAAATCATTGATGTAAAATATTTATAGAGGTAAAACTTTATTGAACGCCGGTTTTAATGATATGCGCAAAAAGTGCAAGGGTTTGAGTTGCACTTTATTAATAGTACACAGGGAGAAATGCACTTGTACAAAATGGATGCAGACATTTGTATTATATTTGTATAGATGAGACTATATTTGTATAATGAAAGAATTTTATGATTTCTTTAACACTGTAATATAAAACATACTTTATTGATAAATTTGCAATATTCAACCAGGCACTTCAACCTTTGTTTTATATTTTCAGTTTATTCTTAAACTATATATATCTCAAAATTAGTATATTTTGTTTCAGTTCATAAAGCATTATTTAAATTTGTGATTTTTAATTTAATGTACTTAATGTTTGAAATAGAAACTTTATTGAAAATGTTCATTACTGAATATCAGAAAGAGCCTATCGCATTTTAAGTTACGAGTACTAAATATTCTGAAGTTACTTTTTTAAAACCAAAATTATTAAAATATACTTTATATTACATTTGTTTAATTATTTAGTAATTGTATATAAAATGATCTTTATAATTATTGCTTCATATTTTGGACTTGCAACTTCATTATATAATATGCTTTAGCTTTTAAAGTGATATATTAAAATCTAATTATGTCAAAACAACATATTATTTAAAATTTGGAGATTTAGAGAAGACTAAGAACAAGTATTGTAACGCGATTAAAAAACAAAACCATTTACCTTCACATTCATATTTATAGTCCAAATATTTGTAATGTTAATAATGAAAGTCTTGACTTAAGATTACCCAAGTAATTATCGAAGATAATAAACCATTTGTTCAATAATTATCCACAAACAGAATGATCTAATCTACATAATTATCACTTTGCTTTTATATCATACAAAATTATGTCATAATCGACTTTTATACATATTCAATATGTGATATTCTCAATGAATAATTTATTAAAAACCCGTTACATAAAACACACATAGTTTGTCGTTATCTACTATCTCGATTTATATAATGAAGTATTTATCATGTGCTTTCACAATGTCTCATGAAAAATGAAAAGTGTTTAGTTAATTAATCTATTATAAAGAAATTTGTATAAGAACAAAAGTTTGTTAGAAATATGTAGCAATCGTAGTAGTGGATTCTAATCGACATATAGAAAATTGAAGAATGTCTAACGCGTACCATCTTTTGTAGTTTTTATAATGATTAACACCATGAACATACAATGGTCTAAATGACCAACAGCTTAAGAGCCATAAATAAATTAAAGAAGAAACAGCAAATAATAGACAAGAGTTCTTCAATTAAATTTTTCAAAGTTTACGTAAAAAATTTCACACATTACTTTTTATTAAAAATAGTAAATCTGCACATATTCTTATCAAATTACAGATCGCAGTACCTTAAATGCTAAGGTTTAAATATTTTTCCCATTTCTATAATCTAGATATCCTTTTCCGAAATGGTTTGAAATACGTTTGAATCGAGTTGTTTTCACACTTGGCAATTATTTGATGGATGCTGAGCTCGGGGTATCCTGTACACTCCGATAATCCCCTGTCAATTTACGAAAAAGGATCGATATGAATTCGATTGATTGAATGAAACGACGCGAAAACAATCTTTGCAAACTCGAATGTTGTCGAAGCCTTTTCTCCACGTTATTAAATGACTCGACTTGCGAAACAATTTTGAAATTTGAAACATCGAACATAACTTAGCGCCTAGTGAACTAGTTTGAGATGAAATCATAAGTACAACTCTAGATTTAATATGGTATTATTACATAAAATTGCATGAACTCTTTAGAAATACATCAAGGTTCGGAGAAATCGAACACTATTAAAATATTTTTAATAGATTTTCTACAAAACTATTTTTTGAACAATTGTATTTTAAAAGATCTTTTCGGCAAGCAAACTGTTGTGTTTCAAATTTTACTAATTTAATCTAACTAAAAAAATGCTTGTTTAAACTTAATGGAGTAATTCTTCATGTAAGTTTATTTATATAAATGTTATTAAATTTTGCAACATACTGGAAACTAAATTTGATTTGTTTCTCGTGGCCTATGATCTTTAAGCCGACAGAATTTACCAGAACTTCATTGATGTCCAACATACTGTTATTTTATAGCAATGATGCACAGTATATCTTAGTTCCTTCTATCCATCTACTTGTATAAAAAGTATACTTTTTGCAATTTTTTCCTGTTTTTATTTATCTAGGCAGCAGCTTTCTTTAAAATTACTAGGGCTCAGTTATAATTTATATTTCATGTAGTAAAAGTGAGTTTTATTTGCAAACATTTTACTTATTAATTTTTTAAATATGAAAAATATAATTGGATGCTATTGATACGGGAACAGATTAAGCAAAATTTTTTCAAAAGCTAGTTTTTTTAATATTTCATGCGTGAGCTATCACATTACTTTTAACATGTCCTGAATATAAGTATGTATATAATATATTTTAAACAAACTACTTATATATCTATCTAATTATAAACTCACTTTAAATTCTTTGTTTGACGTTGAAATAAATTTTTGAGATTTTTTCAATCAAAGTCACTTTGGTTCACTTTGGTTCTGACACTTTTATGGAGTAGATTGATTTTTTGCTCTTTTATGCACTTAAGTAACATAATTCCCATTTTTCTAACAATTATGGTTTTTTTTGTTAATTTCCATCAAAAAAAAAAATTTTTATTAAGATTTATAAGTTTGATGCCTGGTGATCCCTAAATGATGACACACATGGAAAAATTTTTTTTTCTTAACTTATTTTTTATATCGACGAATGGGATGTTAAAACATTTATTACAAAAGTTAAAACTATTAAGTTAAAACTATCAATGTGTAAATATTTATATATATATATATATATATATATATATATATATACATTTCTCAACTTCTCTGTATCAGTGTATATTTGTCTATTCAAAGTGCCAGAAACGAGGGTCGGCTGAAGATCATTTTGAAACAAAATCGAATAAAACTCGTGTTGAAATCACCCAATAAGTGTATCAATCGAATGCCCAGATGACCGTACATAAATACCGCGAGGCAACACATCGCCTAACCTTTGAGTGTTGAAACCGGGCCCAGCGATTTTTTCCATGGTCCTGGGTTCAACATTCATTTCATTTGCCCGACTATTATAATAAAAGAGTTCGCATCAATCCACCAGCGCTTTGGAACGAATTTTTCCTTGTGGCAATTTTCCTTTTGCAAAAGCTTTTCACCATGGATTTTGGTACTACTTGTGTCATACTTTACATATGATGCTATGAGAAATGGATAGAATGCATATATGGGGTATCTATATTTTTTCCGAAATAATGTAAAGGATATGTATATTTTTTTCTAACATTGTATGTTATTTTATAAAAAATTAATTGCAGACTGATGACTAATATATAACAATAATATTAGTGATATACTATTCACACAATAATGGCGATAAAAAGCCCAGGTGTGAAAATTGTCATGTTTTGATTAAATTTATATCAATATGGCTTATAAAGTTATATATATATATATATATATATATATATAATCTCATAATTCACTTCCAGTTGGTAACTTCGGCCAACTATTTTAATTTTACAACTTTGTCATTCTGTTTCAAAGCAAATGTGATATTGCAGTATAATCCTACAAAACAACAGTAGTTTACATGTAGTTTAAGACTACTAAATATTCTTTGTAAAAGTTTTATAGAAAATGTATTACATTAAAAATATGAAAATGATTTGAGAATACTTTGTCTAAAGAATCCGAAGTTTGTAGTTAGTAAGTCAAACTTTGCAGATTATCATATTTTATGTCGTAAAATACTTTAAATGCATTATATTAGAAAATGAAGGATTGGAATTTTAAATCACATAAGAAAAATTGGAAAGAACAAAGTTGAATTTGATTCTGTTCCCAATTAATAAAAGTTAAGATTAGTTTATAAACCTTTGAAAATCTTATTACTCGAAACACAAACTTTTTTCGTTTCTAAAAATACGATTGAAGTTTTGGTGTTTGTAGATAATTAGACGCGTTGAGTTTTAGGATTGTTGGAAGTGAGTCCTCATCTGTTACAAGATAATTGAGATTGATGACAGATTCTTGTAAGATGGATTTCAAGAAATACATTACTTCTGGGAGTAGATATTTATAAACCCACGTGGACATTTATGTCCCATTTTGTATTTGTAAATATCTGCGTGGGTCCATTAAATGGGTTTTGAAATTTGAGCTATAAACATATAATGAAGCTAAATTAGATATTAGGGCACTTTAGGGAATAACATTGCTTAAAATATGGTAAAATAGCATTGTGAATTTGAGGAATTGCATCAATTGCAAACTTGACAATTTGAAAATTTCCCATATTAAATACATATACGTATGCTTACTACAATGTCCATTATATTACACATTGATTTTTACTTTAACTTTATTCCGTATCATTTCTACATTCTCCAATCTTCATTATTTTACTCCTCATATTCTTAAAAATTTTCATTATATTTTCTATTCAATGTCGTAATTTTACTAATGCACTCAAAGTGGATAATTTCTTTCTATCGACAATTATTTTTTAATGAATTAAGGATTAAATTTACCAAATTGATAGAGATTCGGTAGATTCTTTCAAACAACTGGATAATTTATTAGACTTAGACAAAGCGATACATTTACTTCATATAGAAAAATTAGTAAAACTAATTTTTATAAAAAAACTGATGAATATTTTAAATTGTCTTGTGTATAATTTTCATGAGCATGGAAAAACGACTTAGTTTACTACAAGAATCACTAATAAATATTTCATAACTGAATAATGAATAGGATAATATCATTAAAAATTATTAAATATGTTCATTTTTAATTTTTTTAACTGTTTCTAAAATAAAAATCATAAATTTCACATCGTTTTTGAAGATTATTCTACAATCTTCAAAATCGATGTGAAATTGTATAATTTTTAGTTCATATTGTGCAAAACAAAGTATAGTATGTTTATGTAAATCAAATCTTTTTAATTATTTGTATTTTGTGAAAATATTTTATTAATTTCAAAATGACTTATAACAAATAAAATTATGTAACACTTGATCAAAGAGCAGTATTTAATATGACGAGTTTATTAATGAAGATATTTCTATATTGAAATAGTTGGCAGTATCCAAACTTACCGAGCAAGTTCAGAAAGCAAAGATTTATAACCTAATAATACCATTTTATGATGTAGTATAAATAAAAAATTATTATCAAACGTATTCTTAGATAAATGATCAAGAAACAGATGAGAATTTTTTATTAATATTATTTCGAAAACACTTTTTGGTAATTCATGGTAAAAAATCAGAAATAAGAATATAACCATCAAAAAGTTCAAAAATGGAGAAAATAAAGGTAATACAAGAAAAATTCAAAATTCATATTTGCAAATCATTTTATAATTTATATAGAAATGTGACCTATTTTGCAAATGCTTCAGAGGGATTGACTTCAAATAATAAATTATTTATGAAATAATAATTCAAATAGTAATAATAATAATACATAATTTAATGAATATATTTGTATTGTTAAGGGTGTTGTATGGCGTAACGGTTAAGCGCACTACTTTGTGTCATTCAACCATGCAGTAGCGATGTTGATTTTCGTTTGAGAACATATTTAAAAAACATGTTTCTAATTGAAACTTTGTTTCACTGCGATGTGTTATGGCAACCTGAAATCTATCTACCTATTATCTATATTAATACATTAAAACTTTATATGTATATACACTCTTTGGTAATTTATGGTAGAGAAATCAGGCATATAGAAGAAAAAAACACAAATACTTCAAAAATTGTTCAAAAATAAAAGTAATACTCTAAAAATCTAACTAAAACTTCTAAAATTATCCTGCAATTTTCCTGTATCACATTATTCGAAAAAGTGTTATGTACAAACTTTAATTAACATTAATTAATATAATTATTCCCAAGATCTCAATTACCTACATGCAGAAATTCAACGTGGCCTGAATTATATGGCGAAGACGGTTATCGCGTATATTGTGCATCTTGTTTCTATGCAGGCGCATTCTTGTAATCTTGAAAGTTCAAACTCAAACTTGCAGACGAAACTCGTCTTATATCCGTTATTAGGACAATCTTGATCCAGCAGGTCATTTCTGCAAGGAGCTAACTTTGACGAGGACATCAGTAACCTGATGGTGTATATAAAACATGGTGCCGAAATAAAAATATTTAATTTGAAAAGTAATGTATAACACCATGACCATTGTAACCAAAAACTCGTGATTGGAACGAAATCAATAAACGCTGCATATCTATATATATATATATATATATATATATATATATATATACATATATATATATATATACATATATATATATATATATATATATATATATATGTATATATATATATATATATATATATATATATATATATATATATATATATATATATATATATATATATATATATATATACATATCGAATTAAAATAACGTGGAAAAATCTGTTTCAATTATTCCTGAACATCGCATAGTTGGCACAGGTATCAGATCGTAGCACGTTTTCTGTCATGTAGAGCGAAATAGATACGTTTCCATTTGATTTGTCGTTGACGGGGGACCATTTGATTTTTTAGACAGGGTGTCATGAAATTCAACCCGTATCAATCAAAAATGTAACCTTTGTCCTAGAACTGTGGTATGTAGATAGGTAAGTTCAACCTTGGTATATTCAGGGTTGTGGGGAATCGTTGGTAGTAATTAGGTAATAGAAATATAGTTAGTTTAGGATTTATTTGTATTAAGTGTTGTTTTTTTGTGAACATATTTTAAAACTTCACTCACGACACTGTTAAATGTGAAAAATTGAGTTATTTTAGTATTTATTTTTATTAATTTTTTTTTCATAAACAATTTTCTAAACTTTACTTACGACACTCTTATCAATGTTATCATATTTCTAAGACATTCAAATTTAGTGAACTATATAACAAAATAGTTGTGGTAAAAAAAATAGATTGCTGTGAAAAAATCAATGCCAAAATTAGATAAAAAGCAAAAGCTGAATAGAGCTACTCAATTATTTGACTTGAAATCGACTAGTCAATTTAATATATGTATATTCCAAATCTTTTTATACATTTTATAGAATTACGGCCTATTTGGCAAAAGCTTAAAAGGGATTGATATTCAAATAGTAATTCGATGAATAATCTGTAATAATAAGGGTATTTCATGGCGTAACAGTTAAGCACACAGGCTTGTGTCGTAAGTTTAAGTCCCTGCACTAGACAACCTGATATCGTGCTGTAGCGATGTCCATTTTTACCCAAAAATATAAATAAAAAATACGTTTCCAATTGAAAATAGCCCACTTTAGGCACTGAGGTGTGAAAGAGCAATGGAAAATCTATCACATTATTCTTCCCTACCAGTACCAGTACTTACTACCCTTTATCTATATTAATATAGTACAACTTCATCTGACTTTTATTTTGGTGAATTAGATAAAGTATCACGCAAAAATGCAAATTTGAATAAATATATATTTTTGAGATTATTGTTAAAAACTTCAATAAATTATATATAATTATTTATTAGTTTTGCTGTTAAAAATGATATCATATTTCTATAATATTAAAATTGGGAAGAATTATTACATAAAATAACTCGTAATTCAAAAAACTGTTTTAGTAAAAAAATAGCAAATGTTCAATTGTTAATTTGCCCACCTCACTAGGAAATCTACATGTTGATTTAATCCCCCTATTCTATACAAATCCTTTTATGAATTGCAATTCAATACGCACTAAACCTACGTACAGATCAAATCCACCGACTAACTGTCATTTTATGCCTGTGTTGAATAGTCAATTATTTATCAAAGACACCATTTAACGAGCAGCTCTTTCATAACATGGCATTTGATCTCATTAATCCTTTACCATCAGAAACACGTGCGTTTCGGTGATAAATAACCTCGAAGCTTATAGAAAAAGTCTGACAACGTTCGATCTCACATCAACATATTTTTACCCATCGACGCGTTCGCACAATAAGAAAAAATAGATGTCTCGGATCACGATGCGAAATAAAAAATCGTCTGCAATCCAACATTCAATTGACTTCGGCGTGTGTCGCGCTCTCGCATATATCAGGATTCTAGTCAGTTGACTGAATTTGGTTTGCGTGCTTTTGGAACTTTGGCAATGGGACGGAGGAATCTATAAAAGTTATTTTTTCATACCAAGGGGATGTGTGTTTTTCCACAAAAAATGAAACATCCAATATAATCAACATTTTTTCTGTTTTTTTTCCAAAAACTATTGACAATTTTTATATCTATTTTTAACATTTCTCTTGTGAAGAAATGACCAGTTTTGAAAAACGACAGGGTCCGTGGTTTTGGAGATACAGAGGAAAAATTTGAATTTAATTTTTAATTATTTTATTATTTAAATTTATCAATAGTAAATTGTAGTAGGAGAAAGCAGGTTCGGTTGTGCGAGGGCACGGTAGTGATAGTCGCCATAACAGCTAAACTTTGCTAATTTTTACATAAGGTCGAAAGGGAGAAAGATATTTGTTTCAACATGTTCCCATTATTGCATTCATTCAGCGCCCTATATTGACATGATTGCTCAGATACTATCAATACTTTAATATTTTTATAAAATTTATTGACAATTTTTATTTCTATATTTAACATTTTTCTCGAGTGACGGTGTAAAGAAATGACTCGATTTGAAGAACTGCTGGACTAGTAGTTTTGGAGATACAGAGAAAAAAGTCTAAATTGTATTTAATTTTTAATTAATTTATTAATAGTTAGTTGTAGTATGAGGCTGGG
Organism: Ctenocephalides felis; assembly: GCF_003426905.1. Lineage (NCBI taxonomy): Eukaryota > Metazoa > Arthropoda > Insecta > Siphonaptera > Pulicidae > Ctenocephalides > Ctenocephalides felis. Next base: position 8,510,914 of record NW_020537324.1, read on the forward strand.
TACGGTTGTGGCAGGGTACGGTAGTGACAGTCCCCACAACAGCTAAACTTTACTGATTTTGACATAGGGTAAAAAGGGAAAAAGATATTCTATGTTTGCATGAATAAGTTTTCATCCATATAGATTTAGTATAGCATCCATATAGATTTAATATAGCATTTAGTAGTAGTACATTAATATGATCTGTAGACCACATTGCTTTTAAGAAGTGAAAAATTGCTCTCTTGGTTAGATTTTTTAATAACTGTTTCTTGTATACATATAGATCACTTTGTTTGATACTTTACTTTACTTTACTTTGCGCACATAATTTTGCTCAGTCATAACGATAACAATACATTGTTTTTAAAAATGTGCTTTGGGTACGGTTGTGACATATGATTGTGGCTCTTGTCCATTTTGAGAACAGATTAAATAAATAAAGAAAAATCTAACGTCATTAAGACAAAATAGAAAAGAGAGAGAGAGAAAGGAAAATTCAATACAAAAAAGATTTTACAACTTTTTTTAAGCTTTGTTTAAAAAAATATATTTTATTTATTGTTAGCTTATATTTATAAGCTTTGTTGAAATAATTATGTTATGTTGTGTTACATATTTCCAGCATATTATTTTTAATATCTATTGTTCTAGGCCTATTGTTTTTTAACCTATTTTTATGTCAGTCATAACCGTCCTGGGGGTGTGGAGGGTTGTGATACTTCTCCTGTACTTGTCTGATTTAATTTCAAGGATATGTCAGTAATTCAGTGTTTGCACGTAGGCAAATGTTAAATCACTATTTAATTTTACTTTTTCTCCAGCAAACTGGTGAATTAACAAAATTATCGCTGATAAAAAAAGGTGGCACAACCATAATTTAAATAATATAATTATTATTCATTTATGAGTCTGTAACAAAAAAAAATTACTAATATAGGATGTAAACCATCATGTCTAAAGTGTGAATTCTGTATAAAAATTGCACAATATATTACGCTTTCTGTAAACCAATTTTACAAATATTCTTACCTGTTATACTAACATTTCCACTCACAAATCGCGTCATAAATCGAAATGTTACAGAACTCAATAAATCAAAATAACGACTCTCCACTGAAATTCTCAACTGACGTCTGACGTATTGGCACGAGTCTGCATTTCCTTTTTCAGTACAGACAGAGATAAATATAAAGCAATAAGATTATTCCAAAAAGCAATCTTTTAAAATGAAAAAGTTTTTTCATGCACACGGCAAAGACAAGCTATTAATCAAATGTATTTTGCATTCGGCATAATAATATTAATGCGAAGTATATGCGGATCAGTTTTGCTTTCAAGCTTCATTTTCGGCAAATGAATTCGTGCTGTGTAGTTTATATCTAATTACGAATACTCACCTAAATTTCATTAACTTCATACGAATTTCAATGCAACTATTAATTAAATCGAGCTGCTTTAGCTGAGTAATAAGCTCTTTTGTAAATACACATACACAGTCGTACATATGTGCCAAGGGACATGAAATATAGTTTTTCCTGTTTTTTTTTTTATTTGATTAATTAAGTTTTCTTGATACGTCCCTACTTGAATTATCTAATAAAGTCACCAAATCCTATGTAATTTCTTTTATATTATAGTTGCGCTTACCGTGTTAATCTTGTTTGATAAATTTATGTAATAAAATTTTTAGAAAGCAAATTTTTGCGTCTGTTCTTGAATTATCATGTTAAGATGCAGTTTATTATTTTTATAATTATTTGACTCTACAATCTTCTTTGAAGGTCCGTGCTTGTGAATATATAAAGCTTGCTTTCACAAGTTCAACATATTTATTCAATACTTTGCTATTGTTGATGAATACATCTGACTATATTTTCAAAAAATCACTTACCCTAAAATACCGAATATAAGCAAATGATTAAATCTGATATCTCCCTTATACTCCAACCAAATCAATTCTATCGTTCCAGGTAATAGATATATAAAAGCATCATATTCAAGAAAATATCTTTTATCCGATATTCCCAGAAAAGAGTATATCTGCAAATTCCAATTTACCTGTTTGTATTCACCGTGGTGTATCGCGTAATGAAACCAATATTGAATTCCCAAATTACTTCTAAATGCCACATTGGTTACGTACGAGATTAAATATATTACATCGGTACGTCTGGGTCAGGGCTGGAGAACTTTAATTTCTTCGACATAGAAGCACTTTGTGGTTTTCAATTTCACATACATTATTATTTCATTAGTTAAAAGCGTATGCTATCGAGTGTGTGAGCTTTCTCTTGTCGGGAAAACTAAATGCGCATCGGTATTCTTGTGCACTCCAGAAGGATGGCAATTGGATTTCTGGGACAATCTTCTCCAAGAGCTGTTAAATCATTTGTAAAACGTTTAATCAGGTACATAAATTGCTTAAGGTTTTAAATATCTGATAACTATGGTAAGAGAAAGAGGATACTGAGTAGTGGGTACAGTTGTATCCGTTGTTACCTATTTTTTTTATCAGAAAAAAATTTCTTTCATCACTTTGCTGAAAAAAAAATATGGCCATTAAATACAATGGATTACTTCTAAAAACAAATCACATGAGTAAAGAACGAGTGTCACAACCGTCCACACCGCAACAACTTTTTTGACTCTTAGAAAGCAATGTGGTCTACAGATCATGTTAGTCATAAAATCTGATGTAAATGTAGGGTGCAAAGCAATAATAGGAACATGTTCAATCCAACATACTAGGTCTTTCTCCTTTTTGGACCCTATGTCAAAATCAGTATAGTTTAGCTGTAATGGCCACTGGCACTACCGAACCCAGTAATTAGATATGTATCTTATACTGGTTGAGGATTAGATTATGTGAATCATTATTTTCAAAATAAAATATAACATACCTGCATATCAAATCGTAACAAAACTTAGAAGTATGTTTTACGTCGACTTTTTTCTACTGTTTTTGAATAAGACAGATCTTATACAATGTCACCGTTGTTTAACAAAGCAAACATCAATTTGAGTTTTTTATTACTCAATAATTATTTTTATCTATTAACACTTCTAATGAGTCTTCTAAACGCTTGTAATCCAATCCCTGTAACAGTTCCAGTTCGTGTCTCCGGGCGCTTGTATACGTAACTTGTGGTATATACACATAGTTGTAATCAAGGTAGTGCCTTCTTGTCGGCAGGATTTTAGCCCAGGGATATTATTGTTTAATCGCTGAAGCTCTTGGGATCATGTTGCGACCGCGCCGACAACGAAATAATGAAATAACGAAACAAACGCAAAGGCGCAAGTATTGTCTTACCGCACGGTAGGGCGATCGTATTTCGCATTTCGTACATCCTTGATTTAAAAATAACTTTCGGATTGCGGAACGGTCTACGTGCTGTTTCTACAGACGGTGGAGATTAGGGAAATCTGAATAATATTTTGATTTAATTATTTATTTATTGACTTATTTTGGAAACTTTTGCGAAAGATTTATGGGTGGATTCAGTAGTCTTTCATCTATTGTAGTGTATTTTTACTCCAAACTCCATGTTGATATATCTGTGGTATCCCTTCATACTCCGTTTATCTAAATAAAGTTTGGATTTAGCATTTGTTATCCCCAAAGTAGTCTATGTCGACCCCCAAGAGTCTTCACGAAGCAAAAAAAATTTTTGATGTGTGCAAAATGAAGATGGGATCCACGAAATTAATGTAACACATCAGATTCATGTTTCCTATTGAACACATTTACTTAATGTTTAATTTCATTAATAAATGTATACACTGAAAGTATTTATATTTTTTCTTTTATTTAAAGTTTTCATACATACAATAATCTCATCATGACTTAAAACAGATATATAATATACCTTTAGGTCGTTCTATTGTATAAACAAGTGACAAAATATTATCTCTACTCTTCATTAATTTGTATATTTATTGCTTTGCGAAAGACTTCATGTCATACCTCAATAAATAAAATCGGACTATCGGAGATGATATTTTTTTCTTCTTGTATAAAAATGTCACCGTTTCTTAACGAATTACGGGTATCAAAAGTTTTATCAGTACTGCATTGCATATATCTATAACCCGTTTTAGTACTTTTGTTAAATGTAGCTAATAGATATGTTTGTATTGTGATTATAAAATAAAATACAATCTGTGTCATCTGTGTCAAATAAGTTGTTTTATACCATGGGCCCATTTCTCAAAAAAATTTGGTGTTGAGCATTTTACCAATAATTCTGCAGTAAGACATATTGAGTGCGATTAGTCGTTTTATCATGTATAATACTAATCTTTAGTACTGTTATATCCCTATAAAAATTATACTTACATACAAGATTTCTATCCTAAAGGGAGTCTATCTTAAAGCGAAAAATATAGAAAGAAACCTACGACTTAAAATAATTAAAACTAAATTATTATGTAAATTGTTATATTTTTAGAGATTATTAAATATAATCTCCAAAGTATATGAAGTGGTTTGTCACATGCGTTGCTAAAATTTACTTTTAGTTTTTATTATATAAGCATCTACAATAACTGATTTAAATAAATCAATTTTATGATAAACTAATTGATACAAATTAAAGCTTTATTATTATGCTTGTAAAATACTATTTGCCACTTATATAATTAATTGCTATCAATGCACTAACGTGTGATCATTGACAAATCTAAAGCAATTAGTACTTTTATGTAAATTGTAAGATGTTGTTCATTCCTATTCATATGTGATTTTACTACTATCGTGAAATTAATTAATTTATATTTTAATAAATAAAATTGCTGACGTTTTATATAAAGATTTATATCATTTTTGTAAAATACTAGTTGTCATTTATTGAGTATACTTTTAATAAATTAACGATTATATTACAATCGTTTTTAAAAACCATAAAACCATTGAAGTTTACATTTCTATATTACACAATGTCTGTGACAAGTACAATTTGTTAATTAAACCGGATCTGTTATTATACAAATGCTTTTGCCGTAGGCCGGTCACGAAATTAGGGCGATCACTTGCGCCCCCGGAATACGCAATATATAGGTACAATTTCGGGACATTTGTTCACCATTCGCACACAATCACGTGGAAATGTTCTCTTTATGCAAAATAATTCTTTTATATGAAAACAATTAAATATCAAGAGAGAATATACGCATTACCTATTTGTCGTTGTTTCGTTGGGTTCATGAATTATGGAATCGAATGTTAGATCTTTGTCATTGATAGTTTTGGTGTTTTAGTTAATTTTAGTTTTTAGTTGATTGATATCAATTTATAACTCATGTTCCTTAATTTGAATAAATTTAATGGTGTGGGTTGTAAACATAACTATGTTTACAACTTGTAACGCATTACAGCGAATTTGTAACATTTCATGTTTCCAAAGTGTAAATGGTTAGCTTTCTGACTTTTAATATCGTTAACGATCACAATTCAAAAAATCTGAATTGACTCTTACTAGTTCTGAACGGCTAGTCGCTTTGAGTCTAAGTTCTTTTCAACTCCGTAGCTTCAGTACCACTTTCAACCAAAGCAAAAAAGGTAAACTTAAAAGCTCGCGGTACTTTTGTTTGCGCGGAACCGCTGCGTTAAGTTTTTAAGCTCCTAACAAAAGTTTGCTGCCATGATACCTCGTACTATTATAGACCGGTTTGGCCGCCCTTTCTATTTGTGCTTCCACCTGCTTATGATTCCTGCCGCTCCGGTAGGAATTGAAAAGTTTTTGCTATTTCCGGACTGCCAACTTATTTTTTTGCCGGTTTTATAATTCTTTAAGTTGTATTGCATAGTAAAAGTTCGATACATTTGCCTTTTCCGATTGATGTATAAACTTCAAGATCATAGAATAAAATAAAAAATTGCGACGAGTAATAAAAGGCACATGAAAGCATTGATTTCTATGGCAGATTTATTTTAATATACATTTATTGAAGCTGTACATAACCATACACCTATGTAGTAAGCATTTATTTTTTTATTTATTTATTTATCATATATCCCACGGAGTAGCTCTAGGAGGACATAGAAATATAATTATAATAATATAATTTATATCATAAAAATACATAACACAAAATAAAAAACTATCTAATTCTTAACAGTAAAACTAAATTATATATGATGGAAATAACAAATTCGTGAGGAAATATCAATATTAACTTGTATTCAAGTATAATTTTAAATATAATTTTATTATTATTTGATTATAATAGTGTGCTCCAATTTTTAGCTTCTCGAACATTCGAGTGTATGTATGTATGTATGTGTATATATAATGTGTGTGTGTATGTGACCCAAAATTTGACCATTTCACCAACAAGGACAGCTTCACCGATTTTACGAAATTTGACAAGTTTGTTCTCAAAATTTTGAAAGTTGCCAAGTCTGAATTGTTATTGATATATATATATATATATATATATATATATATACATAATACTAAACGTTTTTGCAACTTTTCTTATGGAAAAATACTGCTTGAATTTACTTCATAAATTGTGTATTTCAAAAATACACTACAAAATACTGCCTAAGACATTTCTAAAATTGCTACATATTTCATCCGATTATATTTCTTAATATGATTGGACTCATTATTATAACAATTACACGGTTACACTTATAGACTTAATTTAAACATGCATTTTCTAACATGTAGTTCAAATGCATTTGAATAATGGAAATTATTCATGATTTAGATAATTAGTCATGAATTAGATAAGTGAGATGTAAATAGCGACTGTTTTTCTCAATTGTCAATTTGTTAAGATTAACTAGACAAAAATCACTGAGTCTACTATGAACGTTCATGTTATTTATTCATATTTGCTATGTCTGGAAGTTATTAGTTCACTTTATTAATTAAGCATTGCACAGTTAATCGATTATTATTCGATTGTATTTTCAATGATTATCTGAATTGGTTTTTTATTCGATTACACATTTATTAAATATAACTGGACAAATATAATTGTAGTTAATATTTTAATTAATTAGTTAGTTAATAATTTAATTTTAATAATTGTAGTTATAACCCGTTCTGTTAATTTACTTTAACTAACGATAATTTACCTCATGTGTCGATTTCATAAGTTTTACATAAAATTATACTGCCAGCAAATTTCGTAACGAGCTTATATATATATTCCGGCTATATAGGCCAATTATAATGAGTGCAAATATTAATACGCTGACTCTTAATAATGTGCGCACACCTAATAATCTAATGGATTGTAATATATATATTGCAGTGACCTCTATACACATGATATTGATTATACTTTCAGTTTGAGATCACTTCGACGGAATATTGATTTATGTATGCAATTAATTTAGTAAATGAATCGAGGTAATTTATTTTGGTGGAATTTGTTGATTCGGTTCAGTTGGTATTGTTGATTGTAGTTCTTTGTCATAGGATGCAAAGCTAAGGAAAGAAATGTGCTCAGTTGACAACACAAACTGCTTTACACATATTTTATACTCCCTGTCATATTATTTATAAATCATAATAACAATAATATTTTATGCAAAAAGTCTATGATCAACTGTAATGAACATTCAGGGTGTGAGAACATATTTATTTCCTGGCTCTTTTACTATTTATCAATTTTATTCAGATATCAATTATTTATCAAACTTATTTACCTTATTTAATTCTCATTATTTTCATGAATAGCATAATAATCAGTTCTCAAAATAGCAGTCTAATCCAAATTTCTCGTCGTTTCTACAACGATATAGCAAACGATTTGCTTAGAATTTCTTACGACTTCTCACATTTTGAATCATTGCATGTAATTCAGTTGCAATCTAATACTATATTAAATACATTAAATTGATCTATCTAAATTTCTAGTATTATATTGGCGTTTGAAGAGCAACGATATGAATTCTAATTCTAATAATTAATTATAGTGCTCATGATAAACATACATAAATTCATAACTATACTCCAATATAGTTTATTATAGATAGATTCGTGAATATTAAATTCATTGTGGATTATTGGGTGCTAATCGAGTTTTATTGATTCCAAACTATTTCATACGAATTATTATATTCTCTACCCAGCTGCGCACTAACTTATTCAAAGCTATTTAAAATAACAATCGACAATTTGCAATTGCAAATGCGACGTTACATTTGAATTAATATTTCATCAGATGTGCATATTGCATGAATGCCAAATTTTGAGTGCTATATGCGCCAATAATATCAATATATCTACCTAACTAACCGCTTCTGTTCGTGTTTTATAGAAAAGCTTTGAAAACTAAAGCGAGGCATTGAATAAATGAATATACATTGTTTTGTTAATAATAATTAAATATTCAATATCAATTTCTATTCGCCGGACGTAATGGTTGAATTGAAATTTTATATATAGACAGACATTGAAATATAACCGATATGTTTTACCGATGGATTGCTGTACAGTTGCGTTTTTATTCTATTTGCTAACGATAGTGGTTTACATTTCGATTGCAAAATTATGCAATTGCAAGATACATTTTACATAATTTCAATTGCGTTAGAAATAATTGAATAATCATTGGAGCATCGCGATATTATCTGAGATCTTTGCGAGAATAATTTATTCATTTGAAACTGAAAAACATTGGATTGTTTGTAATTGCTGTATGCATTTTAAAATATTCAATTATCGGAGAAAATTAAAAATAATATTGAACGCTCTCGGCATTAATATTTAAGTGCTACTTCACTAAGATTGTTAAAATGGGTGTAATGTATTAGAAGATATTTCTCATGAGAATTACAGTTCATCAAATCACGTGCATTGAATATTATAGGTATTAAGAGCTGCTAGAAAACATAATATAGTTTGAATATAAATTTCAATTTTATAATTAAAAATGTAAAATAATCATTTTTCTTTGATTGAATAATATACCCTGAAACCAATCACTTAATAATATATGTAAATATAAAATAATAATGAATTTAATAAAAAGTTTTAGAAATTATAAGCCTTCAATATATTTGTAGCACAAAAGCTGTTTTTGTTCTTTTTTTTGAATATATATATATATATATATATATATATATATATATATAGTCATATATAGTTCATCAAATCATTTAGTATAGCGATAAGTCTTTGTAATTGCTAAAAATATTAAATATTATTACATTGTTCAATTACTATTCTTTTCAGTTTATTTGATTAATAATGATAAAATTGCCATTATTTTAAAAAAAGGTCAAAAAAACTATAACATTGATTTTAGAAAATGTACCAGTAGTTCAAGGACTATTTCTTGTTCGGTAAGAAACTTTTTTCATAACATCTGTAAAAGAAAACATTTTAGTAACTGTGGAAATCAGGATATGATGTTAAAATAATAATTAACTCAATTTAGATTAAAAATTAATTAATTTCTTATGAATTAGTGTATAAAACAAATCGTATGAAACCTTATTAATAGATGACGTATTCGTCATCAACTAAAACTCAATTTTCCTTCTAGATTGATTCAAACAATTTAAAAATGAACTGATTACATTAGTTAATATAGAGGTCTAGAAGGAATATAGTTTCTAGTCGTCTAGTTAAACTTGTGATTATCTATATGATTCTTGATTAGTTTATTTGAGTATTTTTCTAGTTTGCATTATATGTACTTAACTCTAACTTAATTACTTGCAAATAAACTCGTCTCATTCATTACTAATTGACAGAACAAATAATAAATGATATATAATTATATATAATTTCATCAAAAAATCCGAATTGCTACTTTTATGTTTTCTCGACGTTCAAGGCATTCTGAATCGAATGAGACCAAATTTGGAAAAAGTATGCTGGTGTGTATGTATGTGTGTGTGTGTGAACACATTTTTTATTAACTATTTGAGAAAACCACAACATGGTACATGATCTATCTCTGTTAGTATATTTTGGTAATAAACTAACGGATATTTTACAATTCTTTTTAACGTAACTTTTATTATGAACTATTGTGATAATTAATACATCTACAATAATTTAAAACTTGTGGAGCATGTCATCGTGCCTTAAGTCAAATTGCTGGAACTTACTGCAACGAATGAAAAAAAGTTGATTTCTGAGAACTTAGTAATATTTCATAATTTTTCATAAATTTTTTCAACTTTTTTAAACCATGCGAAACGATTGAAACGTAAAGATATATAAAAAAAATTTCATTTTCGATTTTTTGCGATTACTATAGTCAATACTACGGGAAGTTAATTAATAAATAAAATTACCTTTTCGAGTTTTATTAATTAAAATTATTGTATGTGTTTGTAGTTATGATAACTTTTATATTTTACCAAGTTTATCAGTGTTTGATGACGCAGCTGACCGTTTTAATACGCAGGGGCAATTCAGTTCGGACTTTTGTGTTTCGTATAAATAAACACAGGGCAGAGATTATAAATCCAAAATGTTATATCATCCGCTCATTGCGTATTCAGGACTTTATCTTCGATATTATGTGATAATACATTCTGTCCGTTGGCTGTGTGTCATACACAATACAGAGGCAATATCTGCATACCGGCCGAGAGAGCGTGCCAGCCAGCCAGAGCCAACGTGCACACATTTGTACGTATATTTCAGCCCGTCGCACAGCTTGTATTTATTACGGAATAACCCCAATAAAGTAGCCCATACCCAAATCAACACTATAATCCTTAGACTAGCACGTTTACAATTTATAATATATAGGTCCGAGGAACTTTCGGTCTCGACACATTAGTTTGATATATATTCGAGCCATTATTAACGACAACACATTCGAGAATGTCTTTAAATTTATTGTTCTCGCCAATGCCACGATTGAATTTCATGATGTTTTGATAATATTGCAGGTCTAAATGGCTTTTTGTTGACCATCATATATTTCATTAAAGGTAATTTACTGTATATTCAAAATTGTTCTGTATATTGACAGATTTATGTTATTAACTTCCCGTAGGGTAATTTATAGTAATCGCAAAAATCAAAATCAAAAATGAATTTTATTTCATATATTGAAACGTCAATGGCCTTCAGATTTAGTCTTAGATTAGCTTCAATATAACATTATCTTTTCAATTGTTAAACTAAGAAGATCTCACTGGAGTTCTTCTTAGAAATCGCTCTCAAATATTGTCAATTTAGCTTATAGTAATTCTTATGTATTTCTGATTGCTGAATAAAACAGTTAAAAAAAATTATATCTCTACATTTCAAAGGTTTCTAAACATTTTGGATGTTTTTTTCCGAAAGAATGGATGTGTATGTGCGGATACAATCCTTTGTCGACAATTTAGAGAATACGCATCAACGAATTTGAATGATTTAAAAAACATTTGATTCCTATTGATGAGGAGATGTGCTAATTAGTTTTTGGCTAAGGCAGGTTTAGACGTTCCGAAGATACAGGCAAAAAATGCCGAAAATAGTAATTAAATTTTTGAGAGAACGAAGCATCCTATTTGAATGATTCGACATTGTATTGATGAAATAAAGAATTAGTGAAATTTTTAGAGGGCAGGTCTCGCGATTTTGGAGGTCCAAAGAAAAAAGTGTAAAAAATGCTATTCAGAGCACAAAAATAATCATTAGATATATGCACATCAAATTATCACATATTTTATAGATATTCTAATGATAGGAACATTTTTTTTTATATTTTCATGGGCTCCGTACCAATGTTTATCCGTTATACTGCGACTCGGCGCGTACACGCTTCCATATTTTGTTTCTACGCATCTAACGTATTCCGATTGCTTAAAAAAAGGTTAAAATTTTCAAAATCTTTCAAAGTAAAATTTTTTTTTCAAAAAGCTCAATTTTAAAAATCTCAAGAATCAATTTTTCCTCAAAGTTCTAAAAATCTCAAAGAGAAAGCATCACATAAAGCAAATTTTCATAGTATAAATATGTAACCCCTTACGCAAATCTATTTTAGTTATTAAATTTCATATAATGATTGCTAGATCTTATCTAGTTTCAACCCTGTTATTCCAAAGTTTAATGTTTCTCCATGATGAGCTTACCTCATATAAGATTAAATCCACGCTGTTAATTAGCTTAATTGCTCTCTACAATGAAAAAGTTATACAAGCGGAATTGTTAACCTCAGTATATCCTTTTTCTTAATTAACAGTTGCTCATACTTCGAACAAAATATTTTATAAATTATAAACTTTACAATAACCAAAAATCATATGTAACAACTAATTAATTAAATTAGATGTAATCAGATAAAAAGCAGGAACGCGTAAAGAATTTGTTGAAGTTCAATTATAAAAATTAACTGTGCATATTACATTCCAACAAATTCAAGTTTTTTCTTATGATTTCGTAAAATATAGCTTAGACACCATAGCCTGTCACCACATACTTGGATCGGCGATGCAAAATTGATGGTGCGGCGGTGACTTGACTCAGTATGCAAGGCTGACCGCTTTGAATACCAATGATGTTGATAGTTGGTTTATTGCTTTCGCTGGAATAAGAAATGAAGTGCAAAATTGGAGCAAGTTTTACCGCAATGAGATTTTACAAGTAGGAAATTGTCTTACAGATGTTAATAATGGATTTTGAACAAAAAATTTATAATAGAAAGTAACGTGTAACGTGAAGGGTTTTTTCATATTTTGTGATCATGATTCATAACTTTTAGACTATAATATTTAGACTGCGGTGATTAAATTCAATTCAACAAAGAAAGTAGTTTCTGTATTTGCGTCCCATATTTCAATTACACCGTGTCCGGATGCAACACTCAAATCCATAATTCCAGCCTTGAGAGACGCTCAACAGCGGCCTCAACCACTCCGTTTGGCTTTGTATCAAGAGCTTCATTAAGATAGGTTAACTTACCGCATTGCTTGGTAAATACAACGGGTTAACCCACACCTGTAAACTTAACCTATATAGGTATGATAGTTCACAAGTTAACCCATAAAGCAACTATGTATTGGGTTACATCTAAGATATATTAAAGTTGACCGTTCACCTACTGGTATGGCTATGGAATTTCGCGAATATTTCTGGTTGCATATATCACACACCCACGTGCGTGCCGAACTCAATACCGAAATTTGACATATGCCGCACATGTGCTACTATTCTACCACTGGATTCGATTACCTACTGCAATGCGGTAATGTTCAGAAATATATCAGTTTCGTAAAATTGCAAACGTGCTTTATTTTATGTTTGTGAATTTCTGGAAAACAAATAAATTTTTGTTTCGGCACGTGTATTTTCATTACATAGTTTAATTAAAAAGTACAGGAACAAAATTTAAGGTTTTTTGCATTATTGACCATTCTTATTATACAAGGACTTACTATTCATGAGACCAGACATATATTATGCTAGATTTACATACATTTTCATTATAATTCATATCGTAGTTACAGCTAAAAAATTATGTACATAATATTTTAATAATGAATAATAATCAAATTGATCAAAAATCAATGTATCCCTTAATTATAACGTCACTTATACATAAACGTAATATTTCAACCCATATACTAAAATTAAGCTCTATTTACTTATTTATTTGAAAGCATTACTATGTAAAAATATTGCTACAAAGACTGATATCTAAATCTTAAATCTTTACTTTTGAATTTCTCATCAATATATTATTGTTACCACCAATGTAATTAGAACAGAGATTTTGTAAATATAATATACCGGGTGTTCCAGAACTCATCGCCAATCCGTGGGGACTTGTTTTATTGTAACTGAAAGCAGAAAAACATTAGACTAAAAATGACTAATGCAGTTTGAAAATTGAGCTTTTTAGTGATACCTAGAGCTTTGTAACAATTTTTCGATTATTTTAGTTATTTTTCATTAATTTTGTTTACTTTAGAACCGTAAGCTTGAAAAACATTTCTAGAAATACAATAGAAATAATGACAAAATTGGTCCGAAGTTTGTAGGATTAAAACTATTTGTTCTACTATTTTTTTTAATTTTCAACTTTGTCAACTTTGAAAAGTCCTTCTTAAAAATGCTCTAGAATATCTTAACAAGCACCTTCAAAAATTTTCGAATTTAATTAAAATTGAAAAATTGTATAAAAATTGTTTGTTTTTACTTAAAAAAAAACAGCAAAGTATAAAAACTTGAAAAAAAACAGAAAATTTTCTAACGCATTTTACTATTTATGACAACTATCGATTTGATTGAGTTGGTGCTAATAAATATCAATTGAAGTTTGTAAAATTTGTCAGCAAGGATAATGATTGAACTTTAATTTATATTGATACTTGCTGATTTTATTAATCATTATAACTGACAATGAATTTAAACCTTAGGGTTAATAAAATAATATACGAAGTCTAGGGTCACTCAAAACTATATTTTATCAACCATTGCAAAGAATGAAATTAAATCGATTTTTGTTAAATTTTGATCTTTGTGTAAGCTCTGCGAAAACAGTAGCAACTAATTTGCTTGATATATGTATAAATTCAAAATATGCAAAATTTATAAAATTGTCTATTTTAAGAAGGTAAAATGTAAATACTGCCACGAAAAGGTCACTTCTGCGCCCAGAATAAATAATTTCAAATCCAATCCATTATTAATCTCATACTTTTAAAGCGTTAACAACTTAATAGAACTTCCAAACAATTCCAATTTGCATCTCGTTTGCATTCGGCAACTTGATTGATAACATCAAATTAAAACTGACCAACTCGAACTTGCAATTTTATCGCTTTATCTTCGTAGATTGTTCACCCACTTCCGGGTATAATATCAAAGAAAATTAAAGCTGGATTTTCAGTTACGTGCAGCAAATTGATATTCATCTTAGGACTTAATTTGATTGTATTCATAAATTGTACTTCCTCCTAAGGTAATCAAAGCTGTACGTCACTTGCAGGAGGGAATGTTTCTGAGTATAATCTGGTGTATACACAGAAGAAATACGTATAAAACATTCAGGAATTATAAAATTCAGGAGTGTAATAAATTGTATTACGTTTTATTTACTGTTAAATCATTAGGATCGTAGAAATAAATCTTCGTTAAATATTTGGATTATATTACGCCATTGATTTAATAGTGCGTGAAATTTGAACCGGGAGTTGAATATAGCTATTATACACACCAACAAGGTCGAGAAATATAAATTATTAATAAAAGAACTATTGTTTGGCTATGATTTTATTATCATCTAGGTGCAAGTATTTACTAATTATAACATGGTTTATAATAATCATAGGAAATGAATTATTTGTCAACATGTTTTGGCAAAGTTTTATCAAATTTCCAGAAGAGTCGTTTCTATTCGTATTTTTTCGGCCCAATTTTCTTTATATCCATATTTCCTATCCGTATCAGCAGCGAAAGTATAAAATAACCCATTTAGATATTAGCATAATCGCATACGTTCATTATTCCCAACGGTAATGAACTGCTACTTAATTGCTAATTAAAATGTAAGTGGCCATTAAATTTCTGAAGAATTACTTTAAAAGTGCGTTGTGTTATGATAACGAAGTGCCGGCCATATAATCTATCCGACTTTTTGCATTCGTGGCGGTTGCCGTTAAGGCTGATGAAGTTATTATACATGCTGGTTTTCTATGCATATATTTATTTATTTCTACTCACAATTTATGATGAACAGTAATTTATTTTTTATTGCCAATTACGGAATCATTTATTACTTCAAGGTGCAAAATTTTATCGCAAATTTTATTTGCAAGTACCTTTGGCAAATAAAGGTGTTGAATGTTCATTTCATTAGCAATATGCATGCATATGTATAAAAAGGCAGTACATTATTTCATATTTAATATTTATAAATCCAAACAGTGAAATATTATAAACTTTCCTAAAATAGTAACATATACGAGTATAATACGTTTCTAAAGTAGTACATATTTAAAACTTTTTTAAAACATTGCTTTAAAATACTTTGAATGCTGTGTTTTAAGCTATAAGTATAATTATTTTATTCATCTAATAATTTAAATGTTTTCTAACTTTCTAAGTCAAAATTATCAATCGTTTATGTTTATATTTCTTATTAGTGATTTTATTACAATTTTTTTTTTTTGTTACAGGTAAACAATTCTGAGGGCTTCTAAGTTTTCGATTTAATGGCCAGGTATTTTTAATATTATGAGTATGTGATTCCAAAATAATTAAGCATTAACATATTATATATATATATATATATATATATATATATATATATATATATATTGTACATATGAGTGTAGATGAAATAATACGCAAGAAAGTTACATCAAATAAATATTTAAGTTTTTTTAAAAAAAAATTCCAGTCACCAAAGAAATTTTGAAAAGTTTATCAGTACTATTTGCGTCTGTTTTATCAAATATAACATCTATACTTTGATGTAAACGTAAATATTATAAACAAATTTATTTTTATTTGATATACCTGCGGCAGATTCAACGTCTAGTAATTAGCAGCCAATTGGTCGAATTAAATGTGAAAAATTTCTTTTTGTGTTATACTCCGAGTTTTTCTAGGATAATCATGGATAGAGCATTATTTTGATATATTTTGAATGTTATTTTTGTTAGTTTTTCATCTTAAAATGATTAGTCAAGTTTTTGTTTTTTGTGTCAAATTTGTCAATTACAAAAGCATATGCTTAAGTTTGATATTTTAAATGTCGAAGCGTATAAATAAAAAGCTGAAAATATAACAATTTTAATTCGACAAATTGGTTGTTAATTATGTATATACGAGTGTATATATATATATATATATATATATATATATGCGTAGGTTTGTATGAGTATGCACATGACTGTCTGTGTAAGATGTTTAAATCTCCGCTAATTACCCGTGCTCTTAAAAGTTCAATAATTAGCAGTACTCGAAATTAATTTTCTTATGGATTATCCAGTGTCTAAGATCGCGGCAAAATCATTAGTTTCAGTAATCGGCCAATTAAATAATTTCGACGTAATAATCCCGGACGCTTATTATAACATCGCGTTTTAAAATAGTTTAAACTGCATCAGCAAAGTTCGGCATCGTTCCTGAAACTCGAAACGCCAGCGGGTAACTTTATGCCGGTAAACATACGCGGGCTGCCTGCTTCCCGCGTAAAATTAATAAGACGCCCGCTCGCTCGCGAAGAAGGCGACGCTCAAATTAATGAGCTGAATATGTTAAAACAAAATTAATGAACGGTTTGCGTTCCTCGAGCGTATCTCACTATATCATTCTTTGTTTTATTCGATATGAAAATGAACGCATGTTCATAAAAATAACCGTGGGAAGTCTCGTTTGCGAACGGTTTCTCAGTTGAGATATGAAAACTTTGATGGGCAGAACGCGAACGCTGCTGTGCAAGGTGATTGATTTAGTGTAATAAATTCCATATTTATATTCCTGGTATATTTATAAAGTAATGCTCTAATAGCAAAATGTACACATAAAGCATTTTTATAGAACACTTGTAATTTGCATAGATTCTTAAAGTTTTTGTGCAGTAGATCCTTGCAATGCTTCTTGTTTTGAGATGAACCTACAGATTATTTTTAATTTTATCGTCAAGAAAAGTCCATATTGTCAAATTAGTTTATTGAATAATATTGACTATTATTTTAGTTATATTATATTATATATTCATATTCTGTTTGTGCCTAATTACAGTTTATGCATGTTAGTTTGCCTGTGCGTCTATCAGAAACGTACACCACAAATTATCTATTATCTTCTGTTATATACACGTCTACAAAACAATTCCTTTAAAAAAAGCGTAGCCGCACTGTTATGCTCGCCGAGAATTATTAATAGGTAAAAAAAGTAATAAAAATAGCATTAAAAGCTTTTGTCGTAACTTGAATAGGTACAATTTTCGCGTGCAAGGTACTAACTGGGAATTAAATTATATTATGTTTCAGGCACAGCTGTGCCGGTGCGAAATAAAACTCCAACCCGGTGCAGCAAAAAAGTTAGCAAAAAACACTACGTGTAACCGTGAAAAACTACCCTTTATTATTTTCTTGCAAAAACTAAATTCCTCCCTAATAACGAGTAAGGTGATATTATAAGTTTTGAAAGGAATGGTTTCTTAAATTGTTCTTGCAGTTGTTTTCCGCCATAAGGAGCTCATGAATAAGTACAAAAGTTTTTATTATGCTCATTCAAGTCTATTATTGAATACCGGCGTACTTTTTAAAAATGATTCAATTTTACAATTTAATCAGATAGCTTGGTTTATCATTTTAAAATAATATTGAATTACTCGCTAAAAGTTGCTTTATCAGATTTGTAGCACAGTTGCTTCTATTACTAAATAACTACATAAAGTTTTCACATTTGCAAAATCTGCATTAAGAATATTATAATTTATCATCAAATGCCATCGTCAAGAACTGCATTTCCACATATCTCCCAGAAAACTAATATCAACTCTTAAGCTGTTAGCGCATATAAATGCTAGTTAATTTCACAACATTTTCATGAGATGAGATAATTACAGAGGGTTTTGAGTTAATATAACTTTCGGACTCGTTACTCATCCATTACGACGTCAAGACTCGCATCCTTAAATCATTTCATTACTTCACATTAGACAGAATTTCTGGATGCGAGAATTAAATTTTGATTACTTTTTGAAACTTGATAATTTATGACGTAGGGTTATTTTTAATAAAATATAATTAGCACGTAAACAAATATGAAGAAAAATATAATATTTTCATATTCATCAACTAAGTCTTTTGCTACAAGTTAAGGCTTTCATCTTTCA
The DNA here is from genome assembly GCF_003426905.1 of Ctenocephalides felis. Taxonomy (NCBI): domain Eukaryota; kingdom Metazoa; phylum Arthropoda; class Insecta; order Siphonaptera; family Pulicidae; genus Ctenocephalides; species Ctenocephalides felis. The sequence continues at coordinate 8,529,667 of NW_020537324.1, forward strand.
AATAAAATATTGCTTCTAAAGGTGTTCATCTGAGAACTTCAATTACGCATCTTAAAAATCCGGTGGAGCGATCTTGTACATTTGGCTTTGATTAGAACATCTTGATACAAATTTGTTGTTTTGATACATGTATTCATATTGTAATATAGTTACATTTTTATTTTTGATTTAACACCTAATTATAACTCCATACATTAAAAAAGTCATTATAAATAGTTTTAATATATTTTCCAAATGCAGCAAAGCTAGTTTTGTCAATTGAAAACTTTATTATATAACACAATCTAAGATAACAAATCCTATTTGAATCTTTAACAATGTCTGTATTTCCATATATTGAGCATTAGAAATAAACGATGCAATAAAACATGGCTTGTACTAAAGCATAGCACGCATACGTTATCGCAAGTGGTTGTCATGCTGATAATTCCGTCTGGAATGACTCCAAAGAACACCACAATTTATTCTGCTGATCCGATCTATTCAGCATTCATTGTACATAGCAATTATACTCAAACTTTGATTTCAGTAATATATTAGTCTGGTGAAATTCTGTAACTGAAAAACATTTGCGATTGCGTGGAATTTAAACACTAAAGCAACATGTATAATATTTGTTAAATTAATAATAATTCCAAAACATGATGATAAAATATTAGATTAAAATAATGCAACATGCTTTATAATATAAAATTATTATTTTGCATTTTGTTTGTATTTTTGTATTTGGGTTGTTGCTAGTTCTGAAAAAAAAACACCCACAATTTTTAAATTGAAGAGACGAGATTTTGCTTAGAAAGCTGAGAATGTGATAAATTTATAATAATTAAAATATTGACAATAATTATATTAATTTTGCTCTATTATATTATTTTATATATGCTGTTGCTTTGAAAGTAATAATTTTTTATTACTAAACTTCTGTTTTATATAAGCAAATCTGTGTCATCCCGCCTGTTTGATAGTCGGATGTGTAGAGGACAGCGACCCGCTCAATCGGAGTCTTTGTCGGGGCTTTGTCCAAATAAAAGGACGCTGGTACTTAATGAGAAAAAGGGTCTTTTTAATGAGGCATAAAAAACTAAATCGTTTGCTTGTACGATCCGTGTAAGCTGATTTGCCCTTATATGTGTGTATATCCCGATATATGGCGGTTGCGTTAGGGTTGCGGCTGCGTAATTTCGTTTGCCATTTGATGAATTGACGAGAATAAAAATTGATTCGTCATCAATAGCCAGCGATGAATTCGGAATTGGCTTGGTGAAACGTGATCTTTTATTATGATATTTAGTATTGTTTTATAGATTGCGGATAATTTTATGCGGAATGCTTTATTTTATAGGAATAGAAATAGCATGGTAATCATTTCTATTGATATATTAGATTAAAAGCTCGCTTCAATGAGATACTCTTGAAGGTGTTGTTAATTTCAAGTTCGATTGCAATAGATGTTTTCACATTAGCTCTTTAATAGCTTGCATATGGGTGGAGTAAAAAAGGGACCAACTCAATGTTTACCATTTTACGAGGAATAAATTAGGTTAATAGTTAAAATAACTTTGCTGATGAATATTTCTGACTAAATACCACTGTTACACTAATTAATAAATTTGTGAGACTTTTGATCTGTAGATCAAATATATACAAAAGTAACTACGATTAAATTTTCTATGAGCTCATGGGTTATGATAACCTAAAAATGCCAACATCCTCCTGATCGAACAGTTTAAACAGAGGTAACATTTGATAGAAACACTCATTATTTCTCTCGTTTTCCTGGAACCGACACACGGAATTTCCACTGGGCACCAGTGCAATATGAAATATAATTTCGAAACACGATTAAAATCTCTCCCTGGTGCTTATGAGCGCGGGAAATCGTTAACTGTGCCACACAAGTACACCGACTGGAATAAAAACAGTGTGCAGGGCAACGGAAGCACATGAATGCGACTTGACAGTTTGTTATAGCACACGTCGGACTCGGTTAACGGACATACAATTTGCTGAATGTTGCACTTTTAACTTCTGCAAATGTAAACTGTCATACGTCATTTACTAACTAGCTGTTTTGTTATATTTTTTATGTAATTACATAGTGTTTGCAGTGTGTTTTTGTGGTGCGTTATAAGAATAATGACGCCAGTAATTACTTTTATAAATCATCTTAATATTCAGCAGAAATTAGATATACAGCATTGATATATTTCTCTGTTCATAATATGAATTCAGATTTTTAATCTATGTATTTTTGCATTATTATTTTGGTATAAATCAATTTAAAAATAAATTTATTTATTCTTTTCAATATTTGAACTAATTTTTTTATTTTTTGAAAATTTGTAATAAATAATATTGAAGTTGTTTTCATCTGTTTAAAAACAAGTACGTACAGTATTTCGTATTTTCTATACATAAACATTCACAATTAAAAATATATACCCGTCATTTAAAATGTAGTAATAACGATGACTCCATTGTTGCTTTATAGAACTGGTTAATATATTAATAATAATAATAGTTTTACAATTTATCAGTTTTTTATTACGATTTACTTTTTCTAATTTCTCATATATATATATATATATATATATTATATATATATATATATATATATATATATATATATATATATATATATATATATATATAAGAACAATCTTATTGCAAGTTTCATAAAATTCAATTTATACCAAATATTTTTTAAAAATTATTCTACATACTCCATTCGTTTTTTCTGAAATTCCATACATATGTTAAACAAATCATTTTAGTTTATAATCATTAATCTAGGTTCCTAAAACAATGTGACTTATACATGGTCTGATTCAGGTCCAAGTCACCTGCTTAAAATTAGTTATTTTCAATATTTTATATTTTCTAAACATCAATTTCAATCATAGTATTTTATACAGTAAATCTGTTTTTAGACCTTGATGTGGAACACAGATTTAAAATGCTGCTTACTTGAATCATAAACTATACTATATCTGTGTATGTAATATAAGTACGTTTATATATTGTAATTAAATAAGATTTTTTTTAATTTTTTTGGTTATTTATTCTGACATATTTTTATCTATTAAATAATTTCTAATTTTTGTTACATGTTTTAAACATTTTTGCATTAATTTTATAATTAGGAAGATATACTCGTTATTTTAGATAATTTAATTCAATAATTTTTTATTTGTAAGTCTGCCTCTACGAATAAGATTTTTTATAATTGTTGAATGTGTTTTTTAGTCTATTTTAAAATCCTCCATTTGCATTTTGTTTAAATACTAATATTAATATATGGTAACTATAATATCATAATGTAATTTTATTAGAGATTTTTAAATTTTAACTCACCTTTGTGATACTTAAAGCAAACTTAACAAAAGCAACAAAATAATCATAAAAATTTTTATGTGAGAATAATTCTACTAAATCACGCTGAAATGTAATTTCCGAGCATCCAAATACAGACATCAAAGCAATTCTGGCATAATAACGAATACATATCAAAATGCACAAAATAAGTCTTCACATAATTAATTATTCGGCACATCCCCTGTGTAATTTTTGCCCTGAATTAATTCACTGCCTCGCGTTACCTTCTTAACCTGTTGGGACTCTCCTCTGGGACCAACTCGGAGATGAATGAAGCGGAAATTGAAGTTTAATTTTTAAAAATTTTCATATCTGATTAATGTTTCACTTTGCTAATACGCATCTTTATTACTTTTAATTGGACTTAATTAAAAGATACTCCCATTAAAAAAATTACTGACAGCATCATAAATGATTTGTATTTATCTTTGCCTTTTCCGATAATAAAATAAAAGTGTTGCAAACCCGGTAATCTTTACTTCGGAACTCTGATTTTATTTACGACGTCGTATGTATTTAATGAGTTTTATAACAGATTAATTATACTAAAACAGAGATTAAGAACGTAGTACTGAAATAATAAAGACCTAAATAAAATTTATTTGAAATTATATAAAAAATATGGGCAATTAAATATTTGGACAAAAGGGGCGTGAAAACGATAAAAGAACAGAAACAAATAGATTTTTGTGGAACTTGCGCTTAGATTGTTATTAAATAATTGCATAATATTAGGTTTACAATGGCCTACTAAGTGAAAAGTGTATTAATTTTTTTGTCAATAAATATTTGCATATCATAAAAATCTGGCGTTTTACATATAAAATGCATATTTTATACCTGCATATTTCACTGGAAAAGTGGTCCCTTAGACTTTAGTATAAACATTTCATCGAGAAAAGTCTTTATATTCAAACTAGAAATTTGATAAAAACTAGTTTGGTGTGCCATTGTCAAATGATAACATAGTGATTCAGAAGGATTTTAATTTAAATATAATTTTTTTTCAATGCTACATTTTTTGTTAATATTTTTTAATAATTTTAGCCAGTCCATTGTGTAGTTATGGTGTTTTTCATTCAATTTATTCACTGAAGAAGTTTATGTTTGCGATTTGTGATCAAATAAATAATTTGAGAAATATGACTAACAATCAATTTTATGACCAGAACGAAACTAAATTTATTTACATAGTATTTCCACTTTAACCATATTTTCACCAAGAATTTTAATTCACAATTAAACATTATATCACGACCTTTCAACTTAGTAAGTGTTTTAATTAACACTCGACGATTCTCATAATGTTTCGGTCGGATACCTTGCGGGCGTTCGCTCAGAAATGGGTCGCAGGCGCTCGGAACAATAGTGTACTAGCAAATATCACCTATTATTATATTATGGCTGTGTATTATTTCATAATGGCATGCAAAGAAACAATTTCCGATTTCAAGCAAAACGCGTGCCCATTAAGTCAGCCCATTGAGAAAATGAAATATTTAGGTTATCCGATACGAAAATATTTTGAATGCTAAAGCGCACGCCACTGGGGTAAAGGAAAATTGGTAATAGATCTTGTATTGAAAATTGCAGGTTGTTAGAAAATAGTTTAGCATAGATATTTTTTTATTTAGTACAACAAATAACATCTTCTTGGCAATAACTACAAGCTTATTAACATGACCATTCTATTATGAACTTACTTAGATGAAGTTGATATTAGGAGCAATTTATAAAAGTAATATTTCTATGCCATGTTTAGTTATAATATCCACACTATGAGCATTTTACATTTATTTTCTCTTAAAAAGTGTATTCTGTTTATAACGATTTTATCTACAATATAAATAGCTTTCGCAGGATTCAACTATCTCATATAGAACTGATCTAATAAAATTACGTTTACACAACATTAACATAAATTTCCTAGTATTTGCAGAGCATTTACCTAGTAATCTATTTACCTGATAGGTCTCTTACAGCAATTCATTAAAATCGAAAATCGCATTTTTAAGAACATACTATCTGTTTAAATGCTAGTCAAGAGCGCGAGCCAGCCACCTATCAACCTCGCATATCCCAGAAACTATTGAATGATCCAACTTTAAATTTTGATCACGTTTTTGGCAAAGTATAATAAAAATATGTGTCAAATTTCATTAAAATCGCAAGTAGTATTTTTGAGAACATTCCAACTGTTTAAATGTTAGTATTGAGCGCGGAGCCAGTCACTCATCAACCTCGCATATCTCAGAAACTATTAAACGATCCAACTTTAAATTTTGATCACAATCTTAGTAAAGTATAGTAACAATATGTGTCAAGTTTCATTAAAATTGCAAATAGTAGTTTTGAGAACATACCATCTATTTAAATGTTAGTATTGAGCCCGGAGCCAGCCACCAATAAACCTCGAATATCTCAGAAACTATTGAATGATCCAACTTTAAATTTGGATCACATTTTTGGTAAAGTATAATAACAATATGTGTCAAGTTTCATCAAAATCGAAAATAGTATTTTTGAGAACATACCATCTGTTTAAATGTTAGTATTGAGCGCGGAGTCAGCCACCCATCAACCTCGCATATCTCAGAAATTATTGAACGATCCAACTTTAAATTTTGATCACAATCTTAGTAAAGTATAGTAACAATATGTGTCCAGTTTCATCGAAATCGCAAATAGTGTTTTTGAGAACATACCACCTGTTTAAATGTTAGTTTTAAGTGCGCAGCCAGTCACCAATCAACCTCGCATGTCTCAAAAACAATTGAATGATCCAACTTTAAATTTTGACCACAATTTTAGTAAGGTATAGTCATAATTTGTGTCAAGTTTCATCAAAATCGCAAAACGCATTTTTGAGAACATGCCATCTGTTCAAATGTAAGTATTGAGCGCGGAGCCAGCCACCCATCGATCTCGCATATCTCAGAAAATATTGTAAGATCCAATTTTAAATTTTGATCACAATCTTATTAAAGTATAGTAACAATATGTGTCAAGTTTCATCAAAATCGAAAATAGTATTTTTGAAAACATGCCATCTGTTTAAAATGTTAGTATTGAGCGTGGAGCCAATTAAACCGCTTTTCATAGGCCTATAATATTTCAAGGTGTTCGGTTCGATTATCAACTCTATCGCCATGCAAAGTTTTATCAAAATCCCGGAAGAGTAAACCTGGGGTTCCTTTTGTTAGTTAATTCTCAAATAATTAAAAAAAAAACGATATCCTTTTCATATAAAATTTCTTCGATGTTACTATACAATCACGTTACTTTTCGTACGATATTTTCTAACTTTATAGTCACATTGTATTACACGTGTGCATTTTTAACGAAACTAACTCTGCGTGCAAACTTTTGCCATGGTGAATTCTCGTGCATATTCCGCCCGCTAACAGCCCTCATGTTAGAAGAGAATCATGTTAGTGAACTAACGAGATTTCAAACAACCAAACTGCAATACTATACCATAATATACATACAAACATACACACACACGCATATATATACATATATATATATATATTTAAATGTATATATGCAACGAGCTCTTCACCACCTCGTAATACCTACATGGCCTCGCACATGCATATGCGATTCATTAGTGGAATACTGTACTCCAATTACTTGTATTTATCGACTTCGATGTGTTAGCACTTGTTAGGATACGCGAAAACACTGTTGCCATATAAAATAATTGACTTTGTACAAGGAATTATTAGGAAACTTCAATAAATTGTGATTTTTGTTTTGTTTTATGTATATTTCTAGTTATTCGAGATACAAATTAATTGTCAAATGAAGAGAAGACATAAAAATTCGATTTTTTTTCAAATTTAGGGAATTTACAATCGTCAGCCGTAAAGGGATATTGCATACTATATTGAAATGTTATAATATTAACAAAAATTTATTGATAATGGTATGATCTTAAATATTCACATATATTTTTTTTTATAAATAATTTATAAAGTTCTAGCAATTTGCCTTAAGGCACGATGCCATGCGCCCCACTAGTTTCAATTTGACTTGGATCATGTGGCGATTTTCTTTTTAATCTACATCGATGGTTCTTTGTTATTAAGGAGTTTGTTAGTGAATTAGATGAAAATATTAAAACTTTCTCAAATGAATTTTTATTGTTCTCAACTATTTTTTTCTCAATATATTTGAATAATGTTATTTGTATTTCTGATTGTTAGATATTTTGTACTCAAAGGTAGTTGTGTGTAAAAGCACACCATAAATGTTTAAAATTAGAAAATCTCGAGAAATTAATTATGGTACAACTTGGTTGAAACAAAAAAAATATTTGCAACCCATCTTTTATTATGCTATCTTGAAAATATTTTAAATAATGATTTCTAATATGTACCGGTTAAAGGGCTGTTTTTGTAACCTTTTATACTATAGTTTCACACAGAGTTTGTTTCGTTAAAAATGGACACTAGTTATGGACTTCAAAGTTAGAATATATCGGACATCAATATAAAGTGGTTAGTTGTTGTGAAATGCACGTTTGTATAGCAATATCGAGAAACTTGTTATAACAAATTGGTATCGCTTTTTATAATTGGAGAACTGCATAAATAGAGCTACGTTCGGAAAAGCTTTTTGCACAGGAATTAAAATCAATTAAAATATGAATATTCAACATCCAATTAGAGTAATGAAAAATGATAAGAACATTCCTCTGAGTATAAGTGAATTTACTTTAATACATTTTACTAATTACAACGTTGACAATTGGATATTGAGTTCTAAACTGTATAAAAAATAAGTATTGAAAATTTGTTATAAAAACACATGTTTATGCGCATATTAGTTAAATTCTAAGTAAAAAATGAAGTAGGCAATATTTATTAAAAATAATAAATTATCTAGCCTGTAAATTACTATGATTTTGAGCACTGATATGAATACAAGTTTCCAAAATAAAAATATTATCCATTACATCTGATGTTTTATTTTCCAAGAGACGCGCGCGTTTTGCTCCAAGGCTCCATTTTAATCATTTACTCCGGCGTTTGATAGAACAGTGCACCCACAAAAAGAATTTCCTATGAACAAATAATGCCTTTATCGTAGCTATTGAATGAATTGTGCTGAAACACAGTTTTAATATTGGTTCAATATAAATTGCGACAAAGTATCAGCCGACAATCGCGAGGACACACAGCCCGCATGCATGCACGAAGCTACGGCTGGGAGAGTTAATTAATTAGCGCACATTGTGTATTGGGAATATACCTCCTGTCGACACGGTGGCAAATTATTTTGTCAAGATGGATTATTTTATATTTTATGACCCCGTACACGATATACTAATTTTAGAGCTTTGTAGAAAATTGTTCGTTACAGCTGTACTTCATATCCATGTTGCACACAATCATGGTAAAGGATTTTATGAAATTATACAATTATTTTGTAATTATAAGAGTAATTAACTTATATAATTACATGAACTTAAACATAAATAATTTTGTATGGATATATATTAAGTTTTTCATAATAGTGTTAATATTGATATGTATATCATATTTCTCAGGGTAGTACATCAAACAAAAAAAGGAAATATTTTATAGAATCTTTTGCCACAATCGTCGACATATCATATGATATTCACTACTCATTTAAACAAGCGCTAACCTAATTAATTTTTAATATATTAAGATTAAACTATAGTTTTAATAAATAATAATTGAATACTATATTACCAAATCATATGTTTTGAAAATGTGTATGTCAAGAAAAACTATTTCTCAATAATTAATAATTATTATTGATACGTTCAATTATAACTCAGGTAAAAATTGTAAAAAATATAATAATAATCTGTTTTTACGCATGTTTTAATATTTTAGTACAAGTTTACCGCAAATTCCTGTAATTTTTTCTTTTGTAGAAAACTAATACAACTCAAACCACTTGTTAATATATCGGGTATTTATATAATATTTTATGTACAAATAAAAAAAATTGTTTAAATTTGTTTGCAGTAGTTTTCAATAATATATTTAGTTCGTAATACCAGAAAATTGAACAACACCGATTTACGTTAACTGAAATTATTTACATATCTAATACAATATATAATATTATGCTTTATGTAGGTACTTTATTTGTTTTTTTTGTATAATTTAGTATCATATAGTCGAGAAAAACTATTACGTATTAATTAATAATTATTGTTGGTACGTTTAATTATAACTTAGGTAAATATTGTAAAAAAATTAAATGCGATATTTATGTAATAATAATCAGTTTAATATTTTATTACAAGTTTACCGCAAATTCTTGTAATTTATTCTCCCTTTACTAATATAACTTAAACCACTTTTTAATAAATCGGATATTTATTTATATCTCATTTTATATACAAATAAATATTTTTTTAAATTTATTTGCAGTAGTTTTCAATAATATATTTAGTTCCTAATACCAAAAAATTGGAAAACATCGATCTACGTTAACTGAAAATATTTACATATCTAATAAAATATATAATATCATGCTTTATGTAAGTACTTTATTTGTTAATTTTTGTATAATAATCAGAAATTTTATATTAGTTCATATTACAATAAGCAAGTTACAATAAGCTTATATTTCTATAATTTCGTATTTCGACAACGTGGTATCAACATGCAGTAACATTTATTTACACTTAAAAATTTAGTTCAAAATATGAAAAAATAACCCTGTATTGTATTTATGCATTAAGTAAAAATATTATCAATAGTAGAAACGGACAAGCTTTGAAATGCTTTCCCATATGTATCAAGTAGATAAAAAATAGTGCTGCTTTCTAAAAGAATACGTAGTTGAAAAGTATCTCAAATGTGTTCCAAAATCATAAAAAAATTGTTTGATTGTTTCTAACAATTTTGTAAACAAAAGTTAAATGCTTGTTTAAAGAACTAGAACAAAACTTAGACACTTGTAAAATTATTCAAATTCAAAGGTAACTGTATGATGTAAGTGTATTTTATATATATGATAATTGAATTAGCTCTTTGAGTAAATCCGCTTTACAAATACATCCCATGTATTAATCACTTAAAATTCCTCTGTTCTTCATAACTGCATTACCATAAATTCCGACACCTGCAGAAATTTATCTAAACGGAATACTTCAAATTAGGGAACTAGACTAAAATGCATATACCTAGCGGACCGTTTGCACGTAGATCCGCATTTGGTCTCAAAAAGGACCGAGTTTCATTGGAGATAATTTCATTGCTTCATTTAATACTCAACTATCCCCCAGTGTACGTATTAGCGAACAAATAATTTGCATACGACCATGGACAGACTGGAAACTCCGGTGGTAGCTTGTTGGTTCTCCGGCTTCCGCTAAAATGAATAACTGAACATGTCGGGCAGAATTTTGCAGATTACATGAGAACTGAAACAGTAGTTAAGACACTTGCATGTTAATGGGAAATTTTGCACGAATGAGGATTGATAAATGGGGTTCATTATTGTTCCTGCATAGCAAACTTGTTGTATAAAAATTTAATAAGCGAAAATGAATTATAATAGTACATGACAATGACGCTCAACATCTGACATGATTGTTATTATGGCTTTCTTCGTGATATACAATTGCAGAAACAGTAATAAAACTAGCCAATTTTTAGATAAGGCTACTTAATATGACATTTTGTCCTTATATATCATTTTGTCCTCTTTCTGCTATTATTTAAATTTTGACTTTTGTTTTGTATAACCAATTTATGAATATTTTTATAACAAGCATATTGATTACCCATCAATCACATTATTATTTATATAGAACTAATAGAAAGTATATTAATGTCTGCTTCTCTTAGTGAAGTCATCGATTTGTATATAAATAACTGCACGCATCGACGTTGATAAAAGTTTTGTAATGAAAAAAGTTTATTCATTTCCAATCAGAGAATCCAATCCGCATGCAATTCAAAGAAATATCATTAGAGAAGAAAACTTTTAATGCAACCAATGATCAACACAATAATGAAACAAATCAGTTTCGAAGTTGAAGATCATCATTGATTGTGTACTTTTTTACATTATAAATTACTGAGACAAGTTTTCATTTGAATTTAAAAATATAAGAAATCAAATAAATATATTTATATAAAGTAATGTGCAAATGATAAAATTAAATATGATTTACAAATATAATATTTATTTTATTACGTGCAGATCCTAACGTAATTTATTCAAAATAAATTATATAACAAAAGGTGATTAAAAAGTCATGATATACATTTTATTGCTTTCAAAAACTGCATATAATTTATGGATTTTTTTTTAAACAAATTATATTATGATTAAAGGCATATTGTGCCTCAATACATTTTATTTGAATAATATATCAACCTTGTACATTCCAATATCTGTAGTAAAAAGCTTAATAAACAAATGCAATTTATATATAGAGAAAATTTAGCAAAATCAAAATGAATTATTCTTATTAACCCAGAAATTCACATTTTTGCCACAAATTCCGATTTACTAATTTTTTTGGCGTTTCATGTCATTTTCAATTCTTTGAGATCAAAATTGGAAAAAGCACGTGAGTGTATATGTGTTTTAGTATTTAAGCCGAAACTTTAATTTATATCGAGGTTTTCTCAAAAAAATTGTTCACGTTTTTTGCCGTTTATAAAAATACACGAATTACTACAATGCAAAAGATAAAAAATTACAAAATATCACGTTGAGAATGGAGGGGTATATTAAGATGTCACGTGTATTTATTTTTTACCAGAATTTTTTCAAAAAATCAAACATTTTCCAAAAATTAAAAAAAAAATACAATTTTTATCCGTAACTAAATATACACGCAATATTTAGTGGTAGAGGGCGGTGTGATTTTGAATATCACCAAGGGCAATAGGGGGGTTCAAAAACCCTAAAAAAAATTATCACGTGAATAATGGACGCCTTCTTACACTAGATAATTTGAGATACAGTAACCAGTCCGCCATCTACATTTTTTCTGGTGGTCAACTGCATGGCCAGCCGACGCAGGCATTTTTACAAAATTGTTTACCATCCTTAACCAGAAGGATGGTACTTTCAAATGAGAAAACAAATTCGAAAAAATGTTCAGTAGTTTTATTTTAAATATGTTCAAAAAAAAGTTATTCAGATGTATCAGCTTAATGTAGCATTATTGTAGGTGTATTTCTACAAGCATATAGGCAAAACATACATGTTCCATAATGAATTTCCTCGAAAGATATGGTTCTGTAACCAAGCGTATGTTCAAATTTAACAATAAATTGATTCCTCCTCTATCTAGTGCGACAAAATGCTGCTCTTAACACGGTGCAGTTTGTGATTACGCATTAATCAGATTTTCTCTTCGCCGAGTTCTCGGTTATACAATCTACTTATACAATATCTCTGCTCCACGCTTATAACTTCGAGTGATATGACAGTATTATATCTAAGTTATTATTGTACTTACAAACGGCGCACTATGGCGAAGGATTATCTCAGATCCTTTCATTCAATTTGTGCCAGCTATATTTTTCCAAGAAAAACAGAAGATTTATGAACTTTGATAGCGACTTTGAGGCTAGAGCGCGGTAATAATTTCATTATAAGATGCAGTTGGGAGTAAATTATTTTATGGTATTACAAAATCGGAAATATATCCTGAATTAAACATTTTGAGTTATAAATTCAATAACCAATTTCACAAAAAAATTACTTTGAAACTTGACAGAAGGCGTCCATTAATCACGTGATCGACTGTTTGAGGATTTTTGGTGATATTCAAAATTAACCTACCACGTGCATTTTAAGTTACGAGAAAAAATTATACAATTTTTGAATTATTTTTTGAAAATGTTTGGGTTTTAAACTAGGAGTAAAACATAAATATACGTGATATCTTTCTATACGTATTAATATCGTCGAAAAGTTAGACGGCACAATTTTTATAATAATGATTAAAAATACTTAGAACCATTTGAGTATTATACTTTTTTTCTTTTCAATCGGTTCACACAGATTGAGATATCTCTCCTAAATATGTTAGTATCTCTTTTGATGCACGTTCTGTACCTTGCCAGTGGCTCATAAACCGCTGAATAATATATGTAAATGCGAAACAAAGTATTCATCTGTGCAAGAGGTATCGTGCTAGCTGGAATTTCTGAGCCATAAATCAATGGGTTTATGCTTATTCCTCGAGCAATGACATTCAACAAGACTCGACTAATTGTTAACATTAAGCAACATGAAAGCAACAAAACTATATGCAAGATCTCATCAAGCATAAATCCAATACATTTAATTAAATTCGGAAGTAATACACAGGAGCCGGACTGATTGAATACGTGATAAAATTTCATCAGGACATTTTTGCTCCTTGAGATATACATATAATTTTAGGCGAGCTTTCAAGCAGTTGAATTATAAAGAAATATTTTTTATTCATTTGGAAAGTGGGCTCATGCTTTTGAGTTTTATTTTTTTGAATAAAGGGGTTTCATCGCATCTAGGTTATAAAAGTTCCATGTGCAAAAGACATCTTCTTTTTTTAATTTATTTTAACCTTTCAAATAGATAGTAGCAGATTGGGTTCATGACTCAAAGACTTCATTAAATTATTTAGTTTTTTTAAAAAATAATACAACATACTATTGATCCAATTAATAAGAATTTTCTAATTGTTACTGATTAATTGAGTACATACGTGATGTTTGCAAGAGATCATTTGTAGAACCATCAATATTTGAATACAACAATCAATGATTATTTACAATTATATTTTTCAAATACTGAGTTCAAGTTGACCAATTTACTTATTAACTTCCCGTAGGGTAAGTTATAGTAATCGCAAAAAAATCGAAAATGAAAATTTTTGCATTTCTCGACGTTTCAAAACCTTCTGAACATTTTGGCATACCTTAGAAAAAATGGATGTATGTGTGTGTGTGTGTGTGTGTGTGTGTGTGTATGTATGTATGTATGTATGTATGTATGTATGTATGTATGTATGTATGTGTGTGTATGTATGTGCGGATACAAATTTTCGTCGACGATTTCGGGAACACGGATCAACCGATTTGAATAATTCAAAAAACATTCGATTCGTATTGATAAGGAGACGTGCTGATTAGTTTTTGGCAAAGGCAGGTCTAGCCGTTCCGAAGATACGGGGCAAAAAGTGACAAGAACGGTACCTCCGTTTTTAAGAGAACAGAGCGTCCGATTTGAATAATTCAAAAAACATTTTACTTGTATTGACAAGATGTAGAATTGATCAAATTTTCATGGAGGTAGGTCTAGCGGTTTCGGAGATCTAATGAAAAAAGTAAAAATAATGCCGTTCGGCGGTTAAAAATTATCATTAGACATATGCACATCAAATTATCAGATATTTTATAGAGATTTTAATAATAAGTATATTTTTTTTTACATTTTTATGGGTTCCGTACCAATGCTTATGCGTTAGACGGCGGCGCGGCACATGCGCGCTTTGACATTTCGTCTCTATGCAGTTCAAGCAGTGCGATTGCTTTGAAAAAAAGTTCAGAATTTCCAAAATATGTCAAAATGAAGAAAACATTTTTTTCAAAAAAATTTTTGTATCCAAAAAAAAAATTTTTTTTCAAAAAAAATATTTTTTTTCATATAAATTTTTTTTTCAAAAAAAAAGTAATTTTTTGTCAAATTTGTAGTTTCTCAAATCTATTTTTTTTTAATTAAATTTTTTTCAAAAATGTTAATCGTTTTTAAAAAAATAATAATTTTTGGTACGGGAAGTTCCAGCAATTTGCCTTAAGGCACGATGCCCTAATTGCCTTAAGACAGAATTCCACTTACAGCTAGTTTTTTTTTCAAGTTGGTCAGTTTCTTTTACTATGACCATAAACAAGTATATCTCAAGGATGTGCAGAAATCTATCCGTTTGTTTACTTGGTTTCACATGTGATAAATTGTTTCAGTGATTCATTAAGTCGCATATGTAGTGCAATTTATCAAAGTGCATACTCTGCACTGTGTTTTTGAAATAAATGACTTTTTACTGCAAAGGTGAAAGTTAAAGGCTAGTATATGAAATGAACATAATGAAGATTTATCTTGAAATAATATTTAATTATGAAAAATAATTTTGATTGTTCATATAATTAAAAACCTAAAATTTAATTATAAATTTTATAACTAGAATTTCTAAACGAGCTCAGCCGATTTAGTACGATAGCCATATTCTGGTTATTTAACTACAAAAATTAGTTTTTTTATTAATCTGGACAACTCACATTTAGCACTCTTAGAAATATTTATTAACTAGTCATTTTAAATTGAGTGTTAATTATAGATAAAATTCTATATTTAAAACTACAATATATGTACAATTATCGTACGTATATGATAATTTTTACATACATATGCATTAATAATAATGATTTTTATTGAAAATTATTTTTAATTAATAATAATAATTTCAGACCACAAAATGTAATTTTTACTCCTACGTACGATTTAGTACGTATTAGCAAATTTTATCTTTCATAGATGAATGTAATCATGAAATCAAATAAAATAAATAATAAAAAATTATCCTTGGGGCTTATAAATATTACTAGTACTATAACTATTTTTAACGGTTTATCAACTATCTAAATTCAAAGGTCATCTTAAAAAAATTCTGAAAACCAAAATTTGGCATTGCTATTATTTAAACAGCATGCATAATTCACGTATATGTCTTCACATATATCTTTCAATATTGTTAATGTATTAGAATATTAGAATTAAAACTTTTTGATTTTATAACTAGAATTTCTAAACGAGCTCAGCCGATTTAGTACGATAGCCATATTCTGGTTATTTAACTACAAAAATTAGTTTTTTTATTAATCTGGACAACTCACATTTAGCACTCTTAGAAATATTTATTAACTAGTCATTTTAAATTGAGTGTTAATTATAGATAAAATTCTATATTTAAAACTACAATATATGTACAATTATCGTACGTATATGATAATTTTTACATACATATGCATTAATAATAATGATTTTTATTGAAAATTATTTTTAATTAATAATAATAATTTCAGACCACAAAATGTAATTTTTACTCCTACGTACGATTTAGTACGTATTAGCAAATTTTATCTTTCATAGATGAATGTAATCATGAAATCAAATAAAATAAATAATAAAAAATTATCCTTGGGGCTTATAAATATTACTAGTACTATAACTATTTTTAACGGTTTATCAACTATCTAAATTCAAAGGTCATCTTAAAAAAATTCTGAAAACCAAAATTTGGCATTGCTATTATTTAAACAGCATGCATAATTTACGTATATGTCTTCACATATATCTTTCAATATTGTTAATGTATTAGAATATTAGAATTAAAACTTTTTGATTTGTTAATGATATACATGTCTAAGAATTCACATTTTCACCTGTTTAAATAACTACCTGTCTAATTTGTCTAATTGTTACTTTTGTACTTGTATACCTGTCCATTCGTTTAATTGTCAAGCTTTTTATATTTTTACCTGTATATATGCTAACCTGTCATACTGTCTACATATCTATATGTCTAATTTCTAATTTGTCTACTTCTATACCTGTCTATCTGTCCATCTGTTCACTTTTCTACCAGTTCACAGGTCTACTAGTAATCTGTGTATGATAATTTTTACATACATATGCATTAATAATAATGATTTTTATTGAAAATTATTTTTAATTAATAATAATAATTTCAGACCACAAAATGTAATTTTTTTTATGAAATTCATATCCGTTGAATCTTAGTCTCGAAATCGTGGATAAAAAATTGTATCCATACAAAACACATACCGCACACACACACATACATACGTCCCTTTTTTCTAAGGTATGTCAGAGTATTCAAGAAATCGTGAAATGTAAAGCTATGCAAAGATATTCATTTCCGATTTTTTTGCGATTTCTGTGACCTTCCCTATGGGAAATTAATAACTATCTTTAGCGCTAATATAATGAAGCTATCAGAATAACAAATACAAATCTCAAACAACTACCTGCTACTAAGTTTAAATAGGTCCTAATTACGTATGAAAATAAAATGTTGAAACCAGAATAGATTTACGTGTGTGTCCTCATACATATGGAAGTACCATTAAACTAGTGCTGTTTATCGCCACAGTCTTTTGCCCGCATAGAGTGTAGCTGTGTAGTGCGGTACTCGTTATGTGGTTAGTTCACCCTGCTCCGCCCCTACGAGCGGCGCTCTCTCTGTATGTATTTCCCAGCCGGCTCGGGGGATGGAGCGCCGCAAGAAATTGCTATAGCGAAACATCACAGCGTCTTTGAGACTCAGAAACCTGCACGTAAGAAAATTGTAATCCATTATAGTGTGTCGCTGGGTACACATATTCTGTATGGTTCGTGTTGCCGGATAGTGTACATGTAAAGCTCGCTCACTGTGTAAGGGAATAATATACACGTTTACATGCGCACGTGAAGTTTGTGTCGACCGCAAAACTGCTAACTAAAACATCCCCATTACATTTACGTCCTTACCCCGTCTATGCTTTATCGCAGCGTGAGGAAAAAATTGTATTAATCTTGATGATAGATTGCTTGGAAATCTTTTAAAGGTTTTATAGCGGTATAAGTTTCATGTTATTCATAGCATTACATTTTCGTCTATAGGGTTTAATAGATCGTTATGGTTAAATAACCAGCATTTTCTTATTTGATTTGTTAGTTTTATGTAATTAATTATATGCTAATAGCACAATTATTAAAAATTCTTTAAATATCTTTATCTACTGAAATAATAGTATAGATATATCAATTATTTTTAAGTATTATTAACTTCCCGTAGGGTAATTAACTTCCCGTGAGGTAAGTTATTGTAATGGGCCAAAAATCGGAATTGAAAATTTTTACATTTCTCGACGTTTGAAGGTTTCTGAACATTTTGGCATACTTAAGAAAAATGAATGTGTGTGTGTATGTATGTATGGATACAATTTTTCGTCCACGTTTTCAAAAACATTTGATTTTTATTGATAAGGAGATGTGCTGATTAGTTTTTGGCAAAGGCAGGTCCAGCTGTTACGGAGATACGGAGCAAAGAGCGCAGAAAATAGACATCGAGTTTTTGTGAGAACGTAATTTATTTTTAAATCTGACTATAGTTCTAATACACTTCAAACAAATAATTTTAACTTTGCAATTCAGTTTATATAATTCTTATAAATATTAGACAATGTTACAATATTTATAATAATCTGTTTGAAAACATTCAGTGTTTCTCGAACATTTCGTTACGGTACGGGAAGTTTCAGCATTTTGTCTTAAGGCACGATGCCACCCACCCCACTAGTTTTATTCTGAATCAAAATTAGTGTGTATTCGTAAATTAAAGTACTTGACTAATTTCAATAATTCAAAAACCATTAGATGAGACTCAGGGGCTGATTCTGTCATAAAATAGACCAGTACGTTACGTTGTGGCTATGCTAAGTACCGCTTCTCATACAAAATGGTGCAAAATACTTTAAAAATGTCATGTATTTGCCGAACTAATTTGTACATTAAATGCAATTATATGTTATTAATCCACATCACAAAGATGCAGTTATGATAAAATTATGCGTTTGAAATTTGAGCGTTTTTGAAGTTAGATTTTCTATCTAACTGAACAAAAACCACATGGCACTAAGACAGTAATTAGAACCATTTTGTATAAAAAGCGCTAAATAACATAGTTTTGCCATAACATTGTGTTTTTTAGGGTAAAATTGCCCCAACAATAAGGACTTTGCAATCGGCCGAACCATTTCTTCATAATTAGCACAAAAGTAAAATTTGTAATTATGCATTTTGAAAGAGTATGTAATATGCCTACAAAAATCGGTTTATTTATAAAAAATCAACAAAATTTGGCGTGTCAAAATTTCAATATTGTGTTGTCATAATTTTGAATAATGCCTAATTTCAATTTTTTTATTATGTCGTTTGTATACAAAATTCCCGAAGTTTTGGCAATTAGTTTTGAGGAAAAATAGCCTATTTTTATTTTGTCTTATTTTAAAAAAATATATTCGTTGCATATTATGTCTAATATAGTGAAATACAGATACAATGTATGGGGGATATACATTTGGTAACAACTATTCCAAAAGTTCTTAAATACGTGTTTGATTTATATGGCATAATTGAAAATTAAAGTTTTGTAGATAGGAAATTTATTCTATGGGTTCTCATGTATAGCAATAAGTATTCGAACATATTGCATTAAATCGCGACTTCTTATTTATTTTCAAAACAATGTTAATAAATTATAAAATAAAACTATTTTCATTCAAATAAGGTATGAAGCAAAACAAGAATAGCAGGTGTTTGTAGAACATAAGCAAGACGAGCTAACTTCATTTGCATATAGACGACTTACAAAATGCTTTAACTCGTAACTTAATTATGAAAATTATATCTGGCTTCCTCTTTAACGCTTATCACAAAAGTTATATAGAATAAAGAATAAAACAGGATTATTCTATGTGTTAAGTTCAACTTCTGTATAATATGGAATAATTGTTTATACAATAACAAAAAAGGTTCTATATGAAAATTATATTTGGGTACTTATGGGACATGTTTACCTTTATACAAAATATATTAATATTTAATTCCATCAACCATCTGAAAATTACCAACGGTAATTTAAACCATATTCGGTTACATAGCGATAATGACAAAAACAAAGGATGCTTGACAAATTTACATGACAAAAACATCATTATCACTATGTAGATTATTCGATGAATCTGTTAAACAACGTGGAACTATTAATAATCGATAACTCCGCATAACTACATTAGCGACGGTGTCGAAAGGAGCTCTGTTTGCATATTGATTGAGAAATGATTGATGATGCGACTTGGTGCACAATAACGTCGAATATTATCTTCCCTAAAACCGACAAGAAGCACATTTATACTGCAAACATTAATCTAAAATTTTTTCATTAATAAACTTTATAATAATTGGTAAAACTAGGCAATATGATGATAATAGTAAAAACAATAAATTTTAAATCATTCTAATCGGGGGCGCCGTTCTCTAAATTTTTGCACTTTTTGCTCCATATGTCTGAAACCGCTGAACCTGCTTAAATGAAAATGTATTCAATTATTTATTCAATCAATACGAGTTCTGATTGAGTTTCATCGAAAGATTTTTAATTTTTTTAGATCGGTCAAATTTTATTTATCTTCAAATTGAGGCTGCAGTAACTCATAGTACTACAACCACAATTGAAAAATAAGAAAAAACTTTCTTGTTTATATATCCATTGTTGCGTTGAATATAATGTAATTGTTTACACGTGCCATAGTCTGTTTTCATTCTTTAATGTACCACAACAAAAGCATATATTATACAAGAGAACAAAAATGTTAAAAGCCTGCACTCAGTCGTAAGTAAATTACCTCGTTTTTCTCACAAATTTTCGTTCCATGTAACCCTTCGCTTCCTGCATCAAGCTTCCTCCATCAACATTATAAATATCTTATACTTACACCTTGCCTTGGTTGTCGTGTATTGATTTTGTGTCAAATTATATCAGGCGCTGTGCACTCCCCTGTATTATTACTATGTACGACGTGGTGTCAAACTCGAAAGTTGTCTTGGGTCATGTTTCCTAGTTTACAGATCACGACCCTGGAACTTACTATTAGTCAAATTATAATGCATTGTAATGAACTCAATTATAGCATGATTAATTAACGAAACCAATGTGCCAGGTATTACTTTGTTTGTAACATAAGTTAGCAAGAAAATATTTACTGACTGATATTTACATACATTTGGATAAAACATAGTAACTAATCAAATAATTTTGGACTTGAATACTTTCATTTTACTGAATACTACTGACACTAATTGTAGATTCTTCCAGAATACTCATATAACTTTTTCAAAAATAATAAAAAAAAATCTAAATAATTTTTTTTTTTTGGTTTTACAAATTCCTAGTTATTCTATCCCGATCAGACACTAGTCTGAGACATGATATCATTACTTTTACTTTGCCTCTTTCTTCTCCCTTATTTTTCGCAACTTTTTTTAAAGCTTTTATTATCATGATAAACATTAAATTTTCTCTGAATAGAACCCCGGCCGTCAGTTTTCCACCATGGGTTTTCTAGGTGTCATACGCCTCGATAGGCGCGTCGTTCTTTGCATATTCATGAGTCGTCAAATGAGCCTCGAAAACTTGTAATTATGACGTCTGTCGATGAACACGTAAAGGTGAAATAGGTCTGATAATATATGAACATGTAGGTAACAGTCATTTTGTGACAGCTCATATAAATTGCACGGTAATTTTCATACTGAATCGTTTTGGGTTGCTATGAGGCTTACATTTTATTTGCTAAAATAGGACTGATATTATATGATCATGGAGGTAATTGTTATATTGTAGTAACTGATGTAAATTGCATGGTAATTTTCACAATAAATTCTTGAATCGATATAAGTTTTTGTATTTGGTTTTTCAAATCTATTATGTGAACTTGGACCAGTTGGAGAGTCCTGCTCATTAGTTTTCGGTTGAAACCGGCTTTCGGAAATAAATGTTAAACTTATTTTTTTAACTATTTTGATAAAAAATTGTTTATTTATAAGTTTGCATGGTCTTGAATAACATTCTCAATTATTATAGGTCTACGAAAATTGATATAATTATAAAAATTCATCTAACTTTAACTGCGCTCTTAGGATTTACATCGAGTACTCTTTGAGTTTTGTGCTGATTACCATCGACGTCTACAATTAAATAAAATAAATTTTCGTAGATATTATAAAATATGGCTTGAAATTTTTAATAAAATTTGCATTAATAAATTGTTAGTCAAAAACCAAAACATTGTGTTCAAGACGAACACTTGAAACTTTCATCTAATAAGCTAAGTCTCAATTCGTGTTGATTATAAGAATAATTACGCATCTCGGAATTTCGGAAATTTTTGTAACTCGCCGATGCATCAAGGCAAGATGCAACATATACCTAGTTTGAAATTATATATAACAATAAAAGCTCTATTATCCCAATTTGCCTATAAACACATGATTTCTCTTTATATACAGACCCAATAACGTTTTATCTGTGTGTCGTTGCATGAATAGTTACACGATTGTGAAATCGGGATCAATCTAATAGTAAGCTTATAAATATTTATAGTCGCCTATAAAATTTGTGCACTCCTCGGCTTCTCGTTATTGCCCAATAAATACAGTTTATGCAGGTTAATACAGACGAATGAATAAATCGAATGACGGATTGATAGGCCATTAAGTCATCTAGAGTGCGGATATGTTGTGTACAGGTAACGGATGCAAAGAACGGAATCGGGAACTAAAATCGCACGAAAGCTTCCGCCGTGCATGATGAATGTGAAACAGGATTCAAATGTACCTACGTGCGAAGATTGTTGCGTGGGAAATCGAAATTATGGTTTTGTAGATTTTCCTATACTTTTACTATATTTTCCTTGCCGGCGGTTACATTGTTGTGATTTGCAAAACAATGTGCGCTATTCCATTTGTTCTCGCAATTTGTATTGATTTTTGTTGTGGAAGTTCATTGTGCTAGTTTGTTCATCAATTTTCTATTGTATTGGCTGCGGATTTGATAACCCAGATCTTGTGGAATAATTTTTTTATGAAAACCTTTTGTATTTTTTGTGAATATGTGAGCTCTTATTATCGGATACAAATCTTTCGGCAAGGACATACTTATTTCGTTAAAATGTTTTTATAAGTCTAGTATCTATAGTCGGTAATATGTCTTCAATAGTGATGAAATTAGAGTAATGAATAGTAGGAGAGACTGGGTTTGGTTGTGCTAGGTTACGGTATTGACAGTGGTCATAATAGCTAAATTATACTGATTTTGAGATAGGGCTCAAAGCGAGAAAGATGAAGTATGTTTGTTCAAACAAGTTTCCCTTGTTGCATTAAGCTAGCGCACTGCAAACCAAAAGTAAGTTTTTTTCGTTTAATTTCTTGTACAGATACTGGCCTTTCACTTATATAATTTGATTTTATGCCTAATCCATGGTATTTAAATACAGTATTGAAGAATTTCCTCGTAAAAAATGTTCAAATTACCAAATCAATGTTAATTATGTTAAATTACAAACTTCTAATTAAACTATTGGAAAAAATAGTTGTGATAAAATATAGGGTCATGCCACTTTTTTCGATCAGCAATAGTTTATTCTATTTTTTCCCACAATTCAATTAAAAGTTTATAATAATCAAATATGTAAATGATTAAATAACTAGATTACTTTTACATCAATCCCGTGCAACAATTCCATATACAATTATCTATTACTGTATCATGTTATTTACTACTCAGATTCAAATTAAAAGCTCCATTACTAATCAAACCATAATTTCATTATTGTTATATAATCCCGATAGTATTAATAGAAAACAATACGAATTATCTGTCGCAATGTTGATACAAATTACACAAGGATGACTAAAAACAATAAATAATTGATTTATTTGTAAATTAACTGCGAATTATTGTGAAGTATTTGGCATTTTTTGCAATTCAAAATAGCGTTTGTAATTTGTTCGATGATTGATTATCGGTTTTGTATTTCTGTTGTTGCAATATTTATGCAAGAGAAAAGCTAATTAAATATCCGACTTTTTTATGCGTTTTATGAAAATAAATTTATAATAGTAATTAAAAAAAATTAATATGAAATTATTAATATTAAATATATACATATATATATATATATATATATATATATATATATAATCATGGTAAACTAACACAAAAATAATGCTTAAAGAATCCTTTATTACTACACTTTATCACCATCCCCAGTAAATCCGTGACATGCACGCAGAGAAGCACGACCTTGTCTAGATCATATAAAAAACATGTACTGTACATAAAGTAAAAAGGTCAGTTTAAGAATTCCTACAACTATATAAGGAGTGTCCCTCAAATTTAACGTATCAATCGAGAACCCGGCGTCACCTCTATAAACTATCACGCCTCATATGGCACGAGAGATAAATCATCGATTTGGTACACACTTCGCAGTTCGCCATCCTGGGATTTCGCTTCGCACCATGCTTAAGATTTCAGAATAACGTACATGAAATCTAAGGGCTGCTCCCTTACGGTGTTGAATATAATCTTAACAAAGTTTGCAGACCTCGGCACCTTCTTTTATGGGCTAGTGATATGAAAAAGTAAACATTAGAAAATTCTACTTGCGTCTTTTACCATATGTGTTGGTACATGAGAATGAGCTCGTAGTGCTGTAACGGCTAAGGACGTTGGGTAGCACTAGTTAGGGGGCGTCCATTAATCACGTGAGAATTTTAGGGAGAGAGGGGGGGGTTTGACAAAATATCACGTGGGGTTGGGAGGGGTATAGTAAGATATCACGTGTATTTATTTTTTACCTGATGTTTTAAAAAAATTCAAACATTTTTAAAAAAAAATTCAAAAATTTTACAGTGTTATCACGTGATGTTTGGCGGGGGAGGGAGGGTAATTTTGAATATCACCATGTATCACTAACGAAGAGGGTTTGTCCAAAAATCATCAAAAACTCGCTCGCATGATTAATGGACGCCCCCTTATTGGTTCGATTTCAACCTCAGACAGCTCGATGTCAAGCAGTATGGTATTGAATTTTCACTTGGGATTATAGATTCCGAATATAATTATAATGTATAATAAACTATAACTAGCGTTATGTTAATCTCACTAAGTAGTTATAGTAATATTAAATTAGTATAGCGTTTCTCATACATACGTTTTACCTTTCGCATTATGCGATCGAAAATTGTATTACACCTATGTGAGCAGCACTCAGGTTTTGCAAGCTTATACGAGTAATTCGGTAATGACGTCTTCTTGTGCATTACGCAAGAGTAATTTCAAAATTCATTAAATTAGATTACGCGCCAACAAAGTCTTTGCTGCGCTGCCGAGGTGCCCGACATAACCCGCCCGGACAATGCGCATTTGTAATATTAATACATATTGCAAAAGCCAAATTCAATTGTAGATATACATTGTTAAACTCATTCATGAATTTTAATTGATCCAGTCATGTTTTTTTCCAATAGTTGGTTAGTATAAAATAACTAGGAGCGAGTGGCATTTTGCCTCGTTTCAAATTGCATCAACTCGGCGACATATGCAAATAATATTTAATCTTTTATAATCTCATGTACTTTCGCCTATATTTCTAATTGCATAGGATACAATGATAAAAATGTGTATGAATCATATTTTGTCTCGAAAAACGTGCACTAAAAATTGTATCTGCACGTACATACATGCACTTACATACAAACACATACATTTGTTTTATCTACGAAATTCCAATCTTGGATTTAAAAAATGAGTCGTTCTACATGAAGAAGGAAAAACTCTTATGTAATTTATATATTAGTGACATTATTTTGAACAAGTATGTTAGTGCATGTTGAAATTTACTAATTATGTTGTAAATATTATTCTTTTGCATTATTTAAGTAAAACCATATTTGTTACTCTATAAAACAGATACTTGAATTGATTTGAACTTGAATTGAATCCATCATCTATTTCTTAAATTCAAAACAGTATTAATTTATTTCTTCCTAGTACATTTCTGAACTTAATTCAAGCAAGTACATCTAATAATGAGATTTTCGTCTTTCCGATTCTTAGGAATTAAACTGAACTGTTGTTCCCTATTATTTTCATCAGGGCTTCTTTGAGTCTTAAGCCTTTCTCGCGGCGTTGCACTTTAATTTCTTTTATATATTGCTTCTTTTAATTAAGAGTTTGTAATATGATATAATATTGTCGGCAGATGGATTACTATGGTATAGTAAAGAACTTATTAAATATTACTTTCTTAATAAAAACTCGTCTGTGTTATCAATATAATTCTGACTGAATTTTGTACAATAAAATTTATAAATTTCTATAAAAATATTAGATGTCGATGATAAATTTAAATATTTCAATCATTTATTGATGATGTTGTTATACAGAGGATAAAAAACACCAATATAATTTCCAAATCTTTAATAAAATTAAATATTTCATATTATCAAATACCAAGTTTTTCAAAAATTTATTTGAAGATATAAATAAATACTATAATTTTCTCAGAAATGAAATATTAAATTTTATATTTTATTAACATTAACTACTTTGGGATTTTACGCTGAATTGGATCTAAAAATGATTTAACTTTATTTCTAGTAATGCAAAGACGTTTAATTGAAATTAATGTTGGAAACATTGGCAATGTATATTAAAATGGTAGAGTTTATTCTATTCTGAGAGCAAATGTTGCTCCTATCATTAACTAAATATGCTCAACCCAATAAATATATCAAATCGTAATATACCGATTGTCCCTTAAGGGCACATCAAGCTTGAAGGCATATATAGATCTAACATACATCTCAAATGTCTATTAAACATTAATGACAAGCAGTAGGTTTAACTGCTCCTGTAATAACATTACTGATCATCTTATAACTGAAATGTTCTATTCTAGTTCTATATAACATTTAGAAGTAAAACTCTATAATTTTACGTAAAATTAGAATGCAGGTAAAAATATACGTATATTAATATCCTGCTTAAGAAGCATTCTCGCCTAGCGACGTGAATTTAAAAAAAGATGGTCCAAAAGTTTTAATTCTAGAAGATGAAGTGGGTGCTCTGAAGAAAATGTCGCCTGAATATACCCTGATTTCAATTCTCTAAATAATCTAGAAAAATATATGTCTTTGATCGAGAATAATTTGCAATTGTATGAACTACGGACAAGTTTAAAAAAAAGTTTTATAAACTAAAATATTAAAAAAAAACAAAATGATTTCTTTTAAAACTATAGATCACAATATTTTCATAATAGACTTGAAGAATTGATATTAAGCAACTTTGTTAACGACGAAAATAAAAATTTCGAAAAAAAAATAATTAAAACGGTTATCTGTTGATATCAAACTCGTTTTAACAAAGTATAATTTAACCCACTATTTTAATGCCTAGATCTATCAGGTTTTAGAATTTTCGTTAAAACCATAAAATTTGTTATCAACCAACAAAGTTTGATCAAAAACATAGAAAAAGCCTGGCTGTTCTCTACTAAAATAGTTATAATTTTTTATTTTAGTTGAGCATTGATATTAGTAAGTTTATATTTAAGAATACGATACAGATAGTTGTGTACATATAAACTTTTTACGGTGCCAAACTGCAATAACTTTGTCTACAAAAAACGAAATTCCCAATAAGCAATTAAGTTACTTTTATTTCCATCCCAAGAATGGTTTTATTATTGCATCCAGTACCGCGTAATTGTGCAATATACAAGACTAAATTGCTCCGTCGTCGCAACTATTCACCTATTTCTTTGGAGGTTTATTTACGCCGCAATTCAGTTTCAGAGTCTTATCAAACCGTTAAACTGTGCGACCGTTGCTTTGTCGTTGGGCTTTTGTCATTTATGTAGTGAAACTCTGGTGCTCGGTTCTGGTTGTGTTTGACTGCGCCAAGGCATTGCACCAGTAACCAGTAACACATACCAACAATAGGTCATATTATGGGCTGTTCGCCGACATTATTATGGCCGTATGGCAGTATGGCCAGCGCTCGTAAAGATTAAACTTT
Source organism: Ctenocephalides felis (assembly GCF_003426905.1). NCBI lineage: Eukaryota > Metazoa > Arthropoda > Insecta > Siphonaptera > Pulicidae > Ctenocephalides > Ctenocephalides felis. Next base: position 8,557,754 of record NW_020537324.1, read on the forward strand.
ATTATCCGTACTGTGGACGAGATACGAACCACGGTCCGCTAGTTTCGACGGTCCGGCCGGCGGTGACCAGAGCCAAGAAATATATAACCGAGTCTTTGAACTATTAACCTAGCACAAAATATAACCCGGACTCATACTAACAAATTCGTTTGTACGTATATGAACATGCATGGGGTAGTTTAGGTTTATAAATATTCTGGACAGAGAGCTGATGATTGTTTTATGTTGCTGCTTGTATTAGTTGTTTCATGATGCAATAATTATCTGCATATCAAAATACAAAATACTCAAGATATATATACAGTATGAAAAATCGTGCTCTGAGGCAAATTGTTGGAACTTTCCGTATCGTCACTTAAAATTTTTAAAAATTTTTGAAATAAAAATTTTTGTTTGAGAATTTCGAAAAATTTGAAAGAAATTATAAATTATAAATTGAATTATTAAATTTCAAAGAAACGAACAAATAATTTGTACTTATTATTGAAATTTCTACAAAATATCTGATAATTGGATGTATATATGTCTAAAGATCATTTGTCAACGACAAATGACAGTTCTTTAAACTTTTTTTATTGCTATGAACCTGCCTTTTTAAAAATATTACCTTTTTTATTTTGTTGATACAAGTGAAATACTTTTTGAATCATTAGAATCGGTTGATCCATGCTTACGAAAAACTATATCCGAGCATACATACACAAGAAATCTATAAAACGTGAATATGTACAAATCGATTCATTTTCGTTTTTTTTACGATTACTATATCTTATCCTATCGATAGTTAATAAAACTAGGTGAAAGTGGCATCTTGAAACAAGTTGCAAGATTTTACCGTCATGTGTGAAAATATTAGCTTCAATCAATGCGATAAAATATGCAGTTGTTTCTTTTGAAAATAATGTTTAATCACACTGAATTATAATCAATGCAATTTTCAACTGATATCATTCAAATTTATTAAATCTGTAAACGCATTAACTAAATTTGTTTATCTAATTTCATTCTTTTTGTGTTATAGAAATTAATTTTATTCAAGCTCAGATGTCAACGGTGATCAGTACAAAAGCTTAGAATTATATTTACACTAGGCAGGAGACTCATAAGCCATAATAGTGCACTTTATTGTGATAAACTTTAATGATTTTTCATAATTACTACACTTTCTGAAGACCTATATAATTTTACACTATTTTTAAGGAAGAAAATTAATTTTATTCATGCTTAGTTGTCAATAGTGATCAGTACAAAATTTAGAATGATATATAAACGTTGCATGAGACTTATATGCCCTAACTGTGCTCCTCATTATTCTAAAATTTGAAGATTTTTTATAATAACTACACTTTCTGGAGTACATCACTATATAATTTTACAATATTTTTGAGAAAAAAATTTAATTTTTTTCAAGCTTAGTTGTCAGCAGTGATCAGTACAAAATTTATAATAATATATAAACAATGCATGAGACTTATATGACGTATGGGGCGCCTATTAATCACGTGAGGTTTTTCAGGATGAAGGGGGGGTTTGACAAAAAGTCACGAAATATCACGTGGGGGAGGGAAGGGGTATAATAAGATATCACGTGTATTTATTTTTCAACTATTTTTTTCAAAAGTTCAAACATTTTCAAAAAAAAAATCAAAAATTTTACAGTTTTTCAAGTAACTAAAAATACACGTGATGTTTTAAGGGAGAAGGGGGGAAATTCTGAACATCACCATGTATCACCAAGGGGGAGGGGAATCTAAAAATCCTCAAAAACTCGCTCACGTGATCATTGGACGCTCCCCTAACTGTGCTTCTCATTATTCTACACTTTAATGATTTTTCTTATTAAACCACTTTTTGAAAGCCTATATAATTTTACAATAATTCTGAGATCACTAACTCTATCCTAGCCACTTTATGCGCACACAGTTTTATATTAATAAATATCGTAATAGGCTACTGACACAAATTACGCATCCAAACAACTTTGTTAAATATATTTATCCATAAATTTAGTTAAGTCCTTGATCTAAATTTGTCACTACGTTTCAAGAGTCGTTACTTCATTTTGTGAAGCAAAATTTAGAAATCTAATTTTCTGGTGATGATGACCATTGGCTGCTGGTTTACAACTTTTGTGCACGGACATGGAGAGAGAGAGAAATTAGGATTTAGCGTTCGCCCGAAACCTCCATTGTGCGGTAATAATGCAGCATCTATTATGCGTCACTGTTCCGAATACATATATATGTTTTGACACAGTTTCTAGGCTGTATTTGCCACGACGTGACCGTCATTATTTTCTGTAGTTTGTCATTTTAATTATAATGCTTATCACTCATCTTTAATTACCTAAGTTTAAAACTACTTACCTAATAGTAAGCTTAGATAAAAAATAAAAATCAAATTGTACTAACAAATAGTTATATTGAGCACTTATTATAAAACATCAATTCCTACTATATCTTATATTTTATTTTAATTCCACACATCATTTTTCTCATTTTTTTATTTTGCTTATAAATATAAATATTTTAAGTTTTCATACCGACTTTATTTTACAAAATTAACTGCACCAGCATCCATAGATTCAATAAATTTTCTTCCCATTACGAAGCTAAGCAATATTAATTGTTTAGCTCTATAATCTTGTATCTTAGAGAGGATGCCGGGGTTTCTAAAGTCTTGCTCTCTATCATCAGATCGGGGTGATGCCATTCGACTCTGTGGTTTCTGATAAGCTTTGCGATTAGAGTGTGGATTTCTAATTCGGAAATACGTTGGCCTATACAGCTCCGTACACCGAAACCAAATGTCAGTTGGCTAAACGGATTGGCAGTTTTCGCATTCGGGCAGCCCGCCACTAGATTGATTAACAAGTGAATCAATACGAAATTGAAACAATTTGGGAAAAGATGGAATTAGATACAAAACACATATGCACACATACTTCTTGAATACTGGTCTCAAAAGATCCACAGTTTTATTTAAATTAGATATAAATTTCTCAATAATTTGCAAATAAAGATTTGAATTTTTCGAATCAAATGTTCTAAAAAGGTCAATTGATAAAAGTTTTTCCATTTTTCAAATTATTGAAACTTTGCAATTACAATGATTGCTGTTAGTAATCACATGTAAACAAATATAGTTTTTCTCAATTTTTTGGGTTGTTGTTTTATATTTACCATCACTGCTCATATCAGTTTCCAATCCCTTCTTGTCTTGCCTTAGCCAACGTTCTGGAATAAATTCGTTTGGTCTCTCATGTTGGCTTGGACTGACACTTGCTATTTGCGTGCACAGAATCATATGAGTCTGAAATGATGAAAATTGAACATATTAGATAATTACTTCTAAATTTAGATATTTCATCATAAAGGAGAATTTTTTGCAATGCACTTTTTTATTCGGTATGTAATCGACTTATCGTTTAGTCTATTAATTTGTTTGTGTAAAAAGAATCACAGTAGTAACAAGGTAACATAGTATTAAAAAATAAGAGATAAATAAGCATTCAAACGATTTTGGCTTACGATATGGTTTTCACTATTGAAGATATTTACACACTTCTATATTTCATCATAGATGCATTTTTATCAAGAATATGTATCTATTAACCATAGTATTTACATTTTATTTTTCTTTCTCTTTTATTTACAACTGTCCAGTTAAGGACAAATTTGTGAAATTTACAATTGTCGGCCGTGAAGGGACATTGTATACTAAAGGGGCATGTTGGAAAAACAACTCAATAGTTGTTTTCCCATTCGATATAATATTCACAATATTTTATTGATAATTATATAATTTTAACTATTAACTTATAAAATAATTTCTTATAATTAATGAATTTTTATTTAGTTATTTCAGTTAGTTCATTTTTAGTTATTTCAATTTTTAAAGAGAGTTGATGACTTAAATCTAGTAAATACTTTCTAATATGTCTAATTTTTTGACTCAGTCGAAAAAGACGATAGAAAGTTGGATCAATTTTTAGAATTAAACCATTTTTGTGGGCCTATATATATTTTAGGATGTTTTTAAAGACACTTAGAGATTTTATTACTTAGAGATCGTAAAAATAATATCAACAATTAATTTCTAAGAAACAGCCAGGCCGATTATTAAGTAAAACTACTCAGTACGTTTTCCTACTAATATCATTAGAAAAGTTTCTGGATTTTTTAAAACTGATTGAAAATTTTTGACGAAACCATGAATCAACAATTTTACATTTACATTTCTGCAAAAAAACCAACTAATTAATGGAAAATTTAGCCAAAAAAAACTAATTAACAGAAGTAATTGTTGAGTTTCATTAAGTGAGTATATTAAGTTCGTTTAAATTAATTTGTTTAGTTTGTTTGTTTAATAAACTTACTTCAATTTATTTTGTTCAATATACTATTTACAGATAATGGCAATACGAAACTTCAATTTTTCAGGTTTATTTTACCATCTATTATTTTTATTAATAGCTCAAATGTATATTTAGCGATCCTTTAAATTGAGATATTTGTTTAATAAACTTACTCAAATTTATTTTGTTCAATATACTTCAATTTCTGAGGTTTATTTCTCAAATTATTATTTCTATCAAAAGTTTGAATATATATTTAGTAATCCATTCAATTGAGCAATAAAAAACTAGATCTAAATCATAATATTGATATAATCAAAGTAAATGTGAAAAAACTTGAGATAATGTCGTTGATAAAATGAAATTAACATATCTTATATATATATATATATATAAAATTTTAATTTCTACCCCATAGGGTTTTTTAAAATATTTTACCTTCTATTAATATTTTTTGTTCAGCCAATAATCACATATTGGCAATATCAAGGTATATATATTATTTTCTACCCCTAACGTTTTTTAAATACTTTTACTTTCTATTAATATATTTTGTTCAGCTAATATTCACACATTGACAGTATCAAGGTTTAGCTGTTCTGTTCAATCCCGTAGGTTTATTTTCAAGTTTATGACTTCTATTAAAAACTGAAATCTATTTTATCGGTCTATTAAATTGAGCAATAACTACAATCTCACCCCTTTTGATATTCTGTATCCTAAAATCGTTCTTGTTGAGTTTCATTAAATGAGCATATTAGATTCATATAAATTAATTTGTTTAAAATGTTTGTTTAATAAATTTACTTCTGTTAATTTTGTTTAATATAATACTGACAGATAATGGCAATACAAAACTTCAATTTCTGAAGTTTATTTTCCAATTTATTACTTTTTATTAATAGCTCAAATATATATTTAGCGATTCATTACATCGAGCTATAACTAACAATATCTGAATCATATAATTGAACAAATTAAAGTAAATATTGAAAATTCAAGTTAATTTGTCAATATCAATAAAATGAAATTTTCTTATGAGTTCTTATGAACTTCTAATAATATATTTTGTTCAGCCAATATTACATAATAGCAATATCAAGGCTCAATGTCGTAGGTTTATTTTAGAATTTATGACTTCTATTAAAAACTGAAATCTATTTTTACCGATCTATTAAATTGAGCAATAACTACAATCTCACCCCTTTCGGTATTCTGTATCCTGAAAGCACGATATCCCTTTGAGTCGTCCGGAGATTAGCGACCCCGACCGGGGTGATCCTAGTCGATTCCTTCAAGCAGCCCTCAGGTACGGGATTCTATCGAACGAATTGTCCTTTAATTTTGGAATGCCTCTCGGGCAATATACCTCTGAGTTCCTCCTTAGCTTATCTTGCGCTCTCTGATGTTTGCTCAGATGATACAGCAAAATGGACGTAGTGTATGATGTCTAAAATAGTAATGGTTACCATCAAACAAGAGGTGACAGTGGGGTTAGGATTGAATTAGGAGTATTTGTTTGTCTTCGGTAAATTCGTTTTGTTTATTTATAAGCTTGGGCGTTCTTAGCAAACATGGATTTAATGAAATTGATATTGCTTTATTTAGTGTATTAGTCAAATATACTAGAATTTAGTTACAATTTGATATTACGATTCTACAATGAATATTTCAATAATGAATTACTAGAGTAATTGGCATTTCTCCTAAAGACAAGTTGCATAAACATCCCGATTTTAATAAACAATTGTTCTTGCTAAGTTGGCGTGTATATGTAGATATTTTCGTTCATTTATTAACTTCCCGTAGGGTAAGTTATTGTAATGGGCCGAAAATCGGAATTAAAAATTTAACATTTCTCGACGTTTTGAAGTTCTGAACGTTTTGGCATACTTCAGAAAAAAGGGATGTTATGTGTGTGTGTGTGTGTGTATGTGTGTGTGGTGTATGTATGTATGGATACAAAATTTCGCCCACGTTTCGGGCGTACGGATGAACCGATTTGAATGGTTTAAAAACATTCGATCCTATTGATAGGGAAAAGAGCTGATTAGTTTTTTGGCGAAGGCAGGTCCAGCCGTTTCGGAGATACGGAGCAAAGAGTGCAGAAAATAAAAATCGAGTTTTTGAGTGAACGGAGCATCCGATTTGAATGATCTAAAAAACATTCAATTAGTAATGATTGGGAGAAGGGGTTATTAGTTTTTCGCAAAGGCAGGCCCAGCCATTTTGGAGATACAGAGCTAATATGTAAAAAATAGAAGTTTTTGAGAGAACTAAGCGTCCGATTCAATGATTCAAAGAACTTTCTGCTTGTCTTAACAAATAATTGATTTGGAAAAAAAAAATTTTTGTTCAATTTTTTTTTTTTTTTTATTTTTAATTTTGTGTATATCAAAAAAATTCAGATTTTATTTTAATTCTGACTATAGTTTAATATACTTTAAACAAATAATTTCAACTCTGCAATTCAGTTGATATAATTCTTATAAATATTAGACAATGTTACAATATTTATAATAATCTATTTGAAAACATCAATATTCCTCGAACATTTCGTTACGGTACGGGAAGTTCCAGCAATTTGCCTTAAGGCACGATGCCACCCACCCCACTAGTTTTTCAATCTCGAAAAAATTCAGATTTCATTTTTAATTCTGACTATAGCTTTAATATACTTTAAACAAATAATTTCAACTCTGCAATTCAGTTGATATAATTCTTATAAATATTAGACAATGTTACAATATTTATAATAATCTATTTGAAAACATTCAATATTCCTCGAACATTTCGTTACGGTACGGGAAGTTCCAGCAATTTGCCTTAAGGCACGATGCCACCCACCCCACTAGTTTTTCAATCTCGAATCGCACCTCAGCATTGATATTTGACTACAATGGGCTCTTTACAAATTCTAAAGCGTAAGATCACTATTATCATCAAGTGGCACAGAATTATTGAGCAAATATATGGAAGTGAATAAGAGCGCTCTCGACAATCAAGATTTAAGATAAACTCGAGAGAAGTGGAATGTGCAGTGCACTTCGAAATTATCATTGCATTAAGAATAATAGTACTAAAGGGTAAATATTTTGTGATTGTCTGTTGATAATTATTGTTTTGTATTACCGTGTCTACGCCTGCCAGAAGAAGGTCCATAGCAACCACAACTGCCACGTTTCGGTTGATTTTGATCAATTTTTGTAAAATGCTCTGCTCTCTGTCATCTTGCACAGGCTCATTTTTCATACGTTCCATAGCTTCTTCAACTTTTTGCAGAGATAAACTGAAAACAAAAAGTATAATTTCAAATTTAAACTACATCAATGAAGACCATCACTACAACAATGAAGACCATTATGTTTATTGAATTCGTTTCTTGTTAGATATGACTAAGAACTTGAGAATTGATATTTTTGTCAATTTGAATATTATCCAATATTTTTTCTTATAATGCAATTTATTTAAATAAATTCTAGAAGCTACTATAAATTCATTTATTTTATGCAATATTTAGAAAATTTGTTTGAATAAAAACTCAGAACCTATTATTTCATTCATTTGGTATTGAATAAAATTAATTGTTTTCAATCAGCTACAATTCAAAAAATATGTAGTCTAGGTAAATACGTCTTCAACTCAAATTGACAATATAAATGAAAAAAAGTAAAGCAATCTACTCCAAAGAACGAAACCTTTCTTTTAATTTAAGTTCTGTCAATAATTAGACAAATCAAAATACCTAAATCTAAATTTTCGTAACTTTTTTTAAATTACTTAAGCACTTATAATAACCTGATAATCGTTAATAAATGAATATAATTTAAAATAAATAATATTATATATATTTAGTCTGCGGTCAATTTTAAGAATTTAAAGTTTTAAATAATTGTTTGATATAAATATTTAGATAAATAATTTCTCAGATATTATCAGTACAATTTGATATAGTTATTTTTATTTTTTTATTTAAATTATTATATGATATTAATTATAAACCCTATGCACTCGCGAATTGCGAGATTTAGAGGTATTTTGATGCCGAAGCGGCGGCATCCGAGTCCGAAGGGTTAACATTACAACAACAATATTATGGTTGTCCATTCAATAAACAACTTCATAAATATTGTTTTGTGTATAATTATATAGAATTTTTGTAAATCTTATGAAAAAATATATCGTATTTACCTACCTATTACTTAAATAACTTCTGTAAGCTTAAAAACTCTGAACTCTTTATCGTTTTCCAAGAAGTATTTTACTGCTCAAAATTTTTTTGAACAACACCATATATTTTATCTTTTCCACGTACAATCATGTTTAAATTTTTTAATCAAACCATCATATTATATTAATATTTTATTATTCACTGCAAAAACAAGAGAGTCGTACTCACTCATTTATTATTTGGAAAACTTCCATAAGCCTATAAAATCCGGGAGTCTTCTTGATCGTTTTCCAAGGGTGCGGCTTGAACTCCAAAGCGTGTGTCAAGGCAAAGAATTCATGGACAGCTTTTAGCATTCTTTGTGGCTCCGAATGGTGCCAGGTCATCCCTCAAACATCCCAGACGCGTGTCCAGAGCTATGCAAGTAATCGATTCGAGAGCCCATCGATTTAGCTCGTTTAAAAAAATTTGCTGGAGTTTCTAGATTTTTATCACGAAGCCTTAGTGTCCTGGAAATGTAACGATCATAGTTACAAAGGATTATTGACATTTATTCCGTAAAATTAAATAATATCTTACACCTTGTGTTTAATACGTTATTTCTCGACCATTCAAGCAATATTCTCATAAATCTACACTTTTTGTAAGTTGAACAATAGATTCAAAAAAAAAAAATTGATGATTGACATTGATGTCTAGTACCACCATAATTGATTTGAGAGCTCTTGAATTATTATATTTATATTTTCAATTATACTTTTATAATACAAAATTTTTATGTAAAACTTTTGAATAAAATTCTTTTAATTATAGAGTTAAACGCAATTATAATAGGTAATGAGTTTTCATATAAACTTGACGAACTAAAGAGCTCATTAACTAATAGGAGTGAGAAATTTCTAAGAACGTTATAAATTTCTTGAATAATAGAAAACCTTGTCGTAAACTTATTTATCGTACCTCGTTATAAACTCGTCAACAATTCCTTCTACAGACTTGACATATTGTTTTGAAACTCTAGGTTGCATTAAAACTGGATTCACCATGGATCTCAATTTCTTCCATTTTTCTCCGTTTCTGCAACATAATATTTATACAATAACCCATACTATATATGCATATATAGTAATAATAATGTTATATATTTTACTCGATGTAGTACTCCATATTATCCTTATATATTTCAGGATTGATTTTTGTTCTGTAATATCGTAGCGTGTCGAATATATTCCTTCTTGGCGTGGCGCCATCGTTTCTGAAGATCTGCAATGATATTTCAAATGAGACTTTTCATAAAGCTCTCCACATTTTTGTAAAACTTTAAAATAAAATACAACCGTTTCGAAATGATCCGGATTGAAACTAACACATATATCTTCTTTGCCATCAAATCCTTTGAGTCTCACTAAATCGCCGTATTCTTGGTTCATTTTAGTGTAGCGTTCACGGAAATTCATATTACCGTACTTTCCTATATTTTAAGAGTGTTTAAAGTATACAATAGTGGCATTTATGAAGCATCTTGATATTACCTCCTGGGAAAAAGTGGTGCATTATACCCAGAACCGGTATGGATTTTGGGCCTGGAACTTTGCTGTATGGTAAAGCTTCTTCCCAACCAGCTGGCATTTTTGGGGATACATCATTCGCCTACAACCGAGATTTCATGTTTATTAAAAGTTCAATTTTGTTACACAATAAACATATAATAATTAACCGATCAAGCTCATAGAATGATAGTTTTATATAATGTTTAAAGTTAAAATAGATATTGGAATAATCTTAGTAGATAATATAGACTATATTTTATATTGAAATTTGGTTCTTTTTAATATCTGAATAATTATTTTATTTTATTTGACTGATATGAATATTACAGAAAAATTATAGATTAATTCTTAAATATGTAAAAATAAAATATAGAATTGGTCCTGGAATACTTCCTTGAGGCACACCTACAGTTATACCTCTGTAAGTAAATTTATTATTGTGGACATGTAATTTTCTTTTATTCAAATAACTTTTAGTTATCAGAATTATTTACAAAAATTGATAATAGTGTACTTATTTTTATATTTAATATGAAAAAAGTGAAAAACTTACGGTTGCATACATAGGTTGTGCTTCGGCAGCATTTATAGCCGCAAATGATATTTTTCTCATCAAATCCTTTCTTGTTACATTTTTAGATAGAGATATTTGTTTTATTACTAATAACATTTTACACAATTACTAATATCACTGCAAATACAAATTAATTCACCAATTTTCAAGGGTTTTTCACGATCAAAAAAGTATTTTTAACACATTTTTCTTATATCTTATTAAACATATATTTCTCTGCCTGTGTTCAACAGTAGAGTACAATAATTTTATGCGTCCTATTTGCAATAACAACTTGTTAGCATAAACTGTTATCTATTACGTACATTGCCATTGCATTGGCGTGTATATTTGATATGGCAAATTGCAGCTTATGAATTTAATGTCAGTTTATGCACAGAATTGTACCTAGACTAATTGTGTACTGATGAGTATTTAGTTAATATATTACAAATTATAGTCTTCATAGATTCTGTTGATTAAGTTGATAATTGCTGGAATAATTTATACGTAATTAATAATCTTCTTTGGGATATAGCACAAAACTACACGAACAACATTGGGAATTAGTCTTATTGAACACATATGCCAAGGAAAAATTACATGCAGTCAGATTGTATTTTAGACACATTTTCAGTGTAGAATTTACTAGTACTGCAAAGATTACTAGAAAATAAAATAAACTATTTTGTATTTTTTTAATAAAATTTATTCAATTATTCCTAAAGTTTAGATACAATGATCTCAATAATATAAATATGGATATTCGGTGCGCACATGGATGTTGCATATACGTAACTGTTTACTGCATATTAATTTTCTTCCAGCTTGTGAGCTGTTTGTATGCAAACAGGTTTTAGCCTTCAAAGAATATTAGATGAGATATGTATCTAATAATAAACATTCTCAATAAATATATAATACAAATAAAATATTAAAACAATAGCCAAAAATTTATTTATCTCTGATGTCTTCCTTACTCAATCTTCTGTAAATTATATTATATTGAATTTACTTACTTATTTTAAAAAAAAATATCTATTTTAAACTAATTATCTAAATAAAAAATTACATGTGATATGACAATAATATCAGATTGCTCAATTGCAGTTTTTTGTATGATCTTATTGCTAAATTTTGAAACTAACTACTAATTTGTGGTGATTCTTCCAATATCAATATCAACAAATAAAAAATATACTTCAAAATTATATAGAACTTGAACAATAAAATTCTTTGTACGCTTTTCTTGTAAGTTACTATCTCTAAGTCCAAGAAATACGATTGCTGAGTCTGAAAGAAATGACCTCATTTACACTACGTTGTCAGCAATCTGGAGTAAATACAGTGCAAACTGTTCATCTAAAGTTTTGTTACAAATTTCCACACAATGTAGTTCAGGTAGTATTATAAAAATGTATTATATTGGATTTAAATGAATCTAGCATCCACTGGTTCCGGGCTCGATAGCAACACCTCGGCCAGCTTGGTATCAAGAGTAGTGATGTCAGATTTTTACTAGAAACTAAATTATATAGTAAATAGCAAATATCTTGTCGATTTTTTGCAAAATATATAACATCAGAATTAGATTGGATAAAAATCATATCAGTTTAGAATATAGTTTAGAATGTTTAACCACTATATTGCACTCCAAATTACACTTTTTATAATCTTAGATCTAATTGTTACAAAAGTATACTTTAACATATAATAATAACATATATAATTGTGATTGATGTTCAGACAGGAAGAAAAAAGTTTATTCAAATTTTCTTTTCTATTTGGTATTTTCTACCTGCTCTCAACCCTTTCGCCACGAATGTCGTCCATGGATGACATCCGCTCATACGAATATCTTCTCGTAGCAAAAGTGTTAAATAATATGTAGATATAATCTATTTTCTATCGGTTAAGAATAAAAATACTGCATGCAATCTGTATATCATAAGATTAAAATAAATATATATCTGGTATATATTTTACCTCAATAGTTTGTTTACTGGTTACCATGTCCTATCTCGACACATGAAAGATTTTACATATAAATCTGTAGCGTTAACTTTCTAGATATTTTTTCGTTTTTTATTACGGTTTGTGCAGGTTTATGTATCTGTGATGAAATGAAAGCACGCAGTTGAGGAAACAAACCGTAAACATCACTTTTTATTACGAATTTTATCACGAAAGAGGTCGAACCTTATTTGAATTCAAAATAACTAGCCACGCACCGCAATAAAAGATTTTTAAACGATTTGGGAAAGAAAAATTGATTGAAATTTGGAGCCAGGAATTCTCGGTGTGTAGAAAAGTATTATATTGTTTGACCCATAGTGAAAAAAAAACTTTTTTGTCTGCAATCATGTTAAACATATATTTCTCTGTTACAAAGTTCTCAAACATTGAAAGTTTGAAAAGTTATGTACTGCTTATATTAACCTATAAACCGTTCCAATGAAAATACACGCAAAATGCTGAACAACTGAATATATGAATTTATGCCCTATTACCAATATTTTCAAACGTATTAGTTAGCTATGATAATTTTAATTATTTGAAATCAGATTAGAATAGAGGCACTTGTCTAAATGCCCGAGCAAGCTTTTGAGTACGAATGCGATATAATTAAGAGAAACACACAGTCTAAAACTCATGTTTTAGCGTACCTAAGGGAGCCACTAAAAACCTTGCAAGATTCGCTTACAAAGGCAAACGAACAATGAATAAAGTAATCTGCTCCTTTTATTATACTACAACTCTTATCTAGGCGGGGAAAGAATTGGATTCTAACGAACTTCCACAAAGCGCAAAAGGTTATGCCATGCTTTCCGAAACATGTACGAAAATGTTTTATCCAGATCCAGTAAATAAGATTGCTGATTATTGAAAATGGTGGCAATATATATTAAAAATATTTAATAACAAATTTGTGCTCCAGAACTTCGAAACGCCCATTGGTATCTAAAACTAGGGTTAGTTTTCATTAACTGAATCAATAAGATTTAAATTTGGTCAAATTTTGGCTCACTTAAATATACACTTTCTCCAATTTTGATGTCAAGAGATCCAGAATAACTTGAAGCGATGTTATGTGAACATAAAACTAGCAAATTGGATTTTCTGGCGTAAGCATATCTAAATTTGAGAAGTTAAAATTGATTAATGCCACTACTAGTTGATTAATGCCAATAAATATTAAGTGTTATATACAAAATACAAATATACTATACAAAACTTATATACAAAAATTGTAATTACTATTAAAAATCTCATATCTCTATTCATTTATCTCACCTGCTTAAAAATAGAGAAATAAAAAGTTTCCACACCTCGAAACGTGTCAAATATGAAAATTTATTAGTTGCAAGTTTTGATAAATGCTTTAAGTTTCAAGTTGGAATATATAATGAATTATACAGTTATAATGAACTAAGCGGTGGAATTCATAAAACATAGTATATTTTATTTCAACTTATTTCAAAGTTGTAATTAATCTTCTTCTGATGTTGGTGTAATTGAAATTGCTTTCAGAATTTAGTTTAAAAGATAACTTAACGATCATTTTTATAAAGATTCCTTTTATTTGTTTTTCAGTCGCTAATGTTTCTACAACATTAAGTTGGTGGTCTACCAGCAACAAGGTTAATTTAAAATGTGTAATATATTGTTAAACACTACAATATATGTGGAGAGACTTTTATTTTTGCACCTATCGACCTTGAAAAAAGTTTCTGAATCGAATGCCGATCAGTTGATTTGGCGCCCGGGTAGGGTGGTCGAATAGAACAAAAAATACAAAAGGAAATGCTGAGTAATGAAAAAAAACTAAAAGTACGTAATCTATAATAAGAAAAATCATAAACAAGTAGTCCATAAGTCATTCAGGAGTTTATTCTAGAGAAGAGTTGATTGTACTTCTGAAAATACTTCTTTCGCCAAGCATTTAGAATGATGGTCATATTATTTCATCGGTAGTTCTCTAGGACATGTTGATTTTTTTTTTAAATATAGAAATGCCTTTGTGTTTCAAAACGAATTCCTTTAAAATTGTATCTTGGACACTAGACTTTTGAGAATAAGTGCACATTCCATGTTTCGACTTATCCTCGGTGCAAAATCAATCGGTCCAAACAAACGCTCAAGAACAGCGCGTTTTTCTACAAATAGCGCTTTTCTCTTCGAGAGAACAAATCAGCCTCGCGCGAAAACGACGCTGTATCGTTGCTCAAGGAGCCATCAAACTAATTTCAGTACAAACAAGCTAAGGGAAAAGGTTTTCCGTAATGTTTTTCTCGTGTTTTTCGCGAACGCGCATGCCGCCTAAAGAAGTACCGAGGTCAATAACTATTAACAAGCCCAGAAGCACTTAGACCATGTCAAACCATAAGTAATGCCACAAATAGAGGAGGAAAACATTGAGAGAAATGGTATTTAATATGCTTGAGAAATTGTATAGTAGTTTACCATATTTGAAAACCGTAATCATTCATTTGAATCATTGAAATCGGTTAATTCGAGCTTACAAAATCGTGGACAAAAATTTGTATTAGCAAATATAAGTACACACATACATCTATTTTGTCTAAGGTTTGCCAAAATATTTTGGAAGGACTTAAAACGTAAATATATACAAAAAATTTCATTTTTGATTATTTGGCATTACTATAACTTACCCTGTTTATAAAGCCTTTTCTAAATGTTTAGTAATAGATTATGAAAATATTTTCATATGGAGCTAAATGCATATATAATATTATCAAATAAATTTGCAAGTTAAAATAGTTTTTCTAGATATGTATATATCTAGTGCAATTAATGATATTATCAAACGTAATTAACATAGAATATAATTAAAACATATTTCAAGCAAAATATGCAAAAAATATTAAGTAATGTTCAAGGATAATGGAATAAATATTGTACTGTTTTTAATATATAATGCATTTCCTTGTGTTTTCAAAAAATAAGAAATGTTCAAATATTCTCCTAGTGATTTGGTTCAGTATTATGCATGCAAATATTCATTGGTATAACATATTCAAAAGTGTCGAAGATTCTGTCATTTTAGTTCGCCTTTACACTTCTCGAAACTTTTGAAAACGAGCAATAACTATAAGTAATGCAGTATTCACTTCAACAAAAATCTAGAGCTTGAATTTATATTTTTTGTGATTTTGTCGATATCGGAATAATATAATAAGATACGTAGTGTTAACTTTATTGGAGTGTAGATCATTTTTAATCGTATTATTTATTTCAACAGATGTTACATTAGACTAAATTGATAATAATAAAGATTACTTTTTGAATACAAACAAAAAATTAAAACTAGCATAGAAAAACATATTTTGTATAAATGTTCAGAATGTAATTGTGAACTTCTCGATAAACCAACTAGTAATGGAGGCAATACTTCGATAAAATAGACCGTAACATAGCGTTGTTATGGTAACTCCATATATATTGGTAACAAAAACTGCCAAGATGCTGTGCAGTCAGGAGTTTTGATATAGAACCTAACCTAGAAAATGCTCAAATATCAAAAAAGTATGTTATCACTGCATCTTTATGATGTGCATTGATAACACATACGAGAACTTAGGTTTTGTGTAATGTTTCATTGTAAAATATTTTTAAATTAACTTTATCACTAATTCATTATCAGATTTATTTAATTACATGAAACAGAGAATCTAATACAATAGTTTACCATAGTCTAATGCAGTAAAACCGAATAATCTAATTGCACCCAACTTACCTGTACCAAATTTACAAAGTAGAGGCAATGGCATGGCAATTAGTCAAATCAGTAAGACATTATCGCGGCGCGCGATGCGAATAAATTAATTCACCGTCTCTAATCGCGGCTACGTGCCTGGCCAGGGGTGCATCGACGTACGTGCGCGGTTATTTGTGCCAAGGGCCGATTCGGGTAATTCATTGCCCTCGCCGCCAAGTCGCGTCCCGCACGAATTTGCCGCCGCGCCCGAAATTGGCTTTATTTTCAACGGAATTTATAATAATGCGATATATCATCGTTTGCCTTAATTGCTGTCTAATATGAATAAAAACTTGCCGATGATTTATGCACTGTCGAGATGAGTGTAGAATTTAATTAGTTGTAATTTGAATGGGTTAGATACTGCTGCGGAGTAATTTGATAAACCGATTCATTATTTTTTTAGCAAAGCTATGATAACTTCAAAATTCTGGAAATCGGAGTGTTCAACTTACAATTTTCATACATAAAGTTCTCTTCAGATAATTTTAAAATTATATCATATTTACCATATTTTGTAAAACAATTTTGCAAATAAGTACATGTAATAGTAATAAAATATAATCAAGGGCATAGCTACCGCTATATCGGCCGTACCAATGATACAAAGTCTCAAAGTTCATTATTAAAAACATATAGTAGGTGGCCAGGATTTGATCAGGTCTTTTTTCATTCATCCCCATCGGGGTAGAGGATATAAATGTATGCATTTAAATACCTGTTTAAATGCTGAGAGACTAGCAAAACTAACGAGAAAAGATGGTTTGAGTGAAGATCAATATATATCGTGAATTAGTTATTTTATTAATTTTTTTTATGATGACTGAATATTTATAATTTACATTTACTTCATATCTATTTAATCAGAGTGATCCATCCCCATCAGTAGGAATTTTATAAAAATCTTGTAATAACTTCAAAACTGGTTAGAATCTTGCGAGAAACTATTATGGACCTAATGAGAAAAAATATTGGGATTGGGATTGAGATGCAGTTAGTTTTAGGTTAAATCCTGGTTATAATCTAGTTATAATTTATTTAGAATTATTTTAAAAGTTAAAAATTATAGCAGCCATTAGCCAAAAATGATTTAACATGTGTGAATTTGAATGGTAATTGGGAAGTCACAGATAATAATAGACGATATATAAATATTTCGTTCATTTCAATCATATATTAAAATTTCAATGTATTATAGTTTATTAAATAATCTAGTTGTATCAATATCAATTAGATAGTTATATAATTGTAAATAAAAATAAGTATGCAATTAATGCAGGATTACACTCGTTACAGTATAAATTTAACTTCAATATAAAATTATTGGACTAGAAGCCTAATAAAAAAAATGAATACCATAAACTGGCAAAAATATAAAGAATATTAATGAATTTTGATAATATAATGTTGAAATTGGTTAAAGTCTTGATATGCATCTGACAATAATAAAAATTTTAATATAGTTGGAATAAAAAAGTTGATTTTTTAAATTATAGTGAAAAATATATTCATATTAGTTGTTTTTTATTTATGTATCTATATGGGAATTATACTTGATTATTAAGCGCTATGAATAATGTATAGAATATATAGAAACCACAATTTTGAATGACTATTTCCAGATATTTCTCCAACTGCGTCAGTGAATTGAGATTATAAGCAAATCGGACAAATTACGTAACGAAAGAGAATAAGACGTTTAATTTGTTTTGGGGCGTTTTAACTTAATGAGTATAATTCCGATCAACTCGTAAGGATTGAATAAAGATAGCTAGAATTAAGAAAACAATGTACCTATTAAATGCTCCGGGTTTTCCTAATCAAGCAATCGGTGAAGAATAATATAATCAACTGATTTTAACAAGTCATTCACATACATATTGGCAATATTGTATAAAATTACATTATATAATGTGGGTCAACCTACATCAAAGCCAAGCAATCATAAGTACGCATCACCAGTGATGCAAATGCAGTATTATGCTAATTAATCAGTATTATCCATCGTTTATCTTGCATGTACTCTAATCCATTTAATATTAATGGCATTGCTAATATTATCACCGTCCATTATAATTATGCATATCTAATGACCAATATTGTGTGATGATTGTACTGATTATATATTCTCTTTGTTTTAGGTAAGTGCAATTTTGTAAATTGTTTGGAGGAAGACACAGTAATCAGATTACACGAAACAAAAGGTAAACTCATGCATGATACTTTTATCTTGAAAATAAAAATGTTTGCTTGAAATTATTAGTCAAATTTTAAATTCGCAGCGTTAGATATTGGGATTTGGGATGAATTGACAATATAATGAATAGGAAGTACTGAAATATTTTTTTACCTAATTTAAGCAAACCCTTAAAAGCCTTAAAGTATATCAAAGTATTTTTTGAGTGAAAATTTGAGCTCTTTTTGGGGAACGTATCGGAAAACGATAAAAAAATGTTCCAATTTTTTGATACATGCAACTTGGCAACTATCGATTTAAACTGTACAAAGCATTAAACGAGTGCTCGTTTTAAGTCTTTATCGAGGCACTGAATTAAATACAATACAATTTTTTTCAAAGATTTTAATCTTCCCTGTTTGATGAAGCCCGGCTAACTCTCTTGTATCGGAGTAGAAGCAAAGTCGTTAAACGATTCTTATATCATCTATATTCCTTCTCTATACACGTCGTTCTGAGATAACAATGGAGTTTAAACAGCGATCAGTTTATCGAGGCGGTTTATTGGTTCTTAAGGATCTTAACGGGCAGGGTTCTAAGATCTTACGGACTCTTAGTTTTTATTATCCATAATGTCTCATTCGGACGCAAACTGCTTAGGTCGGCTTCACTTTTTACACAGTAAAATAGAAATATTTCTGTTACAATGTATAGGAAGTGTGACACATTTTAGCAATAAAATGTTTTTCAATAATTGATCATTTCTAAGATTTGAAATAATTATACTGTATTTCTATTTGAAATCATTTTATTCAAATTTTTGCAAAGCACTAGTCCAGACTTTCTGAAATAAAATTGTGCATTATATATTTTGTTATTATGAATCTCATTATCGCAATTTTAATTTCTATATGATTTCAACAATTCTGCATTATCATGTATCATTTTATGGTTAATCAGACTCAATGACAAACACCCTTCATATTCCTATCAGTTTTCCCGTATGTAATCCGCCATGGACAAGCCCTTTGTGCATGTTGCCTGCCCGTGTTGGAACTAGGTTCGCGGGCTATTTTGATATTCATATACGCCGTATACTATTTGGCGTAATTTCATTTGGCTATGTTAATATTATGCAAATAAATTCTCTGCATCTACAACGAAATGATACATACAACGCGTGCCCATCCCTAACACGCAGCCCACTTGTTTCGATTGCAACAATTTCCGAGGAATGCGTAACCCATAGATGGACAACATAGTTGGAATTCATAGCCGAAATAGAAATTGTTAGTTAATAAAATTGAGTTTTTTCTCTTCTTTATAACAATTCATACAATATTTACAAAAAATAGTAATTTTGAAAATTTATGTATATTATCGAATTGAAGTTGTGGAAGGTTACCCAGTAGTAACCCTTTTTAATTCTGAAATGATATATTAAATAAATTGTATAATCACATAAATTAAATATCAATTGATATCAAAATTTAATCATAGGTCAATAAATAATAGTATTTCTTGTGTACAAGCATCACATCTTTGTTGACACCATATAAATTAGGTACATTTTTTTCTATAACTGACTTCTTCTTTTTTCTAATTCTATTCTACAGTCTAATCTTGCTTCTCTTTCTAACTTCTAATTTTATTCTATCTCAAACCAACAATTAAAATTCTACTCGGCGTGTTATCCACTTCTTCATTCCTCTTTTTATTCTGATCTTGCTTCTCCTTCTAATCATTCTAAATTCTATTCTATCTCAAATCAGCAGTTCTTCATTCTTCTTTTCTTCTATTCTTGTTTTATCTTCTTTCTTCTAATTCTATTTTTCCGATCTTTCTTTATTTCTTCAGTCTTCTTTTTCTATATATTGATTTATTTTTATGTTATCTCTCTAATAATAAATAAATAGTAAATCTATTGATATAAGAAGTAGATTTTAATCCTAATAATAATTCTTAGTTATTTCAGTTGATAACTGAAACTATACTATTCTAGTATTACAGCACATAATTCATTATTCCTCATCGTGGTAAATACCTAATTGTTACTAATTTTTATTGCTTTTGCTATCTCATTTTACTAGATAAATATTTAAAAATAACTCTACGTATTTTTTGTTTAAAATAATTTGTTTGCGCAAAAACGCTGATTATAGTTCACAACTAAAATACATATATGTATATTACATGCAGCCATTATTACATGGAATGCAAACGTATATTTAACTGCGCTGGAACATATATCAGAATATGTAAATATGTGATAACAAATAGTCGAATATTAGAACGCAAAACCAAAAACTAGAGCAAATGCATGGAGGGAATAATAATATGAAAGGAAGAATAACAAAAAACTATAATTGTTCTGTGCAACGACTATGAATAAATTATTACCGCTGTAAAAATGATTTATGCGTTCGCATTCTAATTAAAATGTAAGCCTGGTACTATTAAAATGCTACAATAGTGTATCTAGTAATTAAAAAGCAAAAGAACGTACTATGATGTTATTTATTCGCTTTGATCTTTTAATTCTCGGTTTTGTGAAACATATTTTGCTACGAACTGCTAACTTCTGCATACATTTCAATATTTTGAGTAATTTCATTAGTGGCGGAATATTTCGATAAAAATTTGCAATATGAAAATAAAAACTAGCTGTAAGTGGAATTCTGTCTTAAGGCAATTAGGGCATCGTGCCTTAAGGCAAATTGCTGGAACTTCCCGTACCAAAAATTATTATTTTTTTAAAAACGATTAACATTTTTGAGAAACTACAAATTTGACAAAAAATTACTTTTTTTTGAAAAAAAAAATTTATATGAAAAAAAAAATTTTTTTTTGAAAAAAAAATTTTTGAAAAAAAAATTTTTTTTTGGATACAAAAAATTTTTTTGAAAAAAATGTTTTCTTCATTTTGACATATTTTGGAAAATCTGAACTTTTTTTTAAAGCAATCGCACTGCTTGAACTGCATAGAGACGAAATGTCAAAGCGCGCATGTGCCGCGCCGCCGTCTAACGCATAAGCATTGGTACGGAACCCATAAAAATGTAAAAAAAAAATATACTTATTGTTAAAATCTCTATAAAATATCTGATAATTTGATGTGCATATGTCTAATGATAATTTTTGACCGCCGAATGGCATTATTTTTTACTTTTCATTAGATCTCCGAAACCGCTAGACCTGCCTCCATGAAAATTTGATCAATTCTATATCTTGTCAATACAAGTAAAATGTTTTTTGAATTATTCAAATCGGACGCTCCGTTCTCTTAAAAACGGAGGTACCGTTCTTGGCACTTTTTGCCCCGTATCTTCGGAACGGCTAGACCTGCCTTTGCCAAAAACTAATCAGCACGTCTCCTTATCAATACAAATCGAATGTTTTTTGAATTATTCAAATCGGTTGATCCGTGTTCCCGAAATCGTCGACGAAAATTTGTATCCGCACATACATACACACACATACATACATACATACATACATACATACACACACACACACACACACACACACATACATCCATTTTTTCTAAGGTATGCCAAAATGTTCAGAAGGTTTTGAAACGTCGAGAAATGCAAAAATTTTCATTTTCGATTTTTTTGCGATTACTATAACTTGCCCTACGGGAAGTTAAATACGAGCTTGGTAATGATAGAAAAAATTGTGCATGTAAAAGATAATATAATTGAAAAGTTCAAAAACGCATCCAGTAATAAATGTTATTAAAATAAAGTTAACTATTTGTAAGTGGCATTTTGCCTGTATTGTCCATAAACTATATTCAGCATTCCCCAATTATATATCTCGAACTGTTTACAAATTTTCAAAATTTATTCATAATTTATTGCAATAATGGTGGATATAAAAAATCGAGCCTATTTAGTCCTTGCCGATCACCTTCGTATATTTTTTTTTGTATAATTAATAAAATATCATCATAAAATCATATAGTTTCAATACTTAACAGATTAATATTACTCCGTTACCTATAAATAATTTATTGCACAGGCAAAAGTTTAAATTAGTTTTTGTTCCTATAATGTAGGTAGCAGTAATGAACACAGACTTTCCGTTATTTGAAATAAAAATGTATCATAAAAAGTTAAAAACTAGCAAGTGGCTTTATTTTTACGTAAGAAACTTTAATCGCTTGGAGAATTGAAGTTTTCTAAGCGCTAAATACATCAAAGCACAAAGTGTTGGTAAGGAACGATGCTTAAACTAAAGTTTATAATTTTGTAACAAAGCTTATATAAAATGGAAAGATAATTAAGTATCTTCCAAGAAGTGCGTTTTTATAAATTATATTTTAAATCATCAAAGCAAAGAGGGATAAAAAACTGAAAGAGATGTAAACTTTTAAAACTTATACTGGGTGTCCTAGAACTCCGAAATAGAATGATATATCGTAATTAGCATGGAAAAAATTGGAACAATAATTTAATTAATGTATCAAACTATTTGTTGCAACCTAGAGCAATTATGAGCTTTTTAGTGCAATCTACAGCTTTGGTTAAACTTTGACTATTTTTTGGTTATTATTGTTCATTTTTATTATTTTTGTTTATCTAAACTTTAGATCCGTTACCCTAAATAATATTTTTAAGATTACAGACAAAAATAATTACTCAATTGCACTAAGTTTTTTTAGAATTAAGCCTTTTTGTTAAACTAGTAGTATACAGCTTTCAAAATGGGTCTTTGGTAAAACTATGACTATTTTTTGGCTATTGTTGTTCATTTTTATTATTTTTGTTTATCTAAACTTTGGATCCGTCACCCTAAATTATAGTTTTAAGATTACAGACGAAAGTAATTACTCAATTGCACTAAGTTTTTCATAATTAAGCCTATTTGTTAAACTAGGAGTTTATAAATTCTAAATTTGGTCGATTTTGAAAGACCCTATTTTAAAAAAAATTACTAAAAAATTTTAGCAAGTTTTATGAAAAGTTGGCGCATGTAATTAGGATTGTGATTGTTGTAATACGGTAAAATACTTGAACATTATTATTGAAAAAAATCGAGTAAGAAATGAAAATAAGAAAATAAAACTTGTTTAGTCTCTTATTCATTTAGGGTTACAAGCAAGACAAGGATTGTTGGTAAGAAATGCCATAGTTGAGATAAAAAAGTTAAAAAAAAATGTCTAGATAGTTTTCTTGATTCTAGAAATTTACAATTGAATATATCATTTATATTTGTGTATGTTATTAAGACTTTCTAGTTATATATCTCTCAATAGTGGTTTTCTCAATCCTTCATGAGAGTCTCCTTAAGATCATATATAATAGATACCTTTTTAAGGTTTAATTCTATTACTCTTGGTTCACACTGGAATTCTAGATAATACTGTTCACTACAGTACACATGCAATATATTATATTATTGAGTGGCCAATTGATTGGATTTAGTCAACTGTAATGGTCGTAGTATATTATTGGCGTAACAGTACTGCGAATACGAATAGTAATCTACGTGCCTAGAGAGAACATGTTAATGGTTCTACTTGGACACACGTTGTAATAGTACAAAAGACATTATTGCATACTAACGTGCAAATATCAGACCCTATGTGATTGCCATGTAAATAAATTAATGGTGATGATATTAAAATTAGCACTTTGTGTCGACTAATAAGACGAGGTCAGTCTGGGTAGATGGTCTTTGAACTGTAATTTAGGATTGATTGCATCCGAGTAATCGATCAGTAATGTACGTGT
Organism: Ctenocephalides felis; assembly: GCF_003426905.1. Taxonomy (NCBI): domain Eukaryota; kingdom Metazoa; phylum Arthropoda; class Insecta; order Siphonaptera; family Pulicidae; genus Ctenocephalides; species Ctenocephalides felis. The sequence goes on from NW_020537324.1 coordinate 8,582,078, forward strand.
ATTGAAATTATCTAGAATATCGATTAATTTTTTTTAACTATATTAATTTTTGATACATATAGATATCGGATCTTGATTTCCATTTTCTGCACTTTTTGCTTCGTATCTCCATACAATATAATCTACCTAATATGTTCTGTTATCTCGAATTTGTTATATTTATTGAAGTAAAATTTCTTTAGGCGCGACTAGGATGTAAATCCGTACAAATGCAACGGAAGTGCGTTAGGGCAGATTTGGTAATAGCTAGGCAAGACAGATATTACAGCTGTTCAAAGAATGAGATTATATCGTCAGCAAAAAAGTAAAAAAATACAAGCAGTCAATAAATGTATGTTAATTTTAATTACACGAAGTTCTTCAAACACAATTACATGATGAGTAAAGTTGCGAAAACAATATTTGTTTAGGCGTTGTTTAACATAATCCACTGTGTGAACGAATATTATAGAATTTATTAATCAGCAATTACTTCATTTCTCTCCGATCATGTTATATTAGATCTATGACTTCAATTACATTATTGTTGTTATATATTATACATATTTTTAACGCTATTATAAATATATAATTTGTAATTTATCATTATATGAATGTGTATAATGGTCGACACTAATGAATGTGTGCATCACGAGTGTTACTATATTACTAATAAACATTTTTCAAAATTGTTATATGATGTATTTATTTTTACTTAAATGCCATCTTGTATAGTAGCATATAAGTTTTACTTCAATTGCGTGTGAACCTTACGCGCACTCTTTTTTTTTGGTTAATTATATAAAACGTTTCTAAGGAAGTTTCAGATAAAGAGTTAGTAAAAGCAAAAGTCAACTATATGAGGACAACAATGAACCATAAAACTCAATAACTTAAAATTTTTTAGAATAGTTTTTCAAAAGTGTAATTATAATAAAGATAATCAAACCACCATAAGACATCAGCTTTGTAGTTTAAGTAAAAAGCTCTGATTAAGGTGATGTTTTTCAAAATATAATATAGAAGTCAATCGTATTGAATTCTTCACTTGTGGTTTTTATATTATACACCACAAAGCTCATTTTCATATAATCTTTAATATTTATCCACTGAATGTAATGATCACATGCAAATAATTGGCACAATAAGGACTTAATATAGGACTTATTTTATAGATTTGGAGTATTCTATGAAAAGTACATATTAACAATACTAATAAAATTGTGTATTTGGATAATATGCATGCATTTATGAATTTTAATCCAATACATCATCAAACTAAATAACTTAAAATCTATTTTAGTATTTTGCACTAATAATAGCAATTTTGTAAAATTGTAAGACAGACACACTTTGTACATACACTATTATAAGCTTTGAAATAATTTAAATACTAATAGTATATAAATGTGTGTGTGTGTACATGTAGTAATATGCCCTTGTTATAGGCTTATGTCTATGTAGTGTATGTAGATTAATAGCACGCTGAACCATAGAGTTCATGCAATCGTTGAGTCGTTGTTGATGGGCTTACTAGATTACTAAAACAGGACTTTATTGTAATAGCGTAGAATATTGCCAATTCGTCTGTGCAACGTATTGTAGTGGAATGCTGAACCTAATCGTTGTCATTGACGTATTAGATTGTAGTATATCAGTATGCCGACATCGTATTCGTTCCCAGAATCGACCCAGTGCCACCATCGGCGTCCAGGAGTAGTTTTGTTCCCGGTGCGGTCACTTTACGCCCTGCGCCTGGTGAATTAAAGCACGACACTTGAAGGACGTTAATTAAATTAGATTACCATTCCAATTTAGTTTGATGTTGTGGACCACTAGTCCTATGATTTGTATTTAACGTTTCCTGACAGTTTAACTAAAAGCTTATTTGATATATTTAATTAGACATGGGTCCGGCATTCTCTGAAATATGCGTTTATGCATTCATCTATTTAATTTATAAGCTTTCTGAATCATATTTAGCTTGTCATTTAACAGCAAGTAACATAATTTATTATTATTAATAGTATCATTTGATATTAATTACGTTATTATGAATATATGTATGTATGTGTGTGTGTGCATAGGTGCGGATACAAATTTTTGTCGACGATTACGAAAGCACGCATCAACCAATTTGAAAGATCGCTTCATTTGTATTGATAGTATGAAAAATTGATAAAATTTTTGAAAAGTTTCAGCGATTTTACAGATACAGAAAAAAATTGATACAAAAATGCGCAACCAACTTCCAGATATTTTAATAATGAGTTTCTACATCTTTGGTTTCATGCACGCTATTACTAAATTTTTGTATAAATGTACGAATTCTGCTACGTTAATTATCCAAAAGTGCCATAAAAAATTAGAAGACCAATCTTAAATATTATATTAACTTCCCGTAGGGTAAGTTATAGTAATCGCAAAAAAATCGAAAATGAAAATTTTTATATATTTTCACGTTTCAAACCCTTCTGAACATTTTAGCATGCCTTAGACAAAATGGATGTATGTGTGTGTATGTGTGTGTGTGTGCGCGGATACAAACTTTCGTCGACTATTTCGGGAATACGGTTCGACCGATTTCAATTATTCAAAAAACATCCGATTGCTGCTGATAAGAAGACTTGCTGATTAGTTTTTGGCATTGGCAGGTCTAGCCGCTTCGATGATACGAGACAAAAAGTGCCACAAATGGTAATTCAGTTTTCAAGAGAGGTCGACGGAGCGTTCGATTTCAATAATACGAAAAACATTTTGCTTGTATTTATAAGATGAATTGGTCAAATTTCAATGGAGGCAGGTCTAGCGGTTTTGAAGATCCAGTAAAAAAATTTAAAAAAAATTCAAATTGGCGGTTGAAAATAATCATTAGACCTATGCACATCAAATTATCAGATATTTTATAGAGATTTTAACATTATGCCTCATACGAATTATTGCTATTTGACCATTAATAAATTTATTAATTTATGTTTTATTACCTTAATGAGTTATATTATAATACGACAAAATAGCTTCCTTTTCAATCGTCCTGGTAACTTGTCTTACCACGAATTGAACATTTCATTTTCTACATACATAACACTTTCATATTCAACCCGCAATTACATTGTATCATTTACAGGCACAATTATAACTTTAACCAGTAATACGAAATTGCGAAACCTATAATTTAAAATGCTTTTGTATCTGTGCATGCTGTTTTAATTATTTCTATCGATAAAATCAGATCGTTCAAATATACGTACGAAAGCATTATTAATTAACAAGTAGCAGAGTGTTGGTTAATGACAGAAATGTAATCCGCACATCAATTAAAATTTAAATTGAGTGATAAATGAATTGAATGGATATGTTTTTATGTTGGTGATCATTTCAAGCAGTGGGATAAATGAATTGTTTTTTTTTTGTTATGTTATGTAATCAATATTGATTTGTTTTTAATTTAGGTTAATCAATAGCAAAACAATGTAATTTATTTGCAAAGTAGTAATGAAGTAGCATGACAGCAAATATTTTATGAGTAACAGACTGATTACATAAAAAATATAATTCGACAATATAACCATCGATAACAAAATTAAATCTATAAATCTGAACTTATTCACTTTCTCTATCTGAATAAAAAGAGTTTACTACAAAAGAAAACATTACTACTAAGCAAATTAAATCTTCATTTGAGGCATTTGAAGCTGACATAAATTTTAATGCAAGCCAGGAAAAGCTAATTGAAATGTGATACTGTAGGAAAAATGAACAAGACACAATGGACCAAGAAAGTCAGAAATTAGAAAGTATTTTGAACTGCAAAAGAAAAAAAACACTGCTCCAACAAATCGATTTCTAGTGGGTTTTAAAAAGTCCACTATCAAAAGAAAACTAGATGAACTGAGAAGCCAGCAACGGACGTGTAGTAAAAAGTTTAAAAACTAATGAGGAAATACGTGAAAAATGCGGTCTTGCATTGTATATTATATTTATCAGACAGGGAATATTATATTGTTTATAATGTTATATACTAAATAGATACAATAAAAATGCGATTTGCATTGCGAGGAGTACTTCAGTACACGTCTGGGATTTAGATGACATTTTTGCAAGGTGATAAGAGCTGATAGTCAAAACAGTTGCTCTAAAACATCATATAATAGGGTTTTATTAAATAGTTTAGTTATTATTGCTAGCTAGAATATGAATCAAAAACTTTTTGGTCGATTCTTTATTATTGTATCAAATTGTATCCTGGTGCTATGACAGCTTTCGATATGGTTGCATCATACATTTTTTGGATCAAAAACATTCTGGTCAGTTCTTTTTCATTGTGTCCAATTAGGTCCTGGTACTATGGCAGCTTCTGATATGGTTGCATCTCACATTTGTTTTTTATATTATCAACAGTGATCAGAATTTAAGAGTCCTATGTGTTTTTATGATTATTTTTAACTTGACTTTGTCGCGTTTTTTCAAAAGCAATCCAACAGGTAAAAGATGCCTTTTTCTATTCGATGTATTTTATTATTAGAAGTTTTCTATTATTGATGATTTCTGATGCAACCAACAATTTTGAGGACGGATTATTTTTACTTGGGAACTATTAATATCTCTGTTTTTAAGTCAAAACCAATGTCTGCAGTCGGTGATTTGAGATCTACTGCTTGACATAAGGATATTCGTAGTGGGCATCGACCCTGGAACTTCAGAGTGGCATTATTAATACTTTTGTTTTTAAGTCAAAACCAGCAGGTGATTTGTGATCTACTGCTTGACATAAGGATATTCGTAATGGGCATCGAACCAGGAACTGAGTGAAAGCCCATAGCTCAATCCCTTATCAAATAAATAGCAGGATAGAATTCTGCATTACAATATCTTGCACCATCGGGAACAATTCGTCGTCTTATCCAAAAGTTTTCCATCTCACAAAGATGTGATAATGATCTCATCGCGGCAATATCGCATGTGGGACATTCGACAAAAATTACATACGTGCCTACGGCTTCCCAAGAGCTCTGTGAATATATTGCCGTGTCGTATTTGAACAATCAGTTATCGGATAAGGGTCTCCCGCCTTGTCCCGCCTTTTCGCCCGCTGCCCGGTCTAATATACAATATGTCGACATCTAATCGATGATCGCGCTCGTAATTCAACCCTCGAGGCGACATGTAGGTACCTATATCACAGGGCTCTTCAAAGTAAATTCTATGGTGGGTCCGCGGTCAGCGCAAAAGCATTCCTGATACTTCTACGAATTGTTTGACTTGCAGGTTTTTTATCGCTGTTATTCGACGCTCCGCCGAAATTAACATACTTTTTCGATTAATATGTAAATAGAAGAGTAATTTGGTTTGAAAACAAGTAGGTAGGGCTTAACATCATTTACAATATTCAATTAAATTTAATCCCTCGGTCGATTGATTTGGTTACGCAATGCTCAATAATGTAATCGATTGTTTACATCAATAGGATTTTTATAGTTAATATTATCCAAATAATCAACAGAGATATGATTTTTGTCTTTTATATAATGACAATATGATTTAGCGGATAGAGCTTTGGTCTTTCATCCAGAAAATTCCAGGTTGGTTAGCCACTTCAGATAGCCTAATGTCAAGCAGGAGTGATATTGGTTTTCACACGAAATTATGAATAAAAATATATTTCTAAGTGAAAATAGCCTTTTCACAGTTATTGGGTTGTCATCTAAAAAGCCAATTATTATTAGTAGTAGATAGGACCCTTATGTTCCGATTGCTATTTAAACAGAAGCATAAAAACTAGGTGCAAGTGGTAGTTTGTCTTAAGGCAAACTGCATGTACTTCCAAATCGGTGTAATAATTGACTTAACCGAATACTAACTCGAATCTGATTTAAATTTAACTTGTAATCTAACTTGTCTAAGTAAATTTTAATTAGTTAACAAATTAGCGTTTGAATTATTCCTTGCAACAAACTGATCACACTTACTAGATTTTTGTTGGTACAGATGAGTTGGATTCTTATCAGATTCCTATTAGGTTTGAACTGGATTCTTGTTTATTAATCATAATATTTTGATTGACTAGTTATTATTAAAAGCAAAAACTTTATTTTTGCAATATACAGTTGAAAAAGTTATATAAATAGCTAAATCCCAATTTTGGTTTATTAACTCAATTATTATACATGTCGGGAAGTTCATGGGACTTGTCCTAATGCAAAATGCCACTTACATCTAGCTAAAAGATGTCTTTATCTACTGAAAACATAGAAAAAACTGGTTGGCGAATGTATGTACCAGCTATATATTACTACCATCAATCAAAAAACTATGAAGACTTCTGCTTACATTTAATACGAAATGATAACATAGTAAATCGAGCAAAAGGTAGCATTTTTCATAGAATATCGTTCGTCTTATAAAATTATCTCACCGTGCCAAGATGTGAAAACCCAATGAAGTCTCACACGGCCGACTATCTAGAGATGTGTGACATTTTAAAGAATTGGAAAATGTTACCAAAGCTGCGTTTCTGAAAGTTCACGAGGATAAGGAAAATGAAATGCTTGTGATGGGAGTAGACACACAATTCGATGTGAAAACTATCTTTTGTTTCAAATCTCAAGTAGGCGGTATTTCATTTAAAAAGGTCTTACGTTGTATATTACGTATAATATGAATCTTGAATGTAAAAGGTTGGAGAAAAAAATTTACTATGTAGCAAATGAATTTTATTTTTATGATAAGGTATTTTTATTTTTTATGGATAATTAAAGTGGTAATGTTGATTGCATAGAAATAAAAATGTATTGTACTTTATAATGCATAATAATGAAATTGTTGGTGTTTTGACATAAATAGTATTAAGATGTTAACATTTACGGGACGGCACCGATTTCAAAACAATCTACTGCATCAGCTGTGAACTTGATTTCATTCTGTATGTTATGCAATTTGTTTGATAAAAATTTGTGGTCATTGAAGGACATACATTTATAATATTAATTTATATTTGATCATTTTATAAAGAATTGTGACGTTCGAAACAATTTCCACAATGCATAGCTGGTTGATTTTTACATGTTTTACAATAAAATGTTGTTTGCCGCCTTCCTCCTGGTGCTTTTCTGTCAGAACAGACAATACAATCCCTTTTTCTTTCTCTCTCGCATTTAGAATATGCCACTGATTAGTCAGTATATTTGTTCATTTTTTTTTGCTACGATAATGGTTTGTTTTTTATATTATATTGTCTAATAATTCATTTGTAAAATATAAAGTAAAATAATTTATTGGATGTCTTATATTGCTTGGTATTTGTAGTCGGGGTGTTTGTTTGATGTATGTCAAACTCGATTATTGAAGGAGAATCTGCACATTTGCTAATGTCTTTCCGCTCTTTATTTAATTTGTCGAACTTTTTCTTCTTTTTGTTGGTTGGATAATATCATGATCACATTCATCACTATCTTCGGTTCGAATAGTAATTTTGTAAAATTTGTCTGTATGAACTATGAATGTCTATTTGAAACTGATCTTCACTACTACTTAATTCATAAAATTTACAAGTCGTTTTGCCATATTTAAAAGCGATCGGTCGTTTTAATTTAAAAAAAAAGACTATATAGCAAAGAAAAAGGCTAAAAATACTACTAAAATAACTTAAAATTATTTTCAAAATACAACACTGTTTATCACTGCTATATGTAATTTATTCAACTTTTCGATGCAAACTGAGTTATTGTTTATAAAATAGCCTGTGTCTCACAGATTATATTTATCCACTCAGGTGGACAGCCGTCCCCAAAGAGTTAAAATGCTACTCAGCAGTTGACAATATATTTGAAATAGATAATGGGGTTGAAAGCAAAACAAATCAAATATAGTAACCAATATACTATAATTTAACGTCAAGAGTCTTCTTATCCAATCAACCAGTGTTTCCCAAAATTCATCCCTTACCATCCCTTCGATTTTCGCAAAATTTCGCGGACCGTCGCACGAGAACCGCCGGCAGGCAGTGGCAGAGAGCGCGTTTGCAGTCGTTGTATTTTGTTTCGTGTGTCCCATATATCAACGGCGCGCAGATAATGAAAACGTCTGCACACGCCGCGCAATAGAACAGTTCGGTGTCCGTATACCACGTACCGATACGAATAAATATCCGCCTGGCTCGGTAGTGCCGTGTATGCTCCATAGAGAGGTGGCCGAGGGATAAAATATTAATTAGATTTTCCTACGGGTATAAGGTGCATTATATTCTCTGATATGATGGGATAATAGATAGTTAGTACATACTTTAGATTTAACAATTTTAAATACAATTATATTTTTTAAGTAATTTTATAAAATACTACATATGGGATAGCTCAAGTATTACGTAAGCTGATTTATTACAATTATTTACCCCTCCCTCATCACCCTTGTCAGCAAAAGTAAGCAAAGCTCTTACCCCCTACCCCCATGCTTACGTAAACATTTTGCAATTAATGTAAAAAAATAAAATTACTATATATTACGTAATCATCATCCAGACTCCCCTGCCCCCTATGTCAACCCAAAATAAACAAATTAACAACCCCCCGCCTCCCTATAGTGCTTACGTAATACTTAAACGGCCCCTATATATTAGTATACGCATTTCATAATTTGTGTTTATCCAAATTGTTTTTATTTTTTTTTTTTATTAGAAATGGTAAATCACTTTTTATCCGTACCAAGGCCACAGATAAAATGTTGAAGTTTTTTTTCTTTATATTACTAAATTCTGTCTCATATACAGTATGACATTTTTATTTTCGAATTTTAACAGTAATTTTAATACGGATGCGGGGCTAGCACCAACTAGTTCCAGAGTCAGTGGTGCGATTTTTGCTTTCGCCACGGCAGACAAAGCATTTTTAGGTTTTTATTCATTTACTCGATTTTTTTATTATATACTAATAATTAATTTTATTATAACTATTAAGTGATTTAGCAGTTTACCAACTTTTAATGACTCTTTCCAACGAACTTTAGGGCTTTTTTCAAATAAGGCCCTTCAAAAAAGTCTTCTTCACTAGTTTAACAAAAAGTTTTCATTATTTTTGACAATTTGAAATGTTATTTTCAATTACTGTTCCAAAGTTCGAATGAATAAAACTAATTAAAGTTAACCTCAGTAACCAAAAAATGGTCACATTATAATCAAAGCTCTAATAAGTCTTTCCAACACACTTTAGTGCTTCTTTTCTAATGAGGCCTTCCAAAAAAGTCTTCATTAGTATAACAAATAGTTGTCATTATTTTTGACAATCATCTTTAAAATGTTATTTACAATTACGGTTCCAAAGCTTGAATAAATAAAATTAATAAAAATTAACTTCAATAACCGAAAAATAGTCATATTATATCCAATGCTCTAGGTTGCACTTAAAAGCTCATAATTTTCAAACTACGTAAAATATTATTTTAACCTAGCATTTATGATCAAGGTAATCATCCTGTTTGGCTTTTATTTACTTCTTTAATTTTTTCTATTATGAAACTATCAAGTATTTTAGCAGTTTACCAAGCCTGACTAATTGCGCCTACTTTAAATGAATCTTTGCAACACACATCAGCGCTTGTTTTCAAATAAGGGCTTTTAAAAAAGTCTTTTTCACTAGTTTAATACAATGTTTTCATTATTTTTGTTCCTTGCAATGTTATTTGCAATTACGGTTCCAAAGCTTGAATAAGTAAAATAATTAATTTTACTTTGGTCCAAAAAATGGTCACATTTTAACCAAAGCTCTAGATTTCACTTAAAAGCTCATAATTTTCGTACTATCTAAAATATTATTTTAACCTAGCATTTATGATCAAGTTAATCACCTTGTTTTAGCTTTTATTTTTTTACTCGAATTTTTTATTATGAAACTGTCAAGTGTTTTAGCAGGGCTCAAGTGCCTGACAAATTGCCCAACTTTTAATAACTAATTCCAACACACTTCAGTGTTTTTTTTGAAATGAAGGCCTTTAAGAAAGTTTTCTTCACTAGTTCAACAAAAAGTTTTCATTATTTTTTTACAATGGTCTTTGAAATGTTATTTACAAATCTCTGCAAGTCTGCAAATTAGCACTAGTATTGATCCTATCTAAGAATAACAAATATATTTATATATTTTAATATTTATCAGTAAAATTATGTTTCACTTCTGGATCACAATATATGGTTTATTTTAGATTACGATAAATTTGCATAGTTCACCACATTGTTACCAAGCTTTTAGAGCTTTTTGCTAAAGAAGAAACGGTAACCAGCCTCTTTACTATTTGAACTGGTTCGAAATGGCGAGACATCGAGAATTTCGAGCTTTTTGCTATCATTATTTTGCGACTTAGCGCGGATTGCTGTAATGCTCACATTCGCAACATGTGAAATAAACACATAGAGCGTCAGTTCGAAATATGTGCAGCAGCGATGTTTTTTGGTTTTAACAAAGATTAAATGTACATATGAATATATATATATATATATATATATATATATATATATACATACATTAAACATAATTCTCCCCAGTGATACAGTTTCAATCACAGATCTATGCACAGATCAATGGACTAGCTTATTATTTTTCTAGACATGCGAATGTCATTGTACCCATATCGCTCATATGTCATTTTTATTATTCTTTCTGTTAAGGTTTATATGTCAGAGAAGTGTCTCATAAATTACCAAAAATATAAAAATCATCTGCACGTCTTATGCGAAATAGCCACACACAAAAGATAAAATGTGCTACGTCTAGGTTTTATATATAATGTGCCTCAGACACATAAAATATTCCATAAAAGATCATAAGATATGAAATATTGATCAAAGAAATTTCATTATTTTAGCATAAAGAAAGCACTCACAAATCATAAATTAACCCTTTCCACTCGGATGCCGGCGCAATTCATATAAATCTCGGAATTAGCGAGTGGAAAGGGTTAACTTTTGTAAATTAAGTCACAAATTATCTTTGATGACAAACGCAATTTGAATTTCTTTATTTTCATTGTGTTTGGTATAAAGATAAATGTAGAATCATACTTTTTTTATATAGCGAAGAAAATGCATTTACACATACCAGGCCTAGGTCTTTTGTCGGCGTATATTGGACTCATAATACGAACTAAAACATCCGCTTCTTGTTTTCGCGGAAGCTGTTGATAGGCAATATTTTATGGGGGGAGGCTCTAGATTTTTTAATTTCCATTCTGAATTAAACTTTCGTCCTAATTGGTCCCATTTGGTCTTTTTCTTTCCAAAGATCGCAACTCTATCTCATAGTCATATTATACCATATTTAATATGGTTGAGGGAAAGGTTTGATGTCTGTCAATTCCCAGCTGTCAATTATCATAATTATAAGGCCTAAAAATGTTTATTACTCTGTCCCAAAGCCTGCAGAAGCCCCATAAATTAAGTTTTGCAAAGCTTGTTTAATTTCAGTAATATTATTTATAATTAGAGATGCTTTTCTCCTCATACCTACACATTCACGATTTATACGAGTCATTAAAACAAGAAGCATTCCCGCACTCCGTCTGCGGTGGAGCTCACAGTTTGTATTAATTAGGTCACGTAATATAAACAAAATATAATAGAACTATATGCAATGGGAAAACAGAAATATTTAATAATGTTACTTCATTAATATGGAAACTGTTAAAGAAACGGTGGAGAATATATTGTAACAATAAGGGAGAAAGATATCACACGATGAGGGTAGGGTCACCACCTGTACAAAAAAATGGATATAATTTTCATATTATATTTATTTAAAGTATTATTATTATTCTATATGATCATTTTAAAATTATTTAAATAACGCAGCAAAATGAACTTCTCAGTTTAGACATAAATCAACATACATGCATTACAATAAAATATGTAAAATACGTTTTTAATGGAGCATTACTTATATATTCCGAGCGGTTGTTTGTTATTCATAGCAATATATAAATTACAATTTTAAATTTGCATTTGATATATTTACTTATAACTATCAATTATTATTGTTCAATTATACCAAATCATGAATATCTGTTACGTTTTTTTATAACCGACGCAATTTTTCGCATCATTTGCAAAACATACAACAACATGATTTAATGAATAACGAGAAGAGCGTTTGTTATCGTTTACGAACTGTAAACAATTCTGTTGAATTGCTAGTTTTTGTATAAAATATTCATATTGCACATAAAATCATGCATTTACAGGGTTGGTATAAATTGAAATTTATGCATATTGTTTAATATTTTGTACATATGTTTATTCTGCGAATAGTAATTCCAGGAATGGATGTTTATTATTATGAAATAATGGGGGGTATGGAAAGGTATTTGCTTTAGAATTTGATATGTTATGTTAATATTAGAGCTTTGGAATAAGAGCTTTGGCCATTGCAATTTACGGTTTCAGGTTCTATACCAAATCCAACCTGATATGAGTTTTACGCGCATCTGTTTCAAATAAAAAATGATCAATATTAAACAAAAAAAATAATAAAATATCCTATTATTAGGCAATCATTGGGTTGCTACTTAAAAAAACACTTCTAGTAGAAAAATATATTTACAACTAGTCAGAAGATCTTAGTCACAGATTTCTATTTGTTTCATCAAAAATAAACAATAAAAATGTAACTTATTGATTTTCTGGAACATTTCAGCAAATAAATATGAACTAATCATCTAAATATTTATTTATTCAACACCATTCTTGTATCAACATGTATTACGTACTCTATTTCTGATATTATTTGAGGTTTTGATGGGTGATCATTTGAAAGAGAGAAAATTCATTCTTTGAACAGTTTTGAGCAATTTTGAACCCGATCGTTCAAAAATATATCTTCTAGCAAATTGCTTCGAAAACACGGAGGTGAGTATTATTGCTCACTTATATATTTAAATCTTATTTTAGCTATCTTAGATATATTTTAATACTTGAGTACTTATGTTGAATACTTATCTTACGTATTATTGTAGTACATTAAAATAATGGTAGCTTTAATTTCATATTAAGCATATGTTTTTATACGTTTAATAATCTTGTGTGCTTTACTATATCCATAATCTACGTAATAAATTTTTTGCATTTTATGATCACTATCAAGTCATTGATAGTTTTATTTCACTAAAATATTATTACAAAACTTTGTAACGACCCAATATTCCACCAAGACCATATATTGCTTTAAATATTTTACCATGGTGTTTTAATATGCCATAGAAACTTTAATCAAATTCTACACGGATTCCATGTCATTTTTTCTTTGCTTTATCACATGGATTATAATTATACGTATCGTGCATGTATTCTCTCAAGAACGTGGGTCCTGAAAGTTTTTAATCGTAAAAGTACAAGTTGCGAGAAAAAAATGCGCCCGGTATGAAAAACCCGCCTCGAAAAACTCAATTATAGTCAAGCTCGGAGCTTAAATTAAAAGCTTTCGGGACTTCTGGTGAATGAGAATCGGAATTATAAACTTCGTCACCGGCAGAACTCTCATCTTTGCCAACCGCAGGTCCACAGTAACCATTGTGGAGCTGAGTCAAATGAAATAAAACAAATCTGCATATAGGAAAAGGTAAAAGTTCAAAACAGACAGAAATCTACATAGTATATTATATATATATATATATATATATATATATATATATATATATATATATATAAAAATTTTTATATTATTTTGTTACAATACATGGGTCGATCGATACATTTCTCCTTCCATTTATATTTATTATTTCTTCCATTGGAGTTTTGAAATATAATTAACTATATATCAACTTTGATTTGATTTTCTTACTCATTATTTTAGAAATGTAAATAATTGAAACTGTGGCAAATAATTTTCAACAACTAAGTACGAATTGAATTCGAATATTTGGAATTATCGTCGATATACACACAACCATGCACACTTACAAATCAAAATATATTTTTTTATGAATAATTATATAGGGTTATTTTTAATTTAGATTTTTTTTCATTTTTTTCAAATATGACATAAAAAACATTTTATTTAGATGATCACAAAAAAATTATAAATTTGTTATAATATCATTTGTATCAATTTTATTTATCTACACTAGATGAAACATTTATCAACATTTAAATTTTTTAAATCTTAATATCTTAAATCTCTTTAAGTATGTAGATAGGTATATAACATTAAACTATTGTTACATCTTATTTATATAATCAAATTAAACTGATTAATGAGATGTAGAAAATTTTTCCTAAACTAAAATTCTTCTATTTTTTAGAAAAAAATTGAATATGAAGATTGAGAATTGGCTTCAAATATATATGCAAACATACACACAAATCAAAATATTGTCAATTATAATTTTATTGACCATGTAATATATTTTTATGCATAATTATTAAATAGGGTTATTTTCAATTTTAAATTAATTTAGATTAAAAAGTTAAATAAATATTTTTTTGAAAAAAACCTGACGTTTTTAAGTTTAGAATAATATGATATTATCTATTAAAGATAACTCATTTGTGGCTAATTCTCTATTAATAGATCGATCTAAATGATCAATTTATCTTTAATTTATCAAATAAAAAAGTACAGTTATTGTGAAAGAAGTGTACCTACCCCTGATATTAATAATGTTTACGGATAAATATAAGTATTTTGTTTATGAAATCAATATAATCAACCTAAATTGAGCAACTTTGTAATATTCCATTCAAATTCTACAATAATGGGGTTTAGGAATTGCATCTGTGAAGTAGAATTTTGAGAATGAAATTCAAATAATTTTATATTAGGATTAAGTACTTAAGATTCAATAAAAATGTTCAGAGGCCAAATTTCGAATTTTCAATACTGATATTGAATATTTTCAATATTGATAGACCAATTTTCTGCTGAATAAAAATGTTATGTTAACACTATATTACGGGTCTATCTTTTTATGAATTGGTATTAGGAGTAATGGTGTCTAAGAGATTTGTATTTGTGCGAAAATACACATAAAACCTATCCTACAAAAAGCACAAACGTCAACGTGCTTATTTCTAATGTCTCATTGATAACGCATACGAGAAGTTAGGCTTCATGTTTAAAAAACTGACAACAAATACAAAGCTTTTGGACAGTTTGTTACTACCAATTCATGAGAAGATTGACCCGTAACATAGTGCTACCATAAAATTAATACCACAGGAAATACATAGCTTTTTGCACGTTTGTTATTTATATGAAGATGGAGCACTAGCATAGTGTTACAAAACATTTATATTTAATCGGATAATGATCCATCAATATTTATAACAAATATTTAATAATTTGGTTTCAGTATTTAGTTTTCCAAAAAATTT
Source organism: Ctenocephalides felis (assembly GCF_003426905.1). Classification (NCBI taxonomy): domain Eukaryota; kingdom Metazoa; phylum Arthropoda; class Insecta; order Siphonaptera; family Pulicidae; genus Ctenocephalides; species Ctenocephalides felis. The sequence continues at coordinate 8,597,403 of NW_020537324.1, forward strand.
CAATATTAACAATAAAATACGATTATTATCCAACTTAATGTGAATATAAATAATAACAAATATTTCCGCAAACTATCAGCACTTTACTATAATCCCCTATCTCCATTTAGGAAGATTCTTAACTTTAGAACTCAATCAGCAGAAAAGAGCTTGATACTAACTTCCTTTCACAGTCCGACGATAATAAGAAGTATCCAGTGAAGCTCATCATACTTAAACCGATTCCCTGAATGCAAAAATCACGAAGCGAATAAAATTTGACGGCTTTTAGATTGCCTGGCGCTCTGCTAATCCCATTGTCGGTACCTTAGACTTCGCACGATCCCTACGATGGGGCCCGAGATATACCTTTCTAATGACGTACTCGGAAATGTTTATTAAATCATAAAATAGCGAAATTACGCGAGCAAGTTTAGCAGAATTTATCGATTGCGCGGAAATACCTTGTTGTTTAATGGCTAAGAGATTGTCTTTGTTTCATAAACTCGTCTTCGTGAAAGAATATAAGTATATAAAACAGCTGACAAACAGGTTATGAAAATTGAACAAACAAAGAGATTTGGAATTTTTCATGGATTCTGCGGTTTATTTATTACGTGACGCTCGCGGAGGATGTTTACATTGTATGATTTTAAAGTATCTTCTTCAGATTTTTCTGACGCAAATAGGTCACTTTTGACTGATATATTTAGTATACCAACAACAAGGTGGATCGTGATCTACCAACCACAGTTTTCTAGTCCAAACTTATCTTGGCCAGCTTGATATCAAGCCGTAGTGCTATCAGGTTATCACTGAAGATAATATATATCAAATATATTTTTGGCGCTAATAGATTACATTTTTACTAATATATTTAACGTACCAAGTGAGATTGTGGTCTATCAACCACTGTTTCCTGAGTATACCCATTTCAGCCACCTTGATATCAAGCAGTAGTACTATGTCACCACTTAAGATAGTATATCTCAAATATTAATTGAGTCTCGTGACAGTATTAATAGGCTATTCAAAATTTATGTAATATATTCTTTTTAGAAAGAGAATGATCAACCACTAGGTTGCCTTCTAGAAATGCTATTTTTGAGAAATTTATTTTGTTACATAATATTGTTATATTTCGTATTGTAGTTCTTCTTCAAATATATGAAAGAGCATTTACTGTACAATAATTTTACACAGAACTGCATATTATATATTTTAAATTGTGTAAATATATTGGAGAGCTTTTCCATAAATATTTTACGGTTGTGCTTCTATTAATATTTAGAGTTAATTTGGTTTTGCTAATTAGGCAATATCTTACAGTTCGATAATAATTTTATCAAAAACCAATATTTTTGAGACACTTTTTTATTCTATTTTATAAAATTTTATCATAGAAAATCATAGCATCTTCAATCTAATTTGGAGCTAATTTACTTCATATAATGTATATTTTATGGACAGTTAAATAATTTATAAAAAGTGCAATAATAGCACAATCAGAAGTTCAATTATATATAAAAATATAATTTGATTATACATATAAAATATAAATATAAAATTTAAACTTGATATAATATTTACCATCATATATTATTGATGTTCTGGATATTGGACTTTCATAAACAACAAATTAATGAATCGTTAAATTAGTCATTAAAAATTCATTTTTTAAATATGCATAGTTTTGAGTAATTAAAATTACAGATATCGATGTAAATTCATGCATTTATGAAAAACACGAGCACAAGGTTTTTATATTTATATAAAATATGTAGATATAGACTTTTTCATTTATTTATTTATTTATTTTAATTTCTCAAAACACTTCAATTTAAGAGAAGTTTGTGGCAAAATTGGTATAGCCTTACCTTTGCAACCCAAAGATTGCTCGTATCTTTTTTTTTGCAGAACCTGATATCAAGCAATTAAGCTTCAAGTTACGAGATTAATAAAAAAAAAGTAATTACTAACAAAATAATTGTCCATCTAATTTTCGAATCTGATATTAAACAGTGTCCATTCCATTTCCACTTCGACATATATATAAAATTACGTTTCCAAGTGAAAAAAGTCAAGTGAAAAATTTCAAATACCTTCAAAATATCTACAAATATAGAAGATAAAATTACGTAGCAAAGCCATTATATTTCCACGTGGTTACTAAATAGCCATCCTAACTATTTTGTAAGCCATTTGAATAATTCATCAACGAGCTCGTTGTTTACATTACTTTATTCCGGAACTTGTTCGAAATAATACGACGCTAATGAATTTTGAACTAGAAACTATGTAGTATTCAAAGGCATTGTACTAACAACATATATAAATTAGCCAGCCCAGTAGTTTTGACGACAATAGCAACTTTTCGAAAGCTCTACTTGAGTAATGTAAACAAACATGAATTACCGACCATGTTACCTATAAGCTACTTCACTTATTGAAAATTACGGATCGACGGACTCCAAACATAAGCTGAGCATTGTAAACCTAATTAGTAATATCTTATTAATGAAGTTACAACCGACTTTACTGGAAGAACCTATTTACTAATTCAATAGTCAAGCTTATTATTAATTTACGTCAGTCAGGTACGAGGAATGGGTTATATAGGAATACTGAAATTAACATGGACCAAAGATTTTAAAATTTTCATTTGCTTTTATGATTAATATCTAGTAATTTATTTATTTGTATGAAGCTTTTTAGTCAATTATTTTGCACGTTTGTTCATAACGTTTGAACAAATATCACTCGTAAAACACGATAAATTTATTGCATCCAAAGTTTGATTTCAATAGAAGCAATCATTCAAAAACAAAATTCTGCAAAATAATGAGTATTCATTCATCACAGTCCAAAACATTCGTTGTCCACACAAAATATATCTGAAAAAATAATTTGTATAAGCAACAAAAAATGGACTGATATATTGTTATTGTCAACTAGGCATTTTAGAGCTAAAATAATAAATAGTAAACTAGAGAAATATTAATTTTTGTACTTATCAAATATTTACTTAATTCGTGAAACTGAAAAATAGTTACAGAGCATTATAGATATTAAATAATTAAAAATTTTCCAAAATGTATAAGGATCCTAATTATGACATGCAAAATGTGATGTAATCAAATCAGATTCCAGTCATTTTCATCGGATAGTTATAAACATTTACAATATTTTTTTCTGAAAGAAATTTTGCTTAGATATTTATTCGTCATCAATAAGATACTATTTTATATATCACTAATTATATATAAGAAGAATAGTGTTAAATAATTTGTGATTTTATTACAGTTTAAGATACAAACTTCCCATTAATGTGTACAAATAATCTTAACTTCTACCAATCTATTCTTAATTTTTAATCAAATTTCAGTTAAAATAAATTATTTAGTGATAAATATTTAGATGCAATAATTTGAATATTGAGATATTTTGAATTGTCCTGGCTGTGGTAGTGTATATTGGGAGGTATGTTCTGGATCACCAGTACAACCAGGAATTGTAATGATAGGCTGGACCCGAGCGGTAAACAGTTGAATAGTTGTTGAAATATTATATTTGTGATGTGGACTCTCCTGAGTCCACTGGTAGTGTGATAGGCCTTTAGTACGAACAGCGATTGATAGTAATTTGTAAACACACTTCTTACTTTGAATGATACTTTTATTATTCACTATTTTACAATTAATATTTGTTGATAACCTGTTGGTTATCATATCAGCAAAGACTACATTTTACTGAATACTATGTCTGACTAACTCTATGTCTGTCTCCGAGTCTGACTCCAGGTTTGACTGCCTGTCTAACTTCTGTCTAACTCTTATATACTAATTTATTGTTTACAACCTATTTACAAAATCCAACAGTAAGCACTTCCGATGTCCGCGTAACCTACATATAACTAGCAACGCGTTTTGTAATTATTAAACAAAAATAATGATTCGAATTGTTATTACAGTTCAACCTCCCTCTTCAAAAGTTTTTCGTCCTCGGAAAACTATAAAAATTAAGAAAAAATTGAAAAAAATGAGTTCCATCTCTTCTTCCTTCGGCCCTTAAAAACTTTTGTCCTCAAAAGTGTCATTACTGTTAGAATATGTTTACAAATAATGTGCTCTGAAAAAAAAAATCTTATAATAATTATATTTTTATCTCTACATTAATAAATCTTTAATAACATACATATAAAAAAAAAATCAGCAGTTGAATACAAATTAGATGGTCGCTGATTATGTAAAGGCATCACTGAAATTTAAATGTTATTCCGGTAAAACAAAATATGTTTCGAACAACTTACCATAAATGATGCAAATAATTTTTTTTAAAAAAACTTTTATATCAATAGAGCATAAAAATCATAATATGAAAAATGTCTTTAAAATCTGCAAAAAAATATTAATGGCGTAAAGAATCTTGCATTTGATAATTTAAATCATAAATAGTAATTAATGAAAATTTAAATTTACGTTGTATTGTTAATACTTGATATATTCGAAATTTGCTAGGTAATCAAAATTGGATAAATGCTGCTTTGAAATATGAGAATTCGCTTATGTCAACAAACAGAATGACTTGCGTTGTTATTATTGTGTTTACACCTGGCGAGTTTTTTGTTTCTTCCGGTATTTATAATTAAACAATTTTGGTGCTTTTCTGAATATAATAAAATCGGGAATCTTTCTCTTCTTTACATGTGTTTGCGACGATATCAATTTTCTGCTGCTATGGTTTTGTAAATGTGCATATTTCTCCTTTGTGTTCAAATTCATATTCTTACGGTTGAACATATCTGTAATAGTGGCTATATTTTCATTTATTGACAATTTTCGTTGTGAAGGTAATTTTCTTATCATATTAACTTTATATTCCCTGGTTTCTTGATTATTTTCTTCTATAATTTCATCATTAATTTTTCTTCTTTTAATATTTCTTTTCTTTTTCTTTTTCTTCTTTATTTTAATGGGAATAGTTTTCATATATTCTGGTCCTTCATCATTAAGTATTCTTATTTCTTCTTGTTTATCATTAATTTCTTTCATGTCGTAAACCTCATCTTGGGTTTGTTCCATATCTTGTGCCACATATATGTTCAGATCCTTTTCTTCTTCGTATGAATTTGTTCGTATGGTTTGTTCCATATCTTCTGCCTCATATAGATTATTTTCTTCTTCGTATGAATTTGCACGTGTGGTTTGTTCCATATCTTCGGCCACATATAGATCCTTTTCTTCTTCGTATGAATTTGCAGCGATTGTCGTCAACTCTTCTATTTTGGTGTTGTGAGTCAAACTTTCTTCTTTGTATTCTTCTTGTTCTTCGGATTCTTCAGATTCTTCCTTAGTTGTTATGAATGCCTTGTATGTATCATCATATGTTTTTGTATATTTCAGATCTTTATTACTTTCGTAGTCCATTCTATCGTCATTTCCACCATTGTAGATTCTAAGTTTGTCATCTCTTTTCCGATTTGTAAGTTTTCGACATTGGTTAATGTGGTGTCCCCTTTTCTTGCAGTATCTGCAAGTGACGAATGGGTTATATTTTTTATCAGATCTGATGTTTAAATATTTTTCCTCCTTTGCAGCGATGTGCATAGCATCTTTCAAATTTTCCGGTTTGGCTGCTTTAACTATAATTTTCAAGTCCAATGGTAGGCCTCTAACAAAAACTGCCAAAGCCAAGGCACAATATGATGGATACGCTATTTCATTTTGTGTAAAATAGCATTCGTTGTTTATTAACGTAAGCAAACTCTCAAGTTTCTCTGCAAACTTCTCAATCGATTCCCCATTTTCTCTTGTTGTTGTTGCTAGCTCGTGATGTAACTCAGCGATGGACCTTCTATCTTTAAAACGTTTAATTAGAATAGGTTTGACATTCTTCCATAACTGATAATCAGCCCGTCTAATGCAATCAAAAGCTGTTCCACTTAATTTACAAATAACAATCTTCGATATAAATTTATACGTCTCAAAATCTACATCATCTAAAATTGAGTCTACAGTACTTAAAAATCTATAAAGGTCATCTGAATTGCCATTGAATTCGGGTATAGTGCTAAGTGCTAATTGAATTCTAAATTTATTTATTTCTATACTATTATCTTTACCTTTTCTAGCTTCTTCAAAAATGGGTTCCATCTTGAGATATGATTAAATTTTGATTTGCTTACTTGAATCCGATGAGATAGTTATGTCCAAGTTAGTCGTAGTCTCGCGTTCGTTCTAAAGTTCTCCGGTAGGCGCCACCATCCCTTAGTTTGTGCTGCGAATGATCGTTTGGTTTGTCGAGTTGTGGCAGCTTTGAACTCGATGTCTCCGTCAGAAAATTCTTCAGCGCTACGAGGGAAAAAACCGCTAAGCCACCATGAATTGTCCTGGCTGTGGTAGTGTATATTGGGAGGTATGTTCTGGATCACCAGTACAACCAGGAATTGTAATGATAGGCTGGACCCGAGCGGTAAACAGTTGAATAGTTGTTGAAATATTATATTTGTGATGTGGACTCTCCTGAGTCCACTGGTAGTGTGATAGGCCTTTAGTACGAACAGCGATTGATAGTAATTTGTAAACACACTTCTTACTTTGAATGATACTTTTATTATTCACTATTTTACAATTAATATTTGTTGATAACCTGTTGGTTATCATATCAGCAAAGACTACATTTTACTGAATACTATGTCTGACTAACTCTATGTCTGTCTCCGAGTCTTACTCCAGGTTTGACTGCCTGTCTAACTTTTGTCTAACTCTTATATACTAATTTATTGTTTACAACCTATTTACAAAATCTAACAGTAAGCACTTCCGATGTCCGCGTAACCTACATATAACTAGCAACGCGTTTTGTAATTATTAAACAAAAATAATGATTCGAATTGTTATTACAGTTCAATTTATTTGATTTAGGACGCTATTTTGATTGAAAATTTCCAAATTTATTTTATTGTGATCATCATTAGGTGTTGTATTTTTGTAAAATTTTTATAAAATCTCGGTTTATTGGTTGATAGAATTTAAGAAGAATATGTTTAAAACTTTATAATTGTTTTAATTCTTCTTGAATTTACTTAATAGACAGTTTCAACATAAGTATTAGTTTTTTGTGATTTTATTCATATTATAATTTTTCGTATTTTTTCCTAATTATGGAGTAGCTTTTAGAAGACATTAAAATAAATTTATCTTCTTAATCACTAATTGTAATTGACTAATGTAACACAGGTACTAATTTATATTGAAGAAAAAACTAATTTTTTATAGGATCTCCAATTATCAGTTACACTGGGCTTCTAAATTGCTTATCTTAGCAATTAAACTGGGTTTGTAGATAAAATTTGAGTGAACATCATTTAAATTTCAGCAAAATGATAGTATTTCTAGAACAACACCTCAATATACTTGATAATTTTATAGTAATTATAATTATATTATAAACTAGTGGTGCATGACATCGTGCCTTAAAACAAATTTCTGGAATTTTGTGGTTGATCCATGTTTATGAAATTGTCGGCGAAAATTTATATCCGAACACACACACGCACACACACACACTCACATAGAGACATGCATGCATCTATGCCAGAATGTTCAGAAACCCTTAAATCATAAAGATATATGAAAATTTTTTTTTTTTTTGTGATTACTATAGCCTAGTTACTACTATTGGCTTACATGCTTACAAACTGAGCTCAGTTGCTCAGTTATAAATTTGTTTTATATAGAGACATTTTATCAAAATATTGTACGTGCACAAGATGTAGGTACATGTGATTGTCATACGAGTATTTTTCTTCGAAGTATATCAAGAAATAGTTTTTCCTTTGCTATACAGAGTCGTATTCTTGATAGCTGTTCAAATAGTCAGCCCTGGCCAGAATGTTATACATCACATGAATATAAGCTTATATATCACTACATGCACACGGTTAATTTATTATTCCGCGCAATATACATATGCAAAGCAGTCGGAGTGCCTCATGCAGTAGTTTTTCACATGTCGTATCAGAACATATAAAAAGGTTTTATGTGTATATAGGTATGCAAATCCTGCATGTGTTCGGGGGGCACACGCAACCAGCCAACCGGGCTGGAAGCGCCGGGGCCCCCAGCGAAAGGCTCACACGTAGCGAAAAATAGAGTTATATTATGGTCGTTGCTGACTAATTATATTACACTTAAAACAGTTTCGAAATGTTCGAGGTTTCGCCAGAACAAATTCGATTAGAGGAGCCTCGGAAAAAAGAAGTAATCCAAAGGATGGCTGTAATTCTGTTTCATGCTTCTTTGCGTGAATGTTAATTTTGTTTATTGCATTGTAATGTAACTGCTATTTTTTGTTTAAGATGAAAATAACAAAATTCACAAAATAAGATACATTTTAGTCTTTTGGAATCAAACTGGGATTGCATGTTTCAATTCAATTTAATAATAAAACTAATACAAATATATTTTTTAATATTTTTGTTTGCTTTTTTGAATTACTCTCTGTCGTTATAAAGAGCAAACTATATTCAGTAATTTTGATGGAAAATTATATTTGGAAAATAAATGTTACCGAGTGGTAATCCGTTGGTTGCTCCATACACATGCAGCTTATAGAACTGATGCAAAAATTCAAAATAACCTATAAAATTAATAGTAAAATTGTAAGTTAGTGCATGGAGCATAATAGAATAATACAAGTCTATTGAAACACTTTTTAGGTTGATATATAGCTTGCAAATTTTAAATATATGTATACGAACATTTCCATATGCATTTCATCAACATTTTATAAATAGCTATGTGTATATTTTCACAACATTAAAAAATATTCTGAAGATGATCTCGATTACTATTTGACGATAAAACCAAATAGAATATATTGAAACATTTTTTACGATGTAAATCATGCAAATACTAAATATATGTGTAAGAACATTTTCATAATCGTTTGATCAACATTTTTACAAATAACTATATCCATTTTCACACCATTGTAAAGTATGTATTATGAAGATGATTTTTATTATCATTTGACAATAAAACGAATTCAAATATATTGAAACATTTTTCGAGGTTGATGTAAAACTAGCAAATAATAAATATATGTATACGAACATTTCCATGTACGTTTATATATACGATTATATATTTTTATATATATACGTTTATAATATTTCATCAACATTTTAAAATATTATGAATACAATCTCTAATAATATTTGTGACACTTTTTGTCAGTCTCATAATACCTTAATAGAGTAGGGCTACTAGGGCTTAGTAGAGTAGGGCTAAGGCTTTGTCAGTCTACATTAATAGAGTAGGGCTTCCGTTTTGACACTGATAATTTATATTGTAAAAACCAAACCAATTATGTTACAACAAACTACATAATATATATGAAACAAACAACTGTTCGACTATGCACATAAAATTTATTATTGTAGAAATTTGTTTTTTTTATTATTTTTTAAGAATTTGTCATCTGGTCCCGTTAATCTTATACGTGAGTATTGTTCACACCTTTGCCTGAGTAAAGGTTTAGTTGTTCTTATTTACCCCACCCAGATGTAAGCTATTATAGAGGTTATATAAAAATATCTGTTGAATCTAACTTAAAATTAATACTACATCTTTTAAAGTGATTTAATAACGTACACTTAAAATATATTAAAATGTCGTGAATAAACAATTAAATGAACTAACAACGATATAAAATAATTTTGTTATAGATTTCCAAACATTGACGTTTATCTCCTGATAGCAACTTTGAGTGATTCAAGACAATTGTTGATTCCACATCTTTTTTCTCCACTTTAGTATATACAATTATAACAATGTTGTCCACAGTTTCTTGAAAGCGATTATTTTTCGAGATTTTAAACTTCTCAAGTTTGCAAGGTGCTATTTACTTTTGAGCTGGATTGAATTTTCACATTTATTCCAACATGTACGCACAAACATGTTTCTTCTCGTAGCATGTGGATATTTTAACATTTAATGGTAAAATCATGCAATATATCTACACAGTACTGCGCGCAACCCATTCTTTGAATGGAGTCAAAGATTTATTTCCATAAACCGCTTCGGGAATAAAATTGTTAGGACGTTTGCCAGAACGTTAATAAACCCTGTCGAATTTAAAGTTTATTGTATCGAATTTGAATTGAGTTATTTAACAGATGATTATTACCTGCACTGATTATTAAATAATAGGGCCAAACTACTCAATAATTAGTAACTAGTTATACACACGTGCAAATATTGAACTATAAAAATTATTGTCTATTTATAATTGTTAAGTTTTTAAAAATAGACCTTTTTCTTAAGTATTTTTATGCATTTCTATGAATGGTTATTTTTAAAATTATATGGTTTTCGTGTCGATTGCATTAGCCATTAATTATTATAAACGATTTGCTTATTGCTTTCAATTTGTGCAGGAAATTTTATTTTTGATCACTGCTCACTTAACCAGAAGCTATTAATTATTAAGTAAAATTTTTAGCATATTCTGTAGAGTGTAATTGTAGGATAGTCAAGATATTTGATACATTCACTGCCCTGTCTCTATTTTAATGAGTTTTTTTTTTAATTAATATTTACTAAAATATTTTATACCTTTACTAAGTTGGTTCAATGAATTAAATTGTTTATGAAGCTCATGCAATAAAAAATAGAGACAAGTACCAAGTCGCTGTAATAAGAAAACAATTAAATCCAAATTACGTTATTGTATTTTTAACTACACTACAAATTGCAGTGTTTAAGTAGTGGACATGAAGATTTAACGATATGTTTATCGTTTAATATACTTAAAACACAGTTCACTATTCATTAACTCCCAAAATACTCACTACAAATGCTATAAAAATTTCTAAGCCTATCTTATCATTTAAATTTAGACATTTATTGATAATATTAGATATAAAATTATTACTGCATTTTCTATATCTGAGTTTTTCATCTATCAAAAGTCTTTGTAAACGATTTTATATACTTGATCAAATTTGGCATATTATCAAAAATATGAAATGTATTGTGTGTTCGGTGCTGTCGAAATTGGATTTGATGTTTGAAGGGCAACCAACGTCGTGCACGTGATTCTATGATGTATAAACTCGGAAAATATTGGAATTAGATAAAAAAAATATAACATATATATATATATATATATATATATATATATGTGTGTGTATATATATATGTGTGTGTCTACTGTGGTGTTGTGCTTATTTTTTTTTTTGCCGGAACGCTAAAATTTAAAATCCGGTTAAAAAAATTATAATTAACTCTATTATATACAGCTAGTCTATAAATTAAATTGCACAAGTATGAGGAAATCATTGAGTACATATTTTATATTTTTAGTAACATTAATTATATTTATTGTGGTATTATTTGTATTCACTAATACTTACAGGTATTTATTATGATATAAAAGTACTCAAGATTTATTACAATACTTTATAAGACTTAACCTAATAATACGATAGATAGCCTATTACCTATCTTACTATACTATATTATTGTATATCATATTTAGATATCTATTATCTTCTATCATACCGTGAGATACCTATACCTTCATTAACTTATTATATACCTACATACCTTTTACTTCTTATAAATAATACTGTCTAATTTATATATTCACCCATATTATATAGGTTTACCGTACGGCCTATGTATTTGTAGGTAGATATCTATTATCAATCATACCGTGAGATACCTACGCCGTCATTAACTTATTATATACCTACATACCCCTTTTACTACTTATAAATCTTACTTTCTACTACACCTATATTATATAGGTTTACCTTACGCCCTATGTATTATCTCTACCTATCTATTGTCTATACCGGGATTTGAACCCGGGACTTCCGCGTGGCGGTCGCGCACCTTAACCACTACCCTATCGGGTTCCCCCACTAATAATATAATATGAGACGCACTGTTGTTCCGCGGTTCATTTTATAATTAATTAGGTAATTAATACTGAGGTGGCGCGACGACACGCGGAAAATACACGATTGATAGTAGCGTTACGGTGGTCTAGTGGATAAGGTCGTCGCCTGCCACGCGGCAGACCCGGGTTCGATTCCCGGTAAGGTATAATATAGCGTGTAAGGAAAATTGTAGGTAATAGGATATATAGTAGATATAGGTTAGGTGTATTCGGTATGTAGGGATTGGAGAGTATATGATGAAATATAGCGTATAGTATAGATGTGAGGCGTGTAGTATAGAATGCAACGCATAGGCATACGTAAGGCTATAAAAATACACGGATAGGAACCTATGATGTAGGTGTTAGCGTATAAAAAATGCGAATAAATATAAGATTTAATTTATAAATATTATTCTTTCTATAAGAATTTTTATCTCGGTATTAAATATCTAAAATATCCAAATTATCCTTTAAGGCATCGATTACACCTTACTGCTGCCTTTGCCGTTATCACTTCATAGAAAATTCATTATTAATTTTAAACGATTGTGTGCACTGTGCGACAATAGACATAGAACTATAAATTTTATTAAATGTTTGAGTAACTTGTGCGAGCTGATTTTGTTAAGATGTTCTTAGTCTCGCAACTTACTGAATTCTAAAAATTCTAAATTTAAAAATATAATATAAAAATTATTATACCACTGTCTGAAAGGGATGGCAATTTATAAATATACAGACTAATACATACAGAATTTGGAATTTTTCTATAATCCGTAATATTGAGAAAAAAATTTTGAAAAAAAGTACTAAAGTGTGTTGACAAGTTTTATTAAGAGTTAGCACATTTGATCAGGATTGTAAAATTGTAAAACACTTAGTAATTTTATTATTGAAAATTTTTGCGTAAAAATATAAAAACCAAACATTGAGATAACTTATGCTGGTACATTTCGTTCACGTTTAGTATAAAAACTTCGTTTAATTAAATGTTGAGAAATATTTCTTGAACTTCATCAGAATCAATTTTTGCAACGAATCTCGAACAATTTAATTTGAATTTAACTTATCTCAGTGATGTATTTAATAATTTCAAATTTAGTCGCCAGTTCGCTATGCAAAATGTTTGCAGAATTTATGACATCATCAAAGCAAACGATTGCCTGGTTGTGTTAGTTATTAGTTGAAACGATTAGCGACCGTTAATCTGAACAGCACATCAATTCTCAATGAGCAAATATTTGCTTCAGCGGCCAAATTGTTTAGATTATATCAATGGCATGTGGAAATTTGTCCGGATGTTTGGAGAAACATTCTACAGTAGACTAAAATATGTAGGAAAAGTTAACTATGATAAGTATTTAATGTAATTCTAAAAACCTGATTTTAAATTTACATTAAAATTAAATTATGATCCAATATTATGCATTTTAAAATAACATATGAAGCGCATAATTTTGTTTATGCAATTTGATCCATAATATTTTGAAATAATTATATACAATTGCAAATTGTGCCAATCGTAAAGCTATGTAAATATTCGGTTTACATAAAATATTTTAATTCGTGTCAAAAAATGCATAGTCTGTGTCATTCCAAAATTATTTGCACAACTGTGTGATTTAATATTGTTCAGCATTGACGATGCATAATGTTTGTATTATTCAAAACGGCGTGATCCATTTCCAAAAGCAGATATCGGAATACAGCTGATTGGAACATTACATATGAACAATTGAAATTTATATATCTGCCTGCATGCAAACGTAACAGATTTACGACTTGATGCGATGTTTATCTAGAATTTCTGTTATTAGTGGAAACACAATTAGTCGGTTTTATATCGGTAGGACAAACTAGGCAAATAGATATTAGTGACAGGCGGAATATCTAATAAATAATACAGCACCATCAGATACATCCTACAGACTACTTGCTCAATTGCATAAAATGTGGCATTTTTCCTCCACATAAGTTGTATGTTTTACCTGAAATATGTAAATACCACTTAAGAATAATTAATATTTATTTCTAGGCAAAAACATGAATATCTCCTTTTGTAAGTATTGAATTTTATTTCTATTATTATTTTTCGTCATTCAACGTTTTCCTATAAATAATCGAGTGTATAAAACAAGAGAAACGGAATAGACTTTAAGTACAACACGGAAACGAGCTCTTCCTGATCTTTTTCTAAAGAATTGTTAGGACCAACATCATTCTTCTACCTCCATTATTGTAGATTTACATCCGGACTCAATTGGAAATTCTATCAGTTAGTATATTTACGGGATGCGAACGTATAATACATGGTGAGGACCCTTTGCGCTCGTAACAGAGTTCGATTTATTGTCTACGGCTTTTTACTTTTACTATATATAGTAAATATATATATATATATATATATATATATATATATATATATACAAATGTATTCTGAATGGATAAATAGATATTAATTTGGAAATATGAACAAAACTCTTTTTTGCACTAATTTATTAAATAATAATTTTCATAAACATTTCGACACTAGATTTGTCTCATCATATATATCCGTTACAAATATATCGAATATATCCGTATATCGAACGACTTGTAACGGATAACACATAATGCTAATTTGGGTTTCCATGTTTTAAATTTTAAATTATAACACACTGATGATGAGACAAACCTAGTCTCGAAACGTTTGTGAAAATTATTATTTAATTATTTAGTGAAAAAAAGAGTGTTGTTTGTTCATATTTCCAAATTAATACACGCACACACACACACACACATATATATATATATATATATATATATATATATAAGGGTGTTCCTTTATATGGAGATTTTAAATTTTCTTGCTTCCAAGGGCTCAAATGGTTCCAAATTGATAAAAAACAATTCTCTGAAAGTTTAAGATCCTAATATTGTCTTTTAGATAGTGCGCAATTTAACCAAAAATGTTACAAATGTTTTTAGATATAATTTAACGAACAAAAATGAGTTTTATTCAAAATTTGTCGATAAGTTATACCTAAAAAATTTTGTTTTTAATTTTCAACTTTTTTTCCATGCTATTTCCATACAAAGTTTGATTGAATTGCACACTATCTAAAACTTAATATTAAAAGCTAAGGACCTTCAGAGAATTGTTTTTTATGAATTTGGAACCCTTGGGAGCAAGGAAATTCAATAATGTCCATATTAAGGACCACCCTAATATATATACATACATATTATTATTTGGTTATTTAGTTTAGAGCGTGGAGCCATCAACCTCGCAAGCCTCCAGAATTTGAATTTATCATTTTTAAATTTTTGACAAGATTTTAGTGAACTTGCAAAAAAATATCAAGGTGATTGAATATATTTTGTAATAATTTGTAAAAATTTCAGAAAATTTACAGGACTTGATGATAAACATTTTTTAATTTATTGCATTTTATATATTCAGTGAAAAATCTTTACTCTGCTTAAGGGGGGCGTCAAAAAAATTGATACGGGTCTTGCCAAAGCACGCTTCGCTCTTAGTTCGATATTATATTTTATTTAGGAGCCTACATTATTTCAATCTACTTTCACTATTCATTTGTCCCAAATGTTTCAGAATACTGAACTAACTAATTCATAAAACAAAGTGTAATTAAATCAAACGATGTTATCAATCAGAAACAAAAGACACCATGGCACTCTCAAAAGTTCATTTCTTGAAGAATCTTTAACGTCAATTTCTTGCCCTCCAGGACAAAACAGACTTTTGTTCAAACTTTACCTTCTAGTTCGTTTTTTACATTTTTTATTATACGACTCTGTAGTTGTTCCTTTGGTCGATGATGTGTCTGTGAGCTAACACGTACTCGTGCATTCGCCACGGGTTACATATGATGACTACATTTTTCTACGGGAAATAAATGATCACCAAAGCAGCGCAGAATGTGCATCCGGATGTACCGAAATAAGACCGAAAAATACTAGTTTGACAAAGACAAGTGTACAATGAAAATGTTGAAGTATTTTACTGCCAAAGGGACGTGTTTTTTTGTTTTTGAAACGTGTCCTCTGATTGAGAGAACATAGACAGGAGTCATACTCGTAAGTTGTTGTTTTGGTTTCAGTGAACCTTTTGAATTCGTCCACTATTTTTTTATATATTCAATCGATTATATAATGCTCTCTACGTAAAGTTTTACTTAAATACTGTAGCAATGCCATAGAGAAATTTGGTAAAACACTTTAGACTACATCTTGAAAATTGTTGGGAGCTTATCTGGTCCTTAATATACTATAAAGCTTGGGAGATATGCAACTTAATCTGATTCTATTGATTATATATGATTCAACATTTCTTAACAGGTACTATTTTTTCTATATTTTTCTCAAAATTATATGGTAATACTTAACTAGCACCTTTAATTACAAAAAAAATACTTATCTAATACTATTGTAAAATTAAATTGTATTGCAAGAGCTAAGAAAATTTATTCGACCAATAAAATGCGGCAACTAGTATAAAATTATTCATGTACTTAAACAGAGTGAATGTTTAAAGTTTAAAACTACTGTAACTTGTATATTGAACCTCGGAAGAGGTCGAGTTTGGTATAAATCTGTTAGCACCGTCTTAAGAATTGGCCAACGAAGAAATGAGACAGGTTGAGAAAATATCAGTAGAGTTTTTTGCTATGTTTTCCGAGCCGACGCGAAAATCGTAAATACAACATGAGGTCGAAATGAAATGTCGGCCGTTACAAACACGATTTTCCAAACGAGATATAAGTTCATATATTTGCGCTTTTGTATTGTACAGGACGTAGTTATAATAGGATTATTGCTACAAATATTTTATGAAATCAATTTATTTCTTTTATTCTTTTTGGTACACATTTGTTGTATTTAGATACACGGTATTTATGCGCTGAAACAATATTTACAACAGATAAAATTGTTCTCCGGAAATGATTTTTTGGATCGTATTGTTATGAAAAATATTAACTAGGCAAATAATAATACTTTTATTAATTATATAAAATGATATACAATTTCCTAAATAATTTGCAGAGAATATATGTTAAAAATCTTTGATAGCTTAATACTGTTGATCATATTAAATTTTTCGGATAAGTATAATAATAAGTAATTATATAATATCGTTATTTTGAATTTTAATTTAATTGGATTTGTAATTTATAATAACAGTATCTAATGAATGATTTAAACTCAAAAAGTTTTTAAACGAAGAAAAGTAGCACATTGCGCACTGTTTCAATTCCAACACGTTCTTTACGGATAATGTAAAATGTTTGAATTTTATTCTCGTACTCTATTGGTGTGTTTAGCTGCGTTTTCGTATTCCGTTGCTCTAGGAACAAATCGCATGTGTTTCGCGATGGATTGGAAATAAATTGACGTAAACCCGGATCCCGTAGATTTATTGTTCATCGCATTCTATATGGGACGAGAAAACTAGCAGCGAGCAAAATGAAAAATAATACATCCGAAACACCTTATCGTCTTCGTCGACATTGTTGTTTAGGTTTCAGAAAATATAATACGTATTACGATGCTGTAAGCTCCAACGTAAGCCACAAAGTCTGAACATCAATTAAGAAAAAGAACGAAGGATTCTTTCGTATGAAGACGCGATGACTAATCGGCCTTGCCATGCTGCTTTGTTACATGACGTATCAACAAAGGAAAACGTATTAATTCTTTCGATAAAAGAGAAAAGGATATTTTCACATAATGACGTGGGGGCTTACATCCAATTAGTGTTATAAATAAAGACAATATTTCACGCACATGTACCAGAAAGTCTCGTATACGAAAGAATCCGGTGGAGACGCCATGTGAGACTTAATTTTTGCTTCGATTTTTGACAACAAAATTAGAAATGTTATGTGCCTGCTTATATGTATGTATAAGTGTGTGTGAGTCAAAATCGCATCTTTGTAATTAGTAGATTTTCTTTCAAAATTTTATGGCTTATTCACTAGATTAAAGTTTTTACTTAACGCTATTACAAAGTCTATTACACATGTAGAGATAGGCAAATCAGTGTAATTAATTATCTAAAACACACATTCAAAGCTCGAATCTTAAGTCTAAAATTAGAGCATCCATCTAGTAACCACATCAAACATTTACCATCGCTAATATCAGCGTGTGTTATGCGATGTCTCGCCCGAATCTTTGGAACTCAAAGAAATAAGTACGTCATTTGCATGCTAGTCATGTTTTATTCAACAATCGCTCATTCAACTTAAGATATTTCGAGCTCGTGTCGATTTATCTTCTTCGACAAACAAAATACGAACTAGATGCAGTGATGTTGTTGTCAGAACTACTGACCACAAACTGGTTAGTTGATGATAAATACCTAGCTTTCAACTAATTGGGAAACAATCACGGGAATAGACTTAGGAATATTTAACAGTTGGCTCTCAAAGAATTGTAATTATTTTAAATATGTAATATACGAGCAGTATGATAAATTTGTTAGAATTTATTTAACATCAAACGCCTTGGTTTAAAATATCAATTGCTCTCTGATAAAGATTTAATATATTTTGGTGATACTAGCCATAGTTAATAAAATACTTTGAGATTTGAAAATGTCTGTTAATATTATATGATAAACTCGTATAATAGTGTGTATGTATGCATATCTAAATGTATATATGTGTAGCTATATATATATACATAAGGACTGAGAAAGGGATATAGGTAGTTACCAAACAAAGTACCTGTATCGGCATTTGGCAACATGAAGGAACCCATAATCACATATATATTAATCAAACATCACTTATCATGACCTAGGTATGTTCTTGATTACATCTTGTACATGTAGTAATATAATATATGGTTAAATAGCACACATGATAACTACGGGCTCTATCGCGATAATTCCACATCGTGAGGCTGACGATATATCCTATCGTGGAAAATTTGATTAGGCTCATGAGCAATTATTAGATTTATCTTAATAGTCTTAGTCGTGTATTACGTCTATCTAAGTGTAGTCGGTGTAGTGATAGTTAAAATTAGCAGCCATGACTTATTTTTACATTGATTTCTTTGTCGACGATGGGTTGAATATTTTTTTCAAGAAAAATTAATAAAACTTAGTGAGTCTTAAATACAGTCTAATTTATTTTGAATTTTATCTTATACGTAATGCAAAGTTATGTATTAGTATTTTTCAGGCAATAGATCACATAATCAGTAATTATCACAATACTCGGGAATATAGGACATTTTTATCCCCGATCTTGATAGACTTTCTAGATATATTGACTAGAAAAATTAAAATTTTACTGAAAATTTCAAAATTGTAAATTTAGATTTATCAGATGTGTGAATGTCTGACAATCAAATTTAAAAGTTGTGGTGACAACCATACGGATCCCACTTGATCTAGTTCACATAATCCCGTAGAAGCTTATCTCTACAAATTTAGTTTCAAAACGGCCGGTTGATGTTGAAGGTCGGATGGGGTAATAATAGAAGTTAATGTTCTAGTAGATAAAAGCATAACCATTGCAATAATAAATTGTATGCCAATTCAGGTTTTTTTGCAATCTATAAATAATGTGTAAAAATCATCAATATAAGTTGCCTTGTTTCAAAAAAAATCTCCAATTTGACTACAAATATGAGCTCAATTTCGATTAGTTTGGGCTGGAAAATTTTAGTGCTTCACTATCTAAGTGTTACATCTTACAGTATGATGTTTTACCATGTAATCCGTAGCCAATCAGTAAGATGACGAGATTAGGAGAAAAGACGACGCCCCTACACCGAAAATCGTAGTGATGTAGCAATTTGAAGATATCTGCATTACCAACCGCATTGAGATAACGTTTGTAGGAAATACACCCAAACATACTGATGAATCCGTTTATAAATCAGGGCTGGTTTTGCAAAAAATAGGGATTCATCAATGGTATACAAAATAGTTTTTGAGACTTTACCTTTACGCTCACATTTGCGCACAAAATCATATCAAAGTACAAAAAATTCATAACGTAAAATAATTATTTTACTTAGTATCTATCTATATTGCAATTAAGCAATGCCTGAATAAAATTCACACTAAGTGTTGCAAATACATATTTATAAAACAGGGTTGATTTTGAATTTCTCTACATTACATTCCCATTTGTCCTGTAACATTACTTCAAACTGAGAACTACAAAAGCTCAATAAAGTTTTTATAAAAAGTTCAAAATGCAAAAACAAATGTATAAGCAATTATAGTAGACAAGTAATAAAAATAAAATTATAGGTATTAGTAGTGTAATGTTATACAAATACAATAAAATGTTCAAACAATATATACGAAGAGTTACACAGAATCATTCCTTATTTACAGGCTAAAATTATCCAATATTTGCCTAAAAATTGCATGATAGCCTCAACTGGGAGTTATAGGAAATTTTGTTATCGATATTGTACAATGTTACTTATTATTATTGTACAATTATTACATCTCTTCACGTAATTATTTATGTATATGCTAGAAAATGACTTGCGTTTAAATTTTATCATACAAAATTTATTCCATACAAAAATCATCAAAACTATACATCCTACCAAGCATACCCGGAACGTAAATTCAATTCGAAGAATGTTTAATATTTTATTTTTGCATATCTTCCCAATGATGCGACATATTTTTCCTTACATATATTTTCATAAAACATCAAATAACAATAATGGTCTACACTCTACAGCCACCTTTATCAACCCTAGTTCAAGAACTACCCTTCAAAAGATTGCGTGTTTGTTCCCAAACGCACAACCCCTACGACATATGAGGTTTATAAGTGATATAAGCCCTTGGGTTATACATATAAGCTACACTTTTTTAAGTCAAATCTCGTGAGAAATGTATCTCGTATGCAGATGGAATGTCTGCCAAAGATATCAAAGATAAAAAGAACTGTATATTTAGAGAAATATTCATAAGAAAACATATTGTACATGTCGCTCATATTGTTGGGCTCTTGTATGGTAAATTATAAAACTATAAGCATATGGATTTTCGTATCTGATATAATGGAAAATGTTGTATATATAATTTTCTGCTATTGTTTCGGAACATCAAAAAGCAAATATGTAGCTGTTTACAAGAGAACATGTATGCAAATTAGTTACTACATACATATTACTCCTCCCGATAATTATAGTGGAGCATACTACTAGTTTGATTTATATATGATTTAAATACTTGGTTTAAATATATGTATGACATAATCATTGTGCATGTCTAAATGTCCGATCGTGTATAATATTCGGTTGGCTGTCGTGGTTCATGTCTAAACTAGGCGTAAGTGGCGTTTGGCCAAAAGGCAAAATGCAAAAACTTCTCAATATGCATTATAAATTAAAATAGAGCATTATCTCAATGTCAATTATACATTATCTCGATGAATGACTAAAAATTGTAGTTGAATAGTTCTATATCTACCTATAACTATCTTTTATCAATCTTAGTTACATGAGACCATTAAATTTCCAGGAGGTGTGGTCCGCCTGGACATTAGTGCAGTCATGTCTCCTTTGCTGGCAATCGTGCTGCTGAGCACGCTGGTTGCACCCACCATTGGAGAAGACGAGAAAAAATCACAAGGTAAGGTGTACTTTGTCAGTGGCTAGATTTAATAAAAATGGTAATCAAAAATGGTCCTACAACTTACAGCGTTAATTCGAAAATCAGATTTTACACTATTAAAAATAAAAACTAGTGGGGCGCATGGCATCGTATCTTAAGGCAAATAGCTGGAACTTTCCGTACCAAAAATTATCATTTTTTTTAAAACATTAACATTTTTTTTAAAAAAATTACTCTGAAAAAATTAGATTTTTGAGAAACTATAAATTTTTGACAAAAGTTTACTTTTTTTTGAAATAAGACTTTTTGAAGAAAAATTTATTTTGAAATATTTTGGAAATTCTGAACTTTTTAACAAAGCAATAGTACTGCTTTAACTGCATAGAGTAGTATAAAAATCTATGTCAATCCGTTGTTCATTTGGAAAATTAGTACAATCGTTTCAGTAACTTTTTTATAAAACAATCTATATGTAATCGTATCCCAAAAATTCCAATTATTTTAATTTCCGTAACGAATTCCACCACATATCATCGGTTTTCGATTAAATCGAATATTAAAATCTAATCCCGGCGACCAATTGAATGCGACCTTCATCGGAGTCTGACAGTGATTTATCCGCAAAATCCCTTTAATATTAGTTACCTTGGATTTCAAACGATATGTGCGTTCGAATAAACATATATTTATATAAAGATAGGTACAGGTTTTAACGCCAACATACGGAGCTATATTAATATTTTATGTGGTATATAGATTTTCGACGTTTCTGGCATTTTTATAACGTTGAATATATAGGTACACATATCGCGCTTATACGTACCCCATATGTAAATATCTACAGTGCCGATATTTGACGATAAATCACATATATTATTTCTGTACGGTTTGTCGTTTCCAATTTAAGTATGAGTCCAAATGTGCTCGTACATATAAATATTTACTGCGTCTATTGATAAATATAGACACAGACTTCTTTAATATTTGACTGAAAACATCTTGGCTAAATATAATTTTCCAATACACGTGTTTTGCAATTGCAGTATCCATCAGGGAAATTAGGTAATTTATTTAGTAATATTGTACTGTGATTGCAATTTGTATGTAGGAAGCAAAGTGATCTATTTTTACTTCATTCAAGGTAAAAACGGCCAGAAAACCACAAAAATTATAAGATTTTAATTATCATGCGAAAGTATTACTAGATCAGAGAGTTTCTCGTTTTTTTTAAATTTCTTCACTGTTTGCCTTTTGATCGCAAATTTTTACTTTAGATGCAGACAACTTTGTACCTGTGTAATTGAAGTAATGGTTTTCAAATTGTGTTGGAAAAAAGTCTACAAAATAAAAAAAAATTGTCTGTAATGGGTGCGATGCTTATGTTTTCTCATGTAGTTTTTACTGCTGAACACGAATCTGAAGTCAAAATTGAGGGTCCAATGGAAAATATTGAAAAAAAATTAAAAACTACCAAATTTAATACTGCTTTTTCTACCTTAAGTGATCTATTAAGTGTTTTTTGCAGATAAGCCAGGGGTAAGGGAGAAGAAATATGATTGCAAATTACTGCTGAATTAAACAAAAAAAAACTCAACTGATCCTTTAATTCAAACCTAGGGCTAGAAAATGACAGAAATGATAAGATTTTTTTATCATGCAGCAAAATTACTATATCAAAACTTTTATCGCTTTAAAAAATCAATTACTACCGGTGACTATTGAGTATTCACTTAAATGATCTATTAAGTTTTTTTATAAGATACAAAATTATTTTGCCAACACATTTTCAGACATTCAATTTGCAAACATGGTTGCAGATTACTAAGGGCAATGGAGAGGAAATATGTTTGTAAATTACTACTGAATTATACAAAAAAACTTAATAGATCATTTAATTTAAACACAATAGTCATTTAAGGTAAAAAGGGCCAGGAAACTACAGAAATGATAAGATTTTAACTATTATGCAGTGGAATTACTACTATATCAAATTATTTTTTTTAAATCAATTACTATCAGTGACTATTGAGTATTCACTTAGAAGATCAATTAAGTTTTTTTATAGGATTAGAAGTATTTTGCTAACACATTTTTAGACAATAAATTTGCAAACATGATTGCAGATTACCAAGGGCAATGCGGAGAAAATTTTTTTGCAAATTGCTGCTGAATTATACAAAAATACTCAATAGATCACTTAATTGAAACTCAATAATCATTTAAGGTAAAAAGAGCCAAGAAACGATAGAAACTATAATATTTTGATTATCATGCAAAGGAATTACTATATCAAAGCTTGTATTTTTTTAATCAATTACTATCAGTGACTATTGAGTATACACTTAAACGTATTAAGACCTATTAAGTTTTTTTATGGGGTACAGAAGTATTTTACCAACACATTTTCAAACATGCTAATTGCTCAAACATGTTTGTAGGCAATGGGGACGAAATATATTAGTAGAATTGAAATAGAAATAGAATTGAAACCCAATAGTCATTCAAGGTAAAAAAGGCCAGGCCAAACTACAGAAATTATATGATATTGATTATTATACAAAAGAATTTCTAGATCGGGGACTTTGTCGTTTTTTAATAATTTTTTTTCAATTTTTTGCTACATGACCCCTAATGTTGACATAATATTGGTATTGAACGTATACAACGGTGAAAACTAAATTCGAAAACATATGCCGCACATCCAATATTACTTTTTTTAATAAAAAGAAATGTTTCTGACTATACATAAGAACAAATTGTGTTAGAAGTGATTGACATTATTGTGATTCATTTTATATCTGTTTATTTTTGAATGTGTTTTGGTAAATGTTAGATAATGAACAAACGGGTGGCCCATTTAGTGGTCCTAGTGATCTAGTGATTCTTTGGTTTAGATATTTCTGTAAAGAAAACATATAAAGTATTGTACATCGTTAGAAAGGTCTCAAAATTCTTAGTTTTTTTTCATATATCGCAACTTTGAATTCCGCACGGTGTGGCCTACAGGCAAGTTGCTATCGATAAATTTCAATTTTTAAATGTGCCACTCTATATAACGAATTATATGCAAAAATACTTGTGATCTCTTAAACTAGGTAATTTGTCTGGCAGAGATGCAGTACTTGAGGAAAAGTACATCACTTATTTTTCCCAATATCCATTACCCAACTAAAATAAAAAAATATCCTTTACATCGAGATAAAATACAATCAAGGTAATCCCGTTTTAATTTCCGTAGCTCCATAATCTTTCTTCCTTATATCGGTGTGATGAGAAGATTCCAATAAAATATATTCATACGAACGAACAGTGACACAGATATTAGTATTCCATCGCACTCAACGTCGAGCGAGGGCTTTTAATTTACAAGCGGTTTTCAGAGAATGCGTATCCGAGTTTAATTTATTCCTTTTACCTACGGATTTCTGATACGGATCGCGCGCTACTCTGACAGCGAAACTCTCGACTGTGCCAGGTGTAAGGTGTAAGGGAGGACCATGGGAGGACCATGGGAGGACCATGGGAGGACCATTATGTCGATCGCTATAAATTAGCACGCATCACGAACGTGCGGTTTAAAGTTTAGATGAAAACGGAAATAAAATTAAGTTCACTACCTGTAAAGCAATAGTAATGGACAGAGAAAGGTGTAAGAACAAAATTCTTCGGATCTAATACAATTTCTATCTAACTTTTTTGTTTAATTCCATGAATAATAATCGTATTGTCATGTTTTTTATGAGGTATTATAATGTTATTCCTCATATCACGTCATCATTATAAGGCAACGCAGTGGTTTTCTATTGTCTTCATAATGAGATTATTGTAAATATATTTCTGATGGTGATGCGATATATATAATATATATATATATATATATATATATATATATATACTTGCATATATATATATATATGCAAGTATGTATCAACCCTCCGTTAACACGGCCCTCTGAAACACGGTTTCTATACTACACAGAGTCAAAAACCCGACATTCCTCCGTTAACACGGACTCCATATAACACTAATCTCGCTCAACAGGCACGAGTTTATTTCGCGCAACCTATGAATAAATCTGATAATATTCATTACAACAATTTTTTTCGTTGCTTTTTTTTCATCTTTATTCATTATGGTTTAGTTTATTTACATTAGTTGATTATCTATGTGAAAACTGATATGTAAAACTAAGAATTAACTAGTGTAACCGCCTAAAAAAAGGTGATTTTTGGGAATTTATATTAAAAAAACTATTTAATCATTTCAAAATTTAAGGAATATATTTATACATGTTTTAAAAATACACAGTAAAATTTTTGAAGAAAAAAATTAAATATTTTTTAAGTTATCGTTGATCCCCAACGGCGCGACAAAAAAAAGGCCCTTCGCTGCTGCAGTGATTCCGGCCTTTTACGTGGATGAAATTTAAAAATAAAAATTTTCATTAAACTAGATAATATTGTCTGTAAAATTAACTACGATAAAGAAAAAAAATCAAGAATTGACAAAATGACGGCATTTTTTAAAAAAAGTCGGATTTTACCCAAAATTTTGGTCGTTGTTGGACTGCCAAAATTCGATTTTTGATCCGATCAAAAAATAGATAGTTCATTTTCCAGAGAACTGTATATATGTAAAATCCGATCAAAAAATAGATAGTTCATTTTCCAGAGAACTGTAAATATGTAAAAAAAATTGATAGTTATCGGATTATTTGTTTTTGAGTAATCGCTGTAGCAAATTCGGAAAATACTGTTTCTAGAAAAACGCGTTTAAAGATTAAATAATCGTTATACTATATAATATATACTCTTTAAATGGCTGTAACTTAAAAACTATTTAAGATATCATTTAAAATTTTCGTATGTTATTTTTTAAGGTATAACCTATCGAAATATGGAAAAATTGAAAAATCGATTTTTTGAAAATTTTACACAAGTTGTGCCTCTTAATATCCATAACATTTTACTAATATAATTTGATTGTAGTAAAAAATTATATTCGTAGTACAAAGAGTCGCAAACATGTATCCTTTATACCATGTAGTTCTTTATGAGACGCATTATTATGGAAAGATATTGACTACATTACATTTTGATAATAGTTTCAGATTATTTCAAAATATTATTTAAAATGATCATTTAATATTAAATTTTGTTATTAAAGCGTACATTTATGGCGCTTACGTTTACAGAATATGGTTTTTTACGATTTAAAATAAAGTCATATCAATTTAATTATAAAAATCCTTGACTGTATGCCTTCTTTTCAAAATCATTTATTTCTAAAACGCATCATAGCTCAATGATTAGATAGCTTTCATTTTATTACGACGAGTTTTGCTAATAACTCACTAATGTGCTATCAATGATACATACTATCCCACTTTATGAAAAAAAAATTAAATTCTCATTTATAAGCACTATCAATCATTCATACATCATTCTACAGATTCTAACTTAAAATATAGTCAAACTATATTAGCAAATTCTAAAACAGTTTGTTTGTAATGATCAAGCATTTTTAATATTATGCTTTTTTGTCAGCATAATATACACACATCATAATAATCTATATATTCTATACTGTCCATATTGATAAAATATAGTAAAAATTCCAAATTTATTTCATAGAAACAAAGTAAAAGTTCAAATATAATCACAATTGTGTAAGAAAATTATGGGTTTTGTAAGCAGATAATGAAAATATCAAGCAACACATTTGATACTTAATTTCTTTGATTTCTGTAACTGTTCCAAAATTCTATTAAATGTTCACCACCCCTGATATATCAGCAATGTTCTGCCCACGTTCTGTTATAACGACCCTGTGTCGTCATACAGCTGACATCATATCATGTCTATATTGCATTAGTTATATACTTATATGATGTGGTTTTGTATGATATCTGGCATGTCATTCACACTTACGGGGATAAAGAAGCTTTGCAATGAGTAAATTAAATATGATACTACGTGTATGGCATAGGTGGCTTAAATTATTCAGCTCATAATTGGTATATATATATATATATATATATATATATATATATTAGTGTGGTCCTTAACAAGGACATTTTCAAATTTCTTTGCTTCCAAGGGACGCAAGTATTTACTTAATGACATATGTTAATAACAACTAGCTAATAAGTAACTTTTAATTAGTGTGCACTCTATCTAAATGTATATATTAAGAGCTAATACTGTTAGAGATTCATTTTTTAATAATTTGGAAGCATTTGCGCTCTTGGAATAAACATAGTGATTTATTGGAGACAATGTCTCATTATTAATTTAGCTACATATGCTTCAATATGCGTCTTGTTGTCTATTACTAATTAAGTGTATCATAATAATCGCTCTTCTGTCTCTTATCAAAAGCGTGGGCCAAAATCCTCCGTTCAGCCTAAATTTGATTCGATCAAGTTTCTCTGATTGTTTGCACGAACATAAAGCTCCCAGATCCGTTTGTTCCTGTACACGTGACATTCTGTTATGCCAATGGACAATTATAGGCTCAAACAATAGTCACCACGGACCATTATTCCAACAAAGAGAAACCGAACATATACGACGACTTAATTATAAATCCTCCTGGATATTCCTGATGTACATGATTAGAGCTAGTGATATGTACAGCATTTGATACTCGTAGTTTAATACGTAGTAAATCGATTCAATCTTATAAAGTATTTGTCAATATCTTGATTTTGTTGATTAAATCGATTAATAATCACTTACAAAAAAATATTCGATTTTAATTTGTTTTCCATGATTACTAAGTATGCGTTAATGGTATTATTTCAATACATTAGTCGCATACCATCAATCAAAGCTCTGTATTTTTTATACCATAATTGCAGATGTTAAAAATAGTCGACCCAGAAAGGTTTACAACTAAATGCAATCTGATATAAAACATATATTAGATGTATCATGATCACGCGAAACTTCAATAATGAATAGCCAACTATTCAGTTATATTCGACCTCATATTAAAACTATTGACACGTTTGTGCCAACCTTGATAACTTTTTATAAATAGGAAAACATGGTTCTATTTCCGAACCTTATTGGTGTAAGTAGATGGCGCAAGTAAACTACATTTGTCAGAATCAGACAAAATTTAGTCTCAGGCAATCCCGAAAGAAAAAGATTTGATATAAAGGCTATTCATGAGCGTTTTATGTGGACTCGCTTTTATTCTAAATAGTTTTCCTATGACTATGATGTATTATAGATTTTTTTAAAAATTATTTTGTTTTTGCAAGAAATATTTATACGCTGATTGGAATACTGTGCTTTTACTCTCACTGATTGGAGAATTTAAAAAATTATGCATGATCTTTTATATTTGCAATTTTCTGCTGCAAAATCATCTGTTCACTAGAATAATTTATATACTCCAATTGAAAATTATCATGACTAGGCTATGTTAGCATGTACAAAATTACACATAAGGGCAGTGCTACATATATTTTTTGTAAACAACCATAATTTAAATTTATATTCTGAATATTTTTTAAACAGTTTCAAGTAGTGCAAATGTTTCACGTTGTTAGATTTTTATTTCTTATGGCATAGTTTTTGCGAATGAGTTATCATAGGCAAACTTAAAAGAAAAGAACCATATTTATTTTAAACGTTTTAAGTTTTTCATTGTTTTGCTCATGCATAATTTAAAAACTTTTCTGTTTTCTTGATAATTCGAAAACGTAATTAGCATCTAAATGAGTCTACTTCCACTGCGACCTAGAAAATGTTCTACCAAACATGCAAACTAGATTACTGTAATACTATTAATATTTGTGTATTGAAAATCATACGCTCATAGAATAATTTAGTTTGTGATAACATTCTATTGTAAATCAAAACAATATTAACTATTCATATTAAAACTCGCTTCACAGAGAGCTTTGTGACATTTACAATTGTCAAATAAATATTCAAGCGTCGCATTCCATTATAAACTGCAAAGTCTCTTCAACTGTTCTTTGCTGGAAGTCAAAAATTTGAACGGTTGCAATTACTTCTGAGAGTAATGGTTTGACTTCAAATTCCAAGTATTTTTGGAGGTCTATTTTAATTAAAAATATTTTGAATAAGGCAAATTAAAAATAATCTACTAACTGAATAAGAGTTGCACCCTAAAGCAACAATTGTGAGAAATAAAAAATTGTCACAAATAGATTATCATTCTTATAAAAATCGGGTAAAATTGAAATATCACAAATTTTGCCAAAACCTAATCAGCACAATTTTACCTTAAAATTAGTTATAATTTGCCAATATCATAGTGTCTATAATAATGAATTAAATTAACGTATTCAAATACACTGCAAGGCATTTTTGGTGTTTTGATAAAATATTACTCATCGGTTCAGCATCAATTTTTTTTGTAGTATGGTAAATATATAAATACGTTTTTCATTATCAACTTATATCTCAATATTCTAACAATTATTTGATTGTAATATTTTCTACTATGGTTTGAAAACCCAAATCATCTGACCATTCACAAAATGCAAAACATGTCACGAAATCAGTTCGTGAATCATGATTTAAACGAATTCCATTAGATTTTATACGGTATGTAATTTGCAGTTAAAAACCGTTAAATATGCCAGCTTTATTATCGCAATATACAATTTAAATGCTGCGCTTTAACGCAGCAGCGACGTCGCATTCACATTATTGAATAGTTCATGAATCGTAATTGACGGAACTACATTGCATGAATTTCGAAATAAAACAGAAAAATCATACGTTTTTTAAATAAATGCATAAGCTTATACATATTTAAGCATTTTACGATATTTTTCTCATAAAAGGATAATGTTGATAAAACCTTTCTGTACGAGGATAAATTAAAAAATGAGTCCGTATTCTAGCTCGCATTTTGTGTTTCAACTTTTTTTTGGCTTTAATAGAACGTTTAACTGTTTTATTTAGTGCCAAGAATTTAGCTGAAAACATCACAACCCAAAATTTCGTCCACCTCTTGGAGTGAATAAAAGTTAGGATCTGCTAAGAGATAATTTAGGAATGTTTTAATGCATGAAATCGTAATAGTATTATAATTTGTGGTTGCTTTCCCACGATTTCGTGCTCGACATATGCACATACCGACAATTGTTAGGAATTGATTAAAAATTTCAAAGTGAAATTAACTAATCCTATAACTTTATGTGACAAATTGGCCATCCCGAACACTTTGGTTGATACTGGAAAAATTTGCAAATAAGCCTGTTTGCACCAAGTTAATTTGACAAAATTTCTATTGCTTCTCGAATCAATAATTATACGTAACGAAATATTTTCCTTTTTCTTAGTAACTTTTACTACTACTGTCACCAATATGGTAGTATGATGTGCGAGCATGTTTTTATTAAATACGCATGAAACCGTACTATTTGATTTCGATTTAGAAAGATTATTTTGATTCGCATTCGCAAGATTCTTACCAGTATGCAATAACGTTGTTTGTTACATAATAAACAGGGTTTATTCGATCGACATGTAGTGGTTATTCAAACAATTGTCGCGTAGATTTAATTTCTGAAATAGGGATCACCCATCAAGTATACTCAATTCTAGAAATTTTGAACAGGCAAACACTCTGTATTGTTCTCGACACACAAAGCATTTGTTGATGTATTTAATTTTCAACAAAAATTTTAAAAATATCAAACATCTATTTTTTCAAAATTCTAAAAACAAATCATTTTAAGAACTTTAATTTTTGGTACGGCTAGTTCCAGCAATTTGCCTTAAGGCACAATGCCACGCACCACCAGTTAATGTAATACTTACCCGAAGTATATATGTATAAATTCTATATTTCAACCTCTTAATTGTTTTATTTAATAGCACCCTTAAGATAACAGCAGCGTTTGTCTTGCGCACGGGAGCGTGTCATCTCCATCCCGAGCGCGGCAATGCGTTTGAAGCCCTCGCTTCAGATCGCTTTCTTAACAAAATAATACATGAGGCATTATAAAACGCTCGAAACAGCAATTTTCCGAAAGCTTTGTCAGCAAAGACAAGAGACCACGCCTGATGTTTGTCTGTTGTATTTGTCATTTGGGAGGGCGGTCGGGCGAACGCGCGAGTGCGTGAATCTTGACGCAGTGAAGCGACATAACCCATTGCTTGTTTACCGCAACAAAATAAAGCGGTGGAGCAGCTCTCTGCGGGCAGGAAGGCCTCGAATAATATTTGCGGTTTCAGGGCCGCGTATTCTGTGGAAATTGTTCGGAACATGAGGATCATGTGCGTAGTTTAGTTTTCGGGGCATTTAGACAATGATAAGTGGGACCACGCACTGATTTTAACATAGAGTAATATACGATGAATCTCTGCTAAAATATTTTAGATATCACGTTGTGTGCGAATTGTAATACCTACGTTTCAAGCAGTGGTGTTGTGCTAATATTTTTTTTGCCGGAACGCTAAAATTTAAAATCCGGTTCAAAAAATTTGATATATTTCGATAAGAACTCACAAACCTAATATATTGACTTCTTATATAATTAACTCTATTATATACAGCTAGTCTATACATTAAATTGTAAAAATATGAGGGAATCATTGAGTACATAATTTATATTCTTTAATAACATTAACTATATTTATTGTGGTATTATTTGTATTCATTAATACTTACAGGTATTTATTATGATATAAAAGTACTCAAGATTTATTACAATACTTTATAAGACTTAACCTAATAATATGATAGATAATCTATTACGTATCATACTATATTATATTATTGTATATCATATATAGATATCTATTATCTTCTATCATACCGTGAGATACCTATACCTTCATTAACTTATTATATACCTACATACCTTTTACTTCTTATAAATAATACTGTCTAATTTATATATTCACCCATATTATATAGGTTTACCGTACGGCCTATGTATTTTTTTTTATTATCTCTACCTATCTATTGTCAAAACCGGGATTTGAACCCAAGACCTCCGCGTGGCAGTCGCGCGCCTTAACCACTACCCTATCGGATATCCCCACCAATAATATAATATGGGACGCACTGTTATTACCGCGGGTCATTTTCTAATTAATTAGATAATTAATACTAAGGTGCCGCGACGACACGCGAAAAAAGTCGGTTGATTGTAGCGTTACTGTGGTGTAGGGGTTAAGGTCGCCGCGTTTCACGCGGCGGACCCGGGTTCGATTCTCGGTAGGGTTAATGTAGTGTGTAAGGGAAATTATAGGTAATAGGATATATAGTAGATATAGGTTAGGTGTATTCGGTATACAATGTAGGGATTTGAGAGTATATGATGAAATATAGCGTATGGTATATATGTAAGACGTGTAGTATAGAATGCAACGTATAGGCATACGTAAGGCTATCAAAATACACGAGTAGGAACCTATGATGTAGGTGTTAGCGTATAAGAAATGCAAAAGAATATAAGATTTAATTTATAAATATTATTTTTTCTTTAATAATTTTTATCTCGGTATTAAATACCTAAAATATCCAAAATATCCGTTAAAGCATCGATTACACCTTACTGCTGCCTTTGCCGTTATCACTTCATAGAAAATTAATTACTGCACTTTTAAACGATTGTGTGCATTGTGCGACAATAGACATAAAACTATAAATTTTATTAAATGTTTGAGTAACTTGTGCGAGCTGATTTTCTTAAGATGTTCTTAGTCTCGCAACATACTGAATTCTAAAAATTCTAAATTTAAAAATATAACATAAAAATTATTATACCGCTGTCAAGAAAGAAAGGCAATTTATAAATATACAGACTAATACATACAGATTTTGGAATTTTTCTATAATCCGTAATATTGAGAAAGTTTGCATTAGACCTAAAAAGGGATGCTTATTTACCTAAGCTATGGAAATATATATGGAAATATTATATGATTTGCACATGCATCCTGTGCTCACTTAAACTAAACAATGATCATAATATATTTAACGAATTTTTAACAGTATTTACAAGTTACATTCAAATCACCCAAAGCAAGTGGGTTAAAGTCGTGTAATTTTTTAATTAGAAAGAGATTCTAGAAAGAGATTTAGAATATTTGTAACATTCATCTCGAGAAAGTTGTTTGATGGTTCTGGTAGCTTGAAAAGGAGATGACGACAGGCCAAACGTTACTTTCCAAACGCCCTTCATAAGGACCAACATGCAAAATTTTATTATATTTTTTGTACAAATATCAAAATTAATTCTTAACTATAATCATTAACCAATTGTAGGTGTATTTGTTCTTATATTTTTATTTTCATTTTTGCTTAAATATTGATATTGATATTGATTATTTTAATATTCTAATTTCAAATAAAATTTTAATAAATCTTAAACATAATCCTGTTCTGTGACTTGCTTGATTGCTTATTTTTTATAATGATTTTTTAAAAACTAACCCAAAAATTGGCTAATTTCATTATTAAAATTTATCGATTAATGATTATTTTCAGTATATTTTAGTAAAAAAAATTGAAAAAAATACTGCTACTAGTATTCTAATATACTCAAATCATTGAATTATTAAATTATTAATTCAAATAATATAGATTTTTTTTACTTTTCTATAGTTTCGTTCTTGATTATTTCAAGTAGGAATTATTAAATTTTGTTAGACAGAGATATTATCAAATTTTTTTGTAATGAGTATTATCAATTACTGTTCCTGAATTCATATAAACAAGCCTCCACATTTACTCTTTTTCATAAAATTAACTCAATTCAGCAATTCATTCACAAAATTTGTCCAGTACTTTTTTGTAATTCTCATTAATTGCCAGTTCTATAAACTGCTTTTATTTTTTTTAAAGGTTTGATTGGTTCATTTTATTATTCAAATTTATATATTACTGATTATATTGAGTAAATTTCAGCAAAAAATCAAAAATAAATACTTGAAAAAATTGCTCTACACGGTGTATTTAATATTATAAAATACTTAAGTAATTGAGTCATTTAATATATAAACTCAGTAAATAATTTATAAATATTCAGTATTTTTTGTTATACTTATTTTTTTAACTTATATTAAAACTTAGCAGTCATATGAGCTACTCGATTGCCTAAAATCCTCTTTTACAATTCTTTTTGCAAAGGTAATCTTATGATTGGCTCATTATTAGAAATTGTCGAAAACTAATTATATTCAGTAACAAAAACAAAAGTTATTACTGGGAAAAAAAGTCAATGGCGTGGTCCTACTTGTAAAACACTCAAATCTCATTTAATCAGATTTAATCATAGCCTTTATAAACTCAGTAAATCATTAATATTCTTGTTATTCTCATTTCTTGAGGTTTTATTAAGACTAAATGGATTAATTGTGACGGGCTCAATTTTTAACATTTTTTTAATAATGCTTCTATAAAAGGTAGCCTAACGGCTTCAATCACTATTGGAATTGATCAATTACTGATTATACTACTACAGAATTTTTTAGTATGAAAAAAGCCAACAAGTATTAACAATGCAGTTACATAACTTTGAATATTGTATGAAATAAAACACAATATGAAATATTTCTTTACTAAAATATCGACAGAGAGTAATAAAGTTATTTAATTCTAAATGTAATTTATGAGTGTGCTTATGATTCTAGTATTTTATAATACATCAAATTGGAAAAAATATTACTTAAATATATATATATATATATATATATATATATATATATATAACATTTTGTTACTGAGGGGTTGATTTTTTTTACTTTTGCATAGTTTGGTTTTGGTTCTTGATTATTTCAAGTAGGAGTTATCAAATTTTGTTAGATTATCACTTTTTTATCTTATAATGAGTGATATCAATTACTGTTCCTGAATTCATATAAACAAGTCTTCACATTTATTCTTTTTCATAAAAATAACTCAATTCACTATTGTCATCCAGAGCGTTCATTTTTCTATTTCTCAGCCCCGGCTTCCGTTCTGCAAGCCAGCTAGCTCGTTCCATGATTAATATCAGCGGAATAATGAGCCATGAAATTGCTTACAGGGATCAAATTACTTTAATTAAATATATTTATTATATGCATGATGGTACCTAAAAGGGTGGACGCGTTCCCATGTGTAAGTATGCGTTGCTGATCTGCACATGAAATTTGTTGATGCTCGTTAAAATTTTGCGCTACAATTTAATATTTTGTTCATGATAGATGTGAGAAATGTGGGAAAATTTATAATATACACATCAAACAGTTGTTTAATTAAAATCTGTGCGAAGTTGTAGTTTCAAGGTTGATCATTATCAGTATACTGCAAACGCATTACTAAATTACTAAAAGGTTTAAAAATGTATTGAATTAGGGACTAGTCGTAAAAGTTTTTTTTTAATTGTTGGACCTTGAGAATTACTGACTATATTTCTACGAAATAAAAATGAATAGATGCTATACCTATTACTCTACTGCATCCAATAAAATTAATCGTTCTTTATTTAAAAATTAATCATTTTCTGAGAAAAGTGTGGTTTCAAAATTTACCCCGTGTTTGGTGCTAGTTGTAACATATATCGAGGCACAAAGTAACAATAAAAAATCGACAATTATGCCTTTGATAATTAATATTTTGTTTATGTTTAAGCAAATTGACATGTTGCTAAGTAATTCTTTTATAACTACAATTAGTACAAATAAATGATATCGTGTCTTCTATAATACAATTTAAATGAGCTCATATCTTACAAATTATACATTATTTATTTGTTTATTTATTTATTTATTTATTTATTATACTCAATCATCTTAAGTTGAATCTGTATATAGTTGTTGTATGATACAATTAGCCCCAAGGTTTCATTTCAACTAACCCCAGATGTGATTTTCTTACATTAATCAAGACTATTTGAATAATTTAGAAATCACAAAAATTCTTACACATAATCAAAGATTATTAAATTTGAAATGTAGCTAGTGGTGTATGGCATCGTGCTTTAAGGCAAATTCCTGGAACTTTCTGTACGAAAATTATATATAAGGACAAAAAGCAGTAATTAATAAAATTGATAAATGATTTACAACGATTGTTTTATACATTTTCAAATAGAAAATTATAATCACTATATATTTTATTGTTCATAAAATATACTGTGAGGATCATATATCTCGAAGCACTTTAGAAAGTTTACATTAGCAGGAGGTGAATGAATGAATTCATCTAAGGATATATTTCTTACGATTAGAATAACGCATTCGAAATTAAAATTTATATTTGAAGTATAAAACTTTGCATATTTTTGAAAATTTTGAATTTTTTTTCGGAAAATTTGGAACTTGCTTAAACCGTAAAAACTTTAAAAATTAAAATTCTTGGTACGGAAGCCAACAAAAAAATTAGTACTCATTTTTAGAAACTTCATCAAATATCTGATAATTTTATGTGCATACGTCTAATGTTCATTTTTGACCACCAAATATCATTTTTTTTACTTTTTTCTCTGTATCTCCAAAACAGCTAGACCTGCAAACGTAAAGATATGCAAAAATTTTCATTTTCGATTTTTTTGCGATTACTATAACACACCCTACGGGAAGTTAGTAAGATATGTAAGAATTAAACTTATTCGATAATAAAAAATGCAAACCGAAACTTTATCATAGCACAATTTTCCCTTAACTCTGTTTTATTCAGCAATCAGAAATACATAAGGATTCCTATAAGCTAAATTGACAATATTTGAGAACGATGTCTAAGAAGAACTCCAGTGAGATCTTCTTGGTTTAACAATTGATAAGTTAATGTTATATTGAAGCTAATCTAAGACTAAATCTAAAGGTCATTGACCTGCAGTAGCTTTGAGAGCAATATTAAGCAGGACGATTTTATATATCCAATTGAGAAAAAAAATTATATCGTTTAAGATGTTATTGAAAAACTCTTCTTACTACTTACCACTCTTACAATAAGCCTCTAGCTCTCCTACACAAACCAGCAGAAGAAATTTGACTCACTTCGCTTTGCTGTAGATAAAACATTTATATTTATATGCTTTCAGAATGTATTTAGTAATATAAAAAGACAGTCTCTTTTCAGTCTTCTACATCCCTTATTTTTTCTCAAACCTTCTTTACCCTGCTACTTTATTTCATGTACTCTCCCCGGTCAGCTGCTGATCACGTACAGACACACATCTAGTTGTCATTCCGCGGCAATCCGCCTTTTGTAAAACTTACGTCTCGTTACATTCGTCTCTTGTTTCGGAAACTAACATTGTAAGTTCCGGTTGCAACGCCGGGCACAGTGAGGTTCCGTTTCTTCGACCTCGGGCGCCCTAGATACGCCAGACTAATGATAAATTGGCTGAGATCTGAATTTTATGCGAGAAAAATGTATGATGTAATTATGATAATTAATTTTAATTGGAAAAATGCAATTTATTACTGACAATATTTTTAATATTTTTTTTTTCATCTACCAAAATTTATAACAATTTGTTAGGTGGTTAAGTTAATAAATGACAAGTCATTATTCCTGACTGAAACTGATCCAAATGAAAATAAAATCCTTAGAATAACATATTTTTTTCAATATTTTGTTTATTATATCTTAACATCTATCTTAACATTTTATATATATATATATATATATATATATATTCGTTTTTCAATTATTCATACTTTCTTCTTTCTTTTTTTTCTCTATGTCACCTACATCTTATTTCATTAACAGCTTAGAAATAACTTTTTATACATAATCTTTCACATTTCGTCAACATTTGATTACTCATAAAATGCAAGTAATTTTTGATCTACTTGTTATATCTATTGGACACTATTTCAGAAACAAATGGAAATGCAAAAATGGAGTTTTTCAACCGCCACATATTTTCTTCTGGCTTGTATATGATACTTATCAATAGATTACATATGTATTTGTTTTCTCTATAATTTTTATTACCAATTAATCGCGTAAAAAATAATTAAAAATTTTCAGAGGGGTTGTTCACGAATTTAGAAAGGAGTCTGTGATATTTGCACTCATATCAAATTTAACTTCATCCCCGAATTCAAATTGTTTTTCTGATTTCGAACTAATAATCGATTATGAAGAAATCCCTCCTAAATTCATCTTCTCCAAATTGCAATTTCTTTATAATAAAGTATTTATATAGTACCACATAAACCACAAAAATATACGTGTAATGGAAATAATTGAGATCCAGACTTAACAATTTCTGGGAAATAAAACCAAATTCAACAATATATAATTAGAGCAAATGTATGTGTAAAAACTATGAAAGTTAAAAACAAAATAGAAGGATTCTTGCCTAAGTATAGATAAAACAATCCAGTGTAATTATTGATTGATTTCTATTAAAAATACCATAAACATATAACAATAACATGTTCCTTGATGGATAATTGTTTTTTACATGTTTATTTCGCTCAACACTGTCAAATTTAGTTTTTAAAATTTTTCCGAATGAGGAAATTGAGACTCATCATTTCATTTAAAGGTGTTCTACATTCAACATCACTCAAATTGTGTACTAGTGTAAATAGTAATTTAAAAAAGATTAATTATTATTTTTAACTAAACGGAAAATATTAGTATAGATTATTAAAATATTGGAACTTTCGAAATGTAGACGTGGGTACAGGACAACTTTTGTCGGGTCAGCTAGTATATATATATATATATATGTATGTATGTATATATGTATATATCTTGAATTTTGATTTTCAGCCAATCGTCGAAGTAAAACTGATCCAAATAAAAATAAAAACCTATGATTTACATATTTTTTTCAAATTTTTGTTTATTACACCTCAACAACTTTATTTATATATATACCTGTTTTTCAATCATTCATTATTTTTCTATATCACCTACATTTAATTTTATTTTTATTTTGACGATTGGCTGAAAATCAATATTCAAGATATGTCTCAATGTCGAATAAAAATATCTAAATCTTATATATATATATATATATATATATAAATATATATGTGTGTGTGTATGTGTATTTGTGTCTGAGAGTCAAAATTTGGCCTTTCTATTAAGTTTTCTCGAAAGCGGCTTTACAAAGAATCGCATTTATTAGTTTTGTAAGACGATTGTCTAAGGCGATTCTTCAAAATCAGAAAATAAGTGAAAGTTTTTTTCACAATTTTGCGAAAAAACATGTGCGGATTTTGAAAGATATGGTTGCGGTTTACTTTTTGGTCAAGATTAGTCGGGTAAGATTTGCACACGTTTTATATCAAGCTTGTGAATTGTATTATCCGTAATTCCTGACTAATAAATTTTTGCAGCATGTTAATACATCAACACTTACATGATTACAATAATCATCAAACCAACTATTTACATTATCAATTACTTATTAGCATTACATCGAACTATCGAGAAGCTGTACAAACTTTCTCTGACGACTGCAGCCGGAATGCAACTCAAGCAAATGCACGTGCCTGGCTTCGCCGTCGTTTGTTTTCCCGATTCCTATTGGATTCGGAGTTTCGCATAAACCCCGTCCGGAAACTAATTAAAAACAGATTAGAGCCGTTGTCCGCGGAACTGCGTCCAGCACACACACCCAGATAAACACAATTGGCAAATACGTACTAGTGTGCACCTACATGATCATCCAGTAATAATAATATGTCGACTATATTGGTTTTCCGTTTTCGAGTGTATTTGCCTTTGCCTATGCAAGCTGGCATTTATGTATCGAATGTATCAAAATTGAACATGATTATAACTATTACTGGCAAACAGTTGCTAAAATCACACAACAGGATTGTTGATACTTTATTATAAGTATTCATATTATTAACATTAAAATTACACCAACTTCTACTACATTTCCTTGGGAACATTTTTATACATTCCGATATATAAAAATAAATAAAACGACTTTGAATTTGATATTTTATTCTTTAGCAATAAGTAGAAAATTTGAGACATTTTTTTGGTTTTTGTATATGGAACTAGATAAAATTTACTACATTTCCTTGGGAACAGTTGTATACATTTCGATATAAAAGTTTTGAATGAAACGACTTTGAATTTGATATTTTATTCTTTAGGAATAAATAGAAAATTCGGGACATTTTTTTGGTTTTCGATAAATAACTCACAAATCATATAAAAGCACTACTTTTGTTAGGTAGGGTGAAACTAGATAAAATTTACTACAATTCCGTGGCAGCAGTTATATATACTCCGATACAAAAGTTTTGAATGACACGACTTTGAATTTGATTTTTCATTCTTTATATTCATATTTATAAATAGAAATTTCGGGACATTTTTTTAGTTTTTGCCAAATAACTCACAAATCATATGGAAGAACTACTTTTTTGTTAGACAGGGTAAAACTAGATAAAATGTACTACAATTCCAAGCCAACAGTTATATATAAACTCCGATATAAAAGTTTTGAATAAAACGTCTTTGAACTCGATTTTTCATTCTTTAGGAATAAATAGAAATAACTCAAAAATTTCATATGGAACCATCACTTTTTAGTAAGATTCGGTGAAACTAGATAAAAATTACTACATTTCTTTAGGAACATTTTTATGCACTCGGATATAAAAGTTTTGAATAGAACGCGTAAATATAATTTTATCCATCATTCACTGATCCTTGATGTTTGATGAACATTTATAATTGAACCACATGTCATAGGCATTGATATTTTAAAATGTTCCTTAAGATCATTAGTTGTATCCTGATTCAAATTTTAATCAAATCTCACAAATTCAACAATTAATTAAAAAGAAATAGTTGAAACTAACAAACCAGGTGGTTTTTAATTTTGTTCGAACTATCAGAAAAAGAATGTCACTGCCCTATCATCTATGCTATCTCAGTGTTTCCATATGAAGAAAGTGCAGTCTTACAGAACGTGCTTCCTTTCAGAGTTGCAAATTCCACAAACTCAATCCTCCACTTCACATATTTGAATAAAGTTTTACATATGACCAAAGTTATATCAGTGGCGCGTATGTAAAATAGATCAATTCTCTCTTTTAGTCTTGCATTAAACGCCATTAACGCTCAAATTCTCAACTCAGCTTTCGCGCTTTCGTCGTAGTGAAACTATGCAACGTGTGCATAGCAAACCGTCGTGCCAAAGCTTCGGAAAACTTGAAACAGGGTAAAGGAAAACTTGGACTTATTTTGCGTTAACTTATAACTCGCGGACTGTAAACCTGTTATTATGCATGCAAACCGCATTCCGCAGAGATGTGCTCTGCAGGTGCGGTATATTGTAATGTAATACTTTTTCTTGAATATAAATGTTTCATTATTGTTTATCTTATAAAGTTCTAATAAAACTCATTAAATGCCAATTTTCAAAAAAAAAAAAAATGGGTCAATATTTTACTCAAACAACTGTCAAAAAGCGATGTATTTGTTTGCAACGAAGAATTCTACACATAAAACCTAACCTAAAATGCACAAAGCTCAAATAACAATTTTATCATGCAACTTTGTGATATCTTATTGATACACATACGTAGTGTTGTTTTTTATGTGCAAACCTTCAGGTTTCAACTTCCCCCATTAGTTTTATTTCAAATTTTGCGAGTTGTTACATTAACTACTTCAGTTAGCATTAGTATTTTAACTGAACCTATAAAAACTAGTTGGTATTGGTATTTTACCTTGAGGCAAGTTACATGAACTTCCCGATATATGAAAATAAATCGACTTAATCAATAAAAAAAAAAATTTATGAGTGATTAAAAGTATTCCGAGTGGATTTATAAAACATAATTGAAAACGAACAAACTCGTCAACTTGGAATATTTTCTAATTGTAAGAAAATTTTCAAAAATCAACAATTTTCTATAATTAAACCAGTTTCCGTAGAACTTTAATGCTTTAGTATATTTATTAAGACCAAGTACTCCATTGTTATACCAAGTAAATCGTCTAATTTTAATTTGAACAAACGTCAAGAAAACTACTCATTTTCTCAAACTTTGATGAATTTTTAAAATTAAGTTACTTGTCGTAAGACCGCAATATTTCAGAATGACGAATTTTTAAAGTTAAACAAGTTGTCGTAGGGCCGTAATATTTTAGTATGATCTAGAAGACTGTGGTATCTATCGTCAAAAAATAATAATAAAAATTGTCGAAATTTTTTTTAACACTTTATTACAAGGAAACGGCCCGGCCGATCTCTACCAAAAACTAATCAGCACGATTCCCAACCAATATTTTCGAACGGTTTTTGAATTTTCAAAATCGATTCAGAATTGAAGGCTAAAACGTGGACGATAAATTTTTCACTTTTCTGCGATTTACAAGAAACGGCTCGAGCGATCGTAGCGCAAAATTGACAAACGATAGTCCTCATCGAGATACATCGAATGCCTTTTAAATTTTTGAAATCGGTCCAGCCATTTTTGAGAAAACGTCGATTTACGACAAAAAATCTGTTCACATATACACACACACATACTTTTTCCAAATTTAGTCTCATTCGATTCAGAATGGCTTGAAACGTCGAGAAAACATAAAATTAGCAAATCGGATTTTTTGATGAAAACATAAACTTCTCCTTCGGGAAGTTAATTATGCAACTTCAATATTTCCATTATAGACCTTATATTACATTGTAGTATAATGATATGATTTACATACATAATGCAAAAATTCTCATTAACGCTATAATAGTGAATATTGCTGCTAATTTCAATTGCCGTTATCTTTGTGAAACATTCCGCATATAGTAGAACTGTTCACACTATTTTAAACTACACCAAGTAAATAAACACGGCTGTAAAATATCACTGGCAATTTAATAAAGTAAACGGTTTTGTAGGTGTAACTTACACCTTTTTTCTTTGAGGGAATACTCTCTCATTTGGAACGCAAACAGATGGCCTCCCAAGCGGTCTTGCCAGCGCATGCACGCACAGACTAGGAGTACTAATGCCAGAATTAAAATTAATTATGTATACGCCATCCGCAATGCCAACTTCGCTCTGGGACCACAACCTCGAGCCTATTAAATAAAGAACACCGAGACGTATTCACCTCAGTAGAGGTATGGTTTGGTAACATATATTGCCCAGCCACTGTTTCTTGAAATATTACCACGTTTCAAATTGTATAAATGTAATTAGGCAACTCTGGAAACTGTGTTTTGGTAAGATATATTTCCAACAAACTTACTTTTGTAATATACATATATTAAGTATATGTATATATTAGGGTGGTCCTTAATATGGTCATTTCTGAATTTCCTTATTGCCAGGGGCTCAAATGGTTCCAAATTGATAAAAAACAATTCTCTGAAAGTTTTAGCTCTTAATATTAACGTTTAGATAGAGCGCAATTCAATCAAAGTTTTCTATGGAAATAGAATGGAAAATTTTCAATAAATAGTAATATATAATTGCAACATTTCGTAAAAATATGCAAGTTTTACTGTTTATACTTTTAGAACCAGTGAAACGTGTTTGCGTTGAAAATTGCGCTGCCATATGCCCTGTTGCTTTATGATCGATCACTTTTTCTGTATTAAATTATGAATATATTACTAAGCAGCATTTATTCAAACTGATAATTTTAATAACTAAGACGAGTTTCACACCTAATAATAAATACAATAATAATAATTCATAATCTAAGTTGATGATTGGATGAATTTAATTCAACCCTTGGAAGAAGAAATCTTATAAATCATTTAATTATTACATTAGTCAAAAAAGAGTGCGCGTAAGATTCACACGCGATTGAAGTGAAACTTATTTGCTACTGTTTAAGATGACATTTAAGTAAAAATAAATACGTCATAAAACAATTTTGAATAATTGTTTATTAGTAATATAGTAACACTCGTGATGCACACATTTATTAGTGTCGACCATTATACACATTTATATAATGATAAATTATAAATTATATATTTATAATAGCA
The DNA here is from genome assembly GCF_003426905.1 of Ctenocephalides felis. Taxonomy (NCBI): domain Eukaryota; kingdom Metazoa; phylum Arthropoda; class Insecta; order Siphonaptera; family Pulicidae; genus Ctenocephalides; species Ctenocephalides felis. The sequence continues at coordinate 8,641,862 of NW_020537324.1, forward strand.
TTAAAATATGTATAATATTCAAAAACAATAATGTAACTAAAGTCATACTTCAAATATGACATGACGGTTTGTCATTGTAGTTAGCATTTAGAAATGAAGTAATTGCTGATTTATAAATTCTATAATATTCGTTCGCACAGTGAATTATGTTAAACAACGCCTAAACAAATATTGTTTTCGCAATTTCACTCATCATATAATATTTGTGTTTGAAGAACTTTATGTAATTAAAATTAAGAAACATTCATTGACTGCTTGTAATTTTTTTACTTTTTCACTGGCGATATAATCTCATTCTTTGAACAGCTGTAATATCTGTCTTGCTAAAATAATATTTTCTATTTTAATGACTTCAAAGTTTTATAGAAACTACGTATAATATAGAATAATAGAAATCAATAAACTTGCGTTTAGTACAAATGTTTAATTTGTTTTATTATTTTCAAGGTACAGGGTAAAATATTCTTCTGGTTCAGGCATTTTTTTATTAAATCAAGTTTTATACTACGATGTAATTTTAAAATGTTTATTTCATCTATCTAAGTCGATTTCCTTATTGATATCGGTACGCATACAACGTTGATATTCACATACGCGACGACTAATCACAATCGACCCGTATAGAAATGATATCATCGAGATCGAATAACAAATCATTTGCACTCGACTCTTATCTTATCTTATCTGCCGCAACGCACTTCCGTTGCATTTTTACGGATTTACACCCTAGTTGCGCATAAAGCAGTTTTACTTAAAAAAATGTAAATTGAAAAGTAGTCAGAATTTTTTTTATTAAGAAAAATTTATTATTTATTCAATTTGAAAATATTAAATACTATTGAATATTATATAATAACATTATATTGTTTTATACTTACAAAACAAGTTGCGGGAATAAATGTATTAAATCCTCTTCTAAATTCTTTACTTACATTAGATAAGACCAAAAGGAAAATTTAAAACTCTTCCGAGGAAATTTACTGAGTAGTACATAAACATGTGCCGTCCTCTGTGCAAAGAAAACAAACACGAGAGCTATCTCCTTTCCGAGACACACATAATCCAGGGTAATTCGGCGTAGTACGCTCGTAGAATTCCACACGAAGAGCGTAGCACGCTACGTAGCGCATTGTGATGCCGTCAGCCGCCTCGTAGCCTCGTAGCTCGGACCGAACGAATACGTTGGTCGCATGAATCACCGCGGGCTCAGGCTCCCAGTAAGTCCTTTTGGCAAAAATCACTGATAGACGAAGCGATAGTTTTATCTGTTTTTCGCATCAGCGTGATATCAGTAAATTAAAGTGTTAGAGGAGAAAGGATTTTGCTTTAATACATATGTTAGTTTCAATTTTTATCAGCTATTTTACAGAATTTTTAAAATAAGTTACTAATGCTTCGTGGTTCATAAGCAACTAGTAACCCGGGCGAACTCCGTTTCACCACCAGATGGTTTCATTTTAAGTACCATTTTGTTTGGTGATTAAAAGATAAAAAAAAAAATTGCTTGCTGTTGAAATTGATTAAAAATTTGCGCAATACACGTGATTGATTCGAAGGTTTCCAATTGAAATGTTAGGAAACGAATAGCTTATTTTTTTACTTTTTTGCACAATTTCACAATGAACACAATGCCGGTTTGTCACATGAAATTACAAACAAAAACAAATAAGTAGCAGTCAAACAAAAAATATTAGTTTGTAGTACATGCTAAGTATCAGATATGACGCTGTATCTGAAAAAATAAAAAGTGTTTTCCGCTTTTCTGTTGAAATCTTTTTTCAATTTTCTTTTCTATAAACCTCACGGAGTCCGAGACCTTTCCAACGAATGCTGCAAAATCGTCGAAATCGGTTCGTGCGTTTCGGAGTTATATCGTCAGGAAGGAAAACTTGACTTATTCTTATATAATAGATAATAACTTACCAGACAATCTGAATATATAATTTATAAACAGAGTAATAAAAATAAACAATGTTCCACATTTTCAACTGGAACATCATTCAAATCCAGTAGTCAGTCAGCTTTTTGAGACACCAATTTCAAAAAGACTGAAAAAGAAGCTTTCTAAACATAATATTGAAGACCTTTAGCACTTCCACATCTTTGTAAACATGAACAGAATTGGCAAATCACTAATTGGAGTAATCTTCAACTATCGATATAGTAAAATTTATCACTATAATTTATATGTGTGTTTATAAGTGAGTTAATGATATGAGCGAAATGGCTCACAAGAATGTACTGTACTCTTATTGTTGTTGAAAAAAAAATATAAGAAAATAAATACTAAAAACACTTGCAAATTCAACTAACTTCCTATCATTATATTTAGGTTATATTCTTTATATTCATAATATTTATGTTTGTATAGAGTAGCTTAGCATGAAGTTAAACTTAGACAAAATTTAAATGTTTATCCATGGAGGCAGAAAGATACAATTTTGCTATGACCGATTATATAACACATATCAAACAAACAACTATCTACTATGTTCAGTAAAAATCCCAGCTAAAATTCTTATCCATGGAGGCAGAAAGATACAATTTTACTATGAGCGATTATATCTCTATAAATAACACATATCAAACAAACAACTATCTACTATATTCAGTAAAAATCCCAGTTAAATCATCATTGTTGAAATGTGTTGCTATCAAATATTATTTTGTTGGCATAGTCATGTGTTTATTGTATGTCTTTATTAATATTTGTGACTTTTGGTCACACCTTAATTATATAGAGTATAACGAGGTACAAATGTCCATTTTGACTGTGAGCAATTATATGGTAAAAACCAAATCAATTTCATCTCAACAAACAACACATATCAAACAAACAACTATCTATTATGTTCAGTAAAAATCCCAGCAAGTTCTATATTATTGAAATGAGTTTAATGCTGTTTTTCAAAAATTTATCACCATATTTTAAATCTATGATTTATTTCAAGCGTTTTCATAATTCATTATCAAAATAAAAATTTTGAATCATTCAATTTCATAAGATTCCATAATAGGATATGATGTGTCATATGGGGATTGATATTTATGTAGATATATTATTATTTAAAGTCTACCTGTATAATAAAATAATCCATCTCAGATTTGATTCTACATATAAAAAGACTATCCAAGTAAAAATCTTGATAATATATGTTCTTATATATCTTGTTTGCATTTACAACCATTAAATTCCATGTATCTTTTAGACTACATTTTATACCAGCGCGTCGTATGCCTAATATCGTAGATTTATTTTGGTTCTAGGTATTAGGAATGACATATGTAAATCCATCTTTTCTGAAGATGTTCCCGCACGTTGCGGATTTGAATAGAAGGAAAAGCCAATATTCTTTTGCGCGGTGTTGCGAGAGGAAAAAAGACGATTATGCCCAGGTCGAAAACTTCATCTCTAGTTCAATAAAAGTTACTTGTATGAGTGAGGGTTTCACCTAAATAAAATTGCATTTACTTATTGGCTTTGGAATGAATTTTAAGTGTAGCCGTTCTGGAAGCATATTATTATATACGGTTCATACTCTAGAAATGGTAATGTTACTGTGAAGATTTTATGTGAGAATTTAAGATATAGTGAGATAGTAAGATATAATTCTCACATAGCGGGACAGTAGCTATGACAACAATATTATACAAAATGGTTTGCATCAGCTTCCCGAAGGAGAAGTTTGTTTCATCAAAAAATCCGATTCGCTAATTTTATGTTTTCTTGACGTTTCAAGCCTTTCTGAATCGAATGAGACAAAATTTGGAAAAAGTATGTGTGTGTGCGTGAGCACGCACAGATTTTTTGCCGTAAATCGACGTTTTCTCAAAAACGGCAGGACCGATTTCAAAAATTTAAAAGCCATTCGATGTATCTCATTAAGCACTAACGTTTATCAACTTTGCACGACGATCATCGAAGCCGTTTCTTGTAAATCGCGAAAAGTGAAAATTTTTTCGTCCACGTTTTAGCTCGCAATTCTGAATCGATTTTGAAAATTCAAAAACCGTTCGAAAGGTATTGGTTGGGAATCGTGCTGATTAGTTTTTGGTAAAGATCGGCCGGGCCGTTTTCTTGTAATAAAGTTTTAAAAAAAAAATTCGACGTTTTTCATGATTTTTTTTTGGCGGTAGATATCATAGTCTTCTAGATCATACTAAAATATTACCGCCCTACGACAACTAGTTTAGCTTTAAAAATTCGTCAAAGTTTGCAAAAATTGGTATCGTTTTTTGGCATTTGTCAAAATTAGACTTTTCATTGACGTTTGCTCAAAACGTCTGAAACGATTTCAGAAATTTAAAAGCCATTCGATGTATCTCAATAAGCACATTAGTTTGTCAAATTTGTGAGACGATCTGCCGAGCCGTTTCTTTGTAATTTGAAAAAGAGTGTTAAACCTATCGTCTACATTTAAGTTCATACTACCGAATCGATTTTAAAAAATCAAAAACTGTTCGAAAGATATTAGTTGGGAATGATACTGATTAGTTTTAGGTGAAAATCTATCGAGCCGTTTTCTTCTAATTAACTGTTTTAATAAAAATTAAGCCGATTTTTATAAAACTTTCTTTTGCGATGTATATCATGGTCTTATAGAACTTACTTATTAATATTAAAAAATAATCAAAGTATGAGAAAATGAGTAGTTTTGTTGACGCTTGTTAAAATTAAAATTAGACGATTTTCTTGGTATAATGTTAGAGTACTTGGTATTAATAAACCATTAAAGGCCTACGGAAACTGGTTCAAATATAAAAATATAAAAATCAAAAATTTGCTTGTAGAAAATACTCCGAGTTAAGGTGATCGTTCGTTTTCAATTATGTGTAATAAATCCACTCGGAATACTTCTAATCACTCATAAATTAATTTGTTTATTATTGAATAAGTCGATTATTTACACATATCGGGAAGTTCATGTAACTTGTCTCAAGGCTAAATACCAACACCAACTAGTTTAATATTGTTTAAGATTCTATTAAAAAACGTCTGTTGCAATAAGCCATTATACAATCTTAGAAAAATATATTTGAAAATCAATATTTATAAATTATTAATCTAAAATCTAGTAAAACAATATCACAAAATTATCTATCATGTTCCTTCAAATTTTCTACTATTATTTTACGAATCGCATTCCTAGTTATGTGAAAGTTGTGACCGTAAAGTTTATAAAACTAGCTATTTTACGATCACTGCAACGTAGGCGTCGGTGATTTTTCCGGTGTGTCTAATGTTTCCGCCATTTGTTCGTTCCGCTGGTGCGCAACAGTTAACCCGGGACATTAGTCAGAATTAAAAAAGCACAGGCTCGAGAATCGGTCTCTTGCGCGCAGAAAGCTTCCAAAGCTCTCTGACTGGAATCACAAACGCAGGCCGAGAGCTTAGTGTGCACACATATCCATAAGCGCTTAAGAGGAAATGGAATGACAGATTTTTCTTCGGATAGGACAAATATATAACATTATATTGTATATGTATATATATATATATATATATATTTTTTTTTTATTTCTTGCTTGTGCAGAAAATTTGGGACATTTTTTTGGTTTTTGTCAAATAAGTGATAAAATTCATTACAAAGCACTATTTTTCAGTTCGATAGTGTAAAACTAGATATAAATTACTACTACTCCATGGCAACAGTTATATATGCTCCGATATGAAAGTTTTGAATAAAACGACTTTGAATTTGATTTTTCATTCTTTAGCAATAAATAGAAAATTCGGGTCATTTTTTTGGTTTTTGTTAAATAACTCATAAATTTCATATGAAAGTACTATTTTTTAGATAGGCACGGCGAAACTAGTTAAAATTTACTACAATTTCGTGGCAACTGTTATATATACTCCAATATTAAGTTTTGTTTAAACGACTTTGAATTGGATTATGACTAAAATTTCATCGATAAATGCATGTGTAAATGTGTAAATATAGGTCCATTACAAAAATACAGTTTTCTGTTTACGTACATCGCTATCATTCGATCGACACAGTTCTGAAAGAGAGAATTCATGTATCGGAATATATTATTAATGTCTATGAATATCTTCTAAATAATAAAAGCTTATTTATCGTATTATATCTTCGGGCGTTCTCAAGCGTCTGGATTTCCAATACGTAACACAATAAATATTTATGTAAAACATGGGAGGATAACAACGTTCAAAATCGAAACCCAGACAATATATAGACGTTGCTATGTTTGAGGTAAAGTCATAATAAAACTGTTCAAATATTCGATATTTACGAAATAAATATTGTATCTGCACAAAACTAGAATATTGTAGTCTGTCTGCAAAAATACTCTTATTCTATCTTTAGTTAGATTAATTAAAAGGGGTAACACAATGTTGAAAATATGTAACGTATTTGAATAGCTATTTAGTCAATTAAAAATGCATTCGAGTTTTTAATCTACTCTATTGAATAAAATAATAATGAGAATTTATGTAAAAGTATTATTATGGCTAGAAAGTCTTTTCTCCGTTCGACGAGTAAAATTTTGTTAATCTCTAAATAGAATCCTTAATTATTTGAATAATACATAGCATTCCTAATTATTGCAAGTATTATAATGATGAATTTTTAAAATTCATCATTATAATACAAATTGGTTAGTTATAACTCACAAATCTTCTATGATTTATAACATCATAATAAAATTAATTATATTATCGATTCCGGTCTGTTTTTGTTCGGTGTAAATGCAAATGAGAAAACGCTCGTAATTCATTTACAGATAAAAACCGAATACTATATCAGCTTCTAATATAATATATTTGTAAATTTGAATATATTTTGTATAGATTGGTTTTGATATTTTGCACAATAAATCAGTTATTACTAATTTTATCTGTAACAATTTATTAACCGATTAATAAACATATTTCAATTGTATTGTATTGTAAATTTGGTTAATTATTAAACAAACGATTAGGGTATATTATAGGTTTGAATATTATCTGGTGGTAAATTGAAATTATCATGATATTTTCTTTTCTGTACTTACATATAGGGCTTCCCATACTGTACTAAAATCTGAATTTCGATATATGAAATTTGCAATACCGGGATCCCGGTATTAATACGGGTATTGTCAATCAAAAATTTACTAGTTTTATTTTTACTTATCGCAGTTGTTATATTGAGATTAACAAATATTATAATAAATCTAATGAATATTGTTCTGAAAAGAGTACATATTATTTATTTTATCTCCATATAATTACAATCTGCTTGGTAAGACATTCAGCAAATTTGATGCCAAATGTGGTAATAGATGAGATGAAGTTGCAGAAAAGTAATGATACGAGTAATTCTGTGTTACATGTTAATTTGTTAAATCTCAAGGGTTTGTTTTTTTAATTCTCTTAGAGATTCTTGAGGAAAGAAAATTATTTGTATGTCCTCTGATTTCTTATGTCACCTTGAACATATTGGAGTCTTGGTAGATCAGGCATTGTTGGGCATTCTTGGATATTTATTGAATTTTTTTTTATTCTTGGATATTTAATTTTACTTTGTGACTTTTGCAAAATCTTTATATTGGTTTGACTAAGGTTTTGAAAAATGAGGTAATATTTTTGTTTCTGAATTTAAAACGTGTATTGAAAATTAAAAAAATAATACACTGTGTACTGCTTAGAAGTTGAAATCTTAAATAAGCTCTGGAAAAGATCGTTTTTTACCATTTTCTACAGTATTTACAATTTCTCATTTTTCAATGGGTTACATTAGTTTCTTTCTACTACTTCGGTGGTTTTGTTATATATGTAAGTGTATTCAAAGGTTGCAGCCGTATCCTAATATTTGCGAGATATCGCGCGCATGTGAATGTTCCCAGCGTGAAATGTGCAAACAGTCCATGTGCCGACCGGAATGGAAAGCAGATAAAAATAAATTGCACTCTATGTTCCCGAGATACCCAACTGTTGGCATACAGAAATCACGTTAACACTAATTCTTACTTAAAGGATAACAATTTAGAGATATATTCCTTCTTATTTTAGGCACCAAATAATTTTCTTTTCCATGGGGTAAAAAATTCTTATTTATTCTCTTGTGTTTGTGTTCTTAGTTATCACCAGTTGTACTTTTTATATTTGTAAATTTTTCTATATGTGTATGTAAGTTTATAAGTGTATTTGGTACAATTATTGAATTGATGTATGTTTCATAATCAATAATCATGACACCATCAATCAAAAATATCTACTGTGATATTTTATACCAGAGAATGGTGCTTGGTTGACATGCAGAAGATATAAGCGAAATAAATATTTTTTCTATTGTTTTTGTTTTTTGAACAGCAATCATGGGTCCTGTTGGGCTAAATCGACTTAATACTGCGTCTTGTTTTATAGATAACAACCAAAAAACAGTTGAATCATACCTGTTTGATACATTTTATTATTACAATTTCAGTTACAAAGAGAATATTTTATTGATGCAGCAATGCCGGATAAGGTTTATTTTCACTTAAAAACTTATTGCTATCTAGTGAATATGGATGTCACTTCTGCTTGACGAGCCCCAATAAATAATAATAATAGTCATAATTTGCAGGTTTGGTCTATTTTGGACTGATTTATAATAATTTTATGACGTTGTCGTATCCGAATTAACGATTTAGTGTATGAAACCTAAACCATAAATTGATTCATGACGATGTTTGCAGAACATTTGCCATTTCGGATTTTTTTTTTAATTCATATTCTATATCTTATATATCTTATTTATATCCTATTCGATCTTAATATTCTTCTAACTAATTTCTTTATTCTTCTAACTAATTCCTTCATTCTTCTTTTTTATTCTAAATCTGAACTTTTTGATTTCTAATCTTGCTTTTTACTCCATCTTCTAATTTGTTACTCAACTAACTTCAACTAAAATTTCAAAATTTAGAGCATAAAATAAGATTTTTAATATTGCCTATTATCTAAGTTGGATATATCTAATAAAATTTAAAATGCAATCAGTAATTGAGTTTATTCCGAATATATACATACATATATATATATATATATATATATATATATATATATATATATATATATATATACATAGATATATTTGGGTGATCCTTAATATGAACATTTTGGAATTTCCTTGCTCCCAAGGGCTCAAATCGTTCCGAATTGATGAAAAACAATTCTCTGACAATTTTAGCTCCTAATATTGTCTTTTAAATAGAGCGCAGTTCAATCAGAGTTTTGTATGGAAATAGCATAAAAAAAATTAAAAAATTTTGCAGAGCGTCGAATTTTCAATGAAAAATAACATGAATTTTCACTTTTGATTCATTTGTCGCTAAATTATACCTAACAAAATTTTTTTTTTTCATTTTCAAAATTTTTTCTATGCCTATACGAAGTTTGATTGAATTGCGTACTATCTAAAAGTTAATATTAAAAGCTAAAACTTTCAGAGAACTATTTTTTATCAATTGTGGAATTATTTGAGTCCTTGGGAGCTAGAAAATTCAAAAATGACCACATTAAGGACCACCCTAATAAATATATATATATATATATATATATATATATATATGTCTTTTGAGAATCGTCGTTTCATTCCATTTCGAACAAGCAGCGAAATGTTTGAAAGATCACGAATTCGCTCAACAAATATTAGCAAAAGAATATTATATGAAGAAATACATATATAAACGATATATGCATCGTGCATATCATATTGTATAAGGTATTTCAAATGCAGATAATGCATTTTAAAAAATAATATTTACATCAACATTGCATTTTGCATTAGGCAGTTATTTACAATTAAGTGAAAGCGTAATAATTCTCACAGTTTCTTACAATTTTGCCTTGAGCTGATTTATTAAATAATATAAATTCAGAAAGTTGTACGGGTTTATCATGGAACCCTTCAACAATAATTTTATATAACCAAAGTCGAAATCATTTTATCATTTTCTACGCGATATTTTCACAAATCGCTCCTGTGAGCTTCAATTGAGATCGGAGCGTTATATGAGATTATATAAGATTATTATTGCATAAGAACTTCTTACTCTATACGCCTTGAATTTTAATATTAGGAAAATTGTAAGGGTATGGAAAGTTTTCCGCGGAAAACGAATGAATTATTGTAACGTGACGTGACGTGTTGCGTTTCACCTGGGCCCCTGTTGTTGAGAAAGGTCCTAAACAACCTAAATAACTGAGACAGGTGTATTTTACTATCAAGTAATTGTAGAATTTGAGACGTGCGTTTCGTTTGGAAGCTAAAGCCTGAACGTTAGTTGATTATAAAAATTTTAAATCTATTATGTTTTACATTGTGTAGAAAAAATATGGACATAGATGGCATTTTGCCATAATGCCAGTTACTTCAACTCTCTGATTTTAGTACAATAAGAACTAAGTTTAGCGATATTCAAAATTTTGATCATCTGTTTTTCTAAAATAGAGTGCAGGTATGGAACTAAATATTTGAGACAGGTGTATTTTATTCTCGAGTAATTATGGGATTTGAGACGTGTATTTTGTTTAGAAACTATAAACCTGTATTATGTATGAAGGAAAAATGTGAACAAATGTAGTATTTTTTCTTAATGCCAGATGCTTGAATTCTCTGATTTTTGTGCAATAAGAATTTAGATTAGCAACATTCCAAATTATGACACATTTTATCTACTTGTATCTAGTTTAGGCATCAACAACTTTGTATTTAGGTTCCTAACTATTTAAGTTTAAGTTTGTACAGAAGGAAATATTTATAGATAGTAAGGGTAATTATCCCAAACATTACAGTTTTTTTTAAATAATTAAATCACTTTTTGTAAGACTTATATGTTAGGATGTTTGATTGCACAATGAACCCCATCATAATAAAAACTGCCAACAGAATTTTCACGATTTTTAAAATGTGGACAAAAAATTTTGCACTTTCTGCTAGTTTTGAAGAAACGTCTCGAACGATTATTTCGTAAAAATAACTTTTTTGATTGTTTGAAGATTTTCATCTTACGCTTTTAAATTTTACCAACTATAATAAAATTACCAACGTACTTTCTGGAACCATATTTTTGCACTTTTTGTAAAATGTATCTTGATAATTATGATTATTACCCTTTTTTAACTTCCCGCAGGGTAAGTTATTGTAATGGGCCGAAAATCGAAATTTAAAATTTTTACATTTCTCGACGTTTTGAAGGTTTCTGAACATTTTGGCATACCTCAGAAAAAAATGGATGTGTGTGTGTGTATGTATGTATGGATACAAATTTCCAGTCACGCAATTCAGTTTATATAATTCTTCTAAATATTAGACAATGTTACAATATTAATAATAATCTATTTAAAAACATTCAGTATTCTTCGAACATTCCGTTACGGTACGGGAAGTTCCAGTAATTTGCCTTAAGGCACGATGCGGTACACCCCACTAGTTAAATGTTAGTATTGTTTACTTGATTTCATGATTTCGCTTAAATTTTTAATTTTTCAGCAAAAATGCACAAGCATCTAAAATCACCATTAACATAATTCAACGTTTTAGTTTATCTATAGGTTTATTTATGGATACAGATTTTCATTATAGATAAAATAAGCTTGCTACATGCTCCCATCTAAATTGTTTATCGCGTATCATACTGAAAAGCCCAACTCAGAAAAATTATGCTAAATATAAAATGTTCAAAGCTCAATTCTCAGAACATCATAAGGTAATAAGCTATTAAAATCACCATTGCGATATATCAAAAGAAACATTATCGGTAAAATTTATAGAGGTATCTTAATGCCCCAACATAACGTCTATAAGGGTCATAACTTTCTATTTTTTATCATGTCCAGGGCAGCTAGTTATTGTTTTATTCAATGCGAATATATCAATATTAAGAATGATCTCGTAGGAAAAACTTTATGTTGCGGAATGATATGGAGCTGTATTAAAAGGACCTAACTGAAAGCTCTGCCGTAGTAAGGAGAAGGTTATTTCGAGCGTTCTTATGGGACAAAATAGTTATCTTAATGATAAGTCAGTCCCCTTATCGTTTAGATATATACTATGGAGTCCTTACTTCTCTTTTAAGGACAAATTCCTTGTTGGAGATTATTTATGAAAGATTTGTATATAGCGCTGAACTCCAGAAGGAAAAATAATTCCTGCAATATAATAGGTAGAAACAAAAACAAAGAACTACTGAAGTGTAGCAAATTGTTTCAATAATGTTATACAATATTGTTATATCTATATGCAATCAGAAATCAAAAATATTTCATACAGGATTTTTTATATTATACAAAATTATAGCATGATATAGTTTATATTACTTATAAACTGCAATTAATTCTTTATATCAACGTCGAAACAAATGCACAAGACGCAGATAATGATTTTTTTTAATACTGTTTGTGTATTTAGGCCTGAAATACTTTTTGAAAATATTTAAAAGGACTTTGTGGTATTTTACAATTTTTTTAGCGTTCTAAAATTTAATTCTTTTATTATATAGGTTGATGAACTTGTGAAAATAAAAATATTTTTAAATCGTTGACATATGTATAAGTTTCGAAGATGTAATTTGATTATTGTGAATAACGATTAAAATTCATTATACTTTGTTATTGTTATTACATATGTGTGCAATCAAAAAGTGATTTTAATTTGAGAAACGTTTGAATTTTAAAAATTTTGTAATGTTTACAAATTAATTTGATCATAGCTTTTCGTTCAATTGATTGATCTTTTTGTGAAATAATTGAACGTTAATATTGTAGTTCAAATACTGCAATTAACGATTTTATTTGCACTATTTAAATATAAGAATTTAAATTTAAATGAAAACTTGCTAATGTTTCATAATGAAGTATGTCATAATTCATTTTACAATAGCGTGTTGTAAATTTAAACAGCAAAAATGTTAGATTTTTTTCTAATTTAAAAACAATATCATAGACTATTTGTAGTCTAATGGTCAGAGGCACATAATGGAAAAAAATTCTTGGAATTTTCATGAACAATAATCAATGAGATTTGAAAAAATATCTTGAAAAAAAATTTTAGAAAAAATTATTATAGAAAATTTTTGAAAAAAATGGAAAATTTGTAAGAAAAATTTTGTTTGAGAAAAACATTTTAAAAAAATTGTCCAGGGAATACTACACAGCAATAGTTATAAATTGTAAAAAAAGATAACTTATCAAGTCGCCATCTATCGATGTATCCATGGACCGATAACTTATCAAGTCCATGAACATCATCAAGTAGTCCAAATATTTCCAAACCTACAATGAAATTCAAGAATCTATAAAAATTTGTTGAATTTATGGTTCACAAATTTTGAAAAAAAAATGAAAATAAAATTTGCAAAAAAAAAACTGTTTTAATTTTTAAAAACTTCTAAATTTAAAGAATATTATTATTATTAAACAATAATTTAATCTTGTTCTTAATGGAATATAAATTTTTTTTAGCATATAAATAAATTTCCAAGTAAATATACTAAGAGTTTTTTTTTTATCCGCCAACAATAATTTGAAATAAATATTTCTCCAGTATATTATTCCTAAGCATTACGCTTACCTGTAATACAAATGTGACAAATTTCATCTAATTATATCTCAATTAATAGAGGAACTGATATGTATAATACATTATTGAATGAAATAATTAATAAATCTATATTCATTATCAGTAGGTATACACTCATGTTTAGTGCTATAACTTAAATTGTTACTGTTTTATATTATCCATCATTAAAATTTTATTTTGAAGTACTTTTGGTGCTATTCTGTCGTCCATGCCATAAAGAAATAAGTTCATAAATAATTGTTACGTATAAAATATAAAATTTATAAGTCACAATAGTTCTATTACATCTGGTTTCGTATACTGGCAGATAATAAATGTCCATTCAAGGAATAATTTCACATATCGGACAATAAAATTGAACTTTTCAGGAGACGGGGAAATAGGTTTTCGACTGAAATCATCTATATAAATCGAAAACGGTTCGAGTAAAACAGAGTATCTTTACATTGCGCTTAGTTGCACTACAATAGTAGTCGGCCGCATTGCTCGGCGTTGGTTATTTATTTGACAAGTATACTAACCTCATACCTCGGCAACAATATGATATGATAAATGGTGACAGGGCGTAATGTAGAGCCTTCGAGCATACCATGTTAACCAAAATGTCCCTGGACTCGCGAAATTTTGTCCGTGCAATATTATATTGTCATTACAGAATTTAACTAATATTGCTTTACTGTTGTGGACAAATCCGCAAATAATGAGGATGCCTTTCATTATTTTAATAACATAAACATATGTATATATATATATATATATATATATATATATATGTCTATGTGTCGGATACTTGGATTGAAGCCAAGTAGAGGTTAGCCGCCCCGAAGACTTTTGTAACTTTTTTTTTATTTTTTTACATAAAAAACACATCTAATGCTAAATTTTCAACATCCTACCACAAACCCCTATTATGTAAGAACTATTATAGTAATTATATCTTTTTTCATTAATTGGTAATTGGTAGATCACGTAAACTGGGTTAACAGATAAATAATTCAACAAGTAGATACATACTTAGGTGAAAAGATAGACAGGTAAATTGGTAAATATATGTAAACTGGTGAACAGGTAAATTCAAGGATATATGAAATGCTACATAGGACAACTGGTAGATAGACAAATATGTAGAACAGGTTTATAGGTAAATTGGTAGACATGAAGAACGCGACGACAGGTAAAATGACGGATTGATAAACAGGTTAATATGTAAATTGATAGACAGGTAAATTGGTGGACAGCTAACTTGGTGAACAGGTATACTGCGTAAAAAAACTGTTTTTTTTTTTGATATATTTAATTACGCGGGACTAGATACTTTGCATCAAGTTTTTCTACAATATTGATATGTATATAAATTCATATAACTAATTTTTTGTTAAAGGTACTCGTTTACCATACATACATTAAGATATCTAGTGAAGTCAAAATTTGCAAATATTATTGAGTAGATTTTTGTAAAGCCTATAGACTTTGATGGTTATATACTATAAAAAATTTCATTTTTAATTTAAATATACATTTTTAAAATAAGTAATAACATATCTTGGACTTTATTGCACCAGTAACTCTGTGTCTAAACTGTTTTTAACGTATGGTTATTATTTCAATATTTTAAATGTTATTAAATATGAAAAATAATTAAAATTAATTAAAAAAATCAAATTTTTACCATTAACTAATGTTCAAATTATTTTATATCCAAATGTTCAAAAATATTTAGAAACAGTTTATAATCAATCTTGTCTCTCAATTATTATAATTTATTTTGGACATAAAGAATATTATTTAATATTTTTATACGGTAAAGAATACCAATAAATATTAAATATTAAAATAATATTAAAGGGTTTTATAATATTTTTATAAATGCTTAAGAACAATTCTGAATATCGAGAAAATAACAAAGAATATCAATTTTTTAAAACACCAATACAAGACAATAAAATACACATAAATTATAATTATTTAATAACCAAATTTTAAAAAGTTCAAGTTTCAATATTTGCAGAAAATGAATTTTGTATAATGTTTCTAAAATCAATGGAGTATTTTTGTCATGTAATGGTTGGATTTGAGAGTAAATTATTATAAATTGATACTCAAATAATTTTGAAAGAATAGGTTTCTAATCATAGTAAACAATAATAAAATTCAATTATTATTCAATTATTTATAAATATTATCTTTTTAGCCCGACGAGAAGTTCAGTCAGAAACGGTGTCGGATTGGAAATCTTTGTGGTATGGAACTGATCAAAATAACGATCACAAAACAGCACAAAACCTTGATGGACACTCAGGCAATAATGGTGGACTAATTATAGGATCTTATCCAGATGAACATGATCACGCAGGTGGTCAACCGACTGCAATGATGAGACCTCAGGTAAATGAAAAAGAAATAAAATTACACCCAAAAAGATGATAATTCATGCTTATTGGTAATCTGTCTCATTATTTCATCTAGTGGATTCATAAAACATGTTAATAATAAATGTCCTAATAATTGTTTTTTTAGGTGTACACACCTGAAAACTATACAGCTCACAATGTAACAGTACAATTGGGAGCTACCGCGTTTTTACACTGCCATGTACGAAATGTGGGCGAGCGAGGAGTGAGTTTTTCGTAAATCTTTATATAGATATATCTTTTTATGAATCGGTGATAATGATTTTATTTAAATCTGTAGCAAATAGCCTGGGTACGAAGAAGAGACTGGCACATTTTATCCTCCGGAGCTCAAACCTATACAAATGATGAGCGTTTTGGTATATTGCATGCGGAAGGCAGCGATTTGTGGACGCTTCAGATCAAATATGTACAGCGTCGTGATAATGGCACATATGAATGCCAGGTAAAAAAGATCGTATATTATTAGATTATATTTTTTTCGTATTATTAAATATCTGTACTTTTCATTAAAGTCTCTATGCAATATTTGATAACTTGATGTGCATATGTTTAATGATCATTTTTGACCGCCCAATGGCATTTCCTTTTTCTTTTTCATTGAGGTTTTGTGACCACTGGACCTATCTTTCCAAAAATTTAAGGGGTTTATTCGGTTATTTTTTACAAAAAATGCAAGGTATTTGTTTTTGTTTTTCTCGAAATGTATATATCATAGAGACATGCGGTTTGTTTTAAAAAAAAATTACAAAATCATAGAATATTACGAAATTTTCTTTTTTTTTCGCCGTCATTTTTTAACCAGAGAGCGCCAAAGGCGGCCTTGTAAAATCGATCTCTTTTGCGGTGTCACAGATAAATCCGTTGCGCATCGCCTGAAACAAAAAAAGAAACTGCGTTGAAGAAGAAGTTTGAATCCAGTCCCCCTACCAAAATAAAAGAAAAAAGGCAAGAAGGAAAAAATTGGTAGCTATTTAAAAAAAGGGTTAAAAAAGGCCTTTTTCTGGGGCCTGCGAGAAGCCTCGCAAAAAAATTTTGCGTAATGTTATCAAGTTGTATCAGGTAGGGGGACTAGGTAATGCAGTGGTGAACAAATTAAAAAAAATGCAAGTCGATCCGACATGTAGTTTTTTCTCAATTTGTAGCACCGCATTGAACAAAGTCAATTTGAGATAAACGTATTTAAAGTTTTTAATGTAATGTACTAAATACACCATATAATTTAATGTACTAAATATACCATGGTGTTCAAAGAATTCTGACACATTAAAATGGTCACGTGCATGAGGTATTTTAATGAAAAAAAAGCAGCTGGCATACAACGGTTTCAGAGGATCATACATATAGAGATATATATAATTATAACTTCGTCAAAAAATAGATATTGAGCTGATTTTTTTTTTAAATAATTATAAGGTTTTTAGCTTTTATAATATCGAAAAATCTCAAAATCGAAACAAAAAAATAAAAACCAAACAACCTTCTTAATCGGTTTCAAAATCTTTTTATTACTACTAAAAACTATATTGTTAATTTTTTTCCAAATTCCAATTATTTTTAGAATTAAACAAATTGTAAATGGGTATATGCTTTAACAAAATATATCAATTTATGATTTATGAAATTTGAAAAGTATGAATATTTCCTGTTATGTTCGAAGCCTTTAATTTTTTTTTCTAGGTTGCAACTAGCTATGGTGTTGTATCACATTTCGCAAATTTACAAATAGTAGTTCCGGAAGCTTTCATTTTGGGATCAGGAGAGCACCACGTTGACGTGGGAAGTATAATAAGCCTCGTATGCATTATTGAGAAGGTTCGTAATTGATAAAAATAATATTAACAATATATCATATTAATAATTTATTGATATAAAACCTAAATTTTCTCTTTCTATATATATATATATATATATATATATATATATATAATATAGTTAATATTGATGTTGAAATATATGAGTGAATTCTTGAGGACGATACATTAAACAAAGAAAAGGCTAAGATTTATAAAATAAACTTTAATTACAAACGTTTCGACATTTCATTTAATGTCATCATCAGTGGATCTAAAAATAGTATAAAAATTAATATAACTAGGTAATTATAAAATATGTGGATTGGTATAGAAACTATAAATATGAACTGATGACATAGCATTTATATATCCTTCATTAACTTCATACCAGAAAAATTCTAGTATTAAAAATTGCATTATAAATTGTTTATATTATTAATGTGTAATTGTAGAGTCCCACACCACCTCAATATGTGTTCTGGTACCATAATCAGCGAATGATCAACTACGATACTTCCCGAGGAGGTATCACGGTGGAGACTGATCCTGGTCCGAGAACTCAGTCTCGTCTAACAATAAGAGATACTGTGGACGCCGATTCAGGCAACTATACATGCGCTGCCAGTAACACAGAGCCTGCTAGCATTATGGTCTTTGTTTCAGAAGGTAACAAAAAATTCAAAACTAGTAGGGCGCATGGCATCGTGCCTTAATGTAAATTGCTGGAACTACCCGTACCGTAACGAAATGTTCGAGAAATACTGAATATTTTCAAATAGATTATTAAAAATATTGTAACATTGTCTAACATTTATAAGAATTATATAAACTGAATTGAAAAGTTAAATTTATTTGTTTAAAGTATATTGGAACTTTAGTGAGAATTAAAAATAAAATCTGAATTATTTTCGATATACAAAAAAAACTAAAAAAAAATGATACAATTTTTTTTTCCAAAGTCAATTATTTTGTTAAAACAAGCTGAAAGTTATTTGAATCATTTAAATTGGGCGTTTAGTTCTCTCAAAAACTGCCATTTTTTGCACATTTAGCTCTGTATCTTCGAAATGGCTGGGCCTTCCATTGCCAAAAACTAATAAACACTTTTCCCAATCATTATTAATTGAATTTTTTTAGATCATTCAAATCGGATGCTCCGTTGACTCAAAAACTCGATTTCTATTTTCTGCACTCATTGCTCCGTATCTCCGTAACGGCTGGACCTGCCTTTGCCAAAAACTAATCAGCACATCTCCCTGTTGTTTGAACCATTCAAATCGGTTAATCCGTGCACCCGAAAACGTAGACAAAAAATTGTTTCCATATATAAATAAACACATAACAACCATTTTTTCTGAGGTTTGCCAGAATGTTCAGAAACCTTCAAAACGTCGAGAAATGTAAAAATTTTCAATTTCGATTATCGGCCCATTACGATAACTTACCCTACGGTAAGTTAAAAAACACACTATGTATTAAACTTGAAAGTAATATTTTAAATTTTCCGGAGAAAAATTAAACTAGTAATGTATGTCATCTTGCCTTAGGACAAATTGGTAATGCTTTCTTATCGTAACAAAATGTTCGAGGAATATTAAATGTTTTTAAATAGATTATTATAAATACGGTAACATTGCCTAATATTTATAAGAATTTATAAACTGAATTGCAAAGTTCAAATTATTTGTTTAAAGTTTATAAGTGAAATCTAACTTATTTTCGATATACAAAATAAATTAAATTTTGAAATAAAAAAATCCAAAAGCAATTGTTTCGCCACACAAGCAAAAAGTTTTTCGATTTCTTCAAATCAGATGCTTAGTTCTATCAAAAACTGTCATTAGTAGCTCAGTATCTTCAAAATGGCCGGACCTGCCTCTGTCAAAAACTAATCACTTCTCCCAATCATTACAAATTAAATAATTTTTATATCATTCGATTCGGATGCTCCGTTCTTTCAAAATTTCCATTTCCATTTTCTGCACCGTAATGGCTGGATCTGTCTTTGTCAAAAACTAATCAACGCGTCTCCCTATCAATAGGAATCGAATGTTTTTTTAACCATTCAAATCGGTTGATCCGTGCGCCCTACTACTAGTAGTAGTCGTACCTACTACTGAAAAGCTATATAGAATTTATCCTAATATCAACTTTTCTCTGATTATTAGTTATCATCAAACATAATTATTAGAATAAGACCTAAAATAAAATCATTAATTGTTATATGTGTTAAATTCAATAGGTGATAAAATGGCTGCAATTCTTCGAAGAAAGACTTCAAATGGAGATGCTCTAGTTTCTCACTGGGCTGTGCTTTATGCTACAATGGCAGCTATATTATTTTGGCGGTAAAATTAATAACATTTTCAAGTACAATTTTGCTTTAAACTAATATAATCACTAATTACATTTTTGGTAAGTACTGCGATTAATACTATAATTCGTTTGAAGATAAAATTGTATATTTAATATTATCTAATATATATGAATTCAAACATATGTACGATACTAAGTTTTCTTTTGTCTATAAATAACAGTTTTTTTACACACGATTATTTTTTATAATTAATATATAATAGACATAAGTTAATTTAAATAGTTTTAAGAAAGATATTTGTGTAAATAGTACATTTATGAAATTAGAAAAATTGATGATAAATGTATCGTAATGATAAAGTATTTGGAAATGGGATCATATAGATCATGGTATTATCTATAACATTGAACTCAAAAGCATTTAACTAATAAAAATCTCCAAAATTAGAATAATAAAAAATATTTATATGTTCTTACACGTTATTACACGGCATCCTGTTAGGTATTATTATTGATTATAAAACTTAATATCTTAAATTCGAATTAGCTTCAAAAAATGGCTGAACACAAAAATGTGGCAGAGTTGATAATAATATCTCTTAAATCATACAGTTGAAATCTTAATTTTAAATTCCAATAGTAGTTCTTTATAAAATTAAATCCTTGGTAAACTCAAGCTATTTTAAGCACAATATGTAAATTTATGTATCGTGTAAATATTACCTTTTATGGAGAAACTTGTAAATAAAACTAGGATAAAAATATATATATATATAATGCATTAACTTAATGTATTTCTAAGTGTCCATAATTAAAAATAGAGATTACTAACGTATGTTAGTTGTCAAATAAAAATGATTTTCTGAAAGTTATCAAAAATGAAACAATAAGCATAACGAATAAAGTTATAAGTATATATGACTTTATTATTAGTATGATTCTATCTAAAAAAGATGAAATTCTTGTAGATTCAATTATTAATTATGTAGCTAAGTTTTTATCATTCATTAGCTTAATTCTGATTATTTAGATAATAAATAAATATTATTTTACTTATAATTGTTTTAAGTTTCTTAGTTTAGCCAGAAAAAAAATTCGAAATCATAAGTTTAATTATTGATTATTAAAATTTCTATATTACATATATGTCAGAAATGCATAAATATGTGAATATATAATTTTACTTGTACAAACATAAATATCTTTTGTAAATATATAACGCTATGTAGCTAATAAATCAGCTTGAAGTTGAGAAATAAAATCTTCTATCATACAAGAATATTATTATAAAATAACTGCATTTAAGCAATGCATTAAACTGAATTAATATATGTGATTAGAAATATAATATTACCTTATATATTTAATAATGTACTACACAACGTCGTGACAAAAATAAATTTTCATCATGTTCTAGAAAAATAAAAAAAATTGTTATGTATTTCATGTAAAAACATTTTTTGATCTTAAATATGTGCAATATAGTAAAATCACACAAAGTATTAAATATAAAGTATGAAAAACAAAGCACTGCATTTTTATTAATTTAACATTTTTAATATAATTTCTTTTTTGTTATTTACTTGTTAATAAAATATTTTATCAATATAAGCATTGCATTATGAGGTTTAGTACCTTAAAGGAAAGTAGTTGTAAGTAAAAGTAGATTATTAAATGCATTGAGTATATGCATTTAAGTATCAAGTATCAGCTCATTTAATTTTCAGGCGTGTCAAAAACATACACATTTTTCCTTTCAATGTTATATGCCAAAAAGTCATGAACATGATATGAAATCAAAACATGTCAAAACATCCACATTGTCCACAAATACATTCAAAGATATCTATCCACGGAATGTTAAACAAAGTTTTTGCGGTTTAATTTTTATGAAATGTTCAAATATATCAACCCACGGATTTTTACGCCACACAAACAACCTTATACACGATGAAATCTAGTCATTCTGCCAGTTATTATTAAACATAACAAGATAGCGCCAAACATAAACAGCTATTTATTTGCGCTTGTTTGCCAATACGAAATTGGACAGGCTTTCGGGATGATAAATCTACTGAGACCTCTCTTGAACCACAACAGCCCGCTAAGCGTGAAGAACAAGCGGACACTTTACGAAGCATGCACGGAATCACATCGGGTCGAATTTAGAACACCAGGTATGCTTCCTCAAACTCGATCGAGAGGAAAGGTATGGCCGTCATCCCCTAATGAACCCCGAACAATTCATGTGGCCTGTGCTGGCGTAATTGGTAGCACGATGGGGTTGCGCGACGGCCACGTCACATGGAGGGTCAGTGTGCGAGTCCTCGAAGCACTCTCGAGTACGATGTTAGATGAGAGAAATGGAGTGGAGAAGGTAAAAAGGCGGCGTGCAAGAGGAAGAGAGCGAGAGTAAGAGAAAGACAGATTAAGGGGGTATTCTACTGTAGAATTTTGAAAAAAAAAGAAAAAAAAATTTTTTCATATTTTCAAAGTTTAGGTATTCAAAAATATGTCATTTAAAGGATTTTTTAAAAATTACTATTATATCCTGAGTTATAGCCGTTTTAGTGACGTGGCCTCGGTTCGGGTCCGACCGAGTCTCAAAACTTTGAACGCGTTTTTCTCGGAACTACTTTTTTCGAGCTGGCGGTAAGGATATATCTAATGAACCGATTCACTTCAAATTTGGAGAGGATCTTCTCTGTACATCGTTTTATCGCATGGACCTTGCCCAAAACTATAACTTTTCATTTAGTATTTTTAAAAAACTCGGAATTGTTAAAAAAAACATAAAAAAAAATTTTTTCAAACTGCCGCCATTCAAACAATTTTTTTTTTAACTTACCCAAGGGTCATACGATAGCGGCATCTATAATAATTAAGAATCCATCTATTTTATGTTTCGGATCTCCAGGAGGGTTGGAATCATGCACGCCAGGACGCCCTCTTTTTTTAAGCCCCCACATTGACTGCTCATAACTTTGTGAATTTTAATTTTTTTGTTTTAATAATTTTTTATGTAATAATAAAATATCAATAAGCAAATGATAAAAAAATCTATGGTAAAAATATTATTGGTTTCCTTTATACAGCGCTTCAAAAACCGGGCTAAATTCATGCGTCTACAGTAGACTACCCTCTTAAATGTGTGAAGAAAGCAAGCAAAATTTTTTCCCAAATTTTTTTTTCCAAAATTTTTTTCCGCAATTTTTTTTCTAAAAAATTTTTTTCCTAAAAATTTTTTTTTCCAAAATTTTTTTGACCAAAAATTTTTTCTCAAAATTTTTTTTTCCAAAATTTTGTTTTCCCAAATTTTTTTTGACCAAAAATTTTTTTTCCAAAAAATTTTTTTCTCCAAAATTTTTTTGACCAAAAATTTTTTTGACCAAAATTTTTATGACCAAAAATTTTTTTTCCCGAAATTTTTTTTTCCAAAATTTTTTTGACCAAAATTTTTTTTCCCAAAATTTTTTTCCCAAATTTTTTTCGCATTATCAGGACTTTGGTTTATCCGGTCTTCGGATTATCGGAATATCGGAATATCTGAATATCTGAATATCGGAATAACGGAATATCGAAATATCGGAATAATATCGGAATATCGACCCAAAATTTTTTACCCAAATTTTTTTTCTCCAAAATTTTTTGAGTTTGATCAAAAATTTTTTTTTCCAAAATTTTTTTTTCCAAAATTTTTTTTTTCAAAATTTTTTTGACCAAAATTTTTTTTCCCAAATTTTTTTTGACCAAAATTTTTTTTTCCAAATTTTTTTTCCAAAAAAGTTTCTTCCCAAATTTTTTTTTCTCCAAAATTTTTTTGACCAAAAAATTTTTTTCCCAAATTTTTTTGTCCACAAATTTTTTTCCCAAAATTTTTTATTCCAAATTTTTTTTGACCAAAATTTTTTTTCCCGAATTTTTTTTTTGACCAAAATTTCTTTTCCCAAAATTTTTTTTTCCAAAATTTTTTGGAGCAAAAATTTTTTTTTCCAAATTTTTTTGACCAAAAATTTTTTTCCCAAAAAATGTTTTTCTCCAAAATTTTTTTCCCCAAAAAAATTTTTTCCCAAAATTTTTTTTCCAAAATTTTGTTGCCCAAAATTTTTTTGACCAAAAATTTTTTTCCCAAATTTTTTTCCCCAAAATTTTTTGGAGCAAAAATTTTTTTCCAAAATTTTTTTGACCAAAAATTTTTTTCCCAAAATTTTTTTGACCAAAAATTTTTTTCCCAAAATTTTTTTCACAAAAAAATTTTTTCCCAAAAACTTTTTATTTTTCAACATTTTTTTGTCCACAAATTTTTTTCCCAAAATTTTTTATTCCAAATTTTTTTTGACCAAATTTTTTTTTCCCAAATGTTTTTTTGACCAAAATTTCTTTTCCCAAAATTTTTTTTTCCAAAGTTTTTTTTTCCAAATTTTTTTTTCCAAATTTTTGTTGCCCAAAATTTTTTTGACCAAAAATTTTTTTCCCAAAATTTTTTCCCCAAAATTTTTTGGAGCAAAATTTTTTTTCCAAAATTTTTTTCCCAAAATTTTTTTCACAAAAATATTTTTTCCCAAAAATTTTTTTTTTTCAAAATTTTTTTGTCCACAAATTTTTTTTCCAAAATTTTTTATTCCAAATTTTTTTTGACCAAAATTTTTTTTCCCAATTTTTTTTTGACCAAAATTTCTTTTCCCAAAATTTTTTGGAGCAAAATTTTTTTTTCCAAATTTTTTTGACCAAAATTTTTTTTCCCAAATTTTTTTCCCAAAAAATGTTTTTCTCCAAAATTTTTTTTCCGAAAAAATTTTTTTCCCCAAATTTTTTTTCCAAAATTTTGTTGCCCAAAATTTTTTTGACCAAAATTTTTTTTCCCAATTTTTTTTCCCAAAAAATGTTTTTCTCCAAAATTTTTTTTCCGAAAAAATTTTTTTCCCCAAAATTTTTTTTCTCCAAAATTTTTTTGACCAAAAATTTTTGTCCCAAAATTTTTTTCGCATTATCAGGGACTTCGGTTTATCCGGACTTCGTATTAATATCGGAATATCGGAATATCGACCAAATTTTTTTTTCCCAATTTTTTTTCCCAAATTTTTTTTTTCCAAATTTTTTTTGATCACAAATTTTTTTTTCCAAAATTTTTTTTCCAAAATTTTTTTGACTAAAAATTTTTTTTCCGAAAATTTTTTTTCCAAAATTTTTTTGACTAAAAATTTTTTTTCGAAAATTTTTTTCCCCAAAAATTTTTTCCCAAAAATTTTTTTTTACCAAAATTTTTTTTCCAATTTTTTTTGACCACAATTTTTTTCCCAATTTTTTTTTGACCAAAAATTATTTTCCAATTTTTTTTTCCCAAAATTTTTTTTCCCAAATCTTTTTTGACCAAAAATTTTTTTCCCAAAAAAATTTTTTTCCATATTTTTTTTGACCAAATTTTTTTTTCCGAATTTTTTTTTCTCCAAAATTTTTTTGATCAATTTTTTTCCCAAATTTTTTTCGCATTATCAGGACTTCGGTTTATCCGGACTTCGGAATATCGACCAAAAATATTTTTCCCAAATTTTTTTTTCTCCAAAATTTTTTGAATTTGATCAAAAATTTTTTTCCCAAAATTTTTTTTTCCAAAATTTTTTTCCCAAATTTTTTTTGCAAAAAATTTTTTTCCCAATTTTTTTTGACCAAAAATTTTTTTCCCAAAAGGATTTTCCAACAGATATGGCCAAAAAAAGTTGATTTGGTATGGGGCCTGTTTTAGCGTAATTGGTAGAGTTATGGCTTCGTACCAACAGGGTAGAAAGTTCGAATCATATCTCCAGCTAAAAAACGGAATTCAGCTGTGTACGATTAACATTGTGGTATTTATTTATTGTTGAATAACACAGTTAATATTTAGATATAACAAACTAAGAGGTCATATGACCAAAAAAAAGTTGCATGGCCATGGCCTGTGTTGGCGTTATTGGAAGAGTTATGGCTTCGTATCAACAAGGTACCGAGTTCGAATCTTACCTCCAGCTATTAAACGAAATATCACGTTGTGGTATTTATTTATTGTTCAATAACACAAAGTTAATATTTAGATATAACAAACTAACAAGTTATGAGGCCGAAAAAAAGCATAATCCATACGGCCTGTGTTGGCGTAATTGGTAGAGTTATGGCTTCGTATCAACAAGGTACCGAGTTCGAATCTTACCTCCAGCTATTAAACGAAATATCACGTTGTGGTATTTATTTATTGTTCAATAACACAAAGTTAATATTTAGATATAACAAACTAACAAGTTATCAGGCCGAAAAAAAGCATAATCCATGCGGCCTGTGTTGGCGTAATTGGGAGAGTTATGGCTTCGTATCAACAAGGTACCGAGTTCAAATCTTACCTCCAGCTATTGAACGAAATATCACGTTGTGGTATTTATTTATTGTTCAATAACACAAAGTTAATATTTAGATATAACAAACTAACAAGTTATCAGGCCGAAAAAAAGCGTAATCCATGCGGCCTGTGTTGGCGTAATTGGGAGAGTTATGGCTTCGTATCAACAAGGTACCGAGTTCGAATCTTACCCCCAGCTATTAAACGAAATATCACGTTGTGGTATTTATTTATTGTTCAATAACACAAAGTTAATATTTAGATATAACAAACTGACAAGTTATGAGGCCGAAAAAAAGCATAATCCATGCGGCCTGTGTTGGCGTAATTGGTAGAGTTATGGCTTCGTATCAACGAGGTACCGAGTTCGAATCTTACCTCCAGCTATTAAAGAAATATCACGTTGCGGTATTTATTTATTGTTGAGTAACACAAAGTTAATATTTAGATATAACAAACTAACAAGTTATGAGGCCGAAAAAAAGCATAATCCATGCGGCCTGTGTTGGCGTAATTGGTAGAGTTATGGCTTCGTATCAACAAGGTACCGAGTTCGATTCATACCTCCGGACACAAAATTGTGGACGAGGCATGCACGGAATCACATCCGGTCGAATTTAGGATACCAGGTATGCTTCCGATAATCCGGACCTCCAATTATCCGGACTTCCGATTATCCGGACTTCTGATAATCTGGACCCTCTGATTAATCCAGACTTTCAATAATCCGGACCTTTGATGTTCCGGACTACCGATTATCCGGACTTCCTATAAACTGGACTTTCTATAATCCGGACCTTTCATGTTGCGGACTTCCCATAATCCGGACCTCCGATAATCCGGACTTCCGATTATCCGGACTTCCGACTATCCGGACTTCTGATAATCTGGACCTCCGATTGTCCAGACTTTCGATAATCCGGACCTTTGATGTTGCGGACTTCCCATAATCCGGACCTCCGATAATCCGGACTTTCGATAATCCGGACTTTCGATAATCCGGACTTCCGGTAATCCGGCATTCCAATAATCCAGACTACCGATAATCCGGACTTCTAATAATCCGGACCTCCGATGTGCCGGACTTCCGATTATCCGGTTACATAGCAACGGTATGGTATGGTTAATCGAAAAAATGGTAATGGTTAAATTTTGTTGTTAACAGTTAACGGTTAGGCAACGGTTGCTAGGCAACGGTTTTTAAATTTTGTTGTTAACGGTTAACGGTTGCTAGGCAACGGTTTTTAAATTTTGTTCTTAACGGTTAACGGTTAACGGTTGCTAGGCAACGGTTTTCAAATTTTGTTGTTAACGGTTAACGGTTGCTAGGCAACGGTTTTAAAATTTTGTTGTTAACAGTTAACGGTTAGGCAACGGTTGCTAGGCAACGGTTTTTAAATTTTGTTGTTAACGGTTAACGGTTGCTAGGCAACGGTTTTTAAATTTTGTTCTTAACGGTTAACGGTTAACGGTTGCTAGGCAACGGTTTTTAAATTTTGTTGTTAACGGTTAACGGTTGCTAGGCAACGGTTTTAAAATTTTGTTGTTAACGGTTAACGGTTGCTAGGCAACGGTTTTTAAATTTTGTTATTAACGGTTAACGGTTAACGGTTGCTAGGCAACGGTTTTTAAATTTTGTTGTTTACGGTTAACGGTTGCTAGGCAACGGTTTTAAAATTTTGTTGTTAACGGTTAACCGTTGCCTAGCAACCGTTAACCGTTTAAAATTTAAAAACCGTTGCCTAGCAACCGTTAACAACAAAATTTGAAAACCGTTGCCTAGCAACCGCTAACCGTTAACAACAAAATTTAAAAACCGTTGCCTAGCAACCGTTAACAACAAAATTTAAAAACCGTTGCCTAGCAACCGTTAACCGCTAATTTTTTCGACCAACCATTACCATTTTTTCGACCAACCATACCATACCGTTGCTATGTAACCGGATAATCGGAAGTCCGGCACATCGGAGGTTCGGATTATTAGAAGTCCGGATTATCGGTAGTCTGGATTATTGGAATTCCGGATTACCGGAAGTCCGGATTATCGAAAGTCCGGATTATTGGAAGTCCGCATTATCGGAGGTCCGGATTATGGGAAGCCCGCAACATCAAACGTCCGGATTATCGGAAGTCCGGAACATCAAAGGTCCGGATTATCGAAAGTCTGGACAATCGGAGGTCCAGATTATCAGAAGTCCGGATAATCGGAAGTCCGGATTATCGGAGGTCCGGATTATGGGAAGTCCGCAACATGAAAGGTCCGGATTATAGGAAGTCCAGTTTATAGGAAGTCCGGAACATCAAAGGTCCGGATTATTGAAAGTCTGGATTAATCGGAGGTCCAGATTATCAGAAGTCCGGATAATCGGAAGTCCGGATAATTGGAGGTCCGGATTATCGGAAGCATACCTGGTATCCTAAATTCGACCGGATGTGATTCCGTGCATGCCTCGTCCACAATTTTGTGTCCGGAGGTATGAATCGAACTCGGTACCTTGTTGATACGAAGCCATAACTCTACCAATTACGCCAACACAGGCCGCATGGATTATGCTTTTTTTCGGCCTCATAACTTGTTAGTTTGTTATATCTAAATATTAACTTCGTGTTACTCAACAATAAATAAATAACACAACGTGATATTTCGTTTAATAGCTGGAGGTAAGATTCGAACTCGGTACCTCGTTGATACGAAGCCATAACTCTACCAATTACGCCAACACAGGCCGCATGGATTATGCTTTTTTTCGGCCTCATAACTTGTTAGTTTGTTATATCTAAATATTAACTTTGTCTTATTCAACAATAAATAAATACCACAACGTGATATTTCGTTTAATAGCTGGAGGTAAGATTCGAACTCGGTACCTCGTTGATACGAAGCCATAACTCTACCAATTACGCCAACACAGGCCGCATGGAATATGCTTTTTTTCGGCCTCATAACTTGTTAGTTTGTTATATCTAAATATTAACTTTGTGTTATTGAACAATAAATAAATACCACAACGTGATATTTCGTTTAACAGCTGGAGGTAAGATTCGAACTCGGTACCTTGTTGATACGAAGCCATAACTCTACCAATTACGCCAACACAGGCCGTATGGATTATGCTTTTTTTCGGCCTCATAACTTGTTAGTTTGTTATATCTAAATATTAACTTTGTGTTATTGGACAATAAATAAATACCACAACGTGATATTTCGTTTAATAGCTGGAGGTAAGATTCGAACTCGGTACCTCGTTGATACGAAGCCATAACTCTACCAATTACGCCAACACAGGCCGCATGGATTATGCTTTTTTTCGGCCTCATAACTTGTTAGTTTGTTATATCTAAATATTAACTTTGTGTTATTGGACAATAAATAAATACCACAACGTGATATTTCGTTTATTAGCTGGAGGTAAGATTCGAACTCGGTACCTCGTTGATACGAAGCCATTACTCTACCAATTACGCCAACACAGGCCGCATGGATTACGCTTTTTTTCGGCCTCATAACTTGTTAGTTTGTTATATCTAAATATTAACTTTGTCTTATTCAACAATAAATAAATACCACAACGTGATATTTCGTTTAATAGCTGGAGGTAAGATTCGAACTCGGTACCTCGTTGATACGAAGCCATAACTCTACCAATTACGCCAACACAGGCCGCATGGATTACGCTTTTTTTCGGCCTCATAACTTGTTAGTTTGTTATATCTAAATATTAACTTTGTGTTATTGAACAATAAATAAATACCACAACGTGATATTTCGTTTAATAGCTGGAGGTAAGATTTGAACTCGGTACCTTGTTGATACGAAGCCATAACTCTCCCAATTACGCCAACACAGGCCGCATGGATTATGCTTTTTTTCGGCCTGATAACTTGTTAGTTTGTTATATCTAAACATTAACTTTGTGTTATTGAACAATAAATAAATACCACGACGTGATATTTCGTTTAATAGCTGGAGGTAAGATTCGAACTCGGTACCTAAAAAAAAATTGGACAAAAAATTTTGGACAAAAAAAATTTGGACAAAAAAAATTTGGATAAAAAAAATTGGGAAAAAAATTTGTGGTCAAAAAAATTTTGGAAAAAAAATTTTTGGGAAAAAATTTTTGGGGAAAAAATTTTGGGAAAAAAATTTTGGTCAAAAAAATTTTGGAAAAAAGAAATTTTGGTCAAAAAAAAAATTTGGGAAAAAAAATTTTGGTCAAAAAAAATTTGGAATAAAAAATTTTCGGAAAAAAGTTTGTGGACAAAAAAATTTTGAAAAAAAAAATTTTTGGTCAAAAAAATTTTGGTCAAAAAATTTTTGGAAAATAAATTTTTGCTCCAAAAAATTTTGGAATAAAAATTTGAGAAAAAAATTTTTAGGAAAAAAATTTTTGGGGAAAAAATTTTGGGAAAAAAATTTTTGGTCAAAAAAATTTTGGAGAAAAAAAATTTTGGGAAAAAACTTTTTTGGGAAAAAAATTTGGGAAAAAAAATTTTGGTCAAAAAAATTTTGGTCAAAAAAATTTTGAAAAAAAAAATTTTGGGAAAAAAAATTTTTGATCAAACTCAAAAAATTTTGGAGAAAAAAAAAATTGGGTAAAAAATCTTGGGTCGATATTCCGATATTTCGATATTCCGTTATTCCGATATTTAGATATTCAGATATTCCGATATTCCGATAATCCGAAGTCCGGATAAACCAAAGTCCTGATAATGCGAAAAAAATTTGGGAAAAAATTTTGGAAAAAAAAATTCGGGAAAAAAAATTTTTGGTCAAAAAAATTTTGGTCAAAAAAATGTTTGGTCAAAAAAATGAGAAAAAAATTTTGGAAAAAAAAATTCGGGAAAAAATTTTTGGTCGAAAAAATTTTGGGAAAAAAATTTTGAAAAAAAAAATTTTTGGAAAAAAATTTTTTGGGAAAAAAATTTTGAGAAAAAAAATTTTTGGTCAAAAAAATTTTGGAGAAAAAAATTTTTTCGGAAAAAAATATAGGAAAAAAAATTTTGATCAAAAAAAAATTGGGAAAAATATTTTTGGTCAAAAAAATTTTGGAAAAAAATTTTTTCGGAAAAAAATTTTTGATCAGAAAAATTTTGGGAAAAAAATTTCTGGTCGATATTCCGATATTCCGATATTCAGATATTCCGCTAATCCGAAGTCCGGATAAAGCGAAGTCCTGATATGCGAAAAAATTTGGGAAAAAAATTTAGGAAAAAAAATTTTTGTCAAAAAAATATTGGAGAAAAAAATTTTTTGGGAAAAAAATTTTTGGTCAAAAAAAATTTGGTCTAAAAAATTTTCGAAAAAAAAATTTTGGGAAAAGAATTTTTGGTCAAAAAAAAAATAGGGAAAAAAATTTTGGTCAAAAAAAATTGTAAAAAAAATTTTGTGAAAAAAATTTTTGGTCAAAAAAATTTTGGAAAAAAATTTTTGGGAAAAAAATTTTTCGGGAAAAAAATTTTTGGTCAAAAAAATTTTGGAAAAAAAAATTTGTCAAAAAAATTTTGGAAAAAAAAATTCGGGAAAAAAAATTTTGGTCAAAGAAATTTGGAAAAAAAAATTTGTGAAAAAAATTTTTGGTCAAAAAAATTTTGGAAAAAAAATTTTTGGGAAAAAAATTTTTTTGGAAAAAAATTTTGGTCAAAAAAATTTTGGAGAAAAAAATTTTGGTCAAAAAAAAATTGGAAAAAAAATTTTGGGAAAAAAATTTGGAGAAAAAAAAACTTGGAAGAAAAATTGGGAAAAAAAATTTTTGGTCAAAAAAAAATTGGGGAAAAAAATTTTGGTCAAAAAAATTTTGGAAAAAAAATTTGGGAAAAAACTATTGTAAGAAAATTCAGTAAAATTTTATAAATTTTCAAATCCATCACAAAACGTTTCAGAATTATCTAATTTGTTTACATAGACTATGCACCTATATATTATATCAGTCCGAAGAAATAACTTAAATAACATGATCAAATAAAACTATTAGATGCTTATTTTCATATATTATTTACAAATAGCTCATAAATTTAGCTGCACAATGCATTTATGTTCTTAACATCGATTTTTTTCATATATCTCTAATAAATATTTACAAAACGTTTATTTATTAAACTATACTATATATATATATATATATATATATATATATATATATATATATAGTATAGTATAATGTATATTATATGCTTGAATGCATAAAAATCTCTAATATAGTTAATAGTTGCAATTAATTTCATAACTTCATTCATAAATACTACAAATAATTGATATTAAAGAAACAATTACCAGAGATTAATTTATCACGTTTATAACTTTTTATTTGGGTAATGGTTGCATGAATTGAAGAAGGGCAATATTCTTCATCATAACTTTCTAAAAAAATATTTGGATTGACGGAAATGAAGAAATTAGTGATTTCATTTTATTGTTGGCAGTGAAAGTTATTTCGTAATTATAAAAAATGCAATATGCATGTTACTTTTTATGCAAGATTTATTAATATCATCGATACCTTTATTAGTTACAAAAGTGACCATAATAATCATATATTTTGATCACACGGAACATACCAAAAGCATTTGATTTAAAATTTTCAATGACGTTTTTAATAAACGTGTGATTTTTTATTCTATATGCAAAGATATATCCATATTTGCAAGAACTTCTCATAAATATAAAATTAACTTAGCATGAGTTATTTATATTGGAACAGAACCAAAAAAATTGAATTAATTGTTTCAAAGAGTATCATCTAGTAAACATTGGCTTTAAATAATTACAATAATCTTTCATTAAGTGCTGAATACTCACTAGATAATATTCACATACTGATGTTCTGTTCCACATTAGGTTATTGTAATAGCTGTAGCCATTTTTGACTACAAAGATTCATACAATTTACGAGAAATGTTAGTGTACTTCTTCAGCTAATAGAAATTTGAATGAAATGAACAAACTTTCGGTTGCAAGATATTGTGTGACACTATGATCAACTAAGTGCATGAAATGATGTGTATTATAACTAAATGATAACTTTTATATAGCATAATAAATTATAATTTATGTACTAATTGACCCACATTTCATCAATTAAGTAGTACCATTCAAAACAGTGTTATATATATATATATATATATATATATATATATATATATTTACATACATACATATATATATATATATATATATATATATATACAGTAGCATCCGATTAGTATGACGCCGGATATATTGACAACTGCTTAATATGACGTAATCGCACTTGGTTCGAATCGAATTTGGTTTCCATATAAAATTCCTTAAAAAAAACAGCTGTCTAGTCGGATATATTGACATCGCTTACATTGACATGTCGCTTAATGACCCATTTTTGCAAAAAAAATATGTCCAATTATAATGACCGACATGATTTTAGATGATGTGGCCAAGTCTACGAAAGCAATTGCTATGTCTTTTGTGCACAATAGCACCAGGGTCTGTTTTTACAATAAAATTATGTAAAGAAATCAATCAAAAATTACTAATTACTTACATTAAAAAACACATTTGTATGTTTATGGGTAGGGTAGACTAATTATTAATGGCCCACCACGGATATCTATTTGATAGTAGAGGGCGAAAAATGTATAAATTATAACCAGCCATCACCTTTATTCCTATGACTTTGCTATCAGAAGATAAGCAGCACATGACTGCGATAAAAAGAACCAGCTGAACCTTAACTTTGGCAAAGGTGTAAGCAATAAAATAGTAAAGCTTTAAAAAAAGCAATTTTACAAGAGACTAATTGAATAAAATGTTATTCCGGCTCTTCTGATGAATATTTCTGACCAATAGCAGATCAATGTAATATACTGTGTTGTCTTTGTAACAGATGTACCCACAGAATTAATATTTTGCATTGGTTCAATAATGTAGCGTAAAATGCCTTTAAAATTTAATAGAAGAAATTGTATCTGTTCGCCCCCTGGTTGTTCCACTTTACCCCGTATGTGAGGTAAAATGGGTCAGATACCAAATGTTTAAAAAATAGTAAAAAATATAATATTTATATAATTAAGAATTATGTACGTATGTATGTAAGTTTTTCTGAACATAGTTTGATAAATGCTTCTTTGATGTATGTTATGTGTTGTTCATTGGGTTTAGACAGTATAATTACCGTAAGTCAAATTGGACCGTTGTGCCCCGCCCTACCCTATGCCAATTTTATTTTATATTAAATTTTATTGTGTCATTTTTATTTTTATTTAAAACGTTTGTATAGGTTTTTCTTCTAAATTACTGAAACATATTTGCATATTAAAGAGTTTTTCTTCAGTACGCTTTTAATGACGGCCGGTTAGTATGACGAGATTTCGGCGACCCTTCGATGTTATACTAAGCGGATTCTACTGTATATATATAACGACATATATATATATATATATATGTATATATTAAATTAATTATAATATATGGCCAAACAACATTTTTTGCACTATTTAGTAAGTATTTTAAATTTTATAAATATTTCGAGACTCAGTTTCTCGCATCATTAGTATATTAATTCAAAACAAATTACTAAAATATAGACCAATACGTCATATGTTCTTTTATGCAGTTGCCGGCACCATGACTCATCTTATCATTCTTGTTTCTTATATAATTTACATATTACGCCCAAGCTCATATTTTACTGAAAATGGACATCGCTACTGCACAGTATCAGACATTCCAGAGCGCGGGTTCGAAATCGCTACACTGTCTACATAATGTCAACGAAAGACTTTTGCCATAGAAGTTGGAGCCCCCGCTCTAGCAACCTGACATCGGTAAGCAGCGCTGTCCATTCAGAGATGAAAATTATGTTTCCAATACAACATAAGCACATTTCGAGCATGGCGGTGTGAAATGGCAATAGAATCTCTCACACTTTTTTTCGGAGTTTAACTCAGCTCAGTAACAGTCATTATAATTTTATTATATATATATGTGTATATTTGCCAAATTATTGCCAGTTTACCTCCGTGGTGTTGGGATCTTTATTACATATTAGATTCTACAGTTTGCCCATGCATGCGTTCAAAAATTCATTTTAATAGTTGCGTTGGAATTTCAGTCATAAACTCGAAGTATATCAAGACTTTTATCATTTTTGCTTGATATATTTCATTTATAATATACATGGAATGCTTCTGCTTATTTAAACTAACACAAGGAAGTTTTTTGTAATCAACAATGACAAAAATACAAATAAAGCTAATTTCGTTGTAGCTAAAATAGTGATCTTCATATCGGCGGCCGATGTTGCGCCAAGAGCGTGCAGGACAGTTGTCGAATATCGGACGGGTATCGTGTAATCGCTGAGTCCGGCAGCATTGCGGGAAGCAACGCGCACCATGTAAGGCGTCGACGTACTCAATGATGATAGAACATATCCGTCACTTGCCCCTGTTGAAACATCAATATAATCAAAAACAATAAAGAATTAAGTGCAGATGGTATTTTGATTAACCAGTTGACTGTGGCACGCTCATTGAACAGTGCGCACAGTTTTGTGTCTTCCGAATAGGGTCATGACTAGGTGTTTATATAAAAACCGACATTTCAGAAAACCGGTTTTCGAATCTTAATTTTACTAAAAAAACGGTTTCAACCGGTTTTTGAATTTTATATAGAAAACAAATTTTTGCTCGAATATTCTGTAATTTATCCGCAAATTTAGTGTAATTTAGAGCAATATTCGACTGAATTTATTTATTGTTCAACTTTATAAATAGTAAACAAAATTATTTTAATTTCAATTAGTAAAACTAAAAAATAATAGTTTATCTTGATTAAGTAACTTTGAAGATAATTATTCGTCTTTCATGCATCATTTTCACATAAAGGAATAAAAATATCTTTATGATAGTCAAAGGAAAGTTTTCGAATAAATTAAAACAATACATTTTTAAATAAAAAAAATCATTAAATTAAAAAAAAAATAGATACACGCAGATACATACTTGTAAATATCAATTTTAGTTTTAAAAACAATTAAGCTAAACTCGGGTATCGTCTGTTCCGAGCAATTTTAATTAATTAATTCTAAACATTCTAATTGTTTTTTTGTTTAATAAAATATGATTAAAAAAAAACATAGAACGATTATCGAATTGCTACTTAGACGTGTCCTTTGTATACTCGCAATATTTCCTGAAATAGAAAATACTCTCATACTTGCGACCAAATTATGCTTAATTGTTTTTAAAGCCTGATATAATAATTCTAAATTTTTTGTTCTTTAATTTGTGGCTTCTTGCGTTTAAAACTCTTCTTTTTAAGATAGAGTAGAGAAAGTTATTTCTCCAAGTCACACTGATTTAAATTAATATAAATAAACTGGTATAAAAATCTAAATTAATATATGCAAAACCTTTCTGGGAACCATTGCAGGCTGATAAGATATCAAATTGCAACTCCGCTAGTAATCTGAATTAAAAAAATACTAATCTAGAATGTTGTCGCTATGGCATATAATGCGGACAATTTAAAAAAATTGTTTTGACAGAATGACGAACGTTTGAATACTGTTTTTTGTACCTTTTCTTCGAGTTTCTCAAATTCTTATAAATAGTAAACATTAAAATTTGAGATGCGTTTAGTATATATCAGAGTAAAATCTATAATGAAGATTCAATGAAAATTTCAAGCAAATTCGTCCAATGGAACTCGAGAAATCGTAGGCATTGCATAGAAAAAAAAACGATTTTGAGAAAAACGCGTTTAAAGTTTTGCAAAGGTAAGGAAACAAAAGAGGATTATTATGGTCAAACAGCTGTATCTGCTGAAATAATTTAAATTTTTAAAAATCCTTTCGTACACGTATTATCAAATAGTTAAAATTGGGAAATATGAAAACTATTTTTTGTATTTCTACACTAGAATACTTCCTTACGTCATTTATTTCAGATCCGAATCATTTGAAACATCGAAAAACATAAAATTACTAAATCGAATTTTTTTGGCAAAACCAAACTCATTTAGGAAATTAACAACAGTATGCTTAATCATGAGTATTGTAATCATTTATACCAACCTTGCTCTATATCAATGTCAATTTCTCCAGAATGTGCCCAAACATCATCCTTTTGTTCGCCCCAATCCGCAAGAGGCGCATATTGAAATCTAAAACCTAATATCCGCATATCTACTTCATTTTTGCCTTCTTTAATCGGCTGTGGATTTTTAGGACCAGTAATTTCAAATTCCAGAGAATCAGCACCGGCGGTCCGCAGTAAAACCTAATGAATAGTAGAGCATTGATTATAATTATAGAATTAAAATATATGTATATATAACAGTAATATTAACCAAATAATAATTGAACTGGAAAAAAGTAAAAGTACTGCTAAAGATAGAAGTTGCTTACTTTAGCGGGCGGATCAGGTTTGGCACCTTCCTTAATTGTTACTGTTCTATCAAGATAGCCGAGAAAATTTGCTGCTCTGCACGTATAATTTCCAAAGTCATTAGAGTCCGTAATAGGTAACTATAAAAATGAAGTCTTTTATTGAATTGGATAAAAAACCAAAGCACCACTCTTAAATTATTAATTCACTTTACCTGCAACGTAGTTGAATGTTCTGAATTGAATACTATTGCTTCTTTTAGAGGCTTTTTATTTCTCATCCAGGTGAAATTAGCTGGTGGTTCTCCTAGGGCTTCGCATGTTACGTTAACAACTCCTGATACAAATCCGTAAACCAGCTGAGGTCTCGGATTTGCTGGACTCATCGGTTTATCTGTTTGATTGCACAATAGTCATTAAATTATATAGTTATAAAGTGTAAAACCAGAAATAAACTCACGTTGGATATTTAGTTTAATTGTTCGTTCTTGTACGTTACTGACTGCAGTCGAAACTTGATATGCTTTACAAGTATAAAAACCTCTATCTTTAATTGTTACTTTCTTTATCAAAAGCCCATCTGCTAACTTGCTATATCGTTCACTAGGCACTAAAATCGATCATATAAATATGTAATTAACACATAATTAAGGGTTGTATTATTAACATTGATTTAAATTGGATATTTACGTGCAATTTGTTGACCATTAAGTTGCCAGGAAACTTTTGGCTCAGGATCACCACGTACCTCACAACGGACCGTTGCGTCTTTGTTTTCAGGAGCATATTGCTCATTTGGTGTATCCATGAATGAAATCGGCTCTGCCATAAAAAATATATATGTAAGTATATATGGTAAAATATCTCACAATTGTACTCAATATCTAACGCCTTAGACATACCATATTCAAGCAATTGCCCAGGCTATAATATACTATATCATAAGAACACTTTCAGTAATACAGAAACAATTTTTTTTGAAAATTTTAAACAATTTAAAACCATGTTAGTACATCAAAATACAAAATAGACATTTTCAACTGAAGCATTTCGCTGAAAATTTTTGCATGCAACTTCAAACTAATAAATAAACAAAATCATAGCTTTGTGATTCAACAGATAACTTGGAGATTATATTTCAAAGTAATAGAAATATGTGTCTAAAAATTTCATAATTATAAAAAAACCACACATCTTTGATTAAAGTGTTACCCGACTATTAACGTCCCGAAGGAGAAGTTTATGTTTTCATAAAAAAATCCGATTCTCTAATTTTATGTTTTCTCGACGTTTCAAGCCATTCTGAATCGAATAAGACCAAGTTTGGAGAAAGTATGTGTGTGTGTGTGTATGTAAACAGATTTCTTGGGCATCATGATGTATATTAATGAAATATGCACATTTAAAATATGTATCGGCAGATGCAAAAATTTTAATGATAGCTTCAACCGTTCCCGAGATATTCGCTAAAAACCATTCGCTCCTTTTCGCATATTAAAAATGCGTTTATCTCGAAAACTATTTGAAGTGCGATCGAATTTTTTTAATAGCATTTTCTTTATGTTATAAGGTTTCAACAATATCATAGGATCAAGGATCCTATGTTGAATATTTTCCTAGCTATAGGCGTTTACCTACGAAAACTGGTTCAATTATAAA
This sequence comes from Ctenocephalides felis, assembly GCF_003426905.1. Taxonomy (NCBI): domain Eukaryota; kingdom Metazoa; phylum Arthropoda; class Insecta; order Siphonaptera; family Pulicidae; genus Ctenocephalides; species Ctenocephalides felis. The sequence goes on from NW_020537324.1 coordinate 8,681,345, forward strand.
AACGATTGATTTTTGAAAATTTGCTTTTAGAAAATACTCCGAGTCAACGTGTTCGTTCGTTTTTAGTTATGTGTAATAAATTCATTCGGAGTACTTCTAATCACTCAAATTAATTTATTTTTTATTGATTAAGTCGATTATTTACACATTTCGGGAAGTTCATGTAACTTGCCTCAAGGCTAAATACCAATACCAACTAGTTCTGTTATATATTATATATTTATAAATGAGGGGGAGGAGGTAAATATTATAATTATTTTAGACCCTCCAGAGTTTGCATTAGTACGAATTATAATATAATGACTAATTCAAAATGATGCAACAAGAAACTCGCTCTGTTAAATGAGTTACTATATGCGCATTCAAAAGATTACGTTGCAAAGGAGATAATGAGTTCGTGCAATGCTAAACTAAGAATACTTGATTACACAAGATAAGAGTATGCAAGAATCTGAAACTAGACGCATTCATACTATACGAAACATGCATGTTTGCCTAATTTATATGAAAGCTTTAAATGATGGCAGCATGCACAACTTTAATGTAAAGTTAACATACGAAATACTTATATTGCAGTATAGTGCTGAGAATCGTATAATTTAAATGTAATGCGAATGCAGTTAGGATACATTCTACATTTAAGATCATTTTACAATTTGATGTATTAAATCAGGATTTTTTCAAAGTGGTACACGAAGTGTCAATATACAAGAATAGTCGAATTTACAAATTACGGATTATAATTGTTTTTTTTTAACTAACACATGATTGAATATGTGGTAATTTTACGAATAAACTTCGCCCGTTAACTTTCGTAAATCGAAGGACCGAAATCAAATAAGAAAAATTGAGTTGGAAAAATCAAGATAAAAAATTGGAGGCACAAAAATTTTCAAAATCTTCAAAGAAATTACCATGTTTAAATATCTACAAATATTGTAATGTAATCGTTTCAAAAATGTATATATAAATTATATATTGTTACTATTTTCTATTGATCTTACAGTAATTTATACAATAATGATATTTTTAAATATTGACAATAAATAATTTTGGATGGTAGGTATATATAATTTGCCTTTGAATCAAATCATTTTGCTAGGCAAAATGCAAATTAGAATAACTGAATCAAAAATTAGAATAAAAACTAGCTGTAAGTGCAATTCTGTCTTAAGGCAATTAACGCATCGTGCCTTAAGGCAAATTGCTGGAACTTTCTGTACCGCAATTCAAAATTCGAGTAATTAAAAATAATCAATAATAATCAAGAAAAGTTGATCAATGATTCGAAACTTTTAATAAAATTTCGAACCATATTAAATCATTCTATCTTAAATCATTTATTTTGAAATATTTTGGAAATTCTGAACTTTTTTTCAAAGCAATCGTATTGCTTTAACTGCATAAAGACGAAATATCAAAGCATGTAAGCGCCGCATCGCCGTCTAACGCGTAAACATTGGTATGGAACCCATAGGAATGTAAACAAAATTTATACTTATTGTTAAAACTTCTATAAATTATCTGATAATATGATGTGCATTTGTCTAATGTTCATTTTTGACCGCCAGATGGCTTTTTTTTACTTTTTTTGTTAGATCTCCGAAACCGCTAGACATGCCTTCATGAAAATTTGATCAGTTCTTCGTCTTGTCAATACAAGTAAATGTTCTTTCAATTATTCAAATCGGACGCTCCGTTCTCTTAAAAAGTGAGTTACCGTTTTTGGCACTTTTTGCCCCATATCTTCGGAACGGCTAAACCTACCTTCACCAAAAATTAATCAGCACGTCTCCTTATCAAAAAGAATCGAATTTTTTCTGAATTATTCAAATCGCTTCATCGGGTGTTCCCGAAATCGTCGACGAAAATTTGTATCCGCACACACACACATACACGCACATACACACACACATACATCCATTTTTTCTAAGGTATGCCAAAATGTTCAAAAACCTCTGAAACGTAAAGATATATAAAAAAATTCATTTTCGATTTTTTTTGCGATTACTATAACTTGCCCTAGGGGAAGTTAATAAAAGATTTTTAAAAATTTCTACAAATTTAAGGACTAAATATTTTTGAACATCTGCAAATATTTTATTAATTACAAAAACCAAATTAAGATAGTTGAGTTGTAGAAAATTAGGATAAAAAGTTTAGGGTTCCAAAATCTTCAAAGAATTTAGCATTTTAGTATAAATGTTTCCAATATATCCAAATGACGAACGATAGTCGTTATCGAGCGCATCGATGGCTCTTCAATTTTTAAAATTGGTCCACCCGTTTTTGAAAAAATGTCGAGAAAAAAAAAACATCGGCGCACATACATACTACAACTAAGCTACGACTAAGTCTAGCTACAACAATTATTCCAGTTAATAGAGTTTCTACTGTACAAGAGTATTCAGCAAATAATAGGCAAGTGTTAATAATAATTTTCCATTAATTTACCGTTTACTATTAATCTAAAAGTCTTCCGCTGTTCGGCAGGTGATCCCCCGCCGCCGCCGTCCCCGGCGCACACCCACAATCCGCGGTCGACACCAGCAATGTGAAGAAAGACAAGTGCTTTTGCACCTGGTGCTATGGCTGGCCGCGGCTCGACGTGAATTCGACCCCGGGACTCGGTAACAGGGTCACCGCGTGGATTTAGCCATCGCACCTATTATAAAATTTTATATAAATATGAAAAATAATTGATGTCTCAATTGTGGAAAGTTATAAATGTAATAAAAATGTATGTTATAGTTTTATATGTGTAACCAAAAGCATTATTTAATCTATGGTTAATGTTTTGATATGTATAAATACTATTCACGTAATTTAATATAGTATTGCAATATGTAGGGGAGCTAGGGGCAAGTTGTAATACGCGGTTTCAATACGATCTAAAACGATATTAATCAAATTTCTTTGTCTCATGATGTTAATTATGTGTCTTGAGTAAAAAATCGCTCCTAGGGTTAGTTAAAAAAATACTTAGTTGTAATATACAAGAATTATGGCCGGATTAGCTCATGATGTTGTTGGTTCCATTGTTGGCAATTACATAAAAAATGAATATTATTGAGTAGTTGATAATAATAGAAATATGAAGTGTAACAATGAATATGTAAAATATCAGAATGTATAAGAATTTCAATTTTAATATGTATGTAAAAAATTATTAGAATGTGGATAGAAATTGAATAAGAATTGAGATGAAATTAAATAGAGGATGAAAAAGGAGAAGAATGAAAATAAGTCAAAAAAAACTATAAAGAATAATAGGATTCTTATGAAGAAGATAAGTTGAAAAATACAGTATAAGAAAAATAGGATTTTATGTACAGATTCAAGTAAAGAAGATTGATAGGAATGGATTGTTTGTAAGATGTGAGCACATGTAAATTGTTTTACGGAATTTTCCATTTGTATGATGATAACCATTTTAATTTGGGTTGATTTATGAAAAAAATTACATAAAAATTTCAATTTTCTTAAAAATAGGCAAATAATCTATCAGAAGTATTATTGTCGTTGATACTATGATATGCCATGATAAAAGTTACAACAAGCCCCCAGCACCTCTATACCTATATATATATATATATATATATATATATATATATATATATATATATATATATATATATATATATATCAGTTATTTAAATTTATGGAATACCTTTGTTCCTTTATGGCCATGACAAGTGACCATATGTTTGTCATTGACGAATCTCACGATTTCAGTAGCATTTGGAGTGATGTGGACGTTGTCATGTCCATGTGCAATAACTGAGAAAGAAATTCATTTATATTATAAAAACACTCATATATATATATATATATATATATATATATATATATACATATATGTATATAAGAATAATTTTGATCATTATTTTTGATCAATCTATTCATTTGGTTATTATGAAAAATATATTAGTATGAAAATGTTTGCATAATATGAGATCATTAAAAAATATTTTTGCTGTAATATCATAAACATATCAACCTTGATATTTTTGCTGATTTTTCAATAAATAAATAAATTAGAAAACAAAGCTACTTAACCATTCTATGAGCTCGTGTCACTTTCAGGACACATTCCAAATATTGCAATATTTTGCCAAAGCATTGTGGCTTTTTTAGTGAGATAAAGCATGAATCTAACTTCTAGAATTTTGTTAAGGCAACGAAGTAGGCTTAACTGAAATAAGATTTTCATATAGAGAAGTGCATTATAGGCTGCTGACTTTATTTTTTTTATATATATGCTTATTGATACCGATTTCTGTTTCCCTAATATTTTTGGATGTAAGACAAAAATTCGGTTTATGTAGGATATATCATATATTAATTGTATCTTATCATGCTGAACTAATTTCAGCTGAAATCTAACACGTATTATAATATACACATTACAGTTAATTACATCAACCTCACTATAATCAACTGGCAAACGGATCTCAAACGAGCTATAATTCGCTAGTTTTATGCAATTTACGCCGGCATGAGACGTAGATACGTTTCGTTTCTTGGGTTTCCTTGTTCGCAGTATATTAAACGTCAAGTTACATTTAAATATATAAACGCTTGCTCACGCCCAATTGCATTTCTGCTCGTGCTTAATTCAATTAAAGGTACCGCAGCACCCGACCATTGGAGAAAATAGCAGACGTTATAGAACAGAGGAACTAGATATAGCACAACTGGATATAAACAAGATGAGATGTTCGTTTTACGTAAAAATTGCAAAGTTTGAGATCAAACGTTGATTGAATGATAGAAAAACTTTCTTTAAAAATAAATGATTTAAGGAGGTATTCGTAGAGGTATGAAATTAAATCATTCTTAAATCATCGTAAAAAAGGCAAAAACATTTTTTACTATTATTTTTTATAATTTATTTATCAATGTTACAAAAGTACAGTAAAAATGTAAAAAAAATGTAAATAATTTTAAAAATTAGCGCACGCCCCGCAGAATTGCTTTTCTTTAAAATCAGGGTGGAGCAAATTGAAGAATGACACGACTCTAACCCATTTGCTTCGGATGACTTGAATGCAATGACAAATATATTCGATATTTTAGAGAAAAAAGAATATTTATAAATTAAATTTATACAACATTTGCATTTCTTATACGATAACCCTTACGTCATAAATTTTTTTTCGTGTATGTGCATAGCCTTACGTTTGCCTAAATATCACATTCTATGTTTTTAAACAAGTCGTTACTCGTTAACAACAACATTATTAATTGGAGGGCCCGGGTTCAATCTGGTGGTAATAGATTATTCGTAAGGATAAGAATTGATTGTATAGGTTTCCCACAATACACAATTCATTAATAAGAATAATATAGAAGTATGAAAAATAAATCTAGACACATTTAGATAGATATATCTAGATAGATACATTTACATGATTTTTAGTGAATATCACGCGAACGGTTAGAGCTATCATAACATTTTGCACCAGCTGATAGATATTTTAAACATGCATATTTCATTCATAGACCTCATAGCCCTATCTTGAAAAGTTTAGGAGTTATAGGCGTTGAACCGTTTGGAACCTAAATTTTTGTATCAGTTTTTGGCAAATATTTCGGGAACGGTGAAAGGTATCATAAAAATATTTGTATTAGGTTAGAGTCCTATTATGAATCGTTTGGGAGTTATAACCGCTTGAAGATTTCATATGTAAAAAATGCTCAAAAGTGGTCGAAAAATAAGTCAGTTTTTCAATTTTTCACAGACCTTCCGGGCACGTGAAAGTTTCAATTAAACATCAGATGAATAGTCATGTGGTCTAGAATAACGTGAAAAAAACTGCATTTTAATGTTTTGAACGGTTGCCGAATAAATCGAAAAAAACTGAAATCATACCATGACCACCTATTTCCCTGGTAAGGAATATTTTCGCGATTTTATACGGAAAATTTTTGTTTCAGATTTTGATCATATTCATAACGTAGGTTCCTTATGATGTTAAGAAAATGGTATTAAAATATTTCGATAGTAGTTCAAATAGTTTTTGAGATAAACGCATTTGTAATATGCGAAAAGTAGCAAATGGTTTCTAGTGAATATCTTGCGACCGGGTAGAAGTATCATAAAAATTTGTACACCTGATGATACATATTTTAAATACGCATATTTCATCTATAGACTTCATGGCCCTATCTTGTAAAGTTCCTGAGTTATAGACGATTAACCGTTCGAAACCTAAAAATTTTAAACAGTTTTTGGTGAATATCATGGGAACAGTGAAAGGTAACATAAAATTAATTGTACTGGGTTAAAGACCTTTTGATTCAAAATATTTCATCCTAAGACATCGAAGTCCTATTATAAGTTCAGGAGTTATAGCCGTTTGAGGTTTCATATGTAAAAAATGCTCAAAAATGTCGTCGTTTTGTAGTATATTTTGCTGTAAGTAAAATTCACTAAATCCGCATCTGTACAATTAAGACGCTGTACATAGTGAAATATATAAAGAGAGCTCGGTATTATGGTGTTTCAAGAGTACTAGGATGAGACAATTTACGCTACAATCAATCTGGATGTATAATGTCGCTATTTTCCGCCAACATCGGTTTACGGGTTTCAAGAGGCAGAGCGTCTATGTCTTCTCGTCTTAGTAGTTTTCCATCGTATAATCCTCCAAATCTTGAGATAGAATATAATTTCATAGTATATAAAACATTAGTAAACTAGTGGGGTGCAGAACCCAAAAAAAAAATACAAAAAATGTGTACACATTATTAAAATATCTGATAATTTGATGTACATATGTCTAATAAAAAATTTTGATCGCCAAATGACATTATTTTAACTTATTTTCATTGAAAGTCTATAATCATTGATCGGTGTTCCCGAAATCGTCGACAAAAATTTGTATTCGCACACGCACACACACACACACACACATACATCAATTTTTTCTAATGTATGCCAAAATATTCAGAAACTTTTGAAACGTAAAGATATATAAAAAAAAAATCATTTTCAATATTTTTGCGATTACTATAGCTTAACCTACAGAATTATATGCATTTACACCCAGCATATTGTCTTCAAAAAATTATATTATTTTGATCGGCAATAAATCTATGCAAATAAAAAAAAAATTTTTGTTCTACAAATGATGTCAATGAGAGTTTGAGATGAATCCATCAAATTTATCTCTACTCTACTCTACTCTAACAAAGTACAAAATTTCATAACCATATTATTAAAAATCAAAAATATCAATGTACCGGTACATTTCTGTAAATTTTATCATCCACGAACACGAGTTAGATGATGGTGAGTGAACATGTCTGTTTTCAAAACCGAAACCCACGTTTGAAAAATAAAATATATATCCCAGTAAAAATTATACAAAACTGACGAGTTAACGTCATATTCTCTTTACATCTGAATACGAACGGTTCTTTTCAGTATGTTTCTTTTATTGCGATTTAAGCTCCGTTTTACAAATGTTTTTAGAGCAGTCCAGGTAGGTGGGTTCAGTGATATAACTATGGCACAAAGGATTATTATTCACCTGTATAACTTTTGTTTCGGTTATGTAACAAAACAATGGCTGCATTATCACTTAACGTTCAACATTTTGAATCAGTTGGCATGTTACGGGAAATCCTAAACAATTTCGAACCATTGTATCATTGTTGGCTAAATATAGGACATATAATTCCACCAGGCGACATAACGATGTGATTCTGGATGATCACTTTGTTCCAGCGATAATTGAAATATTTTACGCAATAATTATTTTTAAGTTCCTTACAGTTCTTTAAAAAAAATGTTTGTACGCGCCAGAAAATCCAACTTAACCAAATTTCAACAATTTTAAGGCCATTGATTAAGTTCAAAAAAGGACTAAAACTCGATAGGACGTTTTTTTAGATTATTAATATATAAAATATATTACTCTCACATAATTGCTCTTAGTTGATATTTAAATATTAGTTAAATCACAACACCTCTTATATTTAAAAATCTCATTGAAATTATAATTTGTAATTAATTTTATATATGTATATTGTATTTGATGTATATTTATATAAATTTCATATTTCTATTATTCAAAAATTACAATAGCACATTTTTGCCTCCTGTAAAATATGTTTTAATAACATTTCACAGCTGTCTGAATATACACATTACAAAGTCGGATGGTAGAATTTAATTGAAATAAACTATTTAGTAAAACTTTAACTCTTTTGAAAGAAAAGTTGATTAATAGCACTTTAATTAAATTGACTTATAGAACATTGTAAGTTATATTCAAAGTTTGTGAAGCATAATGACTTTATAGGTATACTATACGTGCTTTTGCATTTTCCACATACAAATCGGGAATAAAGTTTTACATACATACTTTTTGAAATTATAGGTATGTTCTTATAAGAAATTTAAATTTCATTGATCTTGCTCGTATTAAATTTTTATGAAATTTGTGCAAAGTAGCTATTTGAATTAATCAAAATATGGAGATTGTAAAATGGTAAAATACTTGATATAATACTAAAAATGACATGATTTTTGCTGCATTTTACTCACCATCTGTTCAGAGAAAAACATTTGAACTAAATGTGAACAAAATGGGTCAGCCGTTGTCGTGCTATTTTTCGGTTTTTAATTATTTACACACAATTTTTCAATAATAAGATTATCAAGTATTTTACCATATCCTGATTAATTGCGCCAACTATTCGTGAAACTTTCGAACATACTTAAGTACATTTTTTTAAAAAGAGAGCCTCTCAAAGTAGACCGATTTTAAATTTATAGTTCGACAAAAAGTCCTTATTATTGAAAACTTGGGGCAATTGTGTTATTATTTTTGACTGTGATCCTAGAATTTTTTTCACGGGTACAGTTCCAAAGTATAAATGAACAAAATTAATAAAAAATGAACACAATAACTGCAACATGGTCATATTTTCACCAAGGCTCTAGGTTGCAAATAAAAGCTCGTTTATTTCACAACAATTTTCAAACAATGTGAGATTTTTTTTTTTAATTTTTCTTTTCAGGTCAATACTATCACTATTTTATTATACTCATAGTTTGACTAAATTCGTCATATTTCATTTCATATTTCGACTAAATTTGACATACTTTATATTCCTAGTTCGACTAAAAGTTTTAATTATTGAAAACTCAGCGCAATTGTCTATTATTTTTTACTATAGTTCTAAAATTGTTTTCAATAATGGAAACATAGATATTATTTCGCCAAAGCTCAAGATTGCATTTACAAGCTCTTAATTTTCAAATAACGTGATTTTTTTAAAAAAATTTCAGGACAGTTAAGGTCAATAGAATCACT
>NW_020537324.1:8691673-9111273 GCF_003426905.1 Ctenocephalides felis
CCATGGCCTGTGTTGGCGTTATTGGAAGAGTTATGGCTTCGTATCAACAAGGTACCGAGTTCGAATCTTACCTCCAGCTATTAAACGAAATATCACGTTGTGGTATTTATTTATTGTTCAATACACAAAGTTAATATTTAGATATAACAAACTAACAAGTTATGAGGCCGAAAAAAAGCATAATCCATACGGCCTGTGTTGGTGTAATTGGTAGAGTTATGGCTTCGTATCAACAAGGTACCGAGTTCGAATCTTACCTCCAGCTATTAAACGAAATATCACGTTGTGGTATTTATTTATTGTTCAATAACACAAAGTTAATATTTAGATATAACAAACTAACAAGTTATCAGGCCGAAAAAAAGCATAATCCATGCGGCCTGTGTTGGCGTAATTGGAAGAGTTATAGCTTCGTATCAACAAGGTACCGAGTTCGAATCTTACCTCCAGCTATTAAACGAAATATCACGTTGTGGTATTTATATATTGTTCAATAACACAAAGTTAATATTTAGATATAACAAACTAACAAGTTATGAGGCCGAAAAAAAGCATAATCCATACGGCCTGTGTTGGTGTAATTGGTAGAGTTATGGCTTCGTATCAACAAGGTACCGAGTTCGAATCTTACCTCCAGCTATTAAACGAAATATCACGTTGTGGTATTTATTTATTAATATTTAGATATAACAAACTAACAAGTTATCAGGCCAAAAAAAAGCATAATCCATGCGGCCTGTGTTGGCGTAATTGGAAGAGTTATAGCTTCGTATCAACAAGGTACCGAGTTCGAATCTTACCTCCAGCTATTAAACGAAATATCACGTTGTGGTATTTATTTATTGTTCAATAACACAAAGTTAATATTTAGATATAACAAACTAACAAGTTATGAGGCCGAAAAAAAGCATAATCCATACGGCCTGTGTTGGCGTAATTGGTAGAGTTGTGGCTTCGTATCAACAAGGTACCGAGTTCGAATCTTACCTCCAGCTATTAAACAAAATATCACGTTGTGGTATTTATTTATTGTTCAATAACACAAAGTTAATATTTAGATATAACAAACTAACAAGTTATGAGGCCGAAAAAAAGCATAATCCATGCTGCCTGTGTTGGCGTAATTGGTAGAGTTACGGCTTCGTATCAACGAGCTACCGAGTTCGAATCTTACCTCCAGCTATTAAACGAAATATCACGTTGTGGTATTTATTTATTGTTGAATAAGACAAAGTTAATATTTAGATATAACAAACTAACAAGTTATGAGGCCGAAAAAAAGCATAATCCATGCGGCCTGTGTTGGCGTAATTGGTAGAGTTATGGCTTCGTATCAACGAGGTACCGAGTTCGAATCTTACCTCCAGCTATTAAACGAAATATCACGTTGTGGTATTTATTTATTGTTGAATAACACAAAGTTAATATTTAGATATAACAAACTAACAAGTTATGAGGCCGAAAAAAAGCATAATCCATGCGGCCTGTGTTGGCGTAATTGGTAGAGTTATGGCTTCGTATCAACAAGGTACCGAGTTCGAATCTTACCTCCAGCTATTAAACGAAATATCACGTTGTGGTATTTGTTTATTGTTGAATAACACGAAGTTAATATTTAGATATAACAAACTAACAAGTTATGAGGCCGAAAAAAAGCATAATCCATGCGGCTTGTGTTGGCGTAATTGGTAGAGTTATGGCTTCGTATGAACAAGGTACCGAGTTCGAATCATACCTCCGGACACAAAATTGTGGACGAGGCGTGCACGGAATCACATCCGGTCGAATTTAGGATACCAGGTATGCTTCCGATAATCCGGACCTCCAATTATCCGGACTTCCGATTATCCGGACTTCTGATAATCTGGACCTCCGATTAATCCAGACTTTCAATAATCCGGACCTTTGATGTTCCGGACTACCGATTATCCGGACTTCCTATAAACTACTGGACTTTCTATAATCCGGACCTTTCATGTTGCGGACTTCCCATAATCCGGACTTCCGATTATCCGGACTTCCGACTATCCGGACTTCTGATAATCTGGACCTCCGATTGTCCAGACTTTCGATAATCCGGACCTTTGATGTTCCGGACTTCGGATAATCCGGACGTTTGATGTTGCGGACTTCCCATAATCCGGACCTTCGATAATCCGGACTTCCGGTAATCCGGAATTCCAATAATCCGGACATCCAATAATCCGGACCTCCGATGTGCCGGACTTCCGATTATCCGGTTACATAGCAACGGTATGGTATGGTTGGTCGAAAAAATGGTAATGGTATGGTTGGTCGAAAAAATTAGCGGTTAACGGTTGCTAGGTAACGGTTTTTAAATTTTGTTGTTAACGGTTAGCGGTTGCTAGGCAACGGTTTTCAAATTTTGTTGTTAACGGTTAACGGTTGCTAGGCAACGGTTTTAAAATTTTGTTGTTAACAGTTAACGGTTAGGCAACGGTTGCTAGGCAACGGTTTTAAAATTTTGTTGTAAACGGTTAACGGTTGCTAGGCAACAGTTTTTAAATTTTGTTGTTAACGGTTAACGGTTGCTAGGCAACAGTTTTTAAATTTTGTTGTTAACGGTTAACGGTTGCTAGGCAACGGTTTTTAAATTTTGTTGTTAACGGTTAACGGTTGCTAGGCAACGGTTTTTAAATTTTGTTGTTAACGGTTAACGGTTAACGGTTGCTAGGCAACGGTTTTTAAATTTTGTTGTTAACGGTTAACGGTTGCTAGGCAACGGTTTTTAAATTTTGTTGTTAACGGTTAACGGTTGCTAGGCAACCACAAAAACAACCGACTAACACAACAAACAAACAACAAAATTTAAAAACCGTTGCCTAGCAACCGTTGCCTAGCAACCGTTAACCGTTAACAACAAAATTTAAAAACCGTTGCCTAGCAACCGTTAACCGTTAACCGTTAACGACAAAATTTAAAAACCGTTACCTAGCAACCGTTAACCGTTAGCAACAAAATTTAAAAACCGTTGCCTAGCAACCGTTAACCGTTAACAACAAAATTTAAAAACCGTTGCCTAGCAACCGTTAACCGTTTACAACAAAATTTAAAAACTGTTGCCTAGCAACCGTTAACCGTTAACAACAAAATTTTAAAACCGTTGCCTAGCAACCGTTAACCGTTAACAACAAAATTTGAAAACCGTTGCCTAGCAACCGCTAACCGTTAACAACAAAATTTAAAAACCGTTGCCTAGCAACCGTTAACAACAAAATTTAAAAACCGTTGCCTAGCAACCGTTAACAAAAAAATTTAAAAACCGTTGCCTAGCAACCGTTAACCGCTAATTTTTTCGACCAACCATACCATACCGTTGCTATGTAACCGGATAATCGGAAGTCCGGCACATCGGAGGTCCGGATTATTGGAAGTCCGGATTATCGGTAGTCTGGATTATTGGAATTCCGGATTACCGGAAGTCCGGATTATCGAAAGTCCGGATTATTGGAAGTCCGGATTATCGGAGGTCCGGATTATGGGAAGTCCGCAACATCAAACGTCCGGATTATCGAAAGTCCGGAACATCAAAGGTCCGGATTATCGAAAGTCTGGACAATCGGAGGTCCAGATTATCAGAAGTCCGGATAGTCGGAAGTCCGGATTATCGGAGGTCCGGATTATGGGAAGTCCGCAACATGAAAGGTCCGGATTATAGAAAGTCCAGTTTATAGGAAGTCCGGATAATCGGTAGTCCGGAACATCAAAGGTCCGGATTATTGAAAGTCTGGATTAATCGGAGGTCCAGATTATCAGAAGTCCGGATAATCGGAAGTCCGGATAATTGGAGGTCCGGATTATCGGAAGCATACCTGGTATCCTAAATTCGACCGGATGTGATTCCGTGCATGCCTCGTCCACAATTTTGTGTCCGGAGATATGATTCGAACTCGGTACCTTGTTCATACGAAGCCATAACTCTACCAATTACGCCAATACAAGCCGCATGGATTATGCTTTTTTTCGGCTTCATAACTTGTTAGTTTGTTATATCTAAATATTAACTTCGTGTTATTCTACAATAAATAAATACCACAACGTGATATTTCGTTTAATAGCTGGAGGTAAGATTCGAACTCGGTACCTTGTTGATACGAAGCCATAACTCTACCAATTACGCAACACAGGCCGCATGGATTATGCTTTTTTCGGCCTCATAACTTGTTAGTTTGTTATATCTAAATATTAACTTTGTGTTATTCAACAATAAATACCACAACGTGATATTTTGTTTAATAGCTGGAGGTAAGATTCGAACTCGGTACCTTGTTGATACGAAGCCATAACTCTACCAATTACGCCAACACAGGCCGCATGGATTATGCTTTTTTTCGGCCTCATAACTTGTTAGTTTGTTATATCTAAATATTAACTTTGTGTTATTCAACAATAAATAAATACCACAACGTGATATTTCGTTTAATAGCTGGAGGTAAGATTCGAACTCGGTACCTCGTTGATACGAAGCCATAACTCTACCAATTACGCCAACACAGGCCGCATGGATTATGCTTTTTTTCGGCCTCATAACTTGTTAGTTTGTTATATCTAAATATTAACTTTGTGTTATTGAACAATAAATAAATACCACAACGTGATATTTCGTTTAATAGCTGGAGGTAAGATTCGAACTCGGTACCTCGTTGATACGAAGCCATAACTCTACCAATTACGCCAACACAGGCCGCATGGATTATGCTTTTTTTCGGCCTCATAACTTGTTAGTTTGTTATATCTAAATATTAACTTTGTGTTATTGAACAATAAATAAATACCACAACGTGATATTTTGTTTAATAGCTGGAGGTAAGATTCGAACTCGGTACCTCGTTGATACGAAGCCATAACTCTACCAATTACGCCAACACAGGCCGCATGGATTATGCTTTTTTTCGGCCTCATAACTTGTTAGTTTGTTATATCTAAATATTAACTTTCTCTTATTCAACAATAAATAAATACCACGACGTGATATTTCGTTTAATAGCTGGAGGTAAGATTCGAACTCGGTACCTAAAAAAAATTTGGACAAAAAAAATTTGGATCAAAAAAATTGGGAAAAAAATTTGTGGTCAAAAAAATTTTGGAAAAAAAATTTTTGGGAAAAAATTTTTGGGGAAAAAATTTTGGGAAAAAAATTTTTGGTCAAAAAAATTTTGGGAAAAAAATTTTGGTCAAAAAATTTTGGAAAAAAATTTTGGAAAAAAGAAATTTGGGAAAAAAAATTTTGGTCAAAAAAAATTTGGAATAAAAAATTTTCGGAAAAAAATTTGTGGACAAAAAAATTTTGAAAAAAAAATTTTTGGTCAAAAAAATTTTGATCAAAAAATTTTTGGAAAATAAATTTTTGCTCCAAAAAATTTTGGAATAAAAATTTGGGGAAAAGGATTTTTGGTCAAAAAAATTTGAGAAAAAAATTTTTGGGAAAAAAATTTTTGGGGAAAAAATTTTGGGATAAAAATTTTTGGTCAAAAAAATTTTGTGAAAAAAAATTTTGGTCAAAAAAAATTTTGGAAAAAAAAATTTGGGAAAAAAATTGTTTGGTCAAAAAATTTTGGAGAAAAAAAATTTTGGGAAAAAACTTTTTTGGGAAAAAAATTTGGGAAAAAAAATTTTGGTCAAAAAAAATTTGGGAAAAAAAATTTTGGTCAAAAAAATTTTGAAAAAAAAATTTTGGGAAAAAAAATTTTGATCAAACTCAAAAAATTTTGGAGAAAAAAAAAATTGGGTAAAAAATCTTGGGTCGATATTCCGATATTTCGATATTCCGTTATTCCGATATTTAGATATTCAGATATTCCGATATTCCGATAATCCGAAGTCCGGATAAACCGAAGTCCTGATAATGCGAAAAAAATTTGGGAAAAAAATTTTGGTCAAAAAAATTTTGGAAAAAAAAATTCGGGAAAAAAAATTTTTGGTCAAAAAAATTTTGGTCAAAAAAATGTTTGGTCAAAAAAATTTTTGGTCAAAAAAATGGGAGAAAAATTTTGGAAAAAAAATTTCGGGAAAAAAATTTTTGGTCGAAAAAATTTTGGGAAAAAAATTTTGAAAAAAAAAAATTTTGGAAAAAAATTTTTTGGGAAAAAAATATTGGAGAAAAAAATTTTTTGGGAAAAAAATTTTTGGTCAAAAAAAAAAATTTTTTGGGAAAAAAATATAGGAAAAAAAATTTTGATCAAAAAAAAATTGGGAAAAATATTTTTGGTCAAAAAAATTTTGGAAAAAAATTTTTTCGGAAAAAAATTCTGGGAAAAAAATTTTTGATCAGAAAAATTTTGGGAAAAAAATTTCTGGTCGATATTCCGATATTCCGATATTCAGATATTCCGCTAATCCGAAGTCCGGATAAAGCGAAGTCCTGATATGCGAAAAAATTTGGGAAAAAATTTAGGAAAAAAAATTTTGTCAAAAAAATATTGGAGAAAAAAATTTTTTGGGAAAAAAATTTTTGGTCAAAAAAAATTTGGTCTAAAAAATTTTCGAAAAAAAAATTTTGGGAAAAGAATTTTTGGTCAAAAAAAAAATTGGGAAAAAATTTTGGTCAAAAAAAATTTGTAAAAAAATTTTGTGAAAAAAATTTTTGGTCAAAAAAATTTTGGAAAAAAATTTTTGGGAAAAAAATTTTTCGGGAAAAAAATTTTGGTCAAAAAAATTTTGGAAAAAAAAATTTTGGTCAAAAAAATTTTGGAAAAAAAAATTCGGGAAAAAAAATTTTGGTCAAAGAAAATTGGAAAAAAAAATTTTGTGAAAAAAATTTTTGGTCAAAAAAATTTTGGAAAAAAAATTTTTGGGAAAAAAATTTTTGGTCAAAAAAATTTTGGAAAAAAAAATTTTGGTCAAAAAAAAATTGGAAAAAAAAATTTTGGGAAAAAAAATTTGGAAAAAAAAATTGGGAAAAATAATTTTTGGTCAAAAAAAAATTGGGGAAAAAAATTTTGGTCAAAAAAATTTTGGAAAAAAAATTTGGGAAAAAACTATTGTAAGAAAATTCAGTAAAATTTTATAAATTTTCAAATCCATCACAAAACGTTTCAGAATTATCTAATTTGTTTACATAGACTATGCACCTATATATTATATCAGTCCGATGAAATAACTTAAATAACATGATCAAATAAAACTATTAGATGCTTATTTTCATATATTATTTACAAATAGCTCATAAACTTAGCTGCACAATGCATTTATGTTCTTAACATCGATTTTTTTCATATATCTCTAATAAATATTTACAAAACTTTTATTTATTAAATTATACTATATATATATATATATATATATATATATATATATATATATATATATAGTATAGTATAATGTATATTATATGCTTGAATGCATAAAAATCTCTAATATAGTTAATAGTTGCAATTAATTTCATAACTTCATTCATAAATACTACAAATAATTGATATTAAAGAAACAATTACCAGAGATTAATTTATCATGTTTATAACTTTTTATTTGGGTAATGGTTGCATGAATTGAAGAAGGGCAATATTCTTCATCATAACTTTCTAAAAAAATATTTGGATTGACGGAAATGAAGAAATTAGTGATTTCATTTTATTGTTGGCAGTGAAAGTTATTTCGTAATTATAAAAAATGCAATATGCATGTTACTTTTTATGCAAGATTTATTAATATCATCGATACCTTTATTAGTTACAAAAGTGGCCATAATAATCATATATTTTGATCACACGGAACATACCAAAAGCATTTGATTTAAAATTTTCAATGACGTTTTTAATAAACGTGTGATTTTTTTTTCTATATGCAAATATATATCCATATTTGCAAGAACTTCTCATAAATATAAAATTAACTTAGCATGAGTTATTTATATTGGAACAGAACCAAAAAAATTGAATTAATTGTTTCAAAGAGTATCATCTAGTAAACATTGGCTTTAAATAATTACATTAATCTTTCATTAAGTGCTGAATACTCACTAGATAATATTCACATACTGATGTTCTGTTCCACATTAGGTTATTGTAATAGCTGTAGCCATTTTTGACTACAAAGATTCATACAATTTACGAGAAATGTTAGTGTACTTCTTCAGCTAATAGAAATTTGAATAAAATGAATGAACTTTCGGTTGCAAGATATTGTGTGACACTATGATCAACTAAGTGCATGAAATGATGTGTATTATAACTAAATGATAACTTTTATATAGCATAATAAATTATAATTTATGTACTAATTGACCCACATTTCATCAATTAAGTAGTACCATTCAAAACAGTGTTATATATATATATATATATATATATATTTATACATATATATTATATATATATATATATATATATATACAGTAGCATCCGATTAGTATGACGCCGGATATATTGACAACTGCTTAATATGACGTAATCGCACTTGGTTCGAATCGAATTTGGTTTCCATATAAAATTCCTTAAAAAAAACAGCTGTCTAGTCGGATATATTGACATCGCTTACATTGACATGTCGCTTAATGACCCATTTTTGCAAAAAATATGTCCAATTATAATGATCGACATGATTTTAGATGATGTGGCCAAGTCTACGAAAGCAATTGCTATGTCTTTTGTGCACAATAGCACCAGGGTCTGTTTTTACAATAAAATTATGTAAAGAAATCAATCAAAAATTACTAATTACTTACATTAAAAAACACATTTGTATGTTTATGGGTAGGGTAGACTAATTATTAATGGCCCACCACGGATATCTATTTGATAGTAGAGGGCGAAAAATGTATAAATTCATAACCAGCCATCACCTTTATTTTTATGACTTTGCTATCAGAAGATAAGCAGCACATGACTGCGATAAAAAGAACCAGCTGAACCTTAACTTTGGCAAAGGTGTAAGCAATAAAATAGTAAAGCTTTAAAAAAAGCTATTTTACAAGAGACTAATTGAATAAATTGTTATTCCGGCTCTTCTGATGAATATTTCTGACCAATAGCAGATCAATGTAATATACTGTGTTGTCTTTGTAACAGTTGTACCCACAGAATTAATATTTTGCATTGGTTCAATAATGTAGCGTAAAATGCCTTTAAAATTTAATAGAAGAAATTGCATCTGTTCGCCCCCTGGTTGTTCCACTTTACCCCGTATGTGAGGTAAAATGGGTCAGATACCAAATGTTTAAAAAATAGTAAAAAATATAATATTTATATAATTAAGAATTATGTACGTATGTATGTAAGTTTTTCTGAACATAGTTTGATAGATGCTTCTTTGATGTATGTTATGTGTTGTTCATTGGGTTTAGACAGTATAATTACCGTAAGTCAAATTGGACCGTTGTGCCCCGCCCTACCCTATAATTTAATGTGTCATTTTGATTTTTATTTAAAACGTTTGTATAGGTTTTTCTTCTAAATTACTGAAACATGTAACATATTTGCATATTAAAGAGTTTTTCTTCAGTACGCTTTTAATGACGGCCGTTAGTATGACGAGATGACGACCCTTCGATGTTATACTAAGCGGATTCTACTGTATATATATAACGACATATTTATATGTTTATGTCAATATATTTATGAGCAAACTGAGAATAATATAAAAATATATATATATATATATATATATATATATATATATTAAATTAATTATAATATATGGCCAAACAACATTTTTTGCACTATTTAGTAAGTATTTTAAATTTTATAAATGTTTCGAGACTCAGTTTCTCGCATCATTAGTATATTAATTCAAAACAAATTAATAAAATATAGACCAATACGTCATATGTTCTTTTATGCAGTTGCCGGCACCATGACTCATCTTATCATTCTTGTTTCTTATATAATTTACATATTACGCCCAAGCTCATATTTTACTGAAAATGGACATCGCTACTGCACAGTATCAGACATTCCAGAGCGCGGGTTCGAAATCGCTACACTGTCTACATAATGTCAACGAAAATGTGATGTCTACAGAAGTTGGAGCCCCCGCTCTAGCAACCTGACATCGGTAAGCAGCGATGTCCATTCAGAGATGAAAATTATGTTTCCAATACAACATAAGCATATTTCGAGCATGGCGGTGTGAAATGGCAATAGAATCTCTCACACATTTCTTCGGAGTTTAACTCAACTCAGTAACAGTCATTATAACTTTATTATATATATATGTTTATATTTGCCAAATTATTAGATTCTACAGTTTGCCCATGCATGCGTTCAAAAATTCATTTGAATAGTTGCGTTGGAATTTCAGTCATAAACTCGAAGTATATCAAGACTTTTATCATTTTTGCTTGATATATTTCATTTATAATATACATGGAATGCTTCTGCTTATTTAAACTAACACAAGGAAGTTTTTTGTAATCAACAATGACAAAAATACAAATAAAGCTAATTTCGTTGTAGCTAAAATAGTGATCTTCATATTGGCGGCCGATGTTGCGCCCAGAGCGTGCAGGACAGTTGTCGAATATCGGACGGGTATCGTGAAATCGCTGAGTCCGGCAGCATTGCGGGAAGCAACGCGCACCATGTAAGGCGTCGACGTACTCAATGATGATAGAACATATCCGTCACTTGCCCCTGTTGAAACATCAATATAATCAAAAACAATAAAGAATTAGACAATAAAGATTAGATGGGATTTTGATTAACCAGTTGACTGTGGCACGCTCATTGAACAGTGCGCACAGTTTTGTGTCTTCCGAATAGAGTCATGACTAGGTGTTTATATAAAAATCGACATTTCAGAAAACCGGTTTTTTGGAATTTTAATTTTACTAAAAACCGGTTTTAACCGGTTTTCTAATTTTATATAGAATATAAATTTTTGCTCGAGTATTCTGTAATTTATCCGCAAATTTAGTGTAATTTAGAGCAATATTCGACTGAATTTGCAATTGTTATTTAATATTAAACAAAATTATTTTAATTTTAATTAGTAAAACCAAAAAATAATAGTTTATCTGGATTAAGTAACTTTGAAAATAATTATTCGTTATTCATGCATCATTTTCACACATAAGAATAAAAATATTTGTATAATAGTGAAAGGAAAGTTTTCGAATAAATTAAAGTATTACATTTTTAAATAAAAAAAATTCATTAAATTAAAAAAAAATACATGTTGATACATACTTGTTAATATAAATTTGTTTTAAAAACAATTAAGCTAAACTCGTATATTGTCTGTTCCGAGCAGTTTTAATTAATTAATTTTAAACATTCCAATTGTTTTTTTGTTTAATAAAATATGATTTAAAAAAACTTAGAACGACTATCGAATTGCTACTTAGACGTATCCTTTGTTTACTCGCAATATTTCCTGAAATAGAAAATACTCTCATACTTGCGACCAAATTATGCTTAATTGTTTTTAAAGCCTGATATAATAATTCTAAGTTTTTTGTTCTTTAATGTGTAGCTTCTTGCGTTTAAAACTCTTTTTTTAAGTTTGAGTAGAGAAAGTTACTTCTCCAAAAAGAAGACACACTGATTTAAATTAATATAAATAAACTGGTATAAAAATCTAAATTAATATATGCAAAACCTTTCTGGGAACCATTGCAGACTGAAAAGATAACAAATGCTATTGTACCGATATGATTTCAAAAATCAAAACGCTTTCATCTATCTTTTATATTTGGCTATATTTGTCATTTGGCTGTCTCTTCTGAAATAATTTAAATGATTAAAAATCCTTTCGTACACGTATTATCAAATAGTTAAAATTGGGAAATTTGAAAACTATTTTTTGTATTTCTACACTAGAATACTTCCTTACGTCATTTATTTCAGATCCGAATCATTTGAAACATCGAAAAACATAAAATTACTAAATCGATTTTTTTTGGCAAAACCAAACTCATTTAGGAAATTAACAACAGTATGCTTAATCATGAGTATTGTAATCATTTATACCAACCTTGCTCTATATCAATGTCAATTTCTCCAGAATGTGCCCAAACATCATCCTTTTGTTCGCCCCAATCCGCAAGAGGCGCATATTGAAATCTAAAACCTAATATCCGCATATCTACTTCATTTTTGCCTTCTTTAATCGGCTGTGGATTTTTAGGACCAGTAATTTCAAATTCCAGAGAATCAGCACCGGCGGTCCGCAGTAAAACCTAATGAATAGTAGAGCATTGATTATAATTATAGAATTAAAATATATGTATATATAACAGTAATCTTAATCAAATAATAATTGAACTGGAAAAAAGTAAAAGTACTGCTAAAGATAGAAGTTGCTTACTTTAGCGGGCGGATCAGGTTTGGCACCTTCCTTAATTGTTACTGTTCTATCAAGATAGCCGAGAAAATTTGCTGCTCTGCACGTATAATTTCCAAAGTCATTAGAGTCCGTAATAGGTAACTATAAAAATGAAGTCTTTTATTGAATTGGATAAAAAACCAAAGCACCACTCTTAAATTATTGATTCACTTTACCTGCAACGTAGTTGAATGTTCTGAATTGAATACTATTGCTTCTTTTAGAGGCTTTTTATTTCTCATCCAGGTGAAATTAGCTGGTGGTTCTCCTAGGGCTTCGCATGTTACATTAACAACTCCTGATACAAATCCGTAAACCAGCTGAGGTCTCGGATTTGCAGGACTCATCGGTTTATCTGTTTGATTGCACAATAGTCATTAAATTATATAGTTATAAAGTGTAAAACCAGAAATAAACTCACGTTGGATATTTAGTTTAATTGTTCGTTCTTGTACGTTACTGACTGCAGTCGAAACTTGATATGCTTTACAAGTATAAAAACCTCTATCTTTAATTGTTACTTTCTTTATCAAAAGCCCATCTGCTAACTTGCTATATCGTTCACTAGGCACTAAAATCAATCATATAAATATGTAATTAACACATAATTAAGGGTTGTATTATTAACATTGATTTAAATTGGATATTTACGTGCAATTTGTTGACCATTAAGTTGCCAAGAAACTTTTGGCTCAGGATCACCACGTACCTCACAACGGACCGTTGCGTCTTTGTTTTCAGGAGCATATTGCTCATTTGGTGTATCCATGAATGAAATCGGCTCTGCCATAAAAATTATATATGTAAGTATATATGATAAACTATCTCACAATTGTACTCAATATCTAACGCCTTAGAAATACCATATTCAAGCAATTGCCCAGGCTATCATATACTATATCCGAATTGTCTTGTGGGCTAAAAACTGCATTATAATATTCTTAACGGTTTCCAAATAAATAAGAAAAAACTGAAATTATAGCATGACCCTAGGGTCACGTATTGTATTCCGATTTTGGGTAAAAATTTTTTGTTTCCGATTTTGATGATTTTCACAATGTTAATACCTTATAATATAAGGAAAATGCTATTAAAAAATTCGATCGCACTTCAAATAGTTTTCGAGAAAAACGCATTTTTAATATGTGAAAAGGAGCGATTGGTTTTTAGCGAATATCTTGGGAACGGTTAGAGCTATCATAAAAATTTTTGCACCTGCAGATACATATTTTAAATGCGCATATTTCATACATCATGACCCTATGTTTAATATTTTCCGAGATATAGGCGTTTAACTGTTTCAAAGTTGAAAATTTGAAACTGTTTTTGGGGTATATCTCGCCAACGGTAAGAGGTATTTTAAAAAAGTTCACACTAGGTTAAAGATCTCTTGATTTAGAATATTTCACCTGAAAACATCGATATTCTATGATGAGTCGTTCAAAAGTTATAATTGCTTAAAGATTTCATGAGTAAAAATGCCCAAAAAATGGATGAAAAATTAGTTAGTTTTTTTAATTTTTCACAGACTTCCCGGGCACGTAGAAGCTTCAATTAAACGTCAGGTGAATTGTCTTGTGGGCTAGAATAACATGAAAAAAAACTGCATTTTAATATTCTCAACGGTTGCCGAATAAATAAGAAAAAACTGAAATCATACCATGATGTGGGGAAAAAAATTGCGTCCGATTTTAATGATTTTTGCACCGTAGGTACCTTATGACCTTAGGAAAATGCTGTTAAAAAATTTCGTTCGCATTTAATCTCATACTACCGAACCGATTTTAACAAATCAAAAACTGTTCGAAAGATATTAGTTGGGAATGATACTGATCAGTTTTAGGTGAAAATCTACCTTGTAATTAATTGTTGAAAAAAAGTTTAAGTCGATTTTTATGGAACTTTTTTTGGCGATATATATCATGGTCTTATATAACTTACTAAAATATTACGGCCTTACGAAAAGTAGTTTAATTTTAAAAATTCATCAAAGTTTGAGAAAATGAATAGTTTTGTTGACGTTTGTTAAAATTGAAATTAGATGATTTACTTGGTATACCGATAGATTGGTCTTAATGAACATACTGAACCATTAACGTCCTACGAAAACTGGTTCAATTATAAAAACTATTGATTTTTGAAAATTTGCTTTTAGAAAATATCCCGAGTTAACGTTCGTTTTTAGTTATGTGCAATAAATTCACTCGGAGTACTTGTAATCACTCATAAATTAATTTATTTTTTATTGATTAAGTCGAATATTTACACATTTCGGGAAGTTCATGTAACTTGCCTCAAGGCTAAATACCAATACCAACTAGTTCTGTTATATATTATATATTTATAAATGAGGGGGAGGAGGTAAATATTATAATTATTTTAGACTCTCCAGAGTTTGCATTAGTACGAATTATAATATAATGACTAATTCAAAATGATGCAACAAGAAACTCGCTCTGTTAAATGAGTTACTATATGCGCATTCAAAAGATTACGTTGCAAAGGAGATAATGAGTTCGTGCAATGCTAAACTAAGAATACTTGATTACACAAGATAAGAGTATGCAAGAATCTGAAACTAGACGCATTCATACTATACGAAACATGCATGTTTGCCTAATTTATATGAAAGCTTTAAATGATGGCAGCATGCACAACTTTAATGTAAAGTTAACATACGAAATACTTATATTGCAGTATAGTGCTGAAAATCGTATAATTCAAATGTAATGCGAATGCAGTTAGGATACATTCTACATTTAAGATCATTTTACAATTTGATGTATTAAATCAGGATTTTTTCAAAGTGGTACACGAAGTGTCAATATACAAGAATAGTCGAATTTACAAATTACGGATTATAATTGTTTTTTTTTAACTAACACATGATTGAATATGTGTTAATTTTACGAATAAACTTCGCCCGTTAACTTTCGTAAATCGAAGGACCGAAATCAAATAAGAAAAATTGAGTTGGAAAAATCAAGATAAAAAATTGGAGGCACAAAAATTTTCAAAATCTTCAAAGAAATTACCATGTTTAAATATCTACAAATATTGTAATGTGATCGTTTCAAAAATGTATATATAAATTATATATTGTTACTATTTTCTATTGATCTTACAGTAATTTATACAATAATGATATTTTTAAATATTGACAATAAATAATTTTGGATGGTAGGTATATATAATTTGCCTTTGAATCAAATCATTTTGCTAGGCAAAATGCAAATTAGAATAACTGAATCAAAAATTAGAATAAAAACTAGCTGTAAGTGGAATTCTGTCTTAAGGCAATTAACGCATCGTGCCTTAAGGCAAATTGCTGGAACTTTCTGTACCGCAATTCAAAATTCGAGTAATTAAAAATAATCAATAATAATCAAGAAAAGTTGATCAATGATTCGAAACTTTTAATAAAATTTCGAACCATATTAAATCATTCTATCTTAAATCATTTATTTTGAAATATTTTGGAAATTCTGAACTTGTTTTCAAAGCAATCGTATTGCTTTAACTGCATAAAGACGAAATATCAAAGCACGTAAGCGCCGCGTCGCCGTCTAACGCGTAAACATTGGTATGGAACCCATAGGAATGTAAACAAAATTTATACTTATTGTTAAAACTTCTATAAATTATCTGATAATATGATGTGCATTTGTCTAATGTTCATTTTTGACCGCCAGATGGCTTTTTTTTACTTTTTTTGTTAGATCTCCGAAACCGCTAGACCTGCCTTCATGAAAATTTTATCAGTTCTTCGTCTTGTCAATACAAGTAAAATGTTTTTTGAATTATTCAAATCGGACTCTCCATTCTCTTAAAAACTGAGTTACCGTTTTTGGCACTTTTTGCTCCATATCTTCGGAACGGCTAAACCTACCTTCACCAAAAATTAATCAGCACGTCTCCTTATCAAAAAGAATCGAATTTTTTCTGAATTATTCAAATCGCTTCATCGGGTGTTCCCGAAATCGTCGACGAAAATTTGTATCCGCACACACACACAAACACGCACATACACACACACATACATCCATTTTTTCTAAGGTATGCCAAAATGTTCAGAAACCTCTGAAACGTAAAGATATATAAAAAATTTCATTTTCGATTTTTTTTGCGATTACTATAACTTGCCCTAGGGGAAGTTAATAAAAGATTTTTAAAAATTTCTACAGATTTAAGGACTAAATATTTTTGAACATCTGCAATATTTTATTAATTACAAAAACCAAATTAAAATAGTTGAGTTGTAGAAAATTAGGATAAAAAGTTTAGGGTTCCAAAATCTTCAAAGAATTTAGCATTTTAGTATAAATGTTTCCAATATATCCAAATGACGAACGCTAGTCGTTATCCAATTCATCGACGGCTTTTTAATTTTTGAAATTGGTCCACCCGTTTTTGAAAAAATGCCGAGAAAAAAAAAACATCGGCGCACATACATACTACAACTAAGCTACGACTAAGTCTAGCTACAACAATTATTCCAGTTAATAGAGTTTCTACTGTACAAGAGTATTCAGCAAATAATAGGCAAGTGTTAATAATAATTTTCCATTAATTTACCGTTTACTATTAATCTAAAAGTCTTCCGCTGTTCGGCAGGTGATCCGCCGCCGCCGCCGTCCCCGGCGCACACCCACAATCCGCGGTCGACACCAGCAATGTGAAGAAAGACAAGAGCTTTTGCACCTGGTGCTATAGCTGGCCGCGGCTCGACGTGAATTCGACCCCGGGACTCGGTGACAGGGTCACCGCGTGGATTTAGCCATCGCACCTATTATAAAATTTTATATAAATATGGAAAATAATTGATGTCTCAATAGTGGAAAGTTAAAATTGTATGAAAAATGTATGTTCTAGTTTTATGTGTATAACCAAGAACATTGTTTTATCTATGGTTAATGTTTTAATATGTACAATTACTATTCACGTAATTTAATATAGTATTGTAATATGTAGGGGAGCTAGGGGTAAGTAGTAACACGCGGTTTCAATACGATCTTAAACGATATTAATCAAATTTCTTTGTCTCAATTAGATATGTAAACATGATGTTAATTATGTGTCTTGAGTAAAAAATCGCTCCTAGGGTTAGTTAAAATTGTTGGCAATTTCATAAAAAATTAATATTATTGAGTAGTTAATAATAATGGAATCATGAAATGCAATAAGTGATACGTAAAATAGCAGAATGTATAAGAATTTCAATTATAGCATGTATGTAAAAAATTATTAGAATGTATAAGTTATCAGAAAGTATAGATTTTAAATTAAAATTGAAATAAAAAAATTGAAGTAGTAAAAGAAGTAAGAATATGAAAAAGGAGAAAAAAGGTAAGAATAAAGATAAGTCGAAAAAACCTATAAAGAAGAATAGGATTTATATGAGAAAGGTAAGTTGAAAAGTAAATACTACAATAAAAATATGATTTTATGTACATATTCAAGTGAAGAAGATTGGTAGATATAAATAGTTTGTAAGATGCGGGTACATGTAAATTGTTTTACAGAAGACTGTGTACGTTTCATTTGTATTATGTTAATAATTACAGTTTGGGTTGATTCATGAGAAAAAAGTCAATTTTCTTAAAAATAAACAAAGAATTTATTAGGGATATTATTATCGTTAATACTTGCACCGATAGAAGTTACAACAAGCCAATTGATAGCATAAATCTAATTGTAATGGTAATTTAAATTCCGACTAGTCCAAGGAAATTCATTGAGAGAGATTTTTCCTTAGTGCTAATATCATAGCAAATATTTCAATTCTGTATATATAACTACATTAACCATGAACAAGTAACATTTTGAAAAAATATTAATAATGATGAAATATTTCCACAACTCGACCTGAAAAACGCTAAATTTTATTTAAAATTTGCAGCAAATTTTTAAAAATAAAATATAATTTATATAATTAATATTATTACACAAAAAACATACAAATAATCGATAATTTAACGTATTGAAATTCATGGATTACCTTCGTTCCTTTATGGCCATGACAAGTGACCATATGTTTATCATTGACGAATCTCACGATTTCAGTAGCATTTGGAGTGATGTGGACGTTGTCATGTCCATGTGCAATAACTAAAATAAATTGATTTATATTATAAAAACATCCATATATATATATATATATATATATATATATAAGAATAATTTTAATTATTATTTTTGATCAATCTATTCATCTGGTTACTATAAATAATATATTTGTAATTGTTTGAATAATAAGGAGATTATTAAAAAATGTATCTGCTGTAATATGATAAAAATATAAATTTTGATATTTTTGCTGATTTTTCAATGAATGGATGAATTAGAAAACAAAGCTACTTAACCATTCTATGAGCTCGTGTAACTTTCAGGACACATTCCAAATATTGCAATATTTTGCCAAAGCATTGTGGTTTTTTTCGTGAGATAAAGCATGAATCTAAATTCTAGAATCTTGTTAAGACAACCAAGTAGGCTTATCAACTAAAATAACATTTTCATATAGAGAATTGCAAACATTACAGGCTGCTGACTTCTTTTTTTTTATATATGTGCTTATTGATACCGATTTCTGTTTCCCTAATATTTTTGGATGTAAGACAAAAATTCGGTTTATGTAGGATATATCATATATTAATTGTCTCTTATCTTGCTGAACTAATTTCAGCTGAAGTCTAACACGTATTGTAATATACACATTACAGTTAATTACATCAACCTCACTATAATCAACTGGCAAACGGATCTCAAACGAGCTATAATTCGCTAGTTTTATGCAATTTACGCCGGCGTGGGACGTAGATACGTTTCGTTTCTTGGGTTTCCTTGTTCGCAGTATATTAAACGTCAAGTTACATTTAAATATATAAACGCTTGCTCACGCCCAATTGCATTTCTGCTCGTGCTTAATTCAATTAAAGGTACCGCAGCACCCGACCATTGGAGAAAATAGCAGACGTTATAGAACAGAGGAACTAGATATAGCACAAATGGATATAAACAAGACGAGATGTACGTTTTACGTAAAAATTGCAAAGTTTGAGATCAAACGTTGATTGAATGATTGAAACCCTTCATCAAAGATAAATGGTTTGAGGAGGTATTCATAGAGGTATGAAATTAGGTCAGTTTTAAATCATCGTTAAAAAGTAATAAATTCTATTACTATTATTTTTTTATAATTTATCAACATTATAAAAGTACAGCAAAAATGTAAAAAAAATGTACATAATTCTAAAAATTAGCGCACGCCCCGCAGAAGGACAATTTTTAAAAACAGGGTGGGGCAAATTAAAGAATGACACGACTCTAACCCATTCGCTTTGGATAATTTGAATGTGATAGATATATTCAATATTTTGGAAAAAAAGAATATTTATGAATTAAATTTATATAACATTCGCATTTCTTATACGATAACCCTTACGTCATAAGTTTCTTTTCGTGTATGTGCATAGCCTTACGTATACTTAAATATCACATTCTATGTTCTTAAAGAAGTCGCATAAAAAACAGTATTAACAAAAAATATATTATTAATTAAATGCCCGGGTTCAATCTAGAGGTAATAGATTATCTGTAAGGGTAAGAATTAATTGTATAGGTTTCCCACAATACACAATTTATTAATAAGAATAATATATTAGTATGAAAGATATATCTAGACACATTTAGATAGATATATCTAGATAGATACATTTAAATGGTTTTTAGCAAATATCACGCGAACGGTTATAACTATTATAAATTTTCACCAGCTGATAGATATTTTAAATACGCAAATTTCATTCATATACATCATAGCCTTATCTTGGAAAGTTTCCGAGTTATAGACGTTTAATCCATTGAAACCTAAAAATTTCAAACAGTTTTTGGCGAATATCTCGGGAACGGTGAAAGGTATCATAAAAATTGTTGTATTGGAATAAAGACCTTTGTTTTGAAATTAGATTTAGAATATTTCATCCTAAGACATCAAAGTCCTATTGTAAATCGTTCGGGAGTTATAACCGTTTAAAGATTACTGTATAAGTAATTAGAGTTTTTGCTAGTTTACTTATCCCGCTGTATTTCTACAAGTAAAATTTGCTAAATCCGCTTCTGTACAATTAAGACGTTGTACATAGTGAAATATATGAAGAGAGCTCGGTATTGTGGTGTTTTGAGAGTACTAGTATGAGACAATTTACGCTACAATCAATCTGGATGTATAATGTCGCTATTTTCCGCCAACATCGGTTTACGGGTTTCAAGAGGCAGAGCATCTATGTCTTCTCGTCTTAGTAGTTTTCCATCGTATAATACATCAAAATCTTGAGATAGAATACAATTTCATAGGATATAAAACATCAGTAAACTAGTAGACCGCAGAATCCAAAAAGAATTTACAAAAAATGTGTACACATTATCAAAATCTCTATAAAATATCTGATAATTTGATGTACGTATGTCCAATGAACATTTTTGACCGCCAAATGACATTTTTTTAACTTATTTTCATTGAAAGTCCATAGTCATTGATCGGTGTTCCAGAAATCATGTGTGTGTGCGGACGAAAATTTGCATCCGCACACACACATATACATCCATTTTTTCTAAGGTATGCCAAAATATTCATTTCATCACTAGGTTTTAAAATTTATGCTATTTAAAATTTGTGATAAGGAAATATTGAAATTTTGACACGGCTCACGATGAATTTTTATAATGAACACAAATTTCATAGGTCTATAAAATTTTAGGAAAACCATGAACTCTATCTTCATTTAAAGATTCATCAATGAAAAAAATTGGCTCACACACACGCACGCATTTTTACACACACAAACACAATTTTTAGAAAATTGGTCTCAAACGATTCAGAATGACTTCAATCGTCAAGAAGGTAATAAATTATGAAATAGGAATTTACTTGAAAGCATAAACTCCAACGTGAAGTTAATTAAACAATAATAACTGATTAGAGTAGATTAATATTTTATGCTTCTCTCTGAACTGATTGTGAGTAAAATGCACTAATAAAAATTATGTAAATTTTAGTTCTTTACTTTTTTACTACTTTCTTTTTTCTATTAGTGATTAAAACTTCATTTATGAAATTAATCCAAAACAGCATTTTCAAATTGTATATAATCACAAAAAAAAATTCATGTAAAGAATGTCAATGAGAGTTTTGAGATGAATCCATCATTCATGACCACTGACCAAATACTCGAACAAAATGCAAAAATTTACAAGCATTTTATTAAAAATCAAAAATAATAATCCACCGGTACATTTCTGTAAATTTTATCATCTATATACACGGGTTAGATGATGGTGAGTGAACATGTCCGTTTTCAAAACCGAAACTCACGTTTGAAAAATAAAATATATATTCCAGTAAAAATTATACCAAACTGACGAGTTAACGTCATATTCTCTTTACATCTGAATACGAATAGTTCTTTTCAGTATGTTTCTTTTATTGCGATTTAAGCTCCGTTTTACAAATGTTTTTAAAGCAGATCCAGGTAGGTGGGTTCAGTGATATAACTATGGCACAAAGGATTATTATTCACCTGTATAACTTTTGTCTCGGTTATGTAACAAAACAATGGCTGCATTATCACTTAACGTTCAACATTTTGAATCAGTTGGCATGTTACGGGAAGTCCTAAACAATTTCGAACCATTGTATTATTGTTGGCTAAATATAGGACATATAATTCCGCGAGGCGACATAACGATGTGATTCTGGATGATCACTTTGTTCCAGCGATAATTGAAATATTTTACGCAATAATTATTTTTAAGTTCCTTACATGTTCTTTAAAAAAAAATGTTTGTGTTTACGCCAGAAAATCCAACTTAACCAAATTTCAACAATTTTAAGGCCATTTGATTAAGTTCAAAAAGGACTAAAACTCGATAGGACGTTTTTTTAGAATTATTAATATATAATATATTACTCTCACATAATTGCTCTTAGTTGATATTTTAAATATTAGTTAAATCACAACACCTCTTATATTTAAAAATCTCATTGAATATTATAATTTGTAATTAACTTTTATATATATATATTTGTATTTGATGTATATTTATATAAATTTCATATGTCTATTATTATTCAAAAATTACAATAGCACATTTTTGCCTCCTGTAAAATATGTTTTAATAACATTTCACAGCTGTCTGAATATACACATTACAAAGTCGGATGGTAGAATTTAATTGAAATAAACTATTGAGTAAAACTTTAACTCTTTTGAAAGAAAAGTTTGCTTAATAGCACTTTAATTAAATTGACTTATAGAACATTGTAAGTTATATTCAAAGTTTGTGAAGCATAATGACTTTATAGGTATACTATACGTGCTTTTGCATTTTCCACATACAAATCGGGAATAAAGTTTTACATACATACTTTTTGAAATTATAGGTATCTTCTTATAACAAATTTAAATTTCATTGCTATTGACCGTATCATATTTTGATAAATTTTTGCAAAGTAGCTATTTGAATCAATCAAAACATGGAGATTGTAAAATAGTAAAATACTTGATAAAACACTAAAAAAGACATGATTTTTACTAGTGCATTTTACACAATGTAGTTCAGATAAAAACATTTGAATTAAATGTGAACAAAATTAGATACCCGGTTATCGTGCTTTTTCTCGGTTTTTATTTTTTATACAAAATTTTTCATTAATAACATTATTAAGTATTTTACCATTTTAATATTCTGATCAAATGAGCCAACTTTTGATAAAACTTAAGTACATTTTTTTTTAAAATGAGAGCTCTCAAAGTCTACCGATTTTAAATACATAGTTCGACAAAAAGTTGTAATTATTGAAAGCTTGGGGCAATTGTGTTATTATTTTTTACTGGGGTTCTAGAAGTTTAGAACTGTACCCTTAGAATTATTTCAGGTGTACGAATCCTAAGTTTAAATAAACAAAATTAATAAAAATTAAACACAATAACCGCAACATGGTCATATTTTCACCAAAGCTCTAGGTTGCACTTAAAAGCTCGTAATTTCCAAACAATTTTTTTTAAAGATAAGAGATATTTAAAAAAAAAATCGGGTCGATACAAATCACTATTTTATACTCATAGTTCGACTAATATTACGACTAAATTATTATATTATATTATATACGACATACTTTATATTCATAGTTCGACTAAAAGTCTCAATTAATTTATTGAAAACTTGCGGCAATTGTGTTATTATTTTTGACTGTGGTCCTAGAATTTTTTTCACGAGTACAGTTCCAAAGTACAAATGAACAAAATTGATAAAAAATGAACACAATAACTGCAACATGGTCATATTTTCACCAAAGCTCTAGGTTGCACTTAAAAGCTCGTCGTAATTTCCAAACAATGTGAGATATTTATTTTAATTTTTCTTTTCAAGTCAATACTATCACTATTTTATACTCATAGTTCGACTAAATTCGACATAAAAGCTCTTAATTTCCAAATAACGTGATTTTTTTTAATTTGTTCAGGACTGTTAAGGTCAATAGTATCACTTTGTTTTGGCTTAACGTTCAGCTGCATACATTCATATGTTTACATTATAAAACCTATATTTACCTACATACCTGTTATAGAGAACAATTATCCCATTTTTCACATTTTGTGCCTAATCACGTGTTCACTGATGCTTATATAAGAATCCATTGAACAGAGTACATATAATAAAGGCATAAAGCCCTTGTAGAACCATCCATCATAATTCATATCGAGCACTCGATTAAAACGCCTCCTTATTTTAGTACGAACCGAGCTCTTATCTGAGCGAAAAACCTTGTAGTAATATTTTCTAGCACAACAAACGTGGGCTGATTTCTATCTGTTCACCTCAACTAGCATAAATTAGCATAATGAAAACATTATTTCATTGTTTCATTGCACCTGGTTAATCTAACAGAGCATGAGAATAATATTAAATTTATATATGGTAATAATGTTAGATTTGACGTCTTAATGTGACATTATTATAGAAAATAATAATATCTTGGATAGTTTATCTATTTAAACGTTGTAGTATATTGGACTGCTATATAGTGATCCAATATAAAAAAAACATACATTTCTTCAGCAGTTTTTATATTTGTCTCCTGAAATAACGTGGTGTATACTAAGATGGTCTAGATACTAAGATGATCTACTAACCTTAATATGGGCTAGATCACTTTGATCTGAATAATACAACAATTATATTAAATATGTAATTATAATAAAATTTAATCAGAAATAATATGAATAATTTATCTTTAGCAACATAAATATTTGCTTTCAACTTAAAACCAAAATAGTTTGTTCGTCCTATTCTCCACAAACTTTCCCCCTACATGATACACATATCCAAATAGCATCATTTATTCAAATGTGTACGGTTTTTGATCAAATTCCAACTACTGAGTCACATAATTCATAATAAAAGCTTTTGTAAAACTCATTCATTAGAGTGGTTGATATTTTCAAACCAATGTAATGCATTACCTAATTAATATCATGTTATGAATTTGCACATTTGATGCATAAATTATCACAATGAATATGTGATGAAAAACATCAAGTATAGTGAATATTTGTGCAAAAATGAAACAAGGGGTATATAATTTATTTTAAAACAGAAATATGCTTTCAGAAAGAACTTCGATGAGCATTCTGAAGGACTATTATAAATAACATTCATTTTTATAAAAAAAATGAAGTACCAGATACCTCTAAGTAGTAAGGGTGGGCAGCCTTCAAGTTTTTTTAAAAAAAATTTAAATGATTTTTTCATTTTATTGTTTTATAAATCGTATGCAGTCATAAATGTTCATCCCCTTACCAGAAACCTTTATTATGTAGAATTCAGTTTAAAGAATAAAATCAGTTTCAGATTAAGTTTGTTGTGAAGCTCTTTCTCTGACTAAAAATAATATAGCATATAAATAACTTGTAAATATGAAATATATTTGTTAATTTATGTATTACACATCTCACCATCTTTTTTTATCGTACAATACATATTAAACAAAATATTCGAGGCTTTGATAAGTTCCACAAGTCCTCCTGGAGGTTCAACAGGAACATCTACCAAAGCACATACAATTTTTAAATATGTCGAAAGCGAACAGTCAATGGCACCGGCTGCCGGAAAAGCGTTTCCACTGACACCTGGGCTTATCGTATCCAAAGCTCGTTGAACTTTAGCCGGAAAAGCTCCGAGATACACACCCGGATCATATTGAGTCATAGATAGCGCTGGTATAGAAGCTCTTGCAGCCTAATTTTGTTCAAATGGTAGTAAGTAAATAGACTTACTTATTACATTTTTGCAACTATATAATTCAAATTTAATATTTAATAATAAAAAATAACTATCTTTATAAACCATAGCAATAGCACTTTATTCGCATCTAATCCAATTATTTATTATTAAAATTTTTATAACGAAATTTTCATATTTGTACCTATTTATGATTATTCCTGCATGCATACTTAATGCATAATTCATGTTCTTAATAGATTGTTGTATATTTTGTACCTGTTTATTTTATTTACCATAATTAGTAATTCGCATATGTAATGTATGATGCGGTCGGGTTACGTATAATAATTACAAATAATGCGTAATTTTATGCAATTGTAAATATTATTATCCGATAAAATGACTGTGGTGTCAACTAGAATATATAATAATTCCAGCTTCACTGATATATTTTGAATTATTCGAGCGTTTTGAATTAACAAATCGTTAAGTTTAATTCGTATTATAGCATTAGAGAATTGCATCGTTCGAACAGTTATTCAATTGGTATAACTAAATTATTTGACGCAATTAAATATAATGAACATCAGAGAATTTAATTTAAAACTTACAAAATTTAATTGTTTCAATTAAAAATAAATTTATTAATTTAATGACGCTTATAACATTTTTAATGGTGATAAATTGTTCAGCAAATTGATCGTTATCACATTAATTGATAACAGTGCAATTGTTTGAAATTTAAAATTGATCATGGTTAACATTTTATAAAAAATCAGAATGATTATAAATGAAAATAAATTAAGAATTTTATGCAAATATTCATAAACAATGAATGATAAAAACTTACGAATTGTTTTAATATTATCATTTGGAACTCTATAACCAAAAAGTAAACATCGTATCCAAGATTTTATGCGCATTAATTTGATAAACTTTCTAATTTTCAAATATTTTTGGTATAGCTGGTTCTACAGAAACCCTTAAAATGACGGAGTAACCGATTCTCCCAAAAATTATAATAAATAACTAGTAAATTTAACGGTAACGATGAGTCTAAGGTTGATTATATTATATTTTTTATATACAATCAAAACACTAACGAGAAAGATTCACTCGATATTCGAGGTTTCAGATCAGTAAATAATATATCCAACACAAAATTTTATTAAATTATTTTATATCATATCCACCGAATTCAGGGTCATACACTACCCCAGAGCCTTCATAAACATCAGGAATTTTACAAATGTTACCAAAACGTGTAATAAAAGTAGAAGCTGTAATTATATATGTATGCATGCAAAAAATGTGAAAAATGCGAAAAATGCGTAAAAGGCATTTTAATAATGTTTGAAAAAATATTTTCAAAAAATATGGTTACTGTGCAGATAGCAAGTTTTTATGATGTATTAAGAATTTTTATATTTAGAGGCCAATTTTGCGGTAAAATAGCCGATAACATAGCATTTTATGCAAACGTTTGTGCGTTTTCTAGGTTGTTTTGTATCTAGAACAACGCCTTATCGAGGAAATAGATATATTTTTAGTTTTCAGTACCAAGAAACAATTAGAACACAGCGTTGCCACAACTACATTGCATTGTCGTCTATTTTACTGGCGAATTGACCACTTAATTTTTATGCGAAACCCTCCGTTAACACGGCATTTTAGGAAATCGGTCCCCATACTACACGAAGTCGGAAATCCAACATCCCTTCGATAACACGGACTCCATATAACACTAATCTCGCTCAACAGACACGAGTTCTTTCCGCGCAACGAATTAATCTAGTAACTAAGTATGGTTGTAAAAATGTTTAATATAGGTTATATTATCGACTATTTTTCTATCCTTAACTCATCTATATCTCATACCGATCGTTCAGTAATTCGCGCCGTACGCATTCGCGATACTTCTTCGATCCACTTATCGATATCTCGCGGGCCTCTTGCGATCGCAGTGGGAGCCCTCGCCGCGGGAGTGGCGGGCGCGTTCAGTTTATCCCGCAACCGCATATGCAACACCGCCGGCGAAGATTGTTCGCCTGTTGGTTCATCAAGGCGCCTTATTCCCAATTCAGTCAAAGATTTTGGGATAACTAGGGATTGGTTGGGCGATAGGTCCCAAGGAGAATGCGGTATTGTAACCTGATGAGGAATATCAAATGGGATAATTAGAAACATGAACGGGATAGATAACGGGGACTGATACAAATTTTATCTCAAGTAATTATTGCAAGGTCACCGTAAGGTCTTGCAGATATTGTGTAATTTATGATAGAGCATTGTGCATAATAATTTGTATCGCATATTTATCACCTTTAACATGGCATCGACATCTCCAACAGCCGGGCAAAATTTTGGCAGAAATGTTTTCAATCGATAATCGATGTCCAGTTCGCGTGGTTGATAATCATTTATGTAGCGGAACAATGATCGCACATATTCTGGTATATCAGAATCTTCGTACTCAAAACCATCTATATTTATCATATATGTTATACATTAGCTAAATACTTAAATATTTCATTCTATAACCACCTAAATCAGGATCAAACACTCCTTCAAAGCCTTCATCCAATCGTTTACTGTGCATCGTTATATCCACGCTGGCAATGCCTTTCTTTAGAAGTTTTGCGTCGACGTTCACAGTTGGTTCCATATCAGGATTAACTTCAACAGCTTCCAAACAATCGATTTTATCTAAATCACCATAGTCCCCTCCAATATCATAATCGAAATCCAGGTCATCGCCGGTAGAATCGTCTTGAGAATAATGCACTATCGGTCTAGACAATCTGTTTTAATGTTAAATTAAAGACGCTTGCAAACTCGTTCTGAACAAATAACGACATTACATTGACGTTTATACGCGGAAGGGATTATATCGAAGTCATAGAATGATCTCTGGTCCGTAGAAAGGATTATAATGAGAGCGTATCAATTACGGAGATCAAAAGATTTTTCTATGGAAAAATAATATTGGAATAATATTTTCTGAGTTTAGGATAAATTCATTTTGCAGAAAAATAAATGCAAGGCATGCTATTACATTTAAAATGATATACTATTGCTGATTAAATTGCTTAATATGTTTCACCTAATATTACTAATTAACAAGACCTGGTATGTCGTTTTGAAGGTTTTTCCGACAATTCGGATCTACTCGGGCCTTGCTCAGGCGATTCCATTTGTCCGGTTTGTTTTGTTGCCGTTGCGGCCGATGTCTTCCGAGTCCACGGTGGAACCGGCGAACCGGAATCAGAGCTCGGAGTATCTATTTCCGGAGCGTTAGGTACCTCTACAGATTCATCAAAATCTTCGTACATTGCTAAAGCACCTAGTCACCATATAATGGACTCAAATGGTAAGTAAATGGAAATGACCAGAACTTATACTACAATATAAATAAGATACGACCAAAATAATAGGGAACTTTGCATACGACCAAATCCAAAATCTTTGGCATAAACTATAATATGAAAAAGATGATAATTTAGTATTATTCTTTGCATACGACCAAATCCACATACTTCGGTAAAACCTTTAATATAAGAAATATGATAATTTACCATTATTGGACTTAAGAGAAAGTGAATAAGTAGAGTGAGCGAGAAGGTGAGCATGTGAGTAAGAAAGTAAGTGAGTGAGTTAGTGAGTAGATGACTATGTAAACGAGTGAGTGAAATAATATGTGAGTAAGGGAGTAAGTGAGTAAGGGAGTAAGTGAGCAAGAGAGTAAGTGAGCAAGAGAGTAAGTGAGCAAGAGAGTAAGTGAGCAAGAGAGTAAGTGAGCAAGAGAGTAATTGAGCAAGAGAATAAGTGAGCAAGAGAGTAAGTGAGCAAGAGAGTAAGTGAGCAAGAGAGTAAGTGAGCAAGAGAGTAATTGAGCAAGAGAGTAATTGAGCAAGAGAGTAAGTGAGTAAGAGAGTAAGTGAGCAAGGAAGTAAGTGAGAACGTGAACAAGCTATCAGTAAAAGATGTATGCATATAAGTAATTGAGTAAATGAGTAAGTGAGTAAAAACAAGTATATAAATGAGTAAGTATTCAATTAACGCCAAAAACGTGTTAACATATACATTTATCCAACCATTATATATCTATTAATCGTGCGAATAAAACGCCTATTAAAGTATGATAGTATAAAGAAAGTAATTCAAAGAATAAATTATGGGTATTTTAAAATCGTTTGCTATAAAACTACCCATTTGCATATAAGCAAGCACGCTAAAATTTGCATACGCCCCAGAAAAATAAACACAATCTTGTGAAAGCTTTGTTATGTTTGAGAAAATATTGCTACAAATTCCCTTATTCGCTCAATAAAACATTGATAAAATCATCAGCAAATAACAATTGATATAAAGGAACTAATATTTATTCAGGTTTTTTAATAAATCATTTTGTTACCTGTAATATGTAGATAAATTACTCAACTTTTTGAAGTTTATAATATTGATGAAAATTATGTCATTTGTCATTCAGAATTATTTCGAAGTAGTTCATTTGTTTTTCATATTTTTGAGCAAACACATGAATATAGATACAAGTGTATATCTGACGTTGGTTATAAATTCTATTTTAGTACTTAATTATATAATATCTTTATGTGGTTTTGGATGCAAGTCTTATTGAGATGTATTAGTATCTCTAAAGTAGTATTTGAAGTACATGAAATAAATGACTATTTAGAATATAATTATAATAAATTTTCTATAATCAACGTAATAAAATTCGAATTTTAAATAAATTTTGATTTTTCTTTCATGTTTTCCATTAAAAAAAACACTTGATCACAATAAATTTTATATTCAAGTTCAGAAACTTTTGTGTTTAAAA
This sequence comes from Ctenocephalides felis, assembly GCF_003426905.1. NCBI lineage: Eukaryota > Metazoa > Arthropoda > Insecta > Siphonaptera > Pulicidae > Ctenocephalides > Ctenocephalides felis. The sequence continues at coordinate 8,722,083 of NW_020537324.1, forward strand.
CAAGTGACTTCAAATTCTTTACGATCAGAACGAACTGGAAATTTACTACCAATAAAAAGCGTAATATTTTCTCCGATGGAATTTTCAGCGTAGTGCAAAAGCTAATTCATATGCAATTATTGTGATTAATGTAATGAACAACGGCATTTGCCGAAATTAAATGAAACTAGAAATTCGTAATTTAGTGTGAAGAGCTAAATAATCCATCACTGCTTTTATACAATTAATTTTCAAACACTGAAGTAATGTTTTTTTGTGAATGCAATGATATAGAATGTATTAAACCAGTAAAGTAAAAAACGTAGGAATGCATTTTTTACTGCATTTTGTATGCATTGTTAATAAAAAATTTATAATTGTAATAAATAATAATAAATAAGTTTGTAAATTATGCTGATAACTAATAGGTAACAAATTCATAATCACGAGTAAGTGATTGTTGATGCACTAGTATCAACAAAATTGCATGAAATATAAAAATTTAACGCCTTTCGAATTAATGCACCTAATTTATAATGCGAATAGCAAATTCCTGCGCAACTTTATAAACCATATATTTCAGTTAAATAAAATTGCAACGCCACTATGCATTAGGTAAGGAAACTTTTCTGCAACGTCCATCAATCACTTGATTGTTATCTCGCCTGAACCGAAGCAGACCGACGGAAAAATAGCTAATTACTTTGCAATACATCTTTGTTAGTTTATTTTTTGTCTAAACAACTAACACTGAAAACAATGATAGATTATCATTCAATAAATACTTTTGGTATGCTATTATACATTACGCCAATTAAGACCCCAAACAGCTTTTATTTACAAACTATCTGACTGTCACAAGCACGTTTTGTATTCGTACACGAATATTTTTCATGAAAACAGACATAAGATTCGAGAACGTGGTATATTCATAACAACATCATCATCCATCACGTGTTCACATTAAAACACAATATAACACCCAGAAGTAAAATAAAGATAAATGTTGTTGTGTATCAGAATTCTAACGTAAATCTTGGTGTGATAAATCAATCTACTTATACAAAACGTATCTAAAAAAAAGCACGTAGGCGCGCGATACAATCGTGAAAAATCGTAGCTTATAAGAATCCTTATAATCTACATATGAAATCGAATACGTAAAAAAATATTTTTGTATGTGACGATGAATGGAAATGACAATATGTTTATTTCAAATAAAGATGGAAAACTGTGTAATATTTCTCTACGTCAAGCACAAAATGTAGAATTTATTTATGTAAATACCTTATATAAAATAATGAACACGTTCATAGCAAATATGAATAATATTTAATAGGAAATTATACACAAGGAGGGTTTTAAATTTAATGTTTTTATTGATCATCTAAGAAATGTTATCATCGCTCGTAAGTAAATCATAATTCAAAGTGGGAAATTTTTCAACTAGGGCATACCAGTATACATAAAAACATCCCAAACTGTGTATATTTTTTTTTTATTTATTTCATTCCAGTTTTTGATGATACCAAACCATATTGTTAACATTTTTTCCATGATTTTTTTTATTTTATTTTGCAATTATTTTTTTTCTCAGATAACAAGATATCTCGTGTATCTTTATTGCTACTCTCTGGAAAAGAAAGAAATCTAAACATCCCAAAATTTGAGGTTATGCTTTATTTTCCTAAAATATAGCAGTTTAACACATTCAGTGCTAACCTTGTTTTGCTTATACTTCCCCTTTATGTTAAACTATTTCATTAATTTATTATAGAATAAAATCATTTTAGACATGCTAGCTGAAAATTAGAAGAAAATGGTATCACCATTGAAAAAATGAGACTATTTGAAATAATTACAGTACAAAATTTTAATTCAAACGTAATTTTACTAAAAACATTACTCTAAAGTGCGTGGAAGATAGGCGTACCAGTTTTGTTCGGCGCCTGGTTGTTGACAACGGTCTCACGCAACATATGCGTGCGCAGCAGTAAATGTGTTAAATAGCAAATGATCATCACTGATTTATACGCACGATTATACTTGTCAAGACACAATTTTGCTTATTTCTCATGACGAGTATTAGTTCGTTACGGTAATAATATTGGATTGACTTACCAAATTTGATCTTGTAATAGCCATCTTGATGATTTAGAGGGTTTTTTTGATAACTTCAGGTATTTTGTTTTTGTAACTTAGTACTTACTTCCTTACTTTGCAAAAGCGGGCAATGGGGTAACGGTATAACAGATAAACTTATTTCTTTTAAGCAGTAAAGTAGGCGCTAATATGGGACAGGTATTAATTTTTGAATAAAATTTAAGTAAATGTACTTCTGTTACAATTTATCGAAAGTGAAAAAAACACGTGTGACTTCTTCGCCGGTCGAGAATGGAATAGTACCTACCCCTAAATCACAGTTAACAATTAATTTAATTGGACTGATTTGAAACTGTTTTACGAAATCTAAAGCAAAATCAACTTAATTACTTAATATGCAAGTACCTAATGCAGATTAAAAAATCGCTCGTTTCCTCCCAGGTTGTTTACTTGTCAGCATAATATCCTTGTAAAAAGCTTTTCAATCTCTCAAGCAAAATGCCAGTGTCAAAAAAACGTTTTCGGTGTTTTCTGGCGTCCTCATCCGGCAATATATGGGCATCGTTCGCCTGCAGAAGATTTTGCCGTTAGTATTCGTAATGCGTTCGGGGGGTAGAACTCCTCGTGGGAATACAGGTGTCTGCTGCAAATTATCTAACCACCGACCGTTGGAAAAGACGGAAAGATTGAACGTTTACCTGTTCAATCGAACAATCGAACGATACTACCTCACAGTGGTAATGGACACACGATAAAAAAATGTACTTGTTGTATGAAGCACGTACATAGATAATGATTTTTAGATGGAGATGCAATAACATTTTGCTTAGTTATAATCACAATGCTGTTGCTTTGTTTATAAATTGCTATATCATCAGTAAATCACCTTACTATGTTATTATAACCTCAATTACTAAAACCAAAATTAACGTTTGATCATTTTGTTTAAAACTGGTGATCCTGAAATTAACTATATACTGATTAGGGAATGCCATACCCATGGAAAATATCAATACCGGTATATCGGTAATTTTTTATTTTGAAACCGGAACACCGGTAAATTACCGGTATTTTTATTATCTTAAACAAACGTAAAAAAAATTGAAAGTTACTAGTACAAATATAAAAAAAATGTCTATACAACTACAACTATATTCAACTAAACTAAACTAAACAATAAAATAAAATAAAACAATAACTTATGAGTAACAACCAAAAACAAACGTATGAGTAAGAAAGACCAAAAACTCATAAAAGATCATATTACATTATTATAATAAACTGTATTGCCTGTATCCGATGTGTTAAATTAGCATAATATCCAATATTTTAAAAAAATATTTTTTTACATTAATTTAAGATCGGATTCTTTGTCGAGATAAATAATAAGTTACTATAATTGCTGAGTATTGTTATTTAGGACAATGTGATGCTTCTATAGTATTTTCAAACTTCGAAGCGTTTTCGAAAAATAATATTTCATAATTGTAATAAAAAGCAAAAAATATTTAGTAATTATCGTAAATATTACGTATAAAGTTAGGAAAAAATAAAGATTACGCAGGGGTAATCTGTATGATATAAAATATTTTAGCGCAAATATCACTCAAAAAACCGTTACATTTTTACAAAAGATGAAACAAACATTATCTATTAGTCCAATTCTATTTATTGTAACACGATATAAAGCCCTTTGGAAAGCAATACATATTCTGTTTAATGACGAGTTGAGATAATATTTGACATTTGTTTATCTTATCACTTGAAGATATAGCTGTTTATGCGATTATGGGATTTAAAGATAAATTTGTTCCGAGAAATTTAAACCTTGGGGTATTATATATCAAATAGCGCTTATGTAAAAATACCTAATACACCGGTATTTTTGGAATAAATACCGGTAAAAACACCGCCGAAAAATCGGGCGGTTTACCGGTAATTTGGTATACCGGTATACCGGTATTGCATTCCCTAATACTGATTATATACTGACCATTTTAATACATCATTGTGATCATTACAATACATTATTCTAATAATTCGGACAACACTGTTTTCGAAATCTGATTTAAACATAAAAACCATTAGGCGAGTGCTCATCTATCATATCCAAGACATATTGACGTAGGTGGGAAGATAGATATTGTGTGAAAAAATATAAATTGCAAAACCATATCCCAAAAATAATACTGATGATGATCAAATATTATGGCTTTTAATAGAAACGAATTTCAATAAAATCATGCACAAATAAACTCTTACTATTAAGACATACACAGAAGTTGCTTTGAGGCAATTCACACCTATTATTTATTTTCTGAAAATTTTTTCATATTATAATGATATCGAAACGGTCATTTATCTTCAAAATACCACGTCATCTCCAATCTCCCGAGAATCAGTCAATAATCACATAATAAATCCCTGTAATATAGAACGTCCTGACATATGAACTTCACATATCTGAGCAATACGTCTTTGCATTTTCAACTATTTCTTTGGCGCACAAAACCAAAGCACACGTACACACACGTGCATATATTTTATTTTTTGCTGCAGACTGATTTTCGTATATGATATTCACATTTCTCTATATTCTTGAAAAAGCAGTTCAATATCTTTCGGATGGCTGAAGTCCGTGATCGCAAAATACCAGGATTTTTGTTTTTTTTTTACTCGTGTAGGTAGAACAGAACTCATACGAGTTTCTTAAACATAGTACAATTGATTATCTGAAGAAAAATACTTCAATTTTTATGCGGTAACAAATAATGGAGTCGACATGAATTCAAGAATAATATTTGGTTTGTCCATAATCTAGTGAAAGCAAACAAGTTGTCTAAAAATAATTTGAAAAATAGAATGTTTTCATTGTAAGAGATGTATTTGGCAAAAATATTGTATTTCCATTGTTGGTTATTAATAATTAATAAAACATTTATATAAATATTAGATTTAAATTACAATAATCAAGTAAAGATAATTTTCAACAAAATGTTGATATAAAGTTGATCACACTTGATACAATTTTTTTTAGCAAATTTTTATTTTTTTCTTAAAACTTAGACTTTTAAAACTTTTTTTTGGACCGTGCATGCAGCTGTTTTAAGTGCATGAAGCGCGTAAGCGCCGAAACCGATGGAGATTTAAATAAAATGTGTACTCATTATTAAAATCACTTCAAAATATTTAATGATTTGGCGTGCATATGTAAAATAATCATTTTTGACCGCCAAATCACATTTGGCTGCATCTCCTTTAATACTAATAATCTTTTCTGGCAATTTTCGAAAACTGCAAAAATCGAAAAACTGTTGGATCTAAATCCGTAATATCTCTGTAGAAGATTTCTAACTTCATAATGTAAATACTATATGAATATCAGTTTATTCACATAAAACTTGTTCTATTTTTTCGGCTATTTTCCAATTGTTTGCAAATTTAACTCACAAATCATAGGAATGGTGAAATGTTTTTTTGACGTTTATTCTGGCTATTTGCCCTACGAATATTTGTCAATACAAATTGTTGTCTAAAAGTCCTTTGAGACCTCCCCAAGACACCGAGAAATTTTTTAACATTACATTACAAAACTTTAAAAACGTATAACTCGAAAACTTATAGATACATAATTATAATATTTTTGTAGCAGAATTCTAACTTCATAATGAACCAACACTATGATTGCCAGCTCAATCCAAGCGATTAAATTTTTTTTTGCAAAAATATGAATAAAATTTTAAGTGCATTTGATAAGATGTTAACAATAAAAGAACAAAGTAAAAAATACCACGACAAATTACAAGGTCAACCAAACAAATTGATTGAGGAATCTCTGCTACTCGAAGATTTAAAAAAATAGCCATTCTATCTTAAATAATAGTAAAAAAAATGGAGATAATTCATTGGAGATAAACTCAACAAGTCTCAAAAGCAAATCTCAAAAAGTCTCAAAAAGTCTTAAGGTCTTAAAAAAAATGCATATTAATAAATATATGCAAAAAAAAGAGATACTTTATTGGAAATAAACTCTAAGGCATTAATAAGGACAAGCAAATCTTGAAAAGTCTCAAAAAGTCTTTAGGTCTTAAAAAAGAATGCATATTTTGATTGGCAATAAATATATGCACAAAAAATGGAGATACTTCATTGGAGATAAACTCTTTAATGGCATAAGGACCACCAAGTCCTAAAAAGTCTCAAAAAGTCTAAGTTTTAAAAAAATAATGTATATTTTGATCGGCAATAAATTTATACAAAATAAGTATCTGTTATGCAAAATTACAAGTTTTGATAACAAATAATATATTGGTCTTCCATGTCATAAAATCTCATGATTGATTATGATTATTATTTCTTACTGCTAACAATGAACAATAAAAACTGTGTTATGTTCTTGATCAGATAGATATCGATTTTCCACAATAGAGGTGGAAATGTACGATATGAAAGCTCCTAACGTATGCTTTTGTGTTTGAAATATCGTCGGGTAAATCTGTTGCAACGAGCAACGAGAGCTCGCGATTTCGGCCCCGCTCCGTTAGCATCTCTCGGCGGCCTCCATCGCTCCGTTGCTCATGAGTTATACCTCAGCGAGTTGCAGGTTAATAAGCCTGGATATTTATCAGATAGATAAATTCGGATGCCAACGCCGCTGTACGATACGGAGGGCCGTATAGATGACTACGAGGATCTTCCTTCAGTCTCAGATAAAAATTGATATAATAGTCACAGGAGCTCGGAAAATAGTATTAGCTTAGACTTTTTTATAGAATTGTATCATTGAAATAGAATCTACATATTCTATTATATACGTGATTGTACTTTACTGCTTACGATTTTATATAACGCTCAATTAGTTAATAAATTTGAGAATCTTTCTTCAGGTTCAGATAAAAATTGTTTATAGAACAGTCACAGGAGCTCGGAAAACGAAAGGAATAGGTATGTCAATATTTGCATAGAATGCCATAATTAAGGATTCAATTCTCGATTAAGATATAAATGCTAGGGCAATGCTATGTTATGGGTCAATATTCGTATGAGTTGGTAGTAACAAACTTTCAAAAAGCTAAATATTTGTTGTGTAAATAGACGTTTATACATAAAATGTAACCTAAAAAACGCACAAACAAATAACGTTTAAAATAATAAAGTGCAACTTTTTGATATCAAGTTAGGTTTTATGTGTAAAACACCTGATTGCACAGAAATAAATAGATTTTTGACAGTACATTACTCATATATACATACATCATACGAATATAAACCCATAATATTTTGGTTCAGAATTGGCCCCTAAAATTTATAATAATAATTTTTAAAATAATAGTTTAAATATATACATTCCATACTCTACGTCATTACTATAAATTTACTAATGGCAACTTTTTATAATGTTGAATTAGTTAATTGATAAAAATAAGTACGATAATTTTCCTCCAATTTCAGATATCACCAGAATTAGCAAAATAATATATAATATATAATTTTGCATTGTTTTTATAGGATGGCATTGAAATTTTCGTTTTTCAAATAATTGTTGAAATGTATATACATTCTATACCATAGACTCTATGGCATAGAGTGTTGTATATTACTATATTCTTAAAAATACAAGAAACTTTATATATTAATTTAGTTAATATAAGAAAATATTTTTTCAGTTTCAGATAAAATTGATATAATAGTCACAAGAATTTGGAAAATAGTAAAACCTGTAGAAATTATCATAAACAATAACTATAAGTATAATCGATTTATATAAAAAGTGATAAGACAGTAAGAAATATAATGTAAGAAAATTAAGCATTTAACGTGATTGAGTTATTAAACGTAAGATTTGAGTGACGTTAAACAAACGAAGATTATTTTGAATAAATTTATAAATCAAATTTATGGGTCCAATTAAACTTGAAATTTGCCTAATAATAGCTAATTAAATATATTATAATTTAGAGGCCAATACTCCGATAAAAAAAAGCCCTAACATAGCCTTGTCATAGCAATGCCGTATATTTCTTGGTATTACAAACTACCAAATTGATACGCCAGTAGTAGTAAATAAAAAACAAATTTAATATATATATATATATATATATGTGTGTGTGTGTATGTGTTTTTAACTTTGAAATTCATCTTAATATGTAATCATCTTAATAATGATGTCAAAGTACTAATCCAAGTATTTTCCACCAGAAACATCAAAAGTTTTCAACTTCATTGTTACATACGTGAACTTTGTTTAGAGATTTCACGTTCATGTTCTTAAATATTTAGAAAAGCACACATATATATATATATATATATATATATAAATGTAAGTGACAGGTGAAAGAATATATATGGCGTTTCTGCCAGTTCCATTTAACTTCTAAACTACATAAAATCTTTATTATAACTCTGGGATGATAAAAGCAGAATTTCTGGCCATAACTGACATCTGGCAGTAAAAATATCTCGACGCGCCGGAAAGTTATGTGATTCCTGGAACCAAGCTGCCACTGTGTCTGAAAAGCAGCGGACTTTACAACTCCACTAGATAATGCACTAACGTATGTGTGGGTAATTTATATTACTTCACATGATAATGCGAGTGTGTCCGAACCGATTTTTTTCTAGAAAAAGAATAACCTTTCCTATTTCTGTCTAAACTAATAATTTTCCTCCGTACATTTGCCAGTGCAGAAGTTTGGATAATCGTGTTAATAATTCATGTTGCGCAAAATTAATCTCCCTATTCAACTACTCCAACGTTAGAGCTGTTCATAAACTGTACCAACAATTGTAGTTTTACTTCTGGGATGAATGTAATCTGATATGCATATTATGAAAATTAATCGGAGTTTTATGGCAAAAGTACAACATAATGTGGAATAGAGTAGACTCGTGCTACCCAGGTGAATTGTTCGAAATTTTAATTTGGTAATTTGCTTATGATATGTACGAAATTTAGGTACTTCATGCTATGTGAAGCCTTTAGCGAAAACGTTGTAATAGTTTACGAGTTTCGCCGAAAGATAAGTGAAGAAACTTTAAGAATTAAGGAAACAAATATTTATCAATGTAAAAATTGTTATTATTCTCTTAAAATATATATCAGGTTGCCAACTGGGTAATTTCAAATTTTTGGATGGAATTTTCAACTCTCAAAAAGTTATGGGTGGCGAAACCTTAAAAAAGCGGCAGTGTCAAAGAAGCAAATTATGATTAAAATTTCCGATTTCATTTTTTATCTTGCCACGAATGCCAAACTAAAAACGAAAATTGTGAGGTATAAGCTTTATAATTATTTGTTTCATATAAATACAAAAACTTGTTTATTCTATAAATATATTGCACAAAATACGCATTCAAGATTCAACTTGCATAATAGGACTTTAAGTATGAACCAACTACTTATTCTTTTGTGACATTTTTCTCGTATTAAAACTCGAGTACAAAAGTTTATGTAAGAATAGGCTCACGATTTTGAATAAATCGAGTAAAATTATGTAAATACGGAAGTTCAGAAACTACATACGTCTTGTTGTATTATGCAACTTTGACATACTTATTACATCCTCGTTTATTTCACTACATATGCGACCGCTTTGCAAAACTTTTTTGTAGAGTAATTGGATTTGAGTTATGGCAACGCTTCTAAATAAATAAATGCACCCAAAGCTAAACATGTGAGACGTGTCTTCTACGAATGTCATTTGCATATCACTTTTTATGCAAAAACATGAATTCATAAATGTAAATATTTTGATTAGTTCATTGAAGAATGAGGCATGTACTAGCCCTTTTCAGACTTGCCACATAAATTATAATTATTAATCTATAAATAAGCAATATTTTAAATAAAAATCATATAGTGATACATGAAATGACATAACACTCAAGCTTTGTTAACGTTTTACTGAAGTTATGGGAGAAACATTTAAATCTCAATTTATTTTCATTTTTTGAACATTAGATCTCTAATATAATTTAATGAGTTGTATATTTGAGATCCAGTCTTTTATTAATACTGGTCGACTAAATAATTTTGATAACATAATAGTTCGTATGTAGTTTATAATCAGAGACACAAAACCCAATTTGGCACTCAAACGATTTTCTACAACAGTACACATGTATAATTCAATTCACGTATGAATGCCTCAGAATGTTTGAGAACAACGATTGGAACTAAATATAAACTGCTAGATAAGATCAGATTTAATTCATATCTACCTCTAAAATAATAATAGCAATAGTATCCCACAAAATTAAAGACTAATTATATTTACAACTTGTTTACAAGTTCAATGTTATTAACTGTAAAATGGATGATACCTGTGATTCAAACACGTGGCCAAAACTTCGACAAAAATAATATTTATGCAAAGTTCAAGGATAACGTATGTTATCGGCATGACTTGTCGATTGTTGGTGACACTCGTCATCGATGTGATCCAGTTTGCACAAATTACAGGTATGGTGTGCACACCTACTCCAATTTCATGCGTAGGCATTCACGTGCCTAGAGTGAGCTTAAAGCTCGCCCGCTGAGCTTTGAATTATGAACCTATCTGACTGCGTTCGATGAGCTTTGTTTGCAGTTGCAAGTTTTTGTACTTATATATATATATATATATATATATATATATATATATATATATATATATATGGGACAGTGTTCAATAAATGAAGGGCTCAGAATTGACCTCATATCAATGTAAGGGTCACAAGATTTTTTTGGAGGAAAGGACAGGTAGTTTAGACTAAAGAAGAATAATTCTGTTGACATGATGCAAACCCGAGATGGCAGCTCTATTAATATCGAAACATGAAAATATTCATTGTAGCATCACCATTGCTTCCCATGGCAAAAAAGGTACTTTTTTTAATATTAGAAAATATAAATTCAAATATCTAAGCTATTAGTCAAACTATGCGAAGAATAAAATATATGAGGGATGGTGAAGAAATACCATGTTCATTTTTAATTGAATCTAAGAAGGAATTAGAAGGAGTTAGAATGAATATGAAGGACAAGTAATCTTGAGAGGAAAGGCAGTATCTTTGTTATTTGATTAACCCTTTGGGGACAAACTCATGGGACTAACTCAAATTCTGGCACTCCAATTCAAATTCTGAAGATGTATATTTTATTTATATACGCAGATTTTCCACAGGATGTATTATATTGATGGATATATTTATTTCATTATCAACACTGTATAGTTATTTTATTAACATTGGGTTCCTCGGCTATCGACATGTATTTAGATGAGACACATATATGTGTTTCTTAGCTCTAACAACTATTTTCGCCAAACGCATATTTAATTTCTTTGTCCAATTTGATGATTTGCATAAAACGTTAAGATATATAATAGTTGCTCAGTATCTCCCTTCAATAATACTTCATCACATCTCATTTTTCTTATATGAAAACCGTCTTCGATGACCCCATAAGCCATTGAAGAGGAGGTAAATTTTCATTTTGAATTAGAACAAACATACTTTTATAGCCGGGAGAGAAAAGGTGTTCCATTTTTGGTGAGATTGTAAGACACTTATATTCAAAGTGCCATCTTTTTCAAAACGATTGTATTATTTTATCAATTAATTGTTTACAAGTGGATAAATCAATTTGCAGCATGTCTTTTGCTGGAAGAATTTTTAAGGATGTCACATTGAGGACATAAGCTGGTGTAAGAGATTGAGGATTACTTGGAAGTGAACTCATCCAACACAATCTTTTAGAAAACTTTCTTACAAAATTACCATTTGCCATTATATTATCGAAATAAAACATATGACATATGACATTTAATCAATAGGAAGAGTTCCACGATTGTCCGCAACGCTCGTTTAGGAAGTGACGTCAGAGTCCCTTCTATCTTTATTCACATTATACAATGGAAAACAAATGAGTACTAGCAGTTCATGTAGTATAAGGATTTACAGGACAATAGAATCCGCTTAGTATGACGCCGGATATATTGACGTAATCGTACTATAAAGTTTGGTTTTCATATAAAATTCCTTAAAAACCCGTATTTTGATCAAAAATATTTTTCGACTAGTGTTAAAACTTTTTAAATTCACAAAATCAAAACATGTGTCCAATTAATACCTTAAAATCTAGTTCAAAAACTTTACACATCATTACAAGCATCTCATTTAGACATAGGTACACGTATGTAAATTGAGCACATGTCCGTGATGCATTACAGGTGGGAATCCCTTGTATGCGAATACGTTCATCGGTGCGTGCCGGCTGCGTGAAAGCAATAAACTCTCCATTACCTGCAAGTACTTTATACATAGCACGAACTTTTAGAATAGCCGCATAGTTTTTGAACCACCACCGGCAACTGGATGTTCTACGAAACTTTATTAATTTTGTATGCATCAAATACTCTCAACAATAATAATTGTAAACGATTTTGAACAATTCAATATCTGTACGAAATGCATTTGAGGTTTGTACAATTGTCTATAGTTGAACTGAATTAAATTCATTATTGAGGAATGTTTAATATTAAAATGTCTTTGCAGCAAAAATAAAATGAAACAGATTACATTACATCAAAAATTAATCCAAAATTATAGAAAATTAAGTTAAATAATAATATTGCCTTCAATAATATTGCAAGTTTATACATCTAGACGCAGAACATATTTTCTCTTTCCTCAAAATCCGATCCAAAAAGTGTAAAGGTAATATAAGGTACAAAATGTTTGGGAAACGACGAATTCAACTTTCGTATCATCCCAGTGTACCGTCAATAATATTTTAAATCAATATTAATATTCCTTCAATATCACTCACTTCTGAAGTATCAAATTACAATTAGTGTGAAGCAATCATCTTCACTTAATTCAAAGAAATTTTCCAAAGCAAACATGTGTTTCCAGTTGTTACTATGATATATCAAATGTAAGAGGAATAAATTTAGTTTAAGCAAGCGTAAATTGTATGTAAATATTCCCGTTCATTTCTTGTGTTATAATTCTCTTAAACAATCTTAGTTTATTTACTTAAATACTGACATCAAATACATAAGTCTGAGCAGCAAACATACTTAATTCTGTAGTAGAAGCAAAATACTTGAATATTATGCAGTATATTTGAAATGGTTAAAAAATATATCAAAAGAAAATGTCATATTTACTTAAAATAAATTATATGATACAATCAATACAAATTTAACAAAAATAGTACATAAAATTCTATCTGATACTATCTTTGCAATAGAATTTTTATCAATCAAGTTATGAGAATTTTTCTATTATTAATAGTAATATGTATTGAATTTCAATGTGTTAAAGATTATTGAAAATTGCAATGATTGTATGCGATTAATTAATATCAATCACTAATATGAAATTTTCTATATTAAAATTATTGTAAGTAAAGTATTTAAATAAAAATCATATACGAACAATATAGAATCGAAACATACGTACGTACAATATTATACGTTTTTTTCCTATTTTCATAAAACATTAATATCATATGGTAGATTTATATTCTACCTGCGAACTATTTAACTCCTAAATCATTTCTGGAAAATGTTGAATAAAGTAAAATATATAAGTTATTTGAAATGTGTTACTCATCAACGTCATTTCCATTCGTGTTTGCATCCAAGTTTTTTTCAACTTGTTTTTCCGCCAGACGACGAATTTTATCCAAACAAAATTCCCGTTTCTAAACAAACAGAATCTTATAACCTTCATTTTATTTTATTTATATAGAATAAAAGAATCCAACAACTGGCGCGGTTGTCCTTTTTTAATATTTAATCATGGTTCGTGTACTGAGAGCATATCGTCGGTGGCACACAGAGAATAATCTCAAACGAACCGCGAAGTAGATCAAAGAATTTTATTTCGTCGACCGTTCTGAAATGGTTTCTCTTTCAAAACTGTAGTGTGATGACGAATACAAAATTTTTAAAGGAAAGGGTCAAATACTTCACGTACAGAAATAAATGAGTTTGACGTGGCTTTCGGCAAATGCTCAAGTAAATCAAACCGTTTTGCATTCACATACAGAAGACGAGGGTACGGAATCTGAAATGAAATCTCAGCAATGGAAACACAATGATCTTCATTTTAAATAACACATGACGTTTGACGAGTATTGATGGGACAGATATAATTTTATTAATACATTTAAAATAATATAGAATGTTATTTTAATATCAGTTGTTGGAACGATCGATGACACCAATATATGTGGAGATCCCACCCGCTGCCACCATATTTTGTTGAAACAATGGGATCTATAGAATTTTAATCAGATGTTCCAAGTTTTGAAACTGACATCGGTTTGCACTTGTAAATATAGATCGTGATACGTTTCTAAGCAAAAATAACTCAAATAAGATCGTAGCTGTCTTCTATTCCTTCTCAAGAAGTGAAATTAAGCTATTTCTTAGATAACAAGGACAATCAATAGACAACTGTCAATCTACTAATGATGTCGTTCTCAATAAAATTAACATGTAATAGTTATTATTTAATATAACAAAACCATAATATCGATATGAGGTAAATCAATAACAGATATATCAATTATTACTTCAAATTTTGAACAAAACCAGAATGTATATCTATATGAAGTGCATCAACAACAGATATTTCAATTATGGATTTAACATTTACGAGTAAATAAAAAATTACACGTGCTGAACAAGCATGTAAAGCAAGTCTAAATTTGAGATTCTTTAATTCCAGTATTAATCTAAGTCGCTCGCTCCCGCTTATTACGCAAATACTAATACTTCGAGTTCAAACGAGGCTTGATCAAAAGATGAAAAATGCCCTGTAATGTGTTTTTCGCCAAAAGTACGCATTCTAAAAATGTGCCTAAAAATATTTATTCAGCAAAATAAACGATGACTTCATCATGAGCGTCGTTGAATATACTGAAAATGCTCGACACAAATTAAAAAAATGACGAGATCTCACTCTGTTGAAAAACAGCACTGATGTTGAGTAATGTCAGATTTTAATAAGGAATGGAAATGGAAGATGCAATAATTATAGTAATTAATACTAGTGGCTATTGCAATATATGAAAGTTTTAGAAGTTATGAACTAAATATTCATTAATATTATATATATATATATATATATATATATATATATATCTATTCATATAAGAAATATTTGAAAATTTTTTCAAATAAATAAGAATTAATGCGGTGCTATTTGAAATTTTATACAGATCTAGTAGATGTAAATCATTTAAGTCAAATTCAAGTAAATATACGAGTTTAAGAAAATGATAATATCAATTATTTTTTGTTACGGATTAAGTTCTATATTCAAATTTAGCCTCAATGTAAGAAAAATTAAAATCAAACAAATATTATATTTTTTATGATACGATAACACGTTAGTAAGTAATAATGGTGCATTAAAGGATTGTAAAAACCTTATATGGATGATTTTCGATTTATAAATGTAATACATCCAATATTATATATTTAGTACAAATTGTTTTGTTAGCAGTAGCTGGCAATTTTATTTTTAAATTTAATGACTCGAATTGAGCTGATGTTTACCAAAAACCTTCCGTGATTCAAAATTCGTTTCCGCATATACGTACGCACATACACACATACATACATTAAATTTTTTCTAACTTATGCAAAAACGTTTCATCAGAAAAGGCCTTAAAACATAAAGATTTGCAAACATTTTCAATTTCTATTTTTTATCCAGCGAGAAGTTATTTTATATAAACCTATAATATTGATCGATCTTAATTGTGATCCCATTTATGAAAAATAATTTTAATTATGTAATAATATGAATGAAGTCAATAAAAAAAACAATGAAACACTTGGCTTCAAAATAAGTAAGAGTTAAGTAAAATTTGGTAATATTTTCTGATGAAAGTGGTTGATAATTAGCGGATGAATAAATCCAATAATCAGCTATTCACAATTTTTAACTATACGAACAAAAATTATAAATATAGATGCAAAATAAATAATTCCAAACTGCATTTATACCATTTATGATTTTAAAATCTTTATATATAAAATACCATTCAATTTTGACTACTAAATAAATTGTAACGCTCAAAGTCAATGCATATTCGTGCAATAGGTGATTCCAAAAAAATCGTCAAATTATTCATAGCCAATTCGCTGTTCAAACACCCCGGGGCATCCGAATTAAATTACACCTTCGATCGCATTGCCTTGCGCGTGTTAAGTGTGCGTATGACACGTTACATTGATTACACGGAGTAATATGTCATTGATACGTCACTGTAACAATATAGCTAATAATGTCGTCGTGCAATTCATGTTTCGTAGGCAGAGAAGGCAGGTTGAATCGTGCACACGATATAATATTCAGAGCAAATATAGGCGAGGAGCCGCCGAATGAATAAAAAACTTTCTTGAGGTCGTAAAATCGTTTTAAAATATTGTATGGTGCGCTAGATGGAATTTCTTATATGTAATTCAATCGAAGTGTCTTGTAACTCACCATGATTAAATATCATTTGTAAGAGTTTTTTGAGAGAATCATTCTACTTATACATTCATGTACAAATACACATTTTTGCGTTGGTGTCATAATAACATTATTTGTTTGTAGTTTTCAATTGTATATATATATATATATATATATATATATATATATATAGGCTAGGGTAATGCTACAATTTCAGTTTTTTTTTATTTATTCTAATAAATATAGCAAAACTAATTTTTCAACCATTTTTTGCGCATTTTTACTCATGAAATCTTTAAGCAATTATAACTTTTAAACGACTCATCATAGAATATTGATGTTTTCAGGTGAAATATTCTAAATCAAGAGTTCTTTAACCTAGTATGAAATTTTATGAAATATCTCTTACCGTTCGCGAGATATACCCCAAAAACAGTTTCAAATTTTCAAGTTTGAAACAGTTAGACGCCTATATCTCGGAAAATATTAAGCATAGGGTCATGATGTATATTAATGAAATATGCGCATTTAAAATATGTATCTGCAGGTGCAAACTTTTTATGATAGCTCTAACCGTTCGCTAAAAATATTCGCTAAAAACCAATCGCTCCTTTTCACAAATTAAAAATGCGTTTTTCTCGAAAACTATTTGAAGTGCGATCGAAATTTTTTAATACAATATGTGACCATAGGGTCATGCTATAATTTCAGTTTTTTATAGCCTTACGTATGCCTATATGTTACATCCTATATTATACACATATACCACACGCTAAATTCCATCTTACACTCTAAATGCCTACATTATATACCTACACGCCTATATCTATTACTAACCTATACCCTATATAATTTCCCTTACACGCTATATTATACCTTACCGGGAATCGAACCCGGGCCTGCCTACACGCCTATATCTATTACTAACCTATACCTTATATAATTTCCCTTACACGCTATATTATACCTTACCGGGAATCGAACCCGGGTCTGCCGCGTGGCAGGCTACGACCTTATCCACTAGACCACCGCAACGCTACGATCAATCGTGTTTTTCCCGCGTGTCGTCGCGCCACCTTAGTATTAATTACCTAATTAATTAGAAAATGAACCGCGGAACAACAGTGCGTCTCATATTATATTATTAGTGGGGGAACCCGATAGGGTAGTGGTTAAGGTGCGCGACCGCCACGCGGAAGTCCCGGGTTCAAATCCCGGTGTAGACAATAGATAGGTAGAGATAATACATAGGGCGTAAGGTAAACCTATATAATATAGGTGTAGTAGAAAGTAAGATTTATAAGTAGTAAAAGGGGTATGTAGGTATATAATAGGTTAATAACGGTATAGTTATTTCACACGGTATGATAGATAATAGATATCTATCTATGATATACAATAATATAGTATAGTATGATAGGTAATAGACTAACTATCATATTATTAGGTTAAGACTTATAGCGTATTGTAATAAATCTTGAGTACCTTTATATCATAATAAATAATTGTAGGTGTTAATGAATACAATTAATACCAGAATAAATATAATTATGGTTATTGATGGATATAAATGTATGCACTCAATGACTCCCTCAAACTCGTATAATTTAATATATAGACTATCTGTATATAATAGAGTTAATTATATAAGAAATCAATATATTAGTTTTGTGAGTTCTTATAGAAATATATCAAATGCCTTTTAAACTTCTGAAATCGGTGCAGACACTTTTGAAAAAACGTGTTGGAAATGTCAATAGCAGTTTAAAAATCATTCTCATCCTCTGGCGAAAAAAATCTCTTCTTCAAAAAATAAGAAAAATATTTATAAAAATTTATTTGAAAATATTTAATATTCCTCGAACATTTCGTTACGGTACGGGAAGTTCCAGCAATTTGCCTTAAGGCACGATGCCATACATCCCACTAGTTACTTTTAGTTTCGATTCTTACAAAATACCTTTAAAAAAATACAATAATGATGGTGCCAAATTATACCTGACTCAGTTTTTGCTAATAAAAACTGGAAGTTTTATAAAAGTAGAATGAAGATCAATGATGATAAAAATTACATATGCACAAGGTTGGGAAAATTCTCAACACTATTTTTTCACTTTTAAGACATAACATTATTGTTAATGACGGGCTGGTGAGTGACTACTTGACTAATAAAATATGTTGCATTGACAAACAATGCATCTATTTTGTGAAAATCATATAAGTATAATAAGAAGATAAGTATAATATAATTATCTGAATCAAGTCTGATGAGACATTTCACCCCAATTTGGTGCCTCTTGGGACAAAGGATTTCGGATATATATTTGAAATTTATATTAGGTTTTAGTTGAAGTTGAAATTGTGTAAAACTCTCATTTAATCTACACTACTCAATATAAGAGACCAGTAACTCATCATAACAACTTTATCCCAAAAATTGGCACCCGGGCAGTACTTGTACCCTTGTATAGAAATTTCCGCCGACTCTTCCTCTAACTTAGCCGGTATCGGAAGCGCATATATCCAACCTATAATTCTGTATGTAACCGGATTCTATATTTGAATAATAATAACGGAAGCCTGACTATGGAAGAGCGTTATAACGAATGTGCTATCAATTCAATACATGCCGCTGTTGCATTTATTCAAGTGATTATTCTGCGCAAAGGACGCGCGATTGTGTTTACTACAACTCAAATGGCAAGCAGAATTGGAAACTGTTCGATGTTGACATTTAATCTATTCATGGTTTACACAAAGAAACTGTTATGGTATAGTAAGAATCTTGGAATTTTGATACGTTTTTGAAATCCCAGTAAAAAAAAATAACCATAGTATATACTTCACCAATAATTTACCGCGCTAGAGTATTAACCTTTTCTTTTGGTCCTTTTTTTCTTAATATTATCAACGTCAATTCGCTATAGGTATAAAGTTAATTTTGATAAAATAACAGAAATATTGAGAATTAAGATTTTTGAAGCATTATAAAGAATAATTCTCTATCATTATTGAATGAATTTTTCATGGAAAATAAGTTTAATTATGTTGTTAAAAATTTCACTTTTCTTTCATAAATGAAAGTGTATATACTTTTGTGTTATTTAATGCATTTTATCTAGACATGTCAGACTAATAATAAAATTTTGATCATAGGCTAAAATCGTTCTAAAAAGTTAAACGGATTTTAATAAAAAAATTTACATACAAACTAAAATTAAATTAATTATTGAACTTATATTCATTTACACAGAGGACAGTTTGAAAATACATATTGAATAATTATTTTAAAACTATATCAATTCAAATGCAATTGTAATTAATATAAAAAAAAATTCGTATATCCAATTTATCAAGGTTTTATCCTCATAATTCTGTATTTAATTATCATAAATACATTGTTGATAATAAAATATTTCATATGGATAATATTATGCAGATAGTAAGTATAATTTAAATTTATACAAACAACAATAGCATATAAACTGCGGGTTAACTACTTTTTTACGAAAAAATTATTTTATAAAGAAATAAGCAAAATAATATTAGATTTAGGAGTAGAAACAAGTAGAATCCATCCTTCCCTCACATAAGCTGGGTGAAAATGCTATTTTATTTTATGATTTGAAATTATTATTTTAATTCAAAATGTATTCATATGCGTTTATAATTGATATCAAATAAATATTTTCCGTATACTCAAATTATCAAGGTTTTATCCTCATAATTCTATATTTAATTATCATAAAATACATCGTTGATAATATTTTATGTGAATAATATTATACAAATAGCAAATGTAATTGAAATTTATACCAAAAGCAATGAAATAAATTGTAGGTTAATTACTAATTAAGCCATTTTTGACAAAATAACAAGCAAAACAATATTTAATTTGCAGGTGGAACCAAGAATTTACTCTTCTCACATAAACGAATTGAAAATGCATATCATTTTATTTAAATCAGTATTTTATTTCGATATTCATTCATATGCATTTATAATCGTATCAAATAAATATTTTCCATATTCTACAATAATGATCAAGGTTTTATCCTCATAATTCTGTATTTAATTATCATAAATACATCGTTGATAATATTTCATGTGGAATTATCATTAACCAGATACATAGCATTTATACAATATAAATTCGATTCATTCACATCTTCTATGAACGTTTGTGGAATAAAAGTATATAATACCTATTCGGCGAATGCGTTTGTACATATTTCAATACGTTTGTGAATATTCGCATTGCGTATATCAGCCTATTATCAACCCGTGGTATATTAACCGCGTAGCGAATCCGGCTACAAATTTGAATTATATGATTAAATCGAAACTAATGAAGTGTTCAGTTATGTGGGACAGAACATGTATGTATTTGCTCGAATCATATGCGTTTGCAATGCATATCATTGGATATGCATGAGATCTTAATGATATTACATGGGATACTCATCTACTTACTACAGTAAAGCAGACTTTGAATTATGTGGAACTAGTGATAATATTTTTTTTAAAATAAATTTTTGGCATATTTAATTTTTTAAACAAGTTTCTATGAAAACGTTTTCATCACAAATTACAGTGTGCTTTTTATTGCCCGTAGAGTTGAGAAGTAGAACATTTATTATGCATCATATACGTGCATTATATATGGATTATTATTATATATGGATATGAGCAAAAGAAAATTCTAATTGTTGTATCTTATTTGGGCATGTGTATCTGAAAGTTGCTAAATATCAATTTTAATTTATTCTATGTAAATTTTATGTTCATAGTTTTATTTATTCGTGCCTGCAAAGTTCGATTACATCCTGAATGTAGCTTTATGTATTCATTCGCAATATACAATGTACATCTAATTTTGCAAACTCTATTATACTCAACAATTCAGCATGATACCCAGCTGTACGACTGCACAACACGATAATTATTATATTATGTGTTGATAACCAAAGTCACCGCATTGATTTGACATGTCATTAAATGTTAATGTACAATAGCATGTAATCACCAAGCCGGAATTCGTATCTATTCAAACAACCGATGGAAAACAGTATTAGACCATTTCGCGACGATGTAAGCGACAAGCAATTACAATAATGTTGACGCTTCCTAATCATATAGGATGCGGAGCATTACAATTTGCATATAAGACATCCCACAGATCCTGTCGCCGTTCACACCGAAACCACCACAAATCTATTATACGATTATATATATATATATATATATATATATATATATATATAATATCGATTATCGCCTTATATGCTGCAACACAGATCTCGTCTCTGTTGTTTATAATGAACTATTTTCTGCAAAACAGAGTGTACTAAAAATCATTTACGAAGTTAGGCTTATAGGTAATTCCCATAAACCAGATGTTTTTAATGAAGATATATGGATATTATAATAGTAATATACTAATAGTAATATGGATAGTAATTCACAAAAATACGGATGTCGATCGCGATCATGGGTATTCGTGGAATGAGAACGTTATGACCCTTGTTTAAATGTTACGTCATTTTTAATTAGTAATTTTTGGATTTTATCTGATAGTGCTAACTACGGTTATACCATATATGATAATATATGCTGATGGTGATAAAATTATTGTCCAAAATATATAAGTAGTCTAAAATTGAATGTATTTATTGGCTATTATAAAATGACGTGAAAACAATAATAGAATATTTTCTTATATACATATGTTATAATATTTCAGATAAGCAATAATCTTTGTTCATTTTCTCAGAAAAATTATACTGCTATAAATCATAGATACGATATTAAATAATGTATGACAAATCCTATCATTGTCGTAGATGGCACGGTAAAATTTCCTGTAGTTCACACAACGCGCATATCATATCCGTAGTTTTGTAGATCATGAAAATATTTTATTCAAATTTTTTGTCTGCAGCATGAACGTGGATCCCGTATCAGCGCAATGCAGATAGAATATTTTTCGATATGTATCTCGGAATTCTTTTTATAGGGAAAAATCGATGGATTGAATTTTTATGCTATTGGAATATTGGCATGTAGACTTAGTTCAGAATTGCGAATTAAACATATATTTTACCCATAACTGAATGGAAATATTAAAAATGCTTGTACTAAAAAAAACTATTTTGATACTAAACGTAAAAAATAATCAGATTATTAACATCCCGTAGTGTAAGCAGTGGCGGATCCAGCTTTGGCTCCAGGGAGGGGGTCACATAATTGAAATATAGTTCTCAATGAGTATGTTAAGTTTTAAGAGTCTTTGACTCCGCCGTTCTTCTGTAATAAGTTACATATTGAAGTTATAAAATGTTTCTGGCAACAAAATACATAAAAAAATCGTTATGAAGTAATTTTATTGCTTAATTAGTGTTCTATCTAAATCTTAAGACAAGATCAGAGAGGGGTGATCCTGGATCCGACACTGAGTGTAAGTGTTATTGTAATCGTTCAAAAATTATTTTTTCAATTCTTAACGTTTCACAGGTTTCTGAACATTTTAAAAGATATGAATTTTAGAAAAAATCGATGTATGTATGTTTGTATGTATGTGGGTATGTATGGATACAATTATTCGTCCACGTTATCAAGAACATGATCAACTGATTTGAAATATTCAAATAGCAATCGATTCCTATTTATAAGGAGACGTGCTTATTAGTTTTTGACAAAAGTTGGCCCAGCAGTTTAGGAGAAACGTAGCAAAGAGTGGAGAAAAATTAAATTGAGAGTGCACAAAGCCTCCGATTCGAATAATTCAAAAAAGCATTTGCTTGTAAAGAAACGATTAGTTTAGGAAGGCAAAAATATTTTTTACAAAATTCAAAAAAAAATAATAATGGTTTCGACAAATTTCGACAATTATATTTACTTCCCATATAAACAATTTATAAACTCTCATATTTTGTCTTTCAAATACGATTAATGAAAATTACAGTTCTTATAATAATCTATTTAAATAGATAATTAGGATAAGGAGAGTTCCATGAACTTGCCTTAAGGCACAATGCCATGCACCACTAGTTCTAAACGTTGCGCCTCATTAAATATTTACGAAATGCTAAATATATTATGATGGTGTTTGGGTAATGTCTGAATTTAATTACTATATAAGATTAATATCTAGATTTGATGACTATGTCAGCAAATCTCCAAATTCTCCCGGGTGATAAGATACATGTCCCTTTCAAAAATCCTCAATAATCAAATGATATCTAGGTTTAATTACAAATGACATGCTCTAACAATGAAATATCCACCTATCCATTATCAGCACATCCCCATATGTTCATTTCATTGCTGCTCGGCGAACAAATAATTTTCAATATCCCATAATTCTCGTGGGAAGAGTTCAGGGATTATGGAAGAACAATTTGCGA
Organism: Ctenocephalides felis; assembly: GCF_003426905.1. NCBI lineage: Eukaryota > Metazoa > Arthropoda > Insecta > Siphonaptera > Pulicidae > Ctenocephalides > Ctenocephalides felis. Next base: position 8,746,031 of record NW_020537324.1, read on the forward strand.
CATGTTTCGTTCTATTTTGTTGTCGCCGCGAATTCGGAGAATTGTTCTGCATGTACGACGATGCCGTGCCAACAATGTGGCGAATGCATTTCAGAGGTGTAGACGGCGGCAGGATTCCCGAGAGCACGCAACCGGATAATACAGATTCTCGAATGATTCAGATACGACTGAGCACTTTAAGTAATAAAATTGTATTTTGAACCCAAGTTGGTAAATAAATTATACTATTGTTGGGGATCTGCCACAGAAGAGAATGATGGATTACTGGATTGATTTTATTGAAATCTATTATTGCTGATTTTCAGTACTCAGGAACTCTGTTCGGTAAATAGACTATACTGTTTTTCATTTATAACAGAACCAAAAAAAAAACAAATAATTTAATTGGAGTCAACAAAATTTGTTAATTTTGCGCATTTTATGTAATTAAATGAATTATACTATTTCTGGGTCTGTATTACAGAACAGAATAAATGACAAAGCTATTTATTCCAGCCAATGCTGACCAATGGTATAGAGTTTTGGGTTGGATTTTTTTAATGTGCTCCGATTTGCATGAAATTTTGTAAACACTCATCTTACCCTTAAGTTCAAAAGTGAAAACAATTCGCACGCCGTCGGCAACCCCAGGGGGGTTAATGCCACCTCTACACCCCCCCAACGTCCTTTTAATGAACTATGAGCAATTTTACCGCAAAAAATGTGTTCAAAAATAAAGTGTAAAATTGTGTAATGTGTTCTAATACATTTTCCCTATAATAAATTCATTTTCAATCCCCTGAAAACTTTACAACCCACAGAAAAAAACAATGTTTAAGAAACACCTAAAAAATAAATTTTAGTATGACAAAAACTTTCAAGTAAAAAGTAAACATTTTATCGTCACTATCTTAATTATCGAAATTTAAACCTTTTTCAACCTTTAAACACACAATTCCTTGATTTTTTTTAACTTTTCTCTCCATTTACTGAACTAATTAGGTTGGTAATTAGTGCGACTTTCACTCTTATATGGTTTCAACTGATTTTTTAAGTTTGCTAACGTAGTTCAAATATAAAATAAGGTTTGCTATTATCCTATAGTATGACTGGTGTTATCTGAGTACAAAAACATCGATTCATCTGTAAAAGAGTGTACGTTTTGTTTCACAATCGTTGAAAGATGAAAAATAAAAGCGAAAATTTTTGTTAAATTATTGGTCATAAAGTCTTAAAAAACGGCAGTATCAAAATTGATTTCCCAAATTTCGTTTTAGTAATTTTCTACTCAAAGATAATTTTTTTTTTTGAAAATTGCTTTAGGAGCTCCAAAATATGTTCCCAAATGGTTGATTCATGTCGACACGAATACACATACCATAAATAAAGTAATAACAATGTCCCTTTTCGGCCGACTATTGTAAATTCATCAAATTTATTGAATGTCCTTTACAGGACAGTTGTAAATAAAAGAGATAATGAAAAAAAGATAAAAAACGTTCTAGTCGTCCAATTAATGATTAAAAAGAAATTGCCTACTTTGTACTGTTATCTCTAACCGAAGAATTAAGTTTAATGTCTACATCAAAAACTGATAAAATTAAACAATGCAGTTTAAAAAAATCGGCCTAATCGGCAAATCGAAACGGTGATTCATTCCATTATTGACATTACATATATATGACTCATCAAAAATGATTCGAGCTCGGTTGGGATGATTGGCTACATCTGCCATCCTGACCTTACACAATCTGATTGCTCTTAGTTTCGTATACTACACAACCTCTAATCTTAAAAAAAAGATAACGACGATAGTGCCAAATTCTACTTGATATAGTTTTTTTGCTAATGAAAACAGCAAGTTTCATGTAAGAGGCATATTTCATACCAGAATTTACCTATAAGTCCTACGTTTATTCGATGTTCAATTTACTTCCGTCGAAAATGCCAAGTAAAATTTTGAACCAAATGTTAATTGCAACTTAAACTAATCAGAAAAAATAGAACAACCACTGATTTGCCATATGATAATGTTTGGTTATATGAAATCAACAGCTTATAGAGCAATATAGAATAAAAATTAATTCTGTTTGTAGTTCAGAAAAGTTAAAAAAAAAGTGCCTGTAAGAATCATTAAATTATACTTATGCAAAAAATAATAAACATACAATGCAACAAACTATTATATGCATAATATTATTGTTTGTTAATTGATCTTATTATCACAAAGTCTATGATGCAAGTCCTTGTTGATCAACTTACTTCAGCAGGTAGAACTCGCTACCTGCTGGAGTGAAATTCTAAACCAAATGAACATGCCCCATCTTCGTACTTTGCTTACATCGAGTTTTGATATTTCTGCTTTGTTACTATAATGCATGCCCGAAACATGATTTAAAGTGCACATGTGTGCAATCAGTGCAACGTTGAAGAGCAGTCATGAGCATAAACGCTCTATCACTCCTCTTATGCAAGTTACTTGGCAATTGTGAAATGTGCGGCATCTCTAAAATGTCTTCAAAACATCGAGAAACGTTTCGGTTACTAATGCGGAATCAATTTCAAAGCCAGACGAGCAAGAAAACCGCATGCTGAACTGCTAGAAATAGCAGAAATCGGAATTGCAACTTTAAGAACAAGTGAAACTATGTAATATCAAATATTGTGGAAAGTACGTTGTTGGATTATGACAGTTATGCGATTGTCATTCGTGAGTGCAAAGTTGTCAAATAATACATATAATATAATGTATATATATATAATACATATAATATAATGAATTTATATAAAGTATATAAATATATACATATATTGATATATTCAATTTAACAGGCATCCATCCATGCAATGGAGAGAAAAACTAAAGTATTTCTTAAAAAAATTAATAGTCCTCCAAACATTTAAATGAGTACAACTTTGACTTGTCTCTAGTGTAAAAATCAAATCATCTGTCAAAAAATTAAACACTTTTTTCAGAAGGTGGAAATTATATAAATACAATCAAAAGAATCTTTATCATCCACAGAAAATCAACTTTAAGAAAAATTTGATAGACTTCTACACGTTCAAATGATAAGTTTGATTCTCCATCCCCTTTTAATGTGAGAACATACAAATTATTTAAAAAAAATACATGAATTTTTGTAATGGTACCAGATATATAAATAAAAACAAAAAAAATATTTTACAGCCATCCAGAAAATTACATCCCTTATAGATACGGCATTGGGTATATCTAATTTTTTATCAATATTTGCTTGTATATATATATATATATATATATATTAGCAATCTCTGCTTATTGTTCTCAAATAAATAGAAGCAAAACAAATTTAAATTAAATAATAAATTATTTCAAAAAATATTTAACAAATTCTAATAGATTTAGAGGTGCTTTGTTTGACTCCAAACCAATTATTTTGAAAAACAAAAGAAATGAAATCCAGACATTATAGAATTATATAATACTTTTTAAAGTTGAAATAAATATAAAATCAAACTCAATTTCAATGTGTAAAACAAGACCAGCAATATGAAATTATTTTTATGGATTTGTCTCTGTATTATATTTTATTTCCACATTATATCATTTTAAGCTAAGTCTTTATATGTAGTCGACATAGATATTTCAATGTATTCAAGATATTAAAATAAGTTAATTATTTAAAAATGGAAATATTTTTTTCCTTATCTGTTTATTTAAGGGTTGAAATATAACAAACTGTGAAACACTGATGTAATTTGTAAATATTTATTTCTCCTTTAGATTTTACAATTGTCTGATATCATAAAGTAATTAAAATATTGTTGTTTCTGATAAAATATTGCAGGTAGTGAATTATGAGATTGTAGCCCGTCTACGATTTCGATTACTCTGATCTGATTTTGGATACCGTAACCCTATTTTTAAGCAGCTTGACCGATTTTGGCCTGGATGGACTGTCGATTAAATATAAATATTAATATTTCAAATATCAATTATTACATAACATATATTGGTATATAACTAACTGTAAAATATTACAGTTCATACTATTATTTTATATTATTAAATTCCAATTTCGTCCTAGAACAAAATTGCTTTCTGATAATGTACTTTTCCTTATAGTGATTTGTGTCTAATGATGCGTAAAAAGCCAAACGATTTTATTACATTTAGCAGACGTTTAACGGTACGTTCAAATATTTTTCTATCGGTAAAAGTTTCTATAAAGCTACAAATTTTATAGCCGTTTTATCTACTTTGCAACGAAATGAACGTTTTAGATGCTTTGGTAGTTTCAGTACGTAATTAGAGTTCTGTGCCAATCAAAAGGGCCATAAAATAAACAGGTATTGGTAATTGACTTTCAATCAATTATTTATTGGGAATGATGTAAGTTGTCATATAGTAGAAATAAACTAGTGGTGCATTGCATATCGTGCCTTGAGGCAAATTTCTGAAACTTTCCGTACCTGAATGAAATATTCGAAAATATAGAAAATATTTTAGAACAATTCATAGTATATATTTAATAATGTGAATGTACTATTGCTAACCAATTTTGAACTTCCTTTTATTCCTTTGATCTTCCAAGTCAAAGAAATAAAATATTGAAATATTATTATGTACTTTACTATATCCATAGGTAGGTGAATATATCATTTTAACTAGTTCCAGAGTACACAGGAATAAAGTTACTCTGGGAACGAACAAAACAAATATTGAAGTGTTCTTTTATATATCGTTAGCAAACGATGGAACTATTCTATGCAAAATGCATTTATTTCACCGTATACTACAGCAGTATCTACTCCAGAGAAACTGCTGGAAAAATTCCAGTGACTTTGTAAAACAGTATAAAAATACTGTATCTGCTGAATGCATTTGAACTTTCGTTGAATGATAAAATATTAATATAAAGAACAATCTTGTGCATGTAGGAAACTCGCTCATCAAAATTTATGTCATGAGCATAAACAATTTTATTATGGATACTTCAAAAGCATCCGATATTTTATGTATGTATATAAAACGTATTCGAAAATGATGAATTAATAATTTGATACTTAAAGTATGAAATCATAATTATAATCCAAAAATAAAATTTATCTATCAAAAAGATTATCAAAAACAGATAGTGTTAGCAATGCAAATAATTATTCTCATTTACCTATATTCCCGGCAAAGTAATATTTACATTTGAATAAATTGAAGCTACAATATTGTATTGATAAGTATAGGCGATCGAAAAATATTACGTAATTTAGGATACGTATGTAATATGTATTTGAGCAAAGCCTCAAACTTTAGGATACGTATAATATATGTATTTGAGCAAAGCCTCAAAGCCTAAAAATAAAATATTTTTATATAAAATGTGAAGTACATCTTTATTGATAACTGAAAAAATTATTAGACATAAATGTGTTCAACGTCAATATTTAGTTATCTGTCGCGACTAGCAAATCACTAATTAATTACGACAGAAATATCATTATTAATTACTGTAAATAAATAATATCTGCTTGCAAAGTATCAAACAAAAATTCATCAAGAAAACTTATCATTTGAGAATAATTATTCACAATGTTTAGAATACTGTTAATATTTGTGACTGTAGTTAGTGTAAATGCAAAAACAGGTAATAATATAATTATGAATACTCAGTGAATTTTTTTGATTGCTATTTAATTATTGTAAAAAATACTCAGTATAGAAAGATACAATTGTTGTGCCCAAAAATTTTTGTTCAAACGTGTATTTTTTGGTAGATTGTGCGCAGCTGGAAACGCCTACGTTCTCATGGGTTGATATGATACAAGAAGCAAAAAATTTAATTTCATTCAAAAAATATAATACTACAAATATGAAGTATTATGTCATGACACCGAGGTAATTATTAAATTATTTTACCACAATACACGAACATCTAGATAACATTGTTTTGGGTCCAAAGGTCATATCCAAATTTTGTTAACGCCGATGGTGAGAACATCGACTGGTCGCTACTGGATTGCAAGAACAAACAAATTTTGTTTAATTGTCATGGATGGGATGGCAGTGCCCTACAGTCGATTTTTATTGATATAGCAAAAAGTACGTTCAATATATTTTCAGATATTAATTTCTCGCTAAATAAGAATGCAATTGATTTTTATTCTAGCATTCGTCGAACAGTATAAAGGTTGCTCGGTGTCAAGTGATTATTCCGGCGCTTCGATAAGACGCAATGTTATTTTCGCTTTTAGCAAATCAGAGGACATCGCAGAGTCGATGGCCGATTACTTGACGAACAATATTTGCCAAGTTGTTACAAATTGCTCGCAAAATCTGCAATTGCATGGACACAGCTGGGGCGCGCATACATGCGGAATTGCCGGCTATAAATTGGGACAAAGAGGTTTTAAACCTTACAGACTTATAGGTAAGTGCCCACGTGCAATTTATCATTGAATGTATGAATTTCATAAATTTCAAATTCTGGGTCATTTGGGAAACGTATCACTATCGTTGCGATTCAATGGCATTAAATCTGGCAACGTTTTGAAAATGCAAGGAAAGAGATTTCTGACTTTCAGATTGAAAAACAAACTAATATATTTCACAACGTTTGAATTGTGAATAGATTCGATAAACAATTACATTTAAGTAATAATTAAAATCAAATTTACTTCATTTGTGTATCTAGTCGCAACGTTTGGGAGTATTTGACCTAAGTTGTTGATTATAAAGTGTAATAATTTATTATCAAATTTAAATTGAAACTTAAAAAAAAAATCAAAAATGTTCAAACACTTTATCACAACATCAAAGAAATAATTATAATAAAATTAAAAATATATTATCTGAATGTTATGTAATCACAACTACAGTCAACACTCCAATAACACGTAAAATTGAAAGAGCTCCGAAACAACCGACGGTGTACATAGCTACGATATAACCCGGGATGTTAATACAAACATATTGTAAAAAATAAAATAATATATAATTAAACTTATATTTAAGAAAAATGCAATACTCACTTACCGAATTCAGTTATGAAGAAGTCCAAGCACAAGCGTAGCTAACAAATCTCACTAACATAAAACTGTCCTGGTTTCTTAGGTAACACGCCATTGATCATGTTACTACTAAACGCAGGTACAAACTGATCCAGAAAGTGCGATCGATGCGATAATTTTAACAAACCATAGACCAACAATTCCGCATTGTATAGACAAGAACTTCGGTTGGTAATCAAACCACTTGAAGTTGTATCAAACTACATTTTTTTGTGTATCGAAAATAATTCAGATTTTATTTTTAATTATGACTATAGTTCTAATATACCTATTTTAAACAAATAATTTCAACTTTGTCATTCAATTTATATAATTCTTATAAATATTAGAGAATGTTACAATATTAATAATAAAATATTTGAAAACATTCAGCATTTCTCTAACAATCCGTTACGGTACGGGAAGTTCCAGCAATTTGCCTTAAAGCACAATGCCATACACCCCACTAGTTTATTTTTGCGATAAACTGTACACTGTGTGGGAAAATAATCAGAAACGCTGCGCCTACTTGAACAAATTTGGCGCGATTTTCGAATCTAAATCGTCAGTTGGGGTTAAAGAAAGTATACTTTATATAATCATTACTAGTGAATGTACACTAGCGTTTTTGCATTAACAAACTATGAACGGTAAGATATGAATGCACTACTGATTACATTTTGATCAATAATTAATATCTAACTGTTGACAAAAACAGGTAAGGTTTCACACTTTATTATATATGTGTCTGTAAAAAACAAAACATGTTCGTATCATACTATAAATGACTAAATGCAAGCACATTGCTCACGTTAGATAATAATAAATTCTAGCAAGCGATGCCGCTGGTCCATATTTCAACAAACTGCAACCCGAAGATCCAACGAGGCATATGACACGCGAGAGCGCAAGTACAGTGATTAATATAAAAACATCATCGCTCGCCGGATCCGGCCGGCCGGAGTGGGCTCATCAGACGCAGTACATCGGCCTTTGCGGGAGCGCCCAAGACCAGTGCCCCGGCAGGGGAAGTAAGTAGACGAGATCGAATATATTTTTACAATCTTATACCATCAGACTATAATCAGTTCAGGGGGCGTCCATTAATCACGTGAGCGAGTTTTAAAGGATTTTTGGACCCCCTCCCCCTTGGTGATACATAATAATATTCAAAATTACTCCCTCTCCTCCACCAAACATCACGTGTATTTTTTGTTACGTGATAAAACTGTAAAATGGTTGAATTTAAAAAAAAAACAGTTCAAAAATAAATACACGTGATATCTTACTATACCCCCACTTCCCCCACGTGATATTTCGAAATTTTTTGTCAAACCCCCCCTTTCCCTAAAAACCTCACGTGATTAATGGATGCCCCCTCAAATATATTTTGACTAGCATGATCCGCATATACAAATATTCGTGTATATTTTGATTAGCAATTAATGACTTATGGGATGAAAAACTTGATTTTTGAGTTGTAGATAACTAAACTTCGATCAAAATAGTAGACCTGGATTGTTCTACCTCATTTATTGAATTTCTTAAATAAATCTCTTCATTTCACAAAAAAATATTTTAACCAGTACAATAGCTAATAACATTTTTCTATTTGCTGATTACTATTTAATTATTGATAAAATAATATATATATATATATATATCAAATTAAAAATTAGATTTTATTTGAACTGATATATGAGAATAAAACTTACTTTGAAAAGATTTGCATCGTAAATTTGCCATTTTTGCCACAAATCAATAATAAACCAAATTTAATTTGAGAGTGCACGTTAACGGTGATTAGTACAAAACACAGAACCGAATAATTTAACTCGTATGGTGCATATTAAGATTAAGATTTATTTTATTATTGTTTATATATATTCAATTGAAAATTTTAATTTTAGTTGAACTCATTATGAGAATATTATCTTATTTGAGAAGATTTTTCATTATAAATTTGCCATTTTTATTCTGAATGAATAATAAGCTATCTTTGATTTAAGAGTGCACGTCAACGGTGATCAGTACAAAACACAGAACCGATTAATTTATGATTCATATAAAGGGTTATTAAAAGTTAATTATATTTATGCTAGTTTTGACTTCTAATATGTATAAGTTAAGTGATTTATGATAAGAAATAATTTTTCTTTATATTATTTCAGAAAAATCATCAGGTGGCTGCGACCACATGTTATCAATGTACTACACAAAATCCAGCATGCACAAAAATTTTCCGCTAATAAGTCTTCGCGAATGTTCTGAATGTCCTTACAAATCAGCAATATCTGAACCATCAGATGAGCAATGCAAAGGGGAATTAGATAATCTTGGTTGGCAATCCAAGTAAGCAAATTTTCCACGAAATATATCTTACAAGCAATATTGATTTTTACTAATATCATGTTATTTCAGAGGCAAACCTGGTATTTTTGTGATAAAAACATTACCTGTGTGTTTGAATCTAACATTGGACGTCGATTTAGGCTAACTGAAAATCATTATGTAGAATAATATAGTGAAAAGAGAAAAAAAATGTATTCTTATAGAGATCAGAATAATAAACATTGTATAGTTATAGAATACATAATGGTTTTTTAATTTACGCGCTATAAAAAAATAGAAAAAATGTTTTTTTATAAATTGACTAATTGTGTATTAAATTGTCATCATCATTTTGTTGTATAATGTTCCATATCGTTTCGCGGTGAGTAGTTACAGCAAACTAAATATTCATTTCATTATCGTCATTAATGTTTTTCACTGTTATAATTTTATGGCTGCCATCATAAATTATATTTAATTTGTTTATTTCAATTTTCAGTAAAAAACGTTATATATATAATTTTTAATTACATCAATATTATGGCATGTCTACAAACTATCGGCTGCATCTCGTTAGATTGTGGTGATTTTCCATATTAAAACCTATTGTTAATTACTGTAATTTTATGTAATAAATACCACAAGATTCATGGTTATATATATATATATATATATATATATATATATATATATATATGAATAAATAAATGTGTATGTATAAAATATTCAATTTCAATAAGCTTGGTAAACTACATGCAAATTGCAAATTCCTAAATTTGCATTAAAACTGATAACTATTCCGCGAATTGGTAGTTAAGGTATACGTAAAATGAACATATATATTCGTTGTGCTAAAAAAATTATTATTACGTATCAAAATGAAGTGGTGCAAATTTTTATTTGAAGTATTTATTTTCAATTACTTGCTGTTCAGTGCATTTTATATAATTGTTGGACGTGAGTAAATAATAATCATATTTGATCGTGTGTCGAAATCATGTTACAAATTAATTAAATGTTGTATTAATACTGTTAATTCAAAATTTGTTTGAATAAATATAATTGTTTGTATAAATATAATTTTTATTCATTATAAAAATTAAATACTAAGTTCAAATGGAATAACTCGATAGATTTATGTTATATTGGACAATTTGAAATATTATAAAGTAATGATTAATGAAAAATATAATTGTGCAAAGTCCTATTGAGGACACGATGTGATTCATTAACAAGTCATTAACAAATGTGCAAAAATATTAAGTTATTCTATCATATAAATTATCTTAGGATTAGATTGCCCAATTCGGGAAAATAATGACTCCCGAAACTGGACAGAAACATTCGGTGAAATTGCTGCTGTGGTGTCGACAAAGACATATAATAATAGTAAAACTAAGTATTATGTAATGACATCAAGGTAAGATGATAGAATTGTTTTATACAAAAATACATATATTATTCTTGGGTGATCTTGAGGGCAGTCGAAAGACAAGATTGTTCAAGTTTTTGGAGAAATGTATTTTAAAAAGAAAAGAAAATTTCATTAGGCGCAGTAGATTATTCAGGGCATTTCTGCAAAGATAATTAAATTAAAAATTATAAATACTATAATAGAAATATTATTATAAATTAAGTAGCATTTAATAATTTTCTAAATAGATTTTTTTTAAATAGAATAAATATCATTAGGAATCTATTATAGTTCTGCTCCTCAGTATGTAAATCCAAATGGTAATCAATACGACTGGTCAAATACAGAATGCCGTGGAAAACCTATACTTTTCACTTGCCACGGTTGGTTATCAGATGGAAATCAAACATGGACTTACGATCTACTATCTAGTATGTAATGAAATGCCAAATTATATAAAAACTAGCAATATTTTCTCAATTAATAATTTTTTCCAGCGTTCGTGAAAGAGTATGGAGGCTGCGGCGTAGCAAGTAGTTACGACGATGCAACTAAGAATTATAATTATTTTGCCGCAGCATGCGAAACTAATAATATAGCTGAAGGTCTGTCGGAGTATATTTTCAATAATATATGTAAAGTGACGGATTGTAGAAAAAAATTATATATTGTTGGGCACAGCATAGGGGCTCACAATTGCGGCGTTGCTGGGTATCTTCTTAAGCAAAAAGGAATTGTCGTGCCGAGAGTTATAAGTGAGTAAGATAAGTGAAAAATATCTAAAAGATACAGTTTTTGTCTCTTAATTAGGTATATATATTCACTATCAACACTGAACATCGTACTCAGTGCATAATATTAATGTTTCACTATATCATTTACATGTAATTAATGTTTCAGCCGCCGATGCCGCCGGCCCTGCCTACAATATAGCAAACGTTTCGGACTCATCAATCCACTTAAGTCGAGAGAGTGGTGCAACGGTGATTAATCTAAAGACCACCTGTATTGCAGGTGATAGCAAGTCGGAGTGGGTGCATCAGCAGCAAATCATAGGAAGTTGCACTTGCACTCAGAACCAATGCAAGGCACTAGGTCAGATTATTTAATTTAAATAAAGGATACACTTTTTAAAACAGATTTAATATTTTAATAGGGTATTTTAAACACTTTGTCTTAAGAAAAGTTACATCAACGTCCAGCTATCTGGAACTGAACGAGTTGCTTCAACGAAAATCACAATTTTTCAAAATTTTTCTAATTATCATGATTCTAATAACCAGCACAATATCTTATATAATTTGTTTTTTCCTTTCTGATTGCCATTTAATCATTGTTAAAAAAGATAATGATAATACATTATCTGCTAATTACAAATGGCTTAGATAATTATAACCTGAATCATTTCAATGAGTAAAATCTCTTGAACAGAGTTAGAATGTCCAAACATAGTTCATAAGAAGGTATACAATGACAATCATCATTGAGCTGTATCAAATGCCCTAAAATTTTATTTGATTAATATAGTTTTTTTTCTATTTTTTTAGATGTTAGCTGCAACCACCAACTAGGCATCTACATGATTAGATCCACTATGCAAAATACTTTTCAATATATAAAATTAAAAAAAGTTGATGACAAACACATTTACACTTGCTCAAATCCAAAGTATGTAGAACCAAGGGTTGAAGATAATTTGGGATGGACATCAGAGTGAGAAAATTATTTTTGAGTGGATATTGAGTAATAAAAATATCTCAAGCATTTTTCAATATTTTCAGGGGCAAACCAGGAATTTTTAAAATTGGAAAACTAGAAACATGTTTAGATATCTCTGACTCATTAAACCAATCATCAAGAAGAAGCTTACTAAACAGAAAAAGGAGATATAAAAGAAGACATAACTTACCAAAAATTCATAATAAAAGATCTAAATTTGAATGAAATAATAGAATAATAATGATAGTAAATTGTAGCATATTTAAATAATGTCACTTGTAGTTAATAAAAATGATCGTATTATTTTAGTTATCCAATTACGAGTATATATATTTCATAGACAATCTAAATCATTTTTAAAACAACGTAATTGAAATATTATGCAAATTTATATAATGATCTTTACCTTCGAAAAATGTAATCATAATTTATAAAGCAATCTTAGTATTCTGAGAAATGAATACTACGAGTAGAATGTGAGTTATAGAAATTCTATAACAAAGTATTCTTATAAAATTATTAATGATTCTTCTAACAAAATGTTTAATATTAATAAAGTTGTTTTGTGCATTATATTACATATAGATAGCAGTGTACAATCAGAAAGTAATAATATAAGTAAGATAATGAAAAATATCAATCATCATTTGTTCAATAAATTATATTGTATATATACTTAATATACGTATTAAGTTTGAAATATAAAGTTTAAAACTGAGTTTCTAATAGAGTAAAGCAGTGAGAAAAATTGTTACTATGATAATAAAATTTAGTAAAGTATCTTAATAATCGTGAAAAATGAAAATTAAATCCACTTTTGATTTTTGAGGTTGTCCAATGCTTTCTGGATACAGACAATCTGCAGAAGATGTAATTATAGCTACTCAAGCTATATTCAGCACAAACATTTATAATAATAGTGCAACAAGATATTTTGTTATGACACCAAGGTAATGGAATAATATACGATCCAAATAAACCTAATATTTTAGATCAAGTATTTTAAATCCACAACGTTTGGTTTCATACAGATCAAATCCGTATTTCGCAAATCCAGATGGTCATTCGTTCGATTGGGCAAAATCCGAATGTACTGGAAAATCAGTGTTTTTCAATTGTCATGGTTGGTTAGGTGATGGAAATGCTACATGGATTTATGCATTGCTTTCAAGTGAGGAATAAACATACTTTAAAAATAATAAATAAAATGACAATTATAAAGAATAATTGAGGCTAATTTTTTTCTCGATGTCTCACTATCTTCAGTTATACATAGTTTATTTAGTGAATCAGAACGTACATTATATGTAGATAATTTTTTTTGCATTTACATTTTTCACAACATGGAGATGCTGCAGTAATTAGCTCCATTCTATCATTAATTATTTTTTATTTTTATTTCTATAATTTTTGATTGCTAAAATTAATGTGTATATAATTTGAATTTCTCAGCTCCCAGGAGTTCAAGTGCTTCCAAATTGTATAATAAAAAATAGCTGGAAGTTTTAGATCTTAATATTAACTTTAAGATAGTCTGGACCCCAACCAAAGTTTCTTATGGAAATAGCAAGGGTAAAAATCCATTTGTTTTTTTTTTTAAATTTTGTAACTTAGCGACGAGTGAATAAAAATTTATTACAATCACTGATTTGTTACTAACTTATAATGAAAGAAAATATATTTATTTTTATTGGTTATCTACATGTTGTTAAGCGGACTTTACTTTCAGAAGTGAACAACTAGTTCAATTAAAACACTCCGCTACCCCCTCTACCAGGGGTAGCAACAATTCCGTATAAAGCTTAATGCCCTGAAGTTTGTCACCTTCATGGCCAATATAATAAAACGAAAAGACTTCCGAACACTATAGTTAAAACCATTTAAAATATTATTGGCATACCAGTAGTTTTATCAAAATCACAAACTAGTAATCCTGATTTTTTGCAACTTGAGCTCTCAGTTTTGTAGTGTTACTTGACACTTTGAGAAGGTTGCAATATCTGTTGCAATAAACAGATTCCGTGATTAATGTCAAAAATATGACGTTCAAACTTTGTTCATAAATCATGCAATGCTCTGGAACTTCTATCAGTCCACATATTTAATGACTTCAAATACAGTATATTGGTCCTAGATTAATAACTTTAAATATTCTAGCTTACGTCGACGAGTTCGGCGGTTGCGCCGTGTCCGGCGATTACCCCGGCGCTGTCAAAAGTTACAGGTACCTCTCGGCTGCCCAGGAGACGAACAATATTGCTCAGGGTTTATCCTCGTACATTATGGATAATATTTGCAAAGTTACCGATTGCTCCGAACGTTTGCTGCTGCACGGAGTCAGTTTAGGTGCACACACATGTGGGGTTGCCGGATATTTGTTGAAACAGCGCGGGGTTATAGTACCGCGAATGATTGGTGAGCAATCAGATTACGGAAACTGGAAATTGGGTTATTAGAATATTACATCAGGTATTTAATTAAATGAGAGCATAATTTGATTACTGCAAAATCCTTGGGATTAAATGAAACTGTGTTTAAATTATTTAAAACCGCAAACGTTTCTGTTAGTTGAATTACGTACCGGGCAACTGCGCGCATTTCTGATACGAGAGTAATATTTAATGCTTCATGCATTAGGGAATTAATTCTAATTTGTGTTGCATAAACAAGATGATCGATTAGTATTTTGAGTAAATTTACACTCATTTACACAAATTGCATAAATAACTCTCAAAACAAGATGATCGATCAGTTGTCGAATAATGTCTATTTATTAAAACAGGCGCGTTGATGGTAAGACAAAATTATAAGAATTTGGCAAAAAGATCGATCATATGATAAGAAATTATAATTCTGTAATTGCAGTATATTTTAAGGGTATTAAAGAATCGACTAATAAAGCAATAATAATATATTAGGGTGGTTGTTGATTCGAATTTCCTTGCTCACAAAGGTTCAAATGCTTCGAAATTGATAAAAAAAAATCTCTGAAAGTTTAAGCTCTTAATATTAACCTGAAGATATTCTAAAATTCAATCAATTATTTAGTTCTTATGAATTTTATAACTTAGCGACAAGAGAATCAAAATAACATTGATTTTGCATATTTTGATCACAAATAAAACAATTACAATAAAAATTTGATATATTTTATAAAATGAGTATTTATTCAGAAAGAAGAGCCAAGAAACTTTGATTGGAGTGCGGACTGTCTTAAAGTTAATATTAAGAGCTAAAACTTTAAGAGAATTGTTTTTTCAATTTTGAAGCATTAAAATAGCTCCATTGAAAGCATTTGAGTCTTATAAATACATATTTACAAAAAAAAATTATTTGAAGTAGCTGTAACATATCTTTTTGAACCAAAAATAAAAATAATTGAAATGATTTTTTTTTACATATATATTGTTACACAAGAAATTTTTTTTCAAAGTGTTTATAAAGTAGATGTAAACACAGAAGTAAAACGTATTTCCATTTAGCAAGTGATGCTGCGGGCCCTGTTTACCATTTATATGATGAAAAAGATTCTCATTTGCATTTAAGTAAAGAAAGCGCGGCCTTTGTAATGAACATTAAAACATCATGTATATTTGGATCCAGCCTGATATCCTGGGCACACCAGACTCAAATAATTGGAGACTTTTGTGGGTGCCAACAAAACCAGTGTCCAATGGCAGGTAAATGATTTTTATGCTATTTAAAAGCAGACAATTTTTTGAAGTAAAATTTTATATTACATAGATGAAAGCTGTAGTCATTCATATTCGGTTATTGTTACGAGATCAACGATGAGGAAAAAATTCAAAAACATTAAGATAAAAAAATGTAGAAGATGTTCATGCATTAACACGTCATACGTTTATCCTCCCGTGAGTGAGAGTCTTGGATACAAATCCCAGTAAGTAGTATAATCCTATCCTACTACAAACTCTTGCATAAACATATATACATATATACAGTGGTGTTGTCGAGCCGGAACGCGCCGGAACGTCGTTCCGGCAAATCATTTTTGAGCCGGAACGCGTTCCGGCAAGAAAAAATATAAAAACATCGCTACATACAGAAAATGATTTAATAAGTAAATTTTATAAGTTATTATTCAACTAATTTTTATTAAATGTTATTATTGTAATAAACATACATATATGTGCACAAAATGAGTTTTGTAATAATTTTTGTTTCTTTCCTTTTTGAACGGAACTGGAAAAACATGAAAACCGGTTTTAGAACCGGTTTTAGAACCGGTTTTTAAATTTTAGCGTTCTGGCAAAAAAATATTAGCACAAAACCACTGGTTTTATCAAAGTCGTTTTTAATTTAGTAACAAATTGAGGTGTATGAACTTCTTATAGAAAAAATAATATTTATAAATTAAATCTTACATTCATTCGCATTTCTTATACGCTAACATCTACATCATAGGTTCCTATTCATGTATTTTTATAGCCTTACGTGTGCCTATACGTTGCATTCTATACTACACGCCTTACATCTGTACCATACGCTATATTTCATTATACAAAATTTTCTCAAATCCCTACATTGTATACCGAATACACCTAACCTATATCTACTATATATCCTATTACCTATAATTTCCCTTACACGCTACATTAACCCTACCGAGATTCGAACCCGGGTCCGCCGCGTGGCACGCGACGACCTTATCCACTACACCACCGTAACGCTACAATCAACCGTCTTTTTTCGCGTGTCGTCGCGCCACCTTAGTATTAATTACCTAATTAATTAGAAAATGACCCGCGGAAACAACAGTGCGTCCCATATTATATTATTAGTGGGGGTATCCGATAGGGTAGTGGTTAAGGTGCGCGACTTCCACGCGGAGGTCCCGGGTTCAATTCCCGGTATAGACAATAGGTAGGTAGAGATAATACATAGAGCGTAAGGTAAACCTATATAATATAGGTGAATATATAAATTAGACAGTAGTATTTATAAGAAGTAAAAGGTATGTAGGTATATAATAAGTTAATGACGGTATAGATATCTCACGGTATGATAGATAATAGATATCTATATATGATATACAATAATATAGTATAGTATGATAGGTAATAGGTTATCTATCATATTATTAATAGAATATATAAATTAGACAGTAGTATTTATAAGAAGTAAAGGGTATGTAGGGTATATAATAAGTTAATGACGGTATAGATATCTCACGGTATGATAGATAATAGATATTTATCGATGATATACAATAATATAATATAGTATGATAGGTAATAGGTTATCTATCATATTATTAGGTTAAGTCTTATAAAGTATTGTAACAAATCTTGAGTACTTTTATATCATAATAAATACCTGTAGGTATTAATGAATACAAATAATACCAGAATAAATATGATTAATGTCATTGAAGAATATAAATTATGTACTCAATGATTCCCTCATACTTGTACAATTTAATGTATAGACTAGCTGTGTATAATAGAGTTAATTATATAAAAAGTCAATATATTAGATTTGTGAGTTCTTATCGAAATATATCAAATTTTTTGAACCGGTTTATGAACCGGATTTTAAATTTTAGCGTTCCGGCAAAAAAAATATTAGCACAACACCACTGCATATATACATATATACATACATACATACATAACCTACCTACCTACATACATCCATAATTCACATATCGCACCTATTTCCAAAAAAAACATTTTCAATCAAGTTCCATAATAATTAACAGTTTTATAATTTCAAACAAATAGTATTGATAATTTCAAAATGTTTATACATTCATATAAATCATTGATTTTGGATTATCAATTATGTTAATTTTATGCTTAATAATTCATCATTGAGAAAATTAATGTGATTACTTATCATAAATCCATATATTATACTTTGACCAAATGTATAATTAACTTTCACTAAGCAAGTAAAAATTAAGTTTAATTCAATACTGGCGATATATTTTAAAATTATTTTTTTTAAATATTAAAATATTGAAATTGTAACCAGACATATAAAAAGCGAGATCTACCCAAACATGTTTTCTTACAATTTTTATAGGGGTCTTCATGGAGTTTTCCTGCGCAAAGAAAAATTACATACGTGCCTAGATTTATCAATTCCATTCAAAAACAAAAATCCCGAAGATCATCTCTAGTGCTTATAAAAGTTGGTGTATATAAAAATATTTCCATTATAATTAACATGTGCTACTGTATCTGTCAGCAAATATAAAAAACCATAGAAAAAGAATGAATGATAGAAACCTTGTAGAATTATAGGAACTATGAAATGAGTACGCAATCTTGAATTCATTTTATAGCCATGGCTAAGAAATACCATATAAATTAAAGTCAATTACTTAATGCTGTTTAGTTCAATCAGCGATGGTTACCAGGAAAGTGTTCATTTTTGAAGTGATTTTTATTGTGGCAGTTAATGGATTCACAAATTCAAGTATGTAATTCTATAAAGTTTACATTATAGTAAAATTTGTATTTTGTATTAATAAACAAATATTATGAATATAATAGTGTCTTATTTATGAACAATCAACAGAATACATTATTTGCGATAAAAAAAAAATTAAGTTTTTAATGAATGGCTAAATAGTTAACCATCCAAGATTCAAAATTTGCTGTTAGGATTTAAATTTTACACGTTTGTTGAGGTTTGCTAAATTCTCATTTATACAAACATCGAATATAAGTAAATCGAAATATACTTCGAAATATAAATATACATCGACAATAAATAAATAAATAATTATAATTGTATTGGAAATTCTCAAAATCGTTACATTTTAATATTTTTCATTGTTATTTCATAATCTTGTAAATATATTAATTAGTGCTTCTCATTTTTTGGTACTCTATTTCACTTATTTGTATGCACTGAAGTTGGGACAAATCAAGTTTCGAATCGTATGCTATTATAATAAAGACAATTTTGTTCATTAAATTATTAAATGGCTGTTATTAGATCAAATTAGATAGACTGATATCTATATAAATTATTTAATTGGCATCGTTGCACTAATTTCTAATAGTAAAATAATATCAAAATTCTATTATATTAAATTTAGAATCTTTTAGGTTTCGAGTCTGTGTCACATTTAATCACAGTTTCATTTATATCAAATTAATATGACTGTTCTCTAAAGCCGTTGAAATATTTTGAAAGTGATTTCACTCGAAAGACGTCTTGCGTATAATTATGTAGCGTAAATTGCTGACCGTGACAAAGACAAAATTATGACACCATTGAATAAAAAAAATCTTATGAATTCAAACAAGCGCTTGTTAATTTGAATCAATACACAATTATAGCAAAGAATTAAATTTTTTGTCGAAGTTCGTATAAGAATACTTTTGTGATTCATCAACAAACAAAATATTGGTATGAGGTTTTGGGTAATAATGATTGAATTAATGTTTCTATTAAATTGATTCTAATGACATTGGCCTATTTTATTCTGTTGAATATTTATTTATCTCTTTATATCAAATTTAATAATATGAATCGCATGCTTTACATGAGGATGCCCCATGGCTACAGGCGGCAAAAACTTGCCATTCAAAGATATAGTTCAAGATATCGGTGCCATTGTCAGCACGCAACGGTACAATATCAGCGAATTAACGTTCTTTGTAATGACACCTAGGTGAGTGTAATGACAGGATAGAATTAACTTGACAAGGTACCAATTAATTTTATTTAATTGGTTTTATATACATATGGTTTTATACACTTATTTATAAACAGAATTAACAGTATCCTACTAACTATTGTAATTAAGCGCAGACACACTCTCTATGAAACCAATTGCTGGATAAATAACGATTCGTATTATTAATGATTACTCAAATAATAATAAACTATATCCAATTCCAAGTGTAATTTTTTTTTACGTTTTTTCAATTTTATATTCAACTTTTAAATTTATATCAATAGTAATTATAATATATAATTATTTATAATTAATAATAAATATATTATTTGAAATAGTTTGCGTTTAAATTTAAATTACAATTATAAATTTCTGCTTAATCGTACATAATTTACTGATTATTCCACATATTTTTTTTTATATTTTTACAACTTGGTCCTCATCTTATCTTTCGTAAAATTACAAGAAGGGGATATATATATATATATATATATATATAAATTTTAAATTTACTGATTAAATATAACAATTTTTTATGTAAATCTAAACAATATTAAAAGATTATAAGATTTTACCTTTAATTACATTTAGTTACCTGTACACAATTCCACATATAAATGTTTTTTTCTATATTTTTAACGCAATTTAAATTATGATTTTGTGATTATTACACAGTTTACTGATTACACACTATTCCACATACAAATTTTTCTCTAACATATTATGAAAATCAAATGTTTCTGGTAATATTTCGTATTTAGTAAAAATATAACGCTTTAAAGTTCATATATAAAATTTATTGATAGATTATTAATACTAATGACATTTAAAATAATATTTTGTGACTATTACGCAATTCATTGTTTATAAATATTATAACAAACATTCCATCTATAAAAAAATTTACTCTATATTTTATAAAATTGATAATCTTGATATCATTGTAATATTTGCTATAATTATTACATTTTGTAATTTAATTATTATTATTTTCACCGTGAATATTTATTTAGAATAATATATAATGAATATTACAAAATTTATTGATTACACACAATATCACATTTAAATTTTTTTCGGATATCTTTACTTCGGTGTAAAAACTCTACATATTAAACATAATAATTTATAAAAAAAGTGTGCTGATTAAAATAATATTTTAAAATACATTCGACTAGACAATTGTATCCTTGTATATTTAATTTACTAAAATGAAAAATCTAATGTATAAAACATTTTACATTGCTAAATTATTCACAGAAAAGTTGTAATTTGTTTACAGAGTAGTTTGTGCGTATGTATGTCAATTAATATTACTTCAAATGAACGAGGAAAATATATTGACGAGAATTTATTTTGAAGTTATGGGCAATTATCAATTATTAAAAATAGAGTTATTATGAAGTTTATATTATATATCTGTCATATTTTAGCTGATCGATCTATATTCTCTATTTACAGTTCATTGCCTAAATTTATTAATCCAAGAGGCCAAGAATTTGATTGGAATTCTTCAGAATGTATTGGAAAGCCAATATTATTCAATTGTCATGCATGGCTAGGTGACGGTTATAGCAAGTGGGCCCAAGATCTCTTAGCAAGTACGTCAATTTAACATTAATCCACTTTGATTGATCGTTTCCATTAGCAAGAAATGAATAAATTTTATTGAGCATAGTAATTTTTTATGGTGGTATACTAGCTGTACCTGTTATACATTGAAATAAAAATATAAACAAAAATGCAATTCTATCACATCAACATGGTAAATAGCGCACATTTCTTTCGTGATTGCTGAGCAGTATTTTTTGAAAAAAAATAACCCGAAAAATGTTTGGGGTTCATTTAAAAATTATCTATTTTTAACTTCCCAAAGGAGAAGTTTATGTTTTCATCAAAAATTCCGATTCGCTAATTTTATGTTTTCTCGACGTTTCAAGCCATTTTAAATCGAATGAGACCAAGTTTGGAAAAAGTATGTGTGTGTTTACGTGTGAGTGTACGCGTGTATGTGAACAGATTTTTTGCCGTAAATCGATTTTTTCTCAAAAACGGTTCGACCGATTTCAAAAATTTAAAAGACATTCGATGTATTTCGATGAGGACTAGCGTTTCTGAGTTTTGTGCGACGATCTGCCAAGCCGTTTCTTTGTAAATCGCAGAAAAGTGAAGAATTTTTCGTCCACGTTTTAGACCGTTCGATAGATATTGGTTGGGAATCGTGCTGATTAGTTTTTGGTAAAGATTGGCCGGGCTGTTTTCTTGTAATAAAGTTAAAAAAAAAATTTCGACGATTTTTATTATTATTTTTTGACGGTAGATACCATAGTCTTTTAGATCATACTAAAATATTACGACCCTACAACAACTCGTTTAGCTTTAAAAATTCGTCAAAGTTTGCAAAAATTAGTATGGTCTTTTTGGCATTTGTCAAAATTAGAACTTTCATCGAGGTTTGCTCAAAAACGCCTGAACCGATTTCAGAAATTTAAAAACCATTCGACGTATCTCAATGAGCACTATAGTTTGTCAGTTTTGTGAGACGATCTGCCCAGCCGTTTCTTTGTAATTTGAAAAAGAGTGTTAAACTTTTCGTCCACATTTAAGCTAATTCTACCGAATCGATTTAAAAAAATCAAAAACTGTTCGGAAGATATTAGTTGGGAATGATACTGATTAGTTTTAGGTGAAAATCTACCGAGCCGTTTTTTTGTAATTAACTGTTGAAAAAAAAATTAAGCCGATTTTCATCGAACTTTTTTTGGCGTTATATCTCATGGTCTTATAAAACTTATTGAAATATTAATGCCTTAGCACAAGTAGCTTAATTTTAAAAATTCATCCAAGTTTGAGAAAATGAGTAGTTCTTTTGACATTTACTTGGTATAACGATAGAGTATTTGGTAATGGTAATGTAGTAAACGGTAATGAACACGATAAACAATAAAAGTCTTACAAAAAACTGGCTCAATTACAAAAATTATTGATTTTTGAAAATTTGCTTTTAAAAAATACTCCGACCGGGTTGACGAGTTCGATTTTCAAAAAATCCACTTTGTATACTTTTAACTACTCATAAATTAATTTATCTATTATGGATTAAATGGGAAGTTTATGTAACTTGCCTCAAGGCTAAATACCAATACCAACTGGTTTGATAATATATTGGTATATGATACGGAGTAAATTAAAAAACCCGCTCTATTTCCATTATGTAAATAATAAATGACTGTTTTTCAGCCTTTGTGGAAGAATACGAAGGATGCGCGGTATCAAGTGATTATTCCGGCTCAACAAAAAACTTCAATTATTTTTCTTCCGCATGCGAAACTAACAACATAGCACGAGGATTATCCGCTTACATCGGTGATAATATTTGCAAAATTACGGACTGCGGCGCGAAGCTGCAGATGCACGGCTACAGCCTCGGAGCTCACACATGCGGCGTGGCCGGTTATTTGCTCAAGAAAAACACGGGCTTGATAGTGCCCAGGATGATAGGTAAGTGAGATTGTAAACACTTCATACACAGAACAAATTCAAATCTGCTGAGTCCCTTTCTGAATTAATGTTAATTACTTTCGTTCGGGTTTGAGCAGAAATTGAAGTTTTTAATAACGCGCCGTGTTTGTGCTTGTTTCATTTGCTGAGTTTGCTTTCGAGAAATGGGAACTTCAGAGGGTATATAAATATGCTATGTATTTTTCGGTAAACGATAAAAATGTAGTTAGTATTTAAATTGCACGCTATGCTTGCAAACTTGAATCGTTAAATGCATTAAAAAATAGTAAACTAATGCATAAATAGATGTTTTTTTTAAAAATTATGAAAAACTATATTACACTATTCATAGTCTTGCAATATTTATTTTTTAATTAATATTTTCATCTTATAATAGAAAACCGTATTCTTGGCTTTCAAGAAGTGATGAGAAATACATCATCTAATGAATATATCAATCTAATATATTAATATATAATAAAATATTTTAGCAATTCATTAACTTTTCACTAATCCAACTATATAAGTTTTTTCTGCATAATTATAATTTGATATTTATTGTTGCCCATTTGTCTATTAAAACAAGAAAGATTTAACTGTGTTTATCATTATAATGATTTTGAATAAAAATATGTTGAAAATGATACATTCAAAATAACATTTCGTAACGATTACATAATTTATTGAATTTATCTGGTACTTAAGATTTGTGATATTTTGTCTATTTAGTAAAATTAGAAAAAAAATGTTATAAAAAAACTGATCAAATTTTCATGAATGCAGGTCTAGCGATTTCGGAGATCTAGTAAAATTGGCGGTCAAAAATGATTATTGGATATATGCACATCAAATTATCAGATATTTTATAGAGATTTTAACAATAAGTATAAATTTTGTTTACATTCCTATGGGTTCCGTACCAATGATTATCCGTTAGACGGCGACACGACGCTTACGCGCTTAGAGCTGTACGATTGCTTTAAAAAATCAGAATTTCCGAAAATATTTCAAAATAATTTTTTCTTCAAAAAGTCAAAAATTTATAGTTTCTCAAAAATCTAATTTTTTCAGAGTAAATTTTGCTTAACAATGTTAATCTGTTTAAAAATAAATAATTTTTGGTACGGAAAGTTCCAGCAATTTGCCTTAAAGCATGATGCCATGCGCCGCACTAGTCAAATTTGTTATTAAATGGGTTCTATTGAAAAAGTGCCACATTGAAAACCATAATTTCTTACTTGTTATATGGCATTATCAATATTATGTGTTAGCTTGTTTCTAAAAAAAATGTATATCCACTAATGATGATGACAAGGAATTTTACGTCGAAACGTATGGATTATAGAGATGTTTTAGGTTTTATGATGGAATAATAATAATCTTTACATTACCCTTTTTACTTGAATTGCATCCTATTAACATATATGTAAATATATATTGTTTGTGTATGTGTAATCAAAAATTATAGCAAGTGTTAATTTATCATGTGCACGCTGCAGAAATATTTCATTTTCATTTCAATATGAACTTTATGAAATGTTTCTTAGTCAACTCTATATAATGAACAATTCCTCTATCACAATAAAAGTTATGTACATTAATCATTACCACGCGAGTCTCATTACATTGTCATATCTTCTCAACCCATTCATCATTATACAGTACACTTTTAAAAAGAAATGTTCTATTTATTCCAAAACCCAGGGAACAATAGCATGAAACCGCTTGTGCACAAAAAGCAAATTTCATTAACTGTATTACAACATTAGAGCACTCATTTAAATTGTAGCAAGTGACGCAGCGGGTCCTGTTTTTAACAAGGCCGACCCGTATGATGCCAATTTACATCTGACCAGGGAGAGCGCGGCCACCGTAATAAACGTGAAAACTTCGTGCGTCATAGGGGCGAGCCTTACGGAATGGGCGCATCAGACGCAAATTGTCGGGGCAGCATGCGGATGCAAACAAAATCAATGTCCTCAGAGTTGTGAGTAGAAGTTTATAGATTTTGCATTAACTTAGTATTAGGGTTCAGAAGTTCCTGGTTCGATAGCTGAAACTTCTAGAAATTAAGAATCTAATAATGCATTTTTAAGAAATTGATTTTGATCGTGAGTAAGTGGCTAAAAACAACTGCATAAGATTCAAATGTTCCGGGTTCTCTTCCGTTCGAGCAGTTTGTTGTCAAATTGTATTGGCAACCATTTCTACTTGGAACAATATGTTTCCAAGTGAAAATAACCATGATTCGGCTTTTTTGTATTAAATTTATTTAGCAATCAGAAAATTACCATTTTTCTATAAGCTAAACTGCAAACTATGTGAGTGTTAAAATAAGATAGAATCCACAGATCTATGTACGAACTATGTGAGATGGAACAACTGTTAGAGTTGTAATCTGTGGATCTGACCAGTGTTAATTATAGTTTCAAAGCAAAATCAGCACTATAGTTTATAGGACTCTTAAGTTCTGTCTCTAACTCTCTTAAACAAAAAATAGTAAGAAATAAACATAAACTAATGGGTCTATTAAGTGCTAATTGCTGCTACAAAGTAAATAATCAATTTTGTCTTAAGGCAAGCTGCATAAATTTTCCTGTGTATAAAAATGTTTGATTTACTTTCAATTTAAATTTACTTGTTCATTAACTCTAATAATGTACATGTATCTAATTGTGTATATAATTTCCAAGTATCTATCCAACTAGCAATGATAGGAGGTAAACTTTAATTATATTTTGAGTCAAAAATTATTTTATTACTTGTTGATTATTTAAAAAAAAAAGTACGAAAAAAACACATTTTAATACCTTAACAAATTAATTTAATGTTGATCTTATAAATCTTCCCAATAAGCCAAAAACAACTTATTGGGAAGATAGGAGTTGGTTCACCTTATTTTTACAGAAACTAGAGAAAATTATGCACTTTTATGCATACAAATACATAATTTATGAAAGCTAATACTAAATATCTAAAATTATTTTATAATTAATAATTGTTTAGCAAAAACTCTATTCTATATGCCATTTTCAGTTAAATTTTTCCAAATATCTATTTCATTTTTTATAGCTTTTACATGCGGCCACGAAACATCATTACACATCGTGAGATCAACTATGGGAAATAATTTTAATGATGTAAAATTAAAGAAATGTTCACCATGTAGTTGTATCAATCCAAAATATGATTATCCGGCAGTTTATGAAAATCTTGGCTGGAAATCATCGTAAGTTAGAAAATTAGAATATCAAACCTAGCAATGATGTATTTTATTTAGACTTCGCAAAAGTGTGATTCATGTTAAGCATTTTATTTTATGTTCTTTTTGTTTTAGGGGTGTCCCTGGGATATTCAAAACAGGGTCACTAAAATCCTGCATAGAGTTTACCTATACTCCAAAATCACGTAGAAAATTTACCAACCAGCCCTTCTGGAAATGGCATTGGTATAAATAAAATATTGATATGTATATATTCTTGTAAAGTGATAAAAATTTAATTTATTTATTTTATAATTATGTTAGATTTAAATATTATAAACAATACTATGTATTACAAATATGGAAAATATATTTATATTTTAACGCACTGTTTTTATCTTTATTCAATAAGCAGTAAATGATTATCGGCTAACTATCTTTCAAAATGTATGTAAAACAGTATTAATTAAGATAAATATTCTATTACAATGCAAATTGATTGGATTTTAAAAAACAAATTCTTATAATTGGTTTGAAATTAGTTTTAAATATTAGTTAAAGTTATAAACAAGAAATATGAAGAAGTATTAAATACTAAGTTAGTGTAGAGTGTACATGATTCTAAATGATGGGGTCAAAACGATTATTTTTTTATTTGTTTTTAAATTTTATTAAAATCGCTGCAATATATAGCATAGGTAGATAAATATAATATATATTTGTATTGTAATGATTATTATAGGAAACAAGATGCAAAATTATTTTTTTATAGACTGTCCGGATTTTACTGATGTTAAACGGGATTCACTGAAAAAAGTTTTATCAGATGCCACACAGATCTTGAATTTTACTAAATATGATACAAACGATATGAATTTTTATGTTATGTCACCAAGGTAAATACATTAAAAAAAAACTATAGAAGTACTCTGATGAAACTAGTTTTGTGTAATGTGTAATAGTAGTCTTTCATAGATATCCAATAAATCTTAACATAAGGCCAATAAAATTACATTCCCAATATACTTACAAAATGATTCTAATAATAAGTGTTATTCCGTCTCTAATTTAAATGATTAAGGTCTTACCCAAATTTTGAAAATCCCCAAGGAGAATCTATAGATTGGTCAACACTTGATTGTGAAGGTAAGCCAGTGTTATTCAATTGTCATGGATACAGAGAAACTGGATTACAAGTTTGGGCCATCGATCTTGTAAGAAGTGAGTAAATAATATTTTCAAGTTAACACAAATTAGATTTTTATACATTTATTTTATATCAGCTTACGTTCTGCAAGAAGGAGGTTGTGCAGTTGCAAGTGATTACAGAGGTGCATCTCAAAATCTAAATTATTTGACCGTGGTCAGCAATACTGGAAATATCGCCGAGGCGATGGCAAGTTACATCGCAGATAACATCTGTCAAGGGACCAGAAATTGCACGAAAGAACTTCAATTGCACGGACATAGCTGGGGATCACATACGTGCGGAATTGCAGGATACTTATTGGGACAAAGTGGATTGAAACCAGCTAGAATGATAGGTTATTCTATAATGGTCACTTTGTACTCTATCAAAAATAACTGTATCAAGTTATAGTTTTAGAAGATATCCTGATATGCCAAAAAATATGAAAAAATAAAATTTTATTTTTATAGCTAGTGATGCTGCCGGTCCATACTTCAATCTTCTAGACGAAAATGATTCTGAAAAGCATATGTCTAAAGAAAGTGCAAATTTTGTTCTCAACATTAGAACATCAAATATTTACGGTTCAAGTTTAGATAGTTGGGCTCATCAGACTCAAATTGTTGGTGATTGTGGTTCGAACCAGGAACAATGTTCCGGCATAAGTACGTAAAAGCTAAATGAATCTCATATAAATAAATTATAGTAAAAATATATAAGTGATTATCCAATGACTCATAGGTAGATTGCGGTTCTTGCAAAGATTATTTTGCGATCATAATTCATCAATATTCATGGTAAAATCGACAATGGAGAAGAACTTTCCAGAAATAAAACTACAAAAGTGTTCCGATTGTCGCTCAATAATTCCCTCAACAAATGAATGCTCGGATGAATGGGAAAACTTGGGATGGAGGTCTGAGTAAGTACAGAAATTTAATATATTTTAATGAAATTTATAGCATATTGATTAAAACTTTTGACTACGGAATACTTTATAAAAATAATCAATAGATTGATAGATTTGGGCGTAATAAATATTTACATTTGTATTTAATTAATAAATTATTTACTTTCAGAGAAAAACCTGGAACGTTTATCATCAGAAAATTGCCCGTATGCCTGAATGTAACTATAGACTCTGAATTGAACTCATAGATCAAAATATTGACAATATTCAAAATATAAAATATGTTCAATTATGATTTCATTGTACAAATAAACTGGCATAATTTATTTTTCATATTGTTCCAAATATTTTGATTGTTTAACCCAATTTTAATAGATACAAGTCGTAAAAATAGTACTAAAGACGCCCACATCATATGTTTGAAAACACAAATCATATGACGATCCTACTTAAAAAAACATAATAAAGATAATGATGTCATTAAGTAGAACTCAAATTATTTTTTTGACCTTGTTCGCATAAACGTATCATTCTGATAACAGTTATGGACAAATTATTAGACAAAACATTCAAATTATTTATCTACTTCTACCATAGCTAATTCCAAAATTGGAGTAGGCAATTTCTTATTAAAACTCAACTTGATTTTCAAGTAGTTTTTTTTTAAATGTTTTAGAAAATTAACATATATTTGATAAAAAACTAAAGTACAAAAATTTTTGTTTATATAATTTTTAAAAAGTGAAGTGAAGTTAAAATCTTGCTGGACATAGAAATGATTAAACTGTAAATTTTAAATTAATATTTTGAATATATTGTATATTATTTTCATATAAATGGCCACCAATGATATTGATGAAGCAACGAAGATCATCATAAGCCGTAAAATAGAGCCAGATGTATCAACAAAAGATTATAAAACTAGCATAAGCCACTGATAAGACACTGTATAAATAATTTGGTCTCTAAAATGAATTGTTAGTGTAGTATGATCTTTATAAGACTGATCGTAATCGCACGAAAAACGTGATAATTAAGTGGTTTTGTAGTGGTTTTAATAGTGTGTTAAATAATTTTTAAATTTAATTTTTAAAATGAAGATCTTCACGTTTCTGTTATTCTTTCTTATGTCAACAGTGCTTGCAGAAGGTGAGCGTTCTCTGTTCAGAATTATAAACTTTTCATCTCTCATAAAATATTAAATGTTAATATTTCCTCAACAGACTGTCCTGAATTTACTGATATTACCAAAGACACATTATCTCGTTTTGTATCTGATGGAGAATCGATACTTAATTTTACAAGATATGATACAAGTCACATGAAATACTATGTCATGACTCCGAGGTAGGTAATCCATCAGGTAAAACAAGCGGATAAGTTTGAATTAGTAATGAGAACATGTGATTAATATCTTCAATATATCATTGTCTATATGCAGAAGATGATGTTCTGTGATATTTACTTTTGATAATGGAAATAATGATTACATTGTTATTATATGTCGCGCGTACGAATATCGAGACTTATTTTAAATTCTCTATAATATTATCTTATTGAATGTGAGCTTTATTAATTAGATGTCACAGTACTTAGTATAATGTAAATAATAATGTAAATAAGTAATAATTTATATATATATATATATATATATATATAAATATACTTATAATTAAACCATTTTAATTATTATAGCTCATATCCAGATTACGTGAATCCTGATGGAAAACATGTCAACTGGTCTGATTTGGATTGCAATGGAAAACCTAAACTTGTTTTGTGCCATGGATTCAGGGAACATGGACTATATATTTGGATGATTGATCTTGTTAGAAGTAAGTAAATAGAAAAATTATTAGCTATATATTCTTTGTTTACTACATTTACTTTAAATCGTCATATATGTTAATCAACATCATAATGTACGTGCACGTTATTAACTTGCTGAAGGAGAGGTTTACGCTTTCGCCAAAAATTTTAATTTTTGAACCTTTTTACTACAAAATTAAATTAAATTATTGGATAGATAGATGGTAATTGTGCTGACGAGCTTTTGGTAAAGACTAGGGTTTATACAAAAACCGATATTTCAGAAAATCGGTTTTCGAATTTTAATTTTACTAAAAAACCGGTTTTAACCGGTTTTAACCGGCTTTCAAATTTTATATAGAAAATAAATGTTTGCTCGAATATTCTGTAATTTATCTGCAAATTTAATGTAATTTAGAATAGTATTCAACTGAATTAATTTATTGTTCAATTTTATATATAGTAAACAAAATAGAGTAGAACTAAAAAATACTAGTTTATCTTGATTAAATAACTTTTAAAATAATTATTTGTTATTCATGCATCATTTTCACATATAAGAATATCAATTTTAGTTTTAAAAACAATTAAGCTAAACTTTTACTTCAGTTCCGAGCAATTTTAATTAATTAATTTTAAACATTCTAATTGTTTTTTTTTCAATAAAATATGATTTAACAAACTCAGAACGTCTATCAAATTGCTACATAGACGTGTCCTTTGTTTACTCACAAAATTTCCTGAAATAGAAAATACTCTCATACTTACGACCAAATTATGCTTAATTGTTTTTAAAGCCTGATATGATAACTAAGTTTTTTGTTCTTTAGTTTGTGGCTTCTAGGGTTTAAAACTCTTTTTTTTTCAAGAAGAAGTCACACAGATTTAAATTAATATATACACTGGTATAAAAATCTAAATTATTATATACATAACCTTACTGGGAATCATTGCAGACAGATTTGATTTCAAGAATCAAAACGCTTTTATCTATCTTTTATATTTTGCAATATTTGTCATTTTTTTCTCATTTAAGTCTCGAGGAAATAAGTTTTTTTACTAAAAACCGGTTTTCTAATTCGATAATTTACGCTAAAAAACCGGTTTTTAAAACCGGTTTTTGAAAACCGACAAACCCTAGTAAAGACCATGCGGACCTATGTAATTATTTGTTGATTTTTTTTTTGTTTTAGTTCTCATAAAACTTTATATGGTGATAATATTTGTAATCTTAACAAACATCCTAAAATATTTTTATTCTACGAAGAGTGTGTAAATTTTAAAAATTTATTGTGGTTTGGAAAGATGGGAAGTGACAAAATTTGAAAATTTATTATCATAATTTTATTTGAAAAAAATGCACAAATCAACATATCAATTCTATTATTTAAATAGATTATTTACGCTTAAGAAAAAGATTGCAACTTGGTTTAGAGTAAAACGCCGCTTACATCTAATTTATTTGAATTCCAGAGACAAATAACTGTAATAATTCATTAAGGCTATGATAACGGCATCGTTGATAATCAAAATATTTCTAACATGTTTTTAGTAATGCAAATTAAAAATAGATTATATATTATAGCATTTATCTTTAGATAATGCTATGTTACCGGTTTATCTTTGTATGAGTTAGTTGTAACAAGTATCAAAAAGATATATATATATATATATATATATATATATATATATATTTGCTGTACGATCAGGCGTTTTATACCTAAAACCTAACATACAAAATGCACAATCATCAAATAGCAATAATAAATGCATCTTTCTAATGTCTCATTGATACCACGTACGTAGGGTTAGGTTTTATGTGTAAAACGCCTGATTGTACAGCAAATATATAGCTTTTTCACAATTTGTTACTACCAGCTCATATGAAGATAAACCTGTAACATAACATTAGAGCATAACATTTCTATTTATCCGAGAATTGGTCCCGTAGTGTAGCTTGTTGAGGCAATTTGTTTAGTTGAGTACAGTATTTGTTTTTGCAACATGAATTTGTAATATTTTGTAATGCTCCCAGTTACTAAATTCAGCATAACCTAATTCAATTACCATTTCAGCGTACGTTTCTAACCACGGTGGATGCGTCGTTTCCCCCGACTATGAAGGCGCTACAGAGAATCTCAATTACTTGACAGTGGTGAAGAACACGGTCGGCGTCGCCAGAGCAATAGCGGAGTACGTTGCCGATAACATCTGCAGAGACGCCACGGATTGCACGAAGCAATTGCAATTGCTCGGCCACAGTTGGGGCGCGCACACTTGCGGTATCGCGGGCTACGAGCTGGGAGAGCGGAAGCCCAGTCTCAGGCCGACGAGGATGATAGGTAACATTAAGGTTCTTTTGCTGATTTGATCTCGGAATAGGAATTTGTTGAAGAAGAAGTGTTTTTAAATTGAGGGATGAATGTTTAAACACGTGAAGTGAATTTGGAAATCATAGAACACCTATCCCCCGTTTTACAAGGTACACAATTTACACGTTTTCGATCTTACACGGTTAAGAGAAATGATTTTTTTAACGAAATTAATTAATTTTGCATTTACACGAAACTATAAACTATAAATTACGTATATCTCGTAAATAAAATGGCAAAAAATAAAAAAAGTGAGATATCTCATAGGAGATAATCTCTTAAATGCATTAACACCAACAGCATATTGTTTTAAAAAATGTATATTATTTTGATTGACAATAAAACTATGCAAATAGAAAAAAAATCTAATATAATATTTTTATTTATCTATGCCTATGATGGAAATATCTAGATAAGATCTAAATTCCCAGTACCATGATCAAAACTAAAATTTGTGTGTGTATAAGCTAGTTTGTTTGAAATACTATAAAAAGAACATTATCTTTTTAAACTTTGTTTTCAGTCAGTAGTTATATATAATTGATAGCGTAAACTTGTTCAAGGTGAGCTAATACGATAAATATTTTTCACAAAATCTATAATTTGAAAATAAATTTTCAGTTAGACAATCATAGTACACTTATCCTCCGTTTTACACGGTATATATTATACACGTTTTCGATCTTACACGGTTATAAAAATAATTTTTTTAACGAAATTTATTAATTTTGCATTTACCCGAAACTATAAACTATAATTTAGGCATATCTAAAATAATATTTTATTCATCATAAGCCTATGATGGAAATATGTAGATGAGATCTAAACTCCCAGTATCATGATCAAAACTAAAATTTGTGT
Organism: Ctenocephalides felis; assembly: GCF_003426905.1. Taxonomy (NCBI): domain Eukaryota; kingdom Metazoa; phylum Arthropoda; class Insecta; order Siphonaptera; family Pulicidae; genus Ctenocephalides; species Ctenocephalides felis. The sequence goes on from NW_020537324.1 coordinate 8,780,001, forward strand.
GTGTATAAGCTAGTTTGTTTAAACCACTATAAAAAAATGCATTATCAATTTTTAAACTTTGTTTTCAATCTGTTGTTATATATAATTGATAGCGTGAACTTATTCAAGGTGAGCCAATGACAATTATTTTTCACTAATGGCAAATGATAAAAATAAAAAAACTCGTTCTCGAATAAAATTGATATGTTACGGTAATGTTGAATTACGGGTTTATATTTGTATGAGTTAGTAGTAACAAATTCTCAAAAAAACATATATTTGCTGTGCAATCAGGCGTTTTACACATAAAACCTAATTTAATAATACCATAAAAAGAGCATTATCGTTATTAAACATTGTTTGCAATCACTTATTCAAGGTGAGCAAATAACATAATTATTTTTCACTAATGGCAACTGATAAAAATAAAAAAAACTCGTTCTCAAATAAAATAGCTATGTTACTGTAAGGCTATATTATGTGTCTATATTCGTATGAGTTTGTAGTAACAAATTCTCAAAAAGCCATATATTTGGTGTGCAATCAGGCGTTTTTCACATAAAACCTAATTTCACGTATGTGTTATCAAAGAAACATCAGAAAGATGCATTTCTTAATTCAAGTTTGTGCGTTTTGAAGGTTAGATTTGATGTGTAAAATGCCTGATTGAACAGAAAATTTATGGCTTTTCGACAGTTTGTAACTACCAATTTATACGAATGTAGACCCATAACATAGCATTACCATAACATATTTATTTTATCCAAGAATTGGCCTCTTAACATTGTAAAAGTTCGAACAAAGTACAAAAGTTGGCAGACGGTTTATTTATAAATCGGTTGTGATATCTAAAATTTGATTAAACATCATTTATGAAGGTACTCAAATTATCATATTTTATTTCTGATATACTCTGAATGCTGTAGCATGCACGTCAAATATTACGCTTCTATTTTACGCAATGAGCTTATTCAAGCTTAATTAGCTACGCGAAAAAAAAAGATATTACAAAAATACCTAAATAATCAGTAAGTCATTGCTTTGACAGGTGTAATAATAACAAAAATGTAAGGTTATATAAAAATAAAATTCAAAATAATTGACTTCAAAACTTGAATATTATAGCATTCACGTCATTCTGCATAACCAAGAAACTAAATGATGTACCTAATTGATCTTTTTCTCAAAATTTTTGTGATTCTAGGATTGCCATATGAGCGCAGCAAGTCCCTGATAAATAAATTTTCAATTTATTTCTATAATTAATTCTCAAAACAATTTTCATAATATTGCTTTGATCATACACCGCTTATAATAATAGTATTTTTGAAAGAAATAGTAGTATAAATTTAAGATATTAAAAATCTCTATTTGAATATACACGTAGTTATTAATAAGATACTATAAATATCTTAAAGCAAATTAATAATGAATTAATATAAAAAATATAGACTATTGGAATATTTATACTATTGGAAAAAATAAAAAAAAAAACTAAGAGAAAGAATGATTTTTTGGCAGTTTATCTTATGAATAAAAATGCTCCAAAAATTTAGTATTTATGAATGAATGATATACAAATATTATATTAACTAAACAAATAAATGGCATTAAATACACATCACATTGAAAAGCAAATATATCGTTCAAATATTTATGAATATAAATAAATATGTAAATATATTCATATGTATTTGTTTCATTCAATCTCGTAATAGTCAATTACATTAATTTTTTCAAATGTTTGACCCAATTTCGGTTAGGCGGATGAAAACTAGGAACACGATGGTATTATTTGTTATGTTCGCGCGAAATAGACAAAATAAATATTTGTGCGTGAAAAACACGATATTTAGCTTAAAAAATATGTTTTTAAACTAAAAAATAATAGCCAATGCATATTCTAGCAAAATATAAATACCTTGAAATGCATGTAACACATACAAATATTTAGCATTTGCGTACATATCCAAAATACTAAATCTGGTACATTTTTTTTATTTCTCAATGTTAGTAAAATCCACTTTATCTTAAAATGCGATAAAAAATTGACGGTGATTTTTTTCAGGGATGGATGCTGCAGGACCGTATTTTAACACTATGAATGATGACGATTACTCGTCGCATTTGTCACCGAAAAGCGCAAACGTCGTGATCAATATTAAAACATCACAAATCTTTGGCAGCAGCAAAACCGAATGGGCTCATCAAACACAAATTGTGGGAGATTGTGGAAAAAAGCACAAACAATGCGGCAGTGAGTACCATTATACAACAATAATGGATTAAAAAATCATTTTCAAACATATTTTGCGGGTTGTAAAATTATGTATATGATTTGAATATATTACAAATTATAGTTGAGTTTAGCTAAAAAAATCTAAAAAATGAAAAATAATTTAAAAAATTTATTTACCAACTATTCAATTTAATATCTGATTAAATACAGTTTTACAATGTCAGTATAAATGCTATTCATTCAACATATTTCCATTCTATGCATTCAGTTCCAACCTTTGTAGTTGTTTCAATCAGATATTTTTCTCTCTCAGTCAAAATAGATCCCATGCAATATGAAATGTGCAACCACAAGGCTTCAGTATTTGTGACAAAATCAACAATGCAGAAAAATTTTCCCGACGTCAAAGTAAAGAAATGTGAATCGTGCCACGCACTACTCAGCGCTCTCGACAATTGCACCGACGAAGAGGATAATTTAGGTTGGAAGTCAGAGTAAGTGTTAAGTAGCATCGACTTTTATACCAAAAGATAAATGATCAAAGGCTAAGTAATTTTCTAACATTTCAGAGGAAAGCCCGGCGTCTTTGTAATCAGAGATGTTCCAGTTTGCTTGAACGTCACGATTGATTCCTCCCTTGACAAACAGTGAGAAATAAGACCAAATATAGAATACTTTTTAAAAAATAATTTAAATTATAGTAATTTATTTCTATTTTAGATTTTGTTACGCAAATTATTTATAAATAACTTATTAAATAGCATTGAATAATATTTAAAGCTGTTTTCATTACACATGTCATTCTGTTTCTAACCATAAACCTTATTTAAACAACTGATGGAGCTAGGAGCAAATGCAAGGTATTCATTTAAAGAAACAAAAACTGTTACAATAAGCATATGGCTCTCCTTTAAAAAAAGTTAGAAAACGAAATTTCATTGATAGATAATGCATTCATCAATTCACTCTTGATTTTATAGCAAAAAATCTGCACTGAATATAAAACTTATCAATTGAATATAAGCAGCTTACACTGCCGGGTATTGTTCACAGAGTATCAAATGTTTTGTACCGTTGGGTAAATTTTTGATGTAATAACTGAGAGAAATAACTTGTAATTTGGAAAGCAAAACATTTTTTGCATAAATTATAAGTAATGCGTTTATATTTCCCGAGTCCATGATTAATCTTTACATTAACACAGCTAACAACATGTTATTACGACGTGACGCGAGGCAAAATAATTCAACTGCATTTTACTTATGCTGGAGCAAAGTTTTTTTTATACCATTTATTATTCAGCATCGGTGTTGCCCATACGAGGCTCATGAATTATAGAGCTCGGGTGGCGGTTTTCAGGTTTCAGAGTCTGGCCGAGCATAAAACCGCCATTCGGCTTCTAGGATTTTAATCATGGACTCACAGCCGTTGCAAACAAAACATTATGAACCATAATCCGGCTCTTGTTTCTGTATTGTTTTGACTCCATTTAAACTGTATTACTGCCATGTTTAATTCGAGTTTTATCGTCGCAGAGGAATAGAATGAACTAAAAGTTGATGCTATAATTATTACACGGTTCACTGATTAAAGCGCATTAACTTTTTATGGCTTTTTTATTTGGCGGGCAAATGAATTTAAAGCCGTGATCAAGCTGTTTTATTGTTTTATAGACGCAGTTTGCATTAATACTCTATAGGCTAATATTCATTTTTTTAAAATTATGATACAATTATTTCTTTTAATTAAGAACAATTAAACTAAATTAGTCGATGTGACATAAGATTTCTGACAGAAACATTGAATGAATTATTTGGGATTAATTATGTATCAATGATTTAAAAAATGATATTGTTTAATAAAAATGAGAAAGATGTTTTTCCAATATTTTGAAGGCACAGCAGCATTATGAAGGCGCGATGACCCGGGCGCCGAATTGTCCCGGATGTTCGTGTCGCTCTGCCGAGGTATTCATGAAACCAGGGCAGTTTTAGTTTGATTGTTATTAATTACTGCATTTTTATGATCGAGTATAAACAATAATGATTTCAGAGTATAATATACGAAAAAGTATGATAAAATGCATCAAGTTTACTGAAGAAACTACTGAAGAAACAAAGGTCACAAACATACTTAATGAATTTTAATATAAGGATACTATACAGTTTATTATTACCTTCTGAGTTTGCGTTCTGATTGAAAATTTTCAATAAGAGTGACTTATAAAACAAATAAGAAAATTCTCTCGATGAACAGAGATCTCCATTCGGTTTACTCCTATTATGTTCCCAACAAACTAGGATGCATACAAATCGTATTATGGAAATTCAAATATTTGCACGCACGAAATAAAATATTGAATTCCCCTTTTACAAAGCCATTCAACGTTCACTTCTGTGTCTCTATCGGATAACATCGTTACATCGAAAGGTACAAATTTGAATTCCTTGCAGCATTTTGCCGCGTATGAGAGCGCCCCATCGTTATGGAATAAATAAACCGTGCCACCGCCAAACCACAGGCGCAAAAATTTGCATGTCAATAATAAAACAAGTGCAGATAGCAAAACATGTACATTGTGCATCAGAGCATTCGTGGATATATAAATATTTATTTGTTAACGCGTGTACGCCAACTGGCAAAAATAGGCTCTGCTAAAAACAAAATAATACGTCGACAATTATAATCTGGAATATGCAAATACAACTAAATGGTGCGCAAAGTACGCTACTTGCAAAGTAAGCATCTTGCAAAGTTCGGCTTAATTTATAATGGTAATACGCGAAACTTTGAGAGATGGGTGAAATAGAATATAAATAGGTAAACCTGAATGGAATCGTAAAATTTTACGTTCGGAAATAATTTGAAAATAATCTTAATTACTTTATATAATGAAATTAACAACAGCAGTGAAACCAATAATCATCTTTAAAAAATAGTTACAAAAATGCAATGGAAATAATTCATATATATATATATATATATATATATATATATATATATATATTAAATTGTGTTTGAATTATTATTCATTTTCCTAAAATACAATAACCGTGATATTAATTAAAAATTCCATTCATATTCATTCGAATTATTAAAATAAAAAACTAATAAAAATATAATTGCACTGCGCGAATCTTTTTAATATATCGGCATACGTGTTCTTTTATTCATACAATTGGTTTTAAAATTCAATTTGCATGATTTTGAAATAAATGCGATTCTATATGCGGTTCAAACGATAATAGAGACGATACATACTCTCATTACGCTATTTTTTTCATGATTGGGAAAACGAAAATTTAGTTTGAAATTGATCAATCATTCAAAATGCAATTTTTGTAATATATTCATCGTTTTTAATTTTCACCTGTATAAAACAAACTTTTTTTAGGAAATATAATATTTGGTTGAAGAGTGCGGTTTTCAGCTTAGATGGATTCAATTGATTTTTTAGGTTTGTTGACGTAGTCCGAATGTAAAATACCTTTTGGTAATCTATATGCAATTGATAGGCAATTCAGATGTCTTTCAATGAATAGGAGTTTTTTGATCCTATGCGTAGTTTTCGTTTGCCGCTTATTGAAAAATAGAACATAAATTAAAAAAATTTATGCTTTTGCTTATTACTGCAAAGGTAAAGAGGTGAAGAAATAAAGTTGTTAAGACCCATAAAAAATATCTTTGATTTTGTAACAAAAGTTTGCAATAACTTAATTGTTAACCTAATATAATCACTATTTAATAAAATTTCATTAATTTTCAATATAACATCTTATAACTTTGTAGCCTTATGGTAGAACAGCAACTAAAATACCCCCAGAAGCACACTATATACTATCCAATGCAGTGCTATTAAATGTAATAGAACTATTGAAATCGCATAAATTCGAATCATATCCAAGAAAATCTACTTGCAAAACTCTAGTAAGACGGAAACAAAAAGTATACGAAATCGTTCGAAAATCAAATCAAGAAGGGAGTAGCGGTCGCATTTCTACTAGAAACCCATTTATCACGCTCTATATAGTTCGCGCTAGGTGCCGTTCGCGGTACATATTGTTAAACTTATATGCGAAAAGTTGCATGGAATAGTTTTGCGAAACTGCAAACAAAATTGTATGTTGATACACGAGAGTGTCGGAATGGATTTTCCTGATTCCGAAACCAACTTAAATGGGAAATGTTTTCAATACCTTGCAAAAAATACGAACACCTGCATCCTTCACTTAATGCACAAAACAAAAAGAAAGTTGGATAAATGAATTATGTGGTTCAAAAAAGTCACATGCAAGATATAAACAAATTAATACTCTACAAATATGAATATTTGAATTTGTTTTATTCCATAAACCACAAACCATGTCATCAAACAGCATATAAAATTTATTCCTCGTTATGTAATATGATATTTTTCATATCCTCGTAAGGGTGTTTTTCATTTATATAACGCATTTCCAGCAATTTAATTGACCAAGTGGACAGGTAAATGACCGCAAATTGAAAAGCTGACATATTTAACTAAGTAGAACACACAAACCATAAAAATAAAGTAATAAAAAGATTACGTAAAAGTGGGTCAGCAATATTTTTCCATCTATCAGGAGGCTGTTGTTTTTAGTCGATCTATCTATCTATATACCGATGGATGTGTATGAAGGCATGAAATTTTTTTTCAGTATGTTTGTAAAAAATTGGTTTTGAAAACGAATTTATTTGATAAATCTTGTTGTTTGATCTCTATATGGTGAGACAGCACAGAAAATACAAAAAATAGTGTTTTTGGTAGAAAGAACAAGGTAATAATAATTATCTACTGTAAACTATACACTTAGAGCATTTGTTTTCAGATATTCTGAATTAATAACATGTTATTTTAATAGTTAAGCAATCCTGAATATCATAAAAACTGTTTTTATAACTAGACCTATACCCCGTTTTAAACAGTTTCAAAAAAAAAATTGACCAAATTTTCACAAAATTATTATAAACTTATATAAATATACTAAAATTTACTTATATTTACAAGATGCAAATTCTTTGTAGTCTATGTCTATGATGGAAAAATGTAGGTGAGATGATAATTCTCCGTATAATGACCAAAGCTAAATTTTATGTATGCATAAGCAAGTATGTTTTGATAACCAGAACAAAAAACATCATTGTTTTCAAATTATGTTGTCAATTAGTGTTTATATATAATTGATATCAAAATAAATTTCAAATTTTAATTAAAGATAATGCAATATTTTATAATAGGTTTTTCATGTTTGTTTTGTTCTTGAAATAAATTAATATTCCTATAATTTATGAAATGTGTTTGATAAATAAGCAAAAATGAACTGTCTCACCTCTTTTGCCAATAGAGAACAGATGAGAGGAACTTAATAATATTTTTGTTCAAAATAAACAGAATATTATGTGTTTTTGGAGAGTGTAGAAGATAATAAAAATTATATGTAATTTATTTTTAACTTCAAAAGGATTTAATTTTTGTCTATTTAACTGTATGTTGTCATTAGTCTATTTGCTAGTTGGAATTTTCCTTGAAAATAAATTAATGATCCTTAGAAATAAATATGAATGAATTTATTTGATAAAATAAAATGAGAACATGGAATTACTTGTTTTGAAGATTCCACAAAGTAATGACACAAATGCAGACTGATTTTACTAATCCATTTTGCTGTCATGTGTATTATAAACGTTCCATTAAAACCCTGTTATTTTATTAGTTAAAATAAATCGATATGTTGATATCTTATGTCGCTACAAATGATTATCTACATGTACTTCATTTCTTACACGTAAGAATAAAATAATTCAGTTTCCAACTATATTCAGATATAAAATAGTAATATTTCAACAGCAGTTCGCATTAGCATAAAACTCTTTATGCACTTCTTTCATTTATTCTTTATCAGACGACGTACAGTTCTCGCGCTTGAATAATAATATCATAACATTGAAAAGAAAAATTCAACACGTTTCTATTATTTTTATGAGAATTCGTTGTACAAGTTATATTTTTATATTTTCATTTACTATTGTATCTAAAATTATTCGTGTACCTGACATATAAATAGCAAGCAAAAAACTGAACCAAACATGCTAATAGTGTTTTGCATATAAATTCATAACCGCACAAAAAAGCTATGAGACGAGAAAAATCAATTAAAATAGTAATTTATTTTCCCTGTGAAAAGCAATACTCCAGCAGACCGATAGGAACGCAAACCGACCGTAACTTACAAATATAAAACCATCGACAGAACCAATTGAAATGATCTATAAACTATTTTAATACTGATATCAATTTTGCAGTTTGAAAAACTTTTATCGCTTCGACGGGGACGTATAATTAAAATCGTTTGAGTACGATGTTCATTTAGCAATCAATTTATTCAAATTGGATATTAAATGTAAAAAATAAACTGATCACAAATATTTTATTGATATGGAAAGATAGATTTCTATAATTGAAAATGAAATATACGTTATATAAAGGATAGAGCGGGTCCACCACACTATTATCTAAAAAACAAGTTAAGTATAGAATTTTTAGACGTTTCTTTTTGAAAGTAAATCACAAAAAACTTGTAATCAGCCTTTAAATTAATTCCTACCACGTCGATATCAGAAGATACTCGTTTCCCATATCGTTGGTGATATTTGGATTTTGAGCTCTCTTAACTAGTTTATGATACCTGAATATATTTTTTAAAAATACGTTATTTTTTTTAATTTTCGAAGTAGATTCAACCGGTTTTTTTCATATAAAATGTTTAAGAGCTTACTAATGAATGGAGTTGAAAGGACTCACTGAACTTTTACACTGCTAAAGGTGTAATAAAAATAGTAAATAAAAAAGTTAAGTTCGAGAAAGCAATTTTTGCGCGACAAATATGTAATTAATAGTTATTTCTGTTGATAAATATTCCTTACAAAATACCAGATCAAGGTTATATACGGTGTATACTTTTGTATAAAATTACCTATTTTGTATTGGTTGAATGTTAAGCTAATATTCAGTAAAATCCCTTAATTTTGAAAATAATATATTGAATCTGTTTGCCCTCTATCGAGCTTTTTTTTACTTCCTTCATGGGGTAAAATGGTCCGGATGATAAATTTTAGAAATGTAGTGATAAAAAAACATATTTTAGTAATATTCAGTGAAATCTCTTAATTTTGAAAATAATATATTGAATCTGTTTGCCTCCTAGCGAGCTTTTTTTACATGGGGGAACCCATGGGGTAAAAAGATACGGATGACGATTCTAATCAGAAATATAGTAAAAAAAAAACATATTTTTCTAATTAGGAATCAATGAGGATTAATTTTGATAAATATGGTTCGAATTTTTCTAAACATAGTTCTTTGTTTGATAGATGTTATATGATGTGATTTTTGTTTTTCATTTGGTTTAGAGAGAATAATTACTCAAATATAAATTGGAGCTTTAATTATATAAATATATATATATATATATATATATATATATATATAAATCCACTCAATTAAATTCGTAAATTTAATCTTGCCTTCAAAGGATATCGATTTATACCATAAGGTGCTACAAAGTGTCTATACACGTATAAAGACTTATGCAACTTTTAATACTTTATTACTGGCATAAACTCAAGTTCTATATTTAAACTGCATTAGGATAATAGGTAATTAACATGTAGGTGCAGTAAAGGCAGGGACATAAAGCGAAAACTAGTTCACGAAGAGAAAATTACGCGCAAACTATCTACGTGTACTGATAGAAAATGGGTTGATACAAAATTTATATTTTCACTAAAATTTTAGTCTAGCTTATATTAAACAATAGTCTTGCTACGAAATTAGAATTATCGAGGAATAGTCGAAATAACAAATTAATTTGTATTTTACATACAAAATCAAAAATGCTACTGATTCTAATCAATCCGTGACAGAAATAATCTTAACTCCCTTAGCAATATATTTCCAAAATCCAGTATTCTTATTTTCTTATATTATATACTAAAAATGATATATTTATTTTATATTATTTAAGTAAACAATTACTTATTGATATAAATCTCAGTTGAGTATAAATCTCTTGTACGCTTATATATATTTCTCATTTTGGTTATAATATACGGTTTATTTTAAATTGCCACGTTGCAAATATTTCAGTATGTTTCATATCATCCCCTTATTTAAAATAATCATAAAATATTTCATAAAACGATATTTCTGTCAAGCTCATCAATTTTCTGAACGGTTTTTTATAAGATATTATAAAGCTCATTTGGGATATTCTAAAAATATTTTATTACTGAGAGTTTCAAAAGAGGATCAACAATACACAAGTATTTGAAAACCTCGCACCGATTATTTATATGGAATATAAAATAGACATAAAAAGTAACACAACATGGTATTAGCAAAATGACGTTGCAACACTATTATATTTCTTTAAAATTATTTTTCTTCCTTCTTTTCAAATAATTTCCATATACCCAACTAAACCGTTTTACGCCAACTTTGATGGTACTATTCAGAAAACTTTTAAGTTTTCATTCTTCAAAATATCCTAACAATTCTTATTTATTCAAGTAATGAGTTTCAAGTTGTTTGCTGTTTTATTTTCGCGACAAAATCTGAAGGATCGTTGAGAACTTTCCTATGCAAAACTTTGTTGAGTCGGTCAGGAACATAGAGGCTCTTGCGCCAGTTGATATTCTTCCCACGATTGTAAAGGATGAGATGGTATTATATAAATTTATTAGATGTAAGCTATTAAAAGATTATATATATACAAATATATATATATATATATATATATATATATATATATTTGTAATATTTTTGCAGCCCAATCATCGAATTAAGAAAAGATTAAATAACAAAATTATTTATTGCATTAAATTTTCCGACACTTGATGTGTATCATCATTCAGTAATCTAAAAAACATATTACATAAATACAAAGTTGATAAATATAAATATATAAAAAGTTGAAAATTATACATACAAACCAGGAAAAACAACAGAAAAAATTAATTATGATGTAATATTGATTGAACATTAAAATTGTGTAAAATAATAATATACTATTATATTAACAACGAGAAATTGAAGAAACACATATTGTCCTCCTATATTTTATGTTATTAATAGCGGTGCATTATGAACACTGATCAAGGTTACATAATATATATATATATATATATATATTAGGCTAACACAGTACAATTTTTTATTATATAAAAAAAAGCTTTCTAGATACCATTTCCGACTACCATTCGCATCCCGCAATAGAGTTGACAAACTTCAATTTTAGCAACTTTTTGACAAAAGTTATATTTACCAGAAAGTGAAAATTAACCTGTAAAAGTTGGCGAATCTATTATAATATTTAAAAAATGAACTAAATAGATTTATCAAATGATGAAACTTATTAATTTCTATAGTATGTAATAAAGACACATTTTTGCAAGGAAATGATTTCACATCAAAACTTGTACACATGAGTGATTTTAATAATTCAGTCAAAACCTGGCTATTATATACTCGTTTATTAATTTGAATAATAAATATCTAATTTATCTTCATTAATCGTCATTTGATTCGACAGTTACCACACGGCACATCACGATTTCGCCCACAATGTAGAGCAAAAATAATACAAAGTCTTTTAATTACAAGAAATAAATTGCGATTCCATTTGTTGAACGTTTTGTAATGGATTGCACGCGAAGTGTAGGTTCTGATACCCCTATGGCATGTCAAGGCAACATTTATAAAATCAAACAATAGTCGTAGTAAGTAATGGTAGTGCACTCGCATTTAACATTTGCTTTTATCCAAACGACCGCACATCGTTATATAAATCCACACCTGGATTTTCATTCGATTAATTAATATTTACTAACTCAAAATTATTACCAGGGTTATATTGCCAATGTTTGTTATGATAATAAATAGATGCAAATTCATAAACGTATTTGCTTGATGGTAAACTGGATAGACAATAAATAAACAGTTAGTTTAAATAGCTTACGTAACGAAAGAGGTAGTTGTTATTATAGCGATTTAATACATTACAAAACTTTCGCCATTACGTTTTTATTGTCTAAAAAAAAATAAAATAAAAAATAGGGCTTGACCGTGGGTAAGTAGTAAAAAGCTGCGGGACTTGATTCAGAGGTTCCGGGTTCGATACTCACTTCGAGCAGCCTGTTGACAACGATTTTCACTTGGAAATATAGATAGCAATATGTTCCCAAATAAAAATAGCCCTCACTCGGCATTGCTGCACCAATAAAAAATGTCAGCTCTATTAAATACTAATAAAAAATCAGCAAATATTGACGGATTAACCATTGGGTTACCATCTTAATCCAATTAATTAAGTTGTTTACTTTCGGGAAATGTCAAGTCTAAATCATGAATATTTGATATTTTGCCGATTTTTTCTTAAGAATAGTTTCTCAATATTTTTAACATTTGGAGAACCTAATGACTCATGCTATTGCTTCACAATTCGAAGATAAGGGGGCGTCTATTAATCACGTGATCTAATTTTTTAAGGATTTTTGGACCCACCCTCCATCTTGGTGATTAGTGGTGATAATCAAAATTACCCTCCTCCTCCATAAAACATTATGTGTATTTTTAGCTACAAGAAAAAATTGTAAAAGTTTTGATTTTTTTTTAAATGTTTGTAGCTCTCATTTATAAATAACATTTATATGTTTAGTACTTATCCTTTTTAATCATAAAGATTTACTAAACATATTTTACATCTGAGTAATTTTTTCCGCACCCATGAGAAAAATATAAATTGTGTCCTATTAATATGCGCGTTCCTGTTAAGAATTAATTTCTCAGAATGCATTTCTAGCATAAACCACTAATATTCTCAAAGGTGTCATGAAATTGCGTCTCATTTTTCTCTGTAAACCCCGATGTTTACATTTTCCCAGCTATTTATTTGATTTTATTTTCCACTGTTTCTTCTCCATTCCGCTTTTTTACATTATGAAAAGTTTTCAGAACGACGGCTCGGGCTAAGAAGATTATTTATATTGCGCGCATCATTGCAGTTGAAAAACTCGAACTATCGCGAAACAATTGTTTTCAGTTCCATTATTTTTTGCACATAGAAATTGCAAGAGCCAAATGCAGCTTTAGCAAATTTTGCATGGTAATACGCCGAGTGCATTATGCAATAGCAATTGTTTTAAACCGCTTTTAAACTGATGTAATCGGTCGGAAAATGTTTGATATTGTACGGGTTTTGGGATATTCTATAGTGATTTATGAAGTGATGATTTTATCGAGGCATTGTTACGTTTTTATAAATATTATTTATCTCTACAATAAATGAGAATTTATTCAATAAAAAATTTGTTTATCATAGCTGTCTATTATTATATTTTTTTAATACTTATAAATTGTGCATTCATTACTTATACACAGAAAAAAATTAGTTTTGATCATAAAACGAAATGGACTACTAAGAATTCGCAACTGTAACTCACATATAGTAGTATTGTAATTTGACTGTAAAACAATGAAAAGGTTATTATAGATATAAGCAAATCATGGAACGATGATTATAATTTCAAGTAAATGCAAAATTGATAAATTTCGTTAAAAAAAATTATTTTCGAAAACGTGTAAAACGAATACTTTGGGTAAAATGCTCCTCAGACATATGCACATTGAATCATCAGATATTTTATAGAGATTTTAATAATAGATACAATTTTTGTCTTTAATTTCCTCGACATTATGGAGCAACCAACTTGAATGGGTTGCAAATTTTTTTAAACATTACAAAATTTTCGAAAAAGTCGATTTAAACAAAACAAAAATTTATCAAAAAATTTCAAGTCTAAATTTTCAAAATTAAAAAAAACGATTTTTTTTTCAAAAATATCAAAATTTTCAAATCTTCTAAAAAATTTCAATTATTGTACATGACACGTGGCTATGCCCACTAGTTTGACTTTTTATTCCTCAATAATTTAGAAATAATAAAGCATTTATGAAAGAAAAATTAAATAAATATTTTATTTAAAAAAGTAAGCATTTGATTCAAGAAAATACTATAATAATATGTGAACAGGAATATGTATCCACAATATTATGCTTCAAAGTGAGAAAAGTGTAAATTCAATGAAAAACCTATTAGAGACAAATTTATTTACTTTTTCATTCGTCTGAATCGTATAGAATTTACGTAACAAAGATTTTTGCAGGAAACGAAGAAAACTTAATATGTTTATAGCGCAAGTCGTTGCCATCTCGGATAGTCTTTCAAAATGCAGATATTCACAGAAAATTTATTCAGTTCAATCATTCCGAAAGATACGAATTCCTTCGTGCATTTTCTAAGAAGAATTTTATAATCTAGTGTTTGAATACTGCCGTAAATGTAATGCTTGTTGAATTGCATTTAATGCTTCTCGGAATTATATAAATATTAAATAACAAAAATGTAAATGGATGAAAAATGTGACGTTTTAAAACTGCTGGAACGTAATTTAAATATTTTTTTATATAGTTTTGTATACATTTTTATACAACTCTAAAGAAATTCTTGATAATATCATCTAACACGACGAAAATATCGTGGATGTTTATGCACTAACTATAATAATAAACCAAAAGTATTTCTTCTTTTGATGTTCACACACAAAAGAGCAAATATAAGCATAAATTTTGATATATGCACTAACAAATAATATTTACAAAATTTAAAAATTTAAATTATGTGGCTCAATTTATTCTATATTCTATTCTGTTCATAATATTTTCAAAAAATATGTGAACGACAATTCAATTACTTAGATTTTCAAAAGAACACAACGATTGATCTATATCTATTTGACATATTTATATTATTAAGATTTCTTTAATACTGATGATTTTTTCATTTGATGCAATAATTCCTATTTTCACTTGCAAACATCGTTATCTTCTTACAACGAAACAGCGTTGCAA
Source organism: Ctenocephalides felis (assembly GCF_003426905.1). NCBI lineage: Eukaryota > Metazoa > Arthropoda > Insecta > Siphonaptera > Pulicidae > Ctenocephalides > Ctenocephalides felis. The sequence goes on from NW_020537324.1 coordinate 8,795,207, forward strand.
GCTGCTCCTAAAATGCAAACTTCAATTAAACTTTGTAATTAAATCGTTTTACGTAGGCCTCTATTATTTTACCCCGTTCAGTTTGGGCATAAAAACTGCCATTATGCCAAGTTTCATCGAAATGCCAGACGGGAGATGGCATCAGAAAACGGTAGCCACAAAGCCAAGCAGAACAATTTTTATAAATTTTTATTCTTTAATTTTGGTTTTGTAAGAAAATGATCTACTTTTGTTGCCTTTCCGATTTGTTTAAAATTCTATCATCCAGACAAGAGCCATGATAACTGATTTGCTACATGAAACAACAGATAATATTTTGCCAAGTGCTCATTGCTTTCATCTGAGCCAGTGTGTTCATCATCTGGGATAGGACCCTTGTACTCCATGGCGATGCTTTCAGATGTCGCATTGTTCTGTAACATATTTGTTCATTTCACACACATACGTTTATCCTTTGAAATTGAGTTTTGATGCATGATCATAGCATTCGCGTCGTGCTCGTCATTGATATGCGATCTCAATGCCTAATTGAATTGCGTATCTACTGACGCGGCGGAGTACTGTTCCTCTAAATCATGTAATCACTAGACATTGTAGCTTGCTTGGTAATTATTACGGTGGAGGATTTAATCTTGTTGTCGGAATTGAATAATTATTAATTGTAAACAAGTGAGGAAAATATGCATCTGTTTGCATAACATTTGTACGTACATTTAGAAAGAAAATTGCCATTAGCTATAGAGAAAAGATCACTGATCTTTCAAAACATCTTTTCGTATACAACTATTCATATGTCTGAGGAGCATTTTTGATACTACATATAAACAACAATAATTATAACAAGTGGGGTGCATCACATCTTGACTTGAGGCAAATTTCTGGAATTAAAAATCTTGGTACGGAACTCGACAAAATTTACACAACATGTAGACACATTATTAAAATCCCTATAAAATATCTGATAATTTGATGTACATATGTCCAATAAACATTGCTGACTGTCAAATGACATTTTTTAAACTAATTTTTATTGAGAGTCTATAACTGCTGGACCTGCTTTCCTATATTTGATCCGCACACACATATACATCTATTTTTTCTAAGGTATGTCAAAATATTCAGAAACCTTTGAAACGTATAGATAAATAGAAATTTTCATTTTTGATTTCTTTGCGATTACCCTACGGAAAGTTAATTATGTTTTTGAATCAAGTCAGTAAGATTATTTTTTAGTTTTTCTTCATTCTCAATATTTTTCCATACAAATAATAATTACCAGTTGTCATATTGCAATAGATGTAGTTCAGTGGATAAAATATAGTTATAAAGAGCTAATAATCATTAAGAACTTTTTAATTCTATATGAAAACAAAATAAAGAAGCTTTTAAATGTGCCAAAATAATTACTTATTTTTAAATTCAGCATTGGGATTAAATTATATTCCTTGTAATATCCGTTTTTTTGAAAATGTATACATAACCAATTCCAAGTATGTATATAATCTTCATAAATATTTTGAATATTCCCGCCTTCCAATCCTTGTCAAAATATTATTATATTTACAATCCTCCGTAGAGTATCTGAAACCTGATTATGATATTCTCGCCTTGCTTTATTGCGATTCTATACAAACATTTCGCTTGTGTTTGTACAATTTTGTATTTTCTAATATATATTAGAAGGGTCTGGTATCCGATCTGTCAATAGCTTTGCAATTCAATTCGAGTATACGATGCTGTAGGGACCTATAGTGTAAGTCTTTTAAAATAAACCCTTTGAATCGAACAATTTATTGTAATACAGATTTCTTTTCTTGGACAGATAAAAATAAAGATACGCTACGTTTGAGATTCTCGTAAAAATGATGTATTTGGATATATTTTATATACTACCGAATCGTTTTGGGAAAATGGTAAATTTACTTTGTACCCATACGAAAAATTGAGATTTACGAAAATTTATTTTTATGCATAAATCACAACAGAATTTATAATGTACTAATTAGATTATCTTATCTGAATCTCTATAATTGGAATTATGAATCAGTTTTTTTGTTTAACTACCCTAATTAATTATAGGTAGCGCCCTATATGAAAATTTTGATGTTTATCAAAAGCAAAGTCCCTCATACCTACGTTTCTTTATCCATAAAAAATATAATAATGCATTTGATGGAAATATTTCAAACATAGTCACCTGGTCTCAAGACTTTCCATCACCACTCGGATATAAATCTCAAATAATTTGAATGGACTTACCTAGAACAAAAAACACAATGTTAATATAAATTTATAAGTGTATTATCTATATTTCAACTTATAAATACTTATTCTTGATAACGGTAATTTTATTAACACGTTAATCACCATTTCAGTCATATGTGTCTGACGCTGAAAATTAAAAGGTGAAAAAAGTTTTAATATTGGGCCATGCTAGTCATATATGTTTGACATAAAAAATAATATTTCCTTGAAACATTTTCAACTATATTAATATAATTACCATAGCCCATGTAAAAAATCTTCTGATATTATCGTGGCGATCAACGTGTTAATTGTTAAATATATGGAAATTGGACAATGTGTTATATTAAAAACTATCAATTATAAATAAAATTGTGGAACCGCTATATTTACATTTTTAGTATGCTTTATATTCATTAGCCAATAGCATAGCTGATATAAGATAATTATATTAAAAAAGAATATATTAACAATAGTAACCTGTGTCATAGCCATTTGGAATATTGATTGTATATTTAAATTTACAACTTGGTGCATGAGTTCAATGAATATTTTGCAATATTCCTATTCATTTATGGATATAATATAATACTGATATATGCACACTAAAGCAACAAAAGTTGAAGTCTCTGAAAGGTTAAGTAGTTCTAAATCATAATTACATTTATGCAAATAATTTAATAAACGTTACTGCCAATAATCCACTTTATAAATATTTGTAATATCCTATTAACCTTATATATCCCACAACAACAGAAGATTTTTTCAGGGACCCTTGTCATGGTCCACACCTGTCTTAGACTTATTCGATATACCTATGTTTTGTAGAACCAGAGGTTCGGGTTTGGGGACTATATGAAATGGTTGAAAAGGAAACGTCAAGGGATAAAATAACACTTAAACAAAAATAGCATTCGAACACCCTTCCGAAACCCAAAAGGTTTCAGAAAAGAATGATGTCTTAATGAATTCTCGATAAAAGGTAGAGCATGAATAAAATAGAAGTCAAAGCGATACACGAAATGAATTAAATAGATGTGCCATTTAATAGAAAAAAATACAATGGCATTTTTTTCTCAGTAGTTTTATTTAATTAAATATTGATGAAATGAAATAAAATTGTATTACGCAATTTGTTATAGAATTTAAAATTGTGCCCTTGGTAAGAATCGAACTGGGTACCCTTTGAATACGCAATTTGTTATAGAATTTAAAATTGTGCCTTTGGTAAAAATAAAATAAACCGGGTACCCTTTGAACACTACGCCAGAGCACAAATTGGAGACTTGCTTTTTTGGGCCATTTGATTTGTTAGTTTGTTGTAATGCTAAATTTGCAGCTAAAAATAATATTTTGCATCATGCATCAATTTTTTCTAAGGCATGCCAAAATGTTCTGAAGTTCCAGATATTTAAAGATACGTACAAATAATCATTTTCGATTTCGATTTTTTAGAGATTTCTATAACTCACCCTACGGGGAGTTAATTAATCCAATCACCACCATTCGCACAATCGCCAGCGATTCTGTTTCGATATAATTAATCCGGCAGCGTTATTTGCTAATCCATCGACAAGCAATAAATGCTTTTTCGCGGCTCATATATTGTTACCCAATAGAACTACTGTGTGAAATATCCTGTGCACAATGAAAAACATTAATAACGAAACGTTTGTACATAAAGTGGGCACCGGCGGAAAACAGAAAAAGGAAGGTTTAATAGGATTATGCCCCCATGCGGCCCGCGAGAGCGCGTGTTATTCTAGAAACAGAGCTGAATGGTAGTAGAAATATTATAAAACTATTGATGGCTTAAGGCAAATTGCCGGATCTTTCCGTATTGTAATTGAAAAACTTTTAAAGAGATGAAAATTTTGAAAACTTCGATTTAAGAGAATCCTGAAATTTCTGAAAAAATGATCTTTTAAATAATTCATTTTTTTGATCTTTTAAAATTAAAGATTATAATAATAAGTACAAATTTTGTGTACATTTATATGGGTTCCGTACCAATGTTTACACGTTAGCTTTGATATTTCGACTACAAATCAGCTATGCAGCGGGATTGTTCGAAAATGTTCTAAATATTCAAAATACAAAAAAAAAATCAAAATATAAAAAAAAATCAAATTTTTCAAAAAATTCAAATATTTCAAAAATTTCTAAATTTCTCAAAAATCTAATTTTTTCGAAGAAAAAAATCGAAAATGAAAATTTTTATATATCTTTACTTTTCAGAGGTCTCTGAATATTTTGGCATACCTTAGAAAAAATGGATGTACGTGTGTGTGTGTGTATGTGTGTGTATGTGTGTGCGTGTGTGTATGTGTGTGCTCGTGTGTATGTGTGTTCGGATAGAAATTTTCGTCGACAATTTCGGGAACACGGATGAAGCGATTTGAATAATTCAAAGAACATTCGATTCGTATTGATAAGGAGACGTGCTGGTTAGTTTTTGGCAAAGGCAGGTCTAGGTGTTCCGAAAATATGGGGCATAAAGTGCCAAAAACGGTAACTCAGCTTTTAAGAGAACGAAGCGTCCGATTTGAATAATTCAAATTAAATTTTACTTGTATTAACAAGATGAAGATCTGATCAAATTTTCATGAAGGCAGGTCTAGCAGTTTTCTAGATCTAGTAAAAAAAGTAAAAAAATGCTATCTGGCGGTCAAAAATGATCATTAGATATATGCACATCAAATTATCAGATATTTTATAGTGATTTTAACAATACGTATAAATTGTGTTTACATTCCTATGGGTTCCGTACCAATGTTCGATATTTTATCTCTATGCAGTTAAAGCAGTACGATTGCTTTGAAAAAAAGTTCAGAATTTCCAAAATATTTCAGAATACACTTTTCTTCAAAAAGTATTTTTTTCAAAAAAAAAAGTAATTTTTTGTCATATTTATAGTTTCTCAAAAATCTAATTTTTTGAAGTAAATTTTTTTCAACAATGTTAGTCTTTTTAAAAAAATAATAATTTTTGGTACGGGAAGTTCCATCAATTTGCCTTAAGACACGATGCCATGCGCCCCACTAGTTTAATTTCGAAATATCTATATTTTTTGAAGTTTATGTCAATGATAGATTTCGATCCAGAGATCTCTGTCTTGTGAGTCGGGCACACTACTGATAAGCTAGCTATGCCCGCCACAATATGTGGATGTAAATTAATTATGAATAATTTATAAATAATTCCAATTCAAGTATTATTTTTAATTGAATAAAAAATTCAACCTGTCCCACATCTAATTCCCTGTAACTCTATACGAGCCACTTCGGAAGAGAGGCGAAGTAAAGAGAACAGGAGTCCGGAAAATAAACAGCGCTATTGATACGACAAAAGGTCCCCCACGGGCATTGCAGAGTCCCTCAAACAAATTCATAACATGTTTTTGTAGCACACGCGAACACGTAGCAAATTTTCCTCTACGTTTGACATGATTCCCGTATCCCTATTAGCGAATTCGGATTTTCGTTTTTGCTACAAGGTATTTTGCTAAAGCGTTGCAAAGGGGGGCCTGTGTCCTGAGTGTTAATAAATTTCTTGAAATGTGAAAGTACTCGTATATGTGTATCGTAACACATTTAGAACGAATGTAGGCGGATTGGAATGAACGGATCGCTGATACCGTTGGAAAAATGGTACGAGGTACAAGTAGAACATGTGTCGAATTACACAATATTTATGTAATGAATTTAGTAAAAGACTAGGTATAAGAGGGATATTGTTGCAGGATCAAATTTATAAACTTACTAATATGTGTGAAGAAGAGAAATGTGACAATAAAGTTTTCGAACTCCAACTAGACTAAATTTTATTGAATTTTAAATTTAAACCCTTTTCTGTAGGCATATAATATTTTATAATATTCGTTTAGAATAGGTCCTATTTATTCTTAAATAAATTTCCTAAGAATATATCCAATCGCAGTGACAATTTGGAAAACTGTAAGGAATAGCCCCGAGTGAGTTTTTTGCATATTTTAATTAAAACCAATTGATGGGGGTTGGACACACCAACGAATTTATTTTCATATTTTGGGTCATTTTATTTTAATTTTTTGGATATTTGAAGCACAACCCTAAATTTTCACCCTCTTAGCACATGTCCCTATTTCATAAGAATTATTATCATATTTCATGTCGATTTTTGTTAGTGAACGTTTTTGAATGATTGAGTTTTTGCTATGAAAAAGATCAATTTTATATAAAAAATAATTTCATTGGGGAATTGTCCAACTCTAACATTTATTTTTTAATGTATTGGATCAATTTTCTTATTTTTTTAGAAAAATGCCTGATTGAAAAATAGATCAATGCAATGAACAATTTTCAAAATTATGAGAAAAAAGATTTCAACCTTTAATTATTTCAAAATTTAATAATTTAATCTTTTTCATAGTTAAACTACTTTTTTAGGCCTATAATATTTTAAGATGCTCAAGGGTGAACAAAAGATGCAAATAAACACATTTTTACGAATAATCAACATACGTCATATTATATATTACATTAAATAATATATTAGTAAATAATATATTTGTAATAAAATAATTTTATTTAGTACACGAAAAAGGTTTTGGACAATAATAATTTTTGTAATAATTTGTTTTACAGCACTTTGTTAGAACTATATCATTTAATAGACCGCAAAAAATCGAAGAACTTGTTCAATTTGACAATTTTTAGAAAAAAATATTTTCATTGATCAAGAAAAATATTTAGTTGAATGAAACAATCATACATTGTTATGGATATATATATATATATATATATATATATATATATATATATTAATGTGTTTATTATGAAATTAGATTATGAAATATGATATTACGATTTGAACTTTAGTGCTTGAATTATCCAAATTTGAAAATATTGTGAATATTTTTTTTATATTTTCTTTAAAAATAGGCAATATATAATGTGTGTCTTATAAGATATTGTGTTTCACTTTGGAAATGTGAATCTAAATTTATGAATAATAAGTAACTCGAAAAGGTTAATAAAATTAATCATCAGTGTATACGCTAAAATATGTATTCAATCATGTATCCATTCATTTTTTTTAATTTAAAAAACTCAAATTATTTAATATATTCCTACATACGCTCAAATAAGGCTTTTCACCCAGTGTCCCAATTTCTAATTAAATAGCTCCCTTTCAGGTCATGTTTGTCACATTCTGTGTGTTATCGTCGGCAAGCTTTTTTGTATGCTTTGTCATTTGATATCAGGTTGGGTGTGCAATGAAGCAAAATTCATGGTGTGAGGAAAGGAAATCTGTATATGGAGCAAGAACTTAAAAATAGATAAAAAATAAATTTAAATGTTTGCACTTTGGAAGTATAGGAAACGTAAAATAACTACTGGAACTTCCACATTGTCACTATACATCTTCAAATACATCAATTAACCCGTGCAGTATGATTTATCCATTCCCAGCCGACGTCCCAGTATAGCAGCAATCATATTCCGGAATGATATATATGGTTGTTTTCCTATGTTTGTGTCTATATGCAAAGATAAGTACTAAATCGATGCTTGCGTAACGGATATACTAATCATATTACAAAGTTACGTATTCCAGTCTAGTGGAAACGAGCACGAGAATACCGCCGTTGCTGCTTTGTTTATCATATTACTCAAACGGATGCGTAGAGATTGGCGAGCAGAACTGATTGGATTACAACACGCATTCTGCAGTTCGGATACCTCGGGCCATATATTAGATAATATAGACAGTACATGTCATCCGAATGCTTCCACGAAATGCATAGTGTAGTAGGTTGAAGACGTACTTTCGGTAAAAATTGAGACAAAAGATTTTGGAAAGTGCAAAATCTGGAAAATAGCCCAAATTGATAAAATTTTGAATACAATCAAATGTGGGCAACTACGGAATTTCTGCATAGTATAAATACTAATAATAATAGGATATGGTCCAGATTTCTCACGCTATATTGAAATATTCAAGCTTTCACACAATTCAGTTAGTTACTCTTCTAGACAGTCTACAAATTCTCATTTTGCGAAATATTCTATGAAATCAAAGGTAGCAAGACAAAAGTCAGTACAGGCGATTTAGATGCTGAAAAAATTACCCATAAATCCTAAAGACCAATTTTTAAGTAAAAGCAATTTTCAATTTCCGCACAGTATACGTTCTAATAATGTAGTAAAGGTGATAATGTTAAGACACCAGCCATATTTCTGACGTTGTGTGGCCGATTCTACCGTAAAATAGACCAATGTTACGCAGAGACTATGTTACGTAGCATTTCTCATATAAAATTGTACTAAATACTGTTGTTCGATCAGGCGATTTATACATAAAATGCATCTTCACTCATGTGTCATTATACCACATCATACAGATGCAGTTATAATATTATTTTCTGACATTTGAGCCTTTTCTAGGTTTTTTTATTTCACACCTGACTGCAAAGTAACCACATGACATTTTGACAGTATTTAGTACCATTTTGTATGAGAAGCGCTACGTGACACAGCCTCTACGTAACTTTGGTCTATTTTACAGCAGAATCGGTCCCTATATCTGATAAACTAGCAAATCAAAGTAAAAGATTTTCTGACAATTTTCAGTAAATTTTCTTGACTAGGCAGTTTTTATTTTTCATATAGCAAAAGATTTTGTAGCATTGTGGAAAAAACGATAAGATTTCGTACAAGGATTCAGAAACTGCAAAATTTAATGATTCCTAATAATAAATTTTTAGACAGAAGCAATGTGTCAATTCTAAAAGTGTTAAGTGATAATAATAATGGAGCTTTTTATAAAATTAATAAATACTTCTCGAAACTGTTTTAGAAAAAAAACAATTATTAAAATGCAATTTTTTTTTCAAATAATCAGTATATAATCAACGTGATTTTTTTCGCGTTTTTAGAAAAAAAAGAAAGATGGCAATGATAATAAAGAGATTATATCAAAAAAACTTGATACAAAATGATGATAAGATGGAATTATCTATCTATTCATCAGCACTTAATTTTATGACATCATCAAAATGCAAAAATATATTCGAAATAAAATTGTGATTCAAGATGCATCATACCAAGTAATCTAAAATTCTGACCATCCCTCTAACTATCTCAGCAAACCACCATATATGTACTGGCCGAATGGTATTAGGTACAGACCCAGTATAATAGGATACAACAATGTTCCCAGTGGTTATTGTGACGTACTTTAGCTCGTTACTTGACGAAATCAACGAGAAATACGTCTTTCGTAGCATGATAACAGAAATAACGATCTCCATATATGAATTCGAAATTGCCTTTCCGAACGAACCTATCGCAAACATATTGATTGAGGAGGAAAATTCCATGAAATTCAGAAAAGTGCAAAGATTATATCACTGAAATGTGTTGGAAGAAGAAAAAACTTAATTTTATAATAAATTTTATATCATAATAAGATTTAATCAGCAAATATTATTCGCAAGTACAATAGGTTGGAGTCATGCACAGGACGAATTTAATCTATAGAATTTAGATCTCAAAAATTGCAGTATACCTTAGTATACACTTATTGTTGGTATTTATATCACTTAATTCAAAAACGTAATATTTTCATATATTGATAAACCATTGTTGAATACGTATTTAGTGTCTCAAAATCTAAATAATCTGAATTACAATATCCTATATCGACAAAATGAAGTCGTTACATGGACAAGCGCAGCATATGTGTCGAATTCTCATACATATTTATTCCACATTTGCACAGACTTCCTCCCTTATCCATTCCATATACATGATTCTGTTGAATAATATACAAATTATCATATGTTGGTGATTTCTCAATAGCGCTTGAAAAATTTGGGATGCTGTATGGAATGCTTGTTTGTACGCAGTTATTTTTAAAAAGTGACATCTGACCTTTTATTTATGAATAATTCGGATACATATTTATGCCTTATTTGTTTATTCTGAAACCCACAGGAATAAATAGAAATTTGAAGCAGTTAAACAATTTATAAGGAGTATGTTATTCGTAGACTCAAACACTGCATGAATGATTTATATGTATGCAGACGTGCAAAAAATATTTTAAATAATGATCAAAGCAACATTTTAATGGAACAAAGTGAACAATAGGTAATACATTATTAATATATAACGAAATTAAAATAATAATGGTAAAATCACAAAATCATTCTGTACAATTAGATAATTATGAAAGATTTTTTCTAGAAAAATATGCCATCTTATATCGTGATCAGATCTTTAGGCAAATGGGTGAATACGAGTTACACGAACTTTGTCAAGCATTGCTAAATCAACAAAATTTAAAATGCTCATAAATGTCTGATAAAAACGTGAGTTTTTGTATAAATAAAAAAAAATATACAGCTTGTATCAATATTTGATTATGAAATGCATAAAACCGGTTTTATATTGTAAGCAAATGTGTGAGCTTTATTACCCATGTGCAGTAAGTTTACTGGATCCGTTAAAAAATATTAAATATATTTTTTACAAGTTCTAAAATCTTAAGTACCTTTCTTATTTCAAAGTTTCTTTCATAGCACAAAAACTGTAAGCTATTAAAAATTAGTTTTTCATACACACCATAAAAGTAGGCAGCTACTTAAACTCACTATATTTCACAGAACTTTCATTCCTTTATTACCTTGTGATATTAAATTCTACTTCTCGGTTGCCTAGACTTTGATATATTTTCACATTAAAGGATTTAGATAGCAGAGGTCATAAAATTATAATGAACTAGCTGTAAGTGGAATTCTGTCTTAAGGCAATTAAGGCATCGTGCCTTAAGGCAAATTGCTGGAACTTCCCGTACCAAAAATTTTTTTTAAAAATGATTATTTTTGAAAAAAAATTACTTTGAAAAAATAAGATTTTTGAGAAACTATAGATTGGACAAAAAATTAATTTTTTTTGGAAAAAAATTTTTTTTAAAAAAAAAAAATTTAATTTTTTTTTTTTTTGAAAAAAATTTTTTTTTTCTTTATTTTGACATATTGTGGAAGATCTGAACTTTCTTTTCAAAGCAATCGTACTGCTTTAACTGCATAGGGACAAAATATAAAGCGCGTAAGCCCCGCGTCGCCGTCTAACGCATAAGCATTGGTACGGAACCCATAGGAATGTTAACAAAATGTGTACTTATTGATAAAATCTCTATAAAATATCTGATAATTTGATGTGCATATGTCTAATGATCATTTTTGACCGCCAAATGGCTCATTTTTTTACTTCTTCCTCCATATCTCCGAAACCGCTAGACCTACCTTCATGAAAATGTTATCGATTCTTAATCTTGTCAATACAAGTGAAATGTTTTTTGAATTATTCAAATCGGACGCTCCGTTCTCTTAAAAACTGAGTTACCGTTTTCGGCACTTTTTGCCCCGTATCTTTGGAACGGCTAGACCTGCCTTCGCCAAAAACTAATCAGCACGTCTCCTTATCAATACGAATCGAATGTTTTTTGAATTATTCAAATCGGTTGATCCGTGTTCCCGAAATCGTCGACGAAAATTTGTATCCGCACATACATACACACACATACATACATACATACATACATACATACATACATACATACATACATACACACACACACACACACACACACACACATACATCCATTTTTTCTAAGGTATGCCAAAATATTCAGAAACCTTTGAAACGTCGAGAAATGCAAAAATTTTCATTTTCGATTTTTTTGCGATTACTATAACTTGCCCTACGGGAAGTTAATAACTATGAAGTAAAAATAAGAAAAAGAAATACACCAAAGAAGACCATGATGGCTTAATTTATGCTAATAATAAATTTTATTAGAAAATAAAGTCAAAGTATTTAAAAAAAGTTAATTATTGAATATTTACGATATTATTTTAATTGAACATGTGAGTGCTTCTAGGAATAAATTTTCTCATTAGAAATATCACAAGTCATGGAAACACTGCATCACATGATGCATATATAAAAATTATTAAAAGTACTTATACTAAATTTAGTTTTGATATAGGTGATGATGGCCAAAATATAACCCATTGGTAATTTTATGTAGTTCTAGAAGTTGTAGATTAAACCTAGTTAGCTGTATCGATTAATCCTCCTTTTTACACAAAAGCAATTCATTTGGCTGATGACTTAAACCGCACATAATATATCGCCTATTCAAGGATCCTAATGGTGGAACATTATACATTTTCAATACAATTTTCGAACTTCCTCAGCATCTTTAATCAACTTCCTCCTTTCCAAGTCTCATTTCGAAACAGCTTAAAGCTCTTTATGCTAACGCTCTACGTTCACATCTTTGCGCTTTATCGGAATAAATTCATTAAACACGAAACCAAATTTGGAGAAAACTTTACACGTGAGCATCGTTCATAATACAGAATATAATAATGGATTTTGTAGGAAAGAAAAGGTTTTAAGATACTGATGAAACAAATCCTATCACAATTTTTTTAGTGTTTGTTTTATATGATTTCAAGGCTTGGTGCTAATTATTGTTGATCCATTTGTTGCCACCAGATTTATATACTACTGAAATTTTCGACTCTTTGATTATGAAATGTGCAAGTCCTGTCACAACGTAATAAAAATGAAAACATACAGAGCTGTATATATATATATATATATATATATATATATATATATATATTAAATTTACAGAAGTGTGCGTTTCGATAATTATTTATTGAAAGCCCCGGGGTGGGTTATCGAAAACATCACAATTGTCAATCGGTGCTCACAGTGATTAGTAAAACGTGATATAGTTTCAAATTTCGTACATGAATGGTCACCACGATGATTGCAGTATATTTTGACATTCTGTTAAATTTTCATCATGAAAATAATTACTTTTATCTCAATGCATGGAACAATTGAGAGACGTATATATGACACAATAAGCAAATACATATACAAATCTAACTACAAGTATTTTTTCGATATTACTATAAAAAGTTGCTTATTCTTCTTGAAATCACTTCTTACAACCATTTACAATTATTACTTCAGATTACATGCGCCTTACCCTTTCGTAACTTAATATTCCATCTTTCAGAGTAACAATGAAAATTAATGTTTATAGTGTAATTATACCGAATTGTTGAAAGTTGAACAAGACATTTCATTCATGTTTCTCAGAAAATGTTTTCTCATGAAATTTGAATACACAGAATTCCGTGATTATTCCGGAGACGATAATAACATTGTATCATTTGTATGCATACTTCTGAATAGTTACATTTTATGTATATAATTATGATAGAAAAGAAAAACAGGAAAGCTGTAATAATATTATATGTTTAATATATAAATTATTGCAGAGATGCTGATATCATTGTATCATTTGTATACGTACTTTTCAATGGTTACATTTTAGGGAAGTAATTGTGATGAACAAGAAATACATACTGGAACATTATGAAACTAAAATATTTTGCAAATTTGCTCATTTCAACAATGTTTCAACTCCAAAAATGTATTCATTTTCCCGTTGTGAATTGAGTATCGATAACGCCTACTTGTATCTGAAAAGCCACACAACAATAATAGCCCGGTTCAAAATATTATTTCGTTGTCGAAAGTCCTCTGTTATCCAAAACAAACAAACATTATTAACAAATAAACGAAAAAAAAACCTACTTCTATATCATAAAATAACGAATTGTATAAATATTCCAATGGCTTGTCAGGTCGGATGAACGTCAAACATAATACATGGAGTTTGCGCGCGCTGTTGGTCACGAAACAAATTATAAACTTATTTAAATAATAATGAGACCAGTCCGTCTGTCGCAAACAATTAAAATCTCATTATTATCACAATTAACAAGTCTTGGCTTCTGCGGTTCAATAATGACAACAAATACTATGACTGAATTATTTTTCTAAATTAAAACTATCTGCATATAGATGGAATTATCATATTAATGGATTCGTGATAACTTTTGAAGTTTAGCATATGCAACGAATATAGAAAACAATACTCTATATGCTTAAAAAATATTATCAAACTTAAAATTGAAAAAAGTGTCTAAGAAAATTAGAGTTCTAAACATTAGAACTATGGAAATTGAATGTGTAAAAAATAAAATTTTGTAAATGAAAGCTATGAAATTCGTAACAATGAGAATTTATTCTGTGGCTAGGTGTAAGTGGCATTTCGCCGAACATCCCGAAAAAATTAAAGCCGTTTTTGTAAGTATATTGAGTTGCTGTAGGATCTTGTAGAAAAGATACAATCTTAGCAGTTTATTCAATTTTGTATTAATTAGTTATACATGGTAGTTATATTTCAAGTAGCTCAAATATTAACAATTATTGCACAAAATGCAAACATACATTTAATAAATACCAATTATTTGTCCGAAAAACCGGGTACCATTATTCATATTCATATATAAAATAGTCAAACTACATTCATATAATAATGTCTAAAAAATTTACAAGTACATTGCTCAAAAAGCTAATACTTGAGTTCTTACAGCATTTATGTATTCCCAAACGATGTAGATGTTCGTAACAAATATTTTCACAAGCATAGTGGAAGAAATTCACATATAATTTTATAGCTGATAAAATAATCAAACTACATTTATACAAGAATGACGACGACAGGAATAAATTGCTCAAAAAATAAAACATCGATTCCTCCCTGGCAGATATAAATGTAAGTGACAAAAAATATTACGATCTGTGTGAAATAATTTTATATTTCTATCACGATTACATCGTTTTAATACATTTTTTGCTGCGAAACGGAATTAATATTCATTTTGCACCGTGGAGTAGATACTTGAAATCTTGGGGATTGTACAAGATAGCTATTTCTATATGCAAATAAGAGGGCAAGGTTCATTACGTTGAACATATTTTCTATTCCAACAGGATTCAAATATAAATTGTACGTTGCGAAATCTGTGAGCATAAGAAGATAAGGTTAATCAAACAGCGATTTTCCGTCTGAAATGTATATCTTTACATGTAAATGTATCTTGGTAGAAAATGATACAGACACGAATTCCCATAAAAATATTTTTTATGTATCTTTCAAGGTATTTCAAATAAAATTGGAATCACCAAAATTATTCAATACAATGACATATATGAATTCTTTATAAATTCAGACACTTACACAAACTCAGGTGTATTCATGTGAGTAGAAATCCTTTACTTGTACATTTCAGTACTTGATACGTGCCTAAGTTTATATTATTCATAAATATAAAAAATCATCGTATCATTTTTTTATAATTATTAGACTTACAACTTAGATTAGAATAGAGCAATAGAACTTTGCTATTTACCAAGTGCTTTGGAATGCCTTCATGCAGAGATTAATATTGTGGAACTCACCTGAAAAAGATAAGAGAAATATATAAGCAACATTATATGTAACTTTATATGAATTATGATAAGTTGAAGAAACATTTATAAATATTTTTAAGATAAAGCGGGTCATACATCTTTTTCCCTTGACTTTCAAATATTGCTGGTAAAAAATTCTTAACTATATACTTGTATCTGAGATATCAATGATGGACCATTTTACCAGCGGACCTACCATATTTATACTACAACTATATTTCCCTTGAGTAGGTAGTTTTGACATATTAAAATTTTCAACCCATTCATATCTAATTCTCCCTGAATGCCTTTCTCTAGCCCAACAGAATTTTCACGGTTCAGTCTTAGAAGAAAACTCGACGAAGCGTGTAACCGAAAAACCGTTCTGACGGTGAAAAGTTACACAAGGGCTCTACTTGAAAGGTGAAAATTCCTGTTGTTATCGAGTAAACACTATTTGTGCATCCGGAGTCTGCGAACGATTTGCATACCTATCAAACTTGCGTTTCCATTTGAAATTGTGAAGTATAGAAGTCTTTAACTTAAATTTGAAACCAGGAAATTACTAGATAATTTGACAAGTAATTACGATAGAAAAAAGTTGATACTTCTATATTAAAGTTTGTATTTAGAATTTTATTCCTAGATGTTGAAGATATATATATATATATATATATATATATATATCTTCATATGTGTGTGTATGTGTGTAGTATAATTTTTCCAGCCAAAAGTTGTCATGCCACATGAAAATAGTTTCCATGGCATCAACGTTAAGTGCGGAAGCCGTACACGAACATAATAATAATTTCAAAATAATTTCCGGGTTTTGTTAGTGATGTTCTCAAGTTAATATCATCTTTAATACAACAAAGAAATTCTCAAGGGGATTTATCAAGCTTCAACATGCTCAAGATGGCTGCTGTGGCATTTCGTTTTATTCTTTCTGGTCGACATCTTAGTGGTGACCTCGAGTGATTATACAGAGCTTCCCATTGATAGTGATGTCTGCCGCAGACATATAATATTTAATCGATAATTCATTCCATTTTTCCTGGAACTTACCAATTTTATTATAGTGCAGAGAGTGAATGATTTTAGGAAGATTCTTATACACTATATTGGCACAAAGTTCTTATAAAATTCACAATTTCTTAAATATCATCTCTTATGAGATACTTGCGACATTGCACTTTTTTTATTAAATTATTGATTCAGAATACTGCTAATTATGAATATATTATTATATAAAAATAAATCGAACATATTATTGAGAATTTAATTTAATGAACATATTAGTTTAATATCTACTCCTTTCTTTGAAATAAATCTCATTCCAAATTTGATAGTTCATCTCTTCTTAATAAAATTGAAAATATTACTTTTTAATCGTATTGAGGAAGTTTTTCTCATACTATTAAAGAAAAGAATTTTCAACAACGAATTTTTTTTTTTAAGTTTTAAAAATACAATTGCAGTATCATTTTATAAAATGGATTGCAATAATTGTAGTGCTTTCTATATCAGCGTAAGTATGCAACACATTTAGCATAGGGTTAAATTTACATATTATTAATTTCAAAAGATCAAAACTATGCTATGTAAACACGTGATTTATTTCAAACATAAGTTTGAAACATCTTATCATCCTTATACAAAAAAGTTATTTTTTTTATAAAATAATTGTGTTAGTGAAAGTTTTTACTTTAAAAAATTAATCTTCTCTATTGTTTTATGGTTAAAAAAAATTATTTAGTGTTTGTGAATCTGATTTAGCTCTCAGCATTTAATTTTGGATTTTCACTTTCATAATCTTTTTATTTTGTTTTTATATTTTTTGGTTTTTAAATCTTTTGGCCAACAATTTTTATAAGTTTCTTGAATCATGTCTCGTACATGGTTTTATTTAAGAGCAAAAAATGTTCTATCATTTTGTGATTTAGCATTAGTATTATTTTTATTATTAATATATTGCGAATTAATGTCAATTTTTATTGAATTTTTGTGTTTATTCATTATTTCGTATTACTTAAAATAAAATAAGAGCTTATATAAAATATTAGAACGTATAAATAATTATCTATATTTATTTTTCTTAATTCATTGTATTCGACGTGTTAAAATATATGTTATCCATATTTGATTTTCACTATAGATTTACTTTTATTATTCATTATGCATTCCTAAAAACACGTTAAACCAATACCATCCCATCACACTCAGGATAAATTTTAATTAAAAAGTTTATAGCGCATGTAAAACTACATCACTCGGATAGTTCTCTAGCAGTAGATAATGCAAATAAATATTTAGTTCTTTTCGAAACTTTTAATCCACGATCATGATAATTTTCCAATTAAGTTTCACACGGCGATGTTGGAACAAGAAAAAGAGCATCCAGACAAAGGTTCACTGCACCGTATTATGCGAACTACAAGAGCTCAAAAAAGCTCCAGAGTATTGTTAAAAAATCGTTACTTACGATGATCTAGTTTTTATGCATTTAATAGTATTATTAAAAGAGAAAAATTTGCATTATTATAGCGTGGATATAAAACTCAAATGTGTCAGTTGTAATAATTATTTTATATTGTACAATGAGAGCTAAACCACACTGTGCATTATACTTTTATGGTCGTTCATGATTTACAACATTTGCAGTATTATGAGTTTCATGAACAACCTGCAGTTCTATTACTCTGTTTTATTTACGATACTTATAAAAACCCGTACTTTATGACATTAATGGAAACTTATTGTTGGTAGTAACATGTCTTAATATTTTCTGATTAAGTACGAGTAAAATACGACAACTATTTTTTTTATTTTTGCTATAAAAATTAAATAAAAAAGAAGAACTAAATTAAATTTAAATTATGAACGTATGATGGAGAAATTTGGAGGTCTAATTTTTTACAGATATTTATGAAACATTTCTTAAAATGCCACTTACACCTAGTTAATTACTTAGTTCTGACACAGTTCTTTTACTGACATTATAACAAAAATTCAATAACGAAAGCTTTCGTTTAATAAGCATGAACGAATATTCTCCTTCGTTAAATTTCTATTCCCGCTCACTTTATCTTATATAATTGCATAATGAAATGAATTATAAAAAATATCGAGTTTAATTAAAACATCTGAGAGTTCCTTTTAAATTATATTCTTAATTAGATGTAAGCTGTATGCTTAAAATATTTATATAATTATTAAAACAGTGATGATTAAAAGTCTGAATAAACTTTCACATAGTTGTAATAGATATACCTAAATTTGAGAGAGTTTTATCAAACCAATATTTTTTACATTTTAGTGCAATTAATTAAATCGGATTTACCAGTGATCACTTACATATTATCGCCCTTTATATTAGCAACGTATACTGAATTTAATATTTGAATTATACCGAAGTTAATTAACGTACTAATTATCTAAAGCGAATTTTGTTTGAGGAAGGGAAATGAGAATTGAAATTAGTCTTGACAAGCAAATTTCGTGACACTTATTACAATTAATGAGTAAAACTGAACGAGGTCTACATGCTTGAAAATGTCATTAAAATCGAAGCAATCGAAGACACATGTGAAACCAGAAGAAAATCGTGAATGATAAATGAGTGATGAACACAAAGTACATTCATAAAATATTCAATATTTAATTTAGGATTCACTTCTAGTAAATAATACTGTATTACATCCCAACTATAAATTTATCAAACGTAAAAAGTGAATTTCAAATGATAGATTTGAAGTTCTGCAGACTTATGCACCTGCACGTCTCAGAAAAGTACATTTTTAAGATTTTCTCGACAGAAAAACAGTACACTCGTGTGATTTTTCTATTGCCATCATTAATCTTTATACTAGACCGCAGCAGCTGCTGTATCGAGTATTTTTCAGAGGATGATGGCATACATATGTATTACTGCATTTTGTGGACGACGCCAAAGGCGCGAATGCGAATCGAACAGTTTTCGCATGAAGGGTCAGAGAGACGACGAGTAGCTTTGCGCGAAATGGCTTTGCAAAGAAAAATAAAATTCTGGACGTCGAAAACGAAGCTGTTTAAGTGCCGAAGTGCAGGATTAGCTTGCTGGGGATTAAAGTGAAGATTTAATTAACGATCTGTGAGGTTCTGCTACTGCAGATAGTGGAAATAATGCTATTAAAATTGATGATTATGCAGAGGAGGATATATAGTTTATACAATGTGCTAAATGCTCTTTAGTGATAAGTTGAGATATAATAGATATAGACAAACTTAATTGTATAAATTGTGATAAAACAGATAAGCTTTTACAATTGAAAAATCAGAACATAACGGAGAAACAATGAACTGTAACTGAATAACCTGGAGTATTTGAGAGTATTGCAATAATATTTTTATTAATGTTCATCTTTCAGCATGAATACAAGTAAAAAATTATATAATATAGACTATATAAGAATAAAAAACATAATGTACTACTATTTCGAATGCACTAAAAATCCATTTCTGTTTTAATTTAGTTTGGAAAAATTCTTGGAAATACTTAGAAATTTAATGGTCATGCAGTTTTCATTCATTTTATGTGTGTCATCAAAGGCAGCGAACACATAGCCGTCAAGACATCTTTCTTTGAGAAATAGTAAAACCAGTACAGTCACTACGTTATGCAGCAATATGTTTACATTTTCCTGAAAATGTCAGAATAATTTTTCTAGAAGAACATATGAAGCAAAATGAGATGCAGTACCTACTAAGACACATATTGGTATAAATATATGCGCATTTTGTAGTATACTATGCACAATATTTAGAACAATTTTAAACTGACATTGTTAACAATTGCATATAGTTCAATCTTCCTGATTTTTTTATTCCCTGCATTTCACAGTACCGTTGTTTATAGTTATACGTATTTCGTATTGACAAGATTAATTTTTCCAAGATAAAGTGTAAAATGTTACACGCCGTTTTTTATTAAAGCTTCAAGGGGTTACCAAAATATATCTCAGGAAGTGAAGTGGTTCACTTGCTTGGTTCATGTAAAATTATACGTTCATTCAGTACAAAGAATAGACCCTTTTCTCTTGTCACACTTAACATATAATACACGTATGTATGCTAAAGTCACACGCACACAAGGACTTCTTAATTCAATGGAAAGATTGAAGTGCACACTCCCACACCACAAGTTGTGTTCAAGTTTTCCAAAGCAAAAGCGTCTCAACGGCGCCTTAGAAGTGCCGACCCTACTCCAGCAGGCAGTCATGGAATGTGTTATTCTACGTTTTCCGTCATACAATCTACTGGCAAGAAAATAATACAACATTGAAAAAGCAAAAATTATTTTATATGGAATAAAATACACATTGTATACACATTGAAACATATATGATGTATATATCTTGCTTGATTCATTTGATTCATTTAGAACTAACAAAGTGATACATGAAGAAAGTCGTTTTTTTAATAGCAATCATATAAACTATTCCTTAAAGATTTTTGATTAATTACATGGTAAATATACATGTACAGCAAATGTAATTATTCATAGAGCTTTCGAAGTTTTCGAATAGAGCTTTTCAAAAAGTACATGGCGTCTCCACCGTATCAGTAAAAAATGAAATAAATTACAAGATTGCTGGAATTTATTATGTATATGTTCGTAATCAGTGAAAGAATACAAATAAAATCAAATAAAAATAATACTTGTAAACATACCTACAAAAATATTTGCATTTAAATACATTAATGGAATAAATATATTTGCTTCAGGAATAGTTTATTTTATTACAATATATTTATGTACATATTTACATTAAAATAATGATAAATTATCTTGAAATTAATTCCATGTTCATTCATATTTAAAATATTTTGTTCGTTGAAAAAAATATACTAAAATGCTTATAATAATTGTCAGTAACAATAGTATTAAAATTTATTGCATCAAGACCTTTTATATAGTATCATAAATTTTGGCTTTGTAAGCGCTATAAGAGAGAAACTTTCAGTCGATGTAGATTTAACCGGTTATAAATTATGCAAAACAAAAGTTTGCATAACGTAATTATAGTAAAATAGCTATTCGTTTAAGACGGTGCACTTTCTGACTAGACGTTTTATAATAGTTTCTTCACACAATACACGACTGCTTTTTATTAACTATATACCTTTGATTAAGGAAATGATTTTATATATTTTATGGAACAATAACCGACATATATTTATGCTTAATATAAAATAATATTGTAAGATAAGCAATAACAATAATAAGGAGTATCAAAGAAATACCAAATTCCAAACGAAATTAATTATTTATAGTAATTTCTATTTGTAATATCTACAAAAAATTGCTTCAATTAACATCATTAGCATGATGTATACACATTTATAATGGGTAGAATGATAGATAACAAAATTAAAACGTCGTGTATCCAAATAAAATTACTACAGAATATTATAATCAGACCTAAACTTTATTATTTTAAAATCATTCATTGCAATGCAATCATTTACTAAAAATAAATTAGTTGAATTTTTATGAGTCAATGTTGGATCTGTTGAACTTTTTTGAATGCATTTGAAGTATTGATATCAGTACATAAAAGATTACATGAGAAGCATATTGAAATCTCTAAGCTCCAACAGATATAATAATACACATTGTAGATCAATCAAACAACCTCATAGAAATGTGACCTCAGACTTTTCCGAAGCAAAAGGAAGCGGAAAAGTATTTTTCTTTAATACGTCCGTCCCATGTGGACGTTGTCCTATCGCTCAAAGGATTTAACAAACGCGAGAAAATTGGATTTCGTCCTACAGACTGCGCCGAGAAAGGATAACACAGCTGAGGCTAAAATATATTTGACATATAAAACCGCATACGGCTATCTTCTTGGATTATCATCGCACTATAAAACTTGGGCATGCACGAAATATATAAATTATGGGGTTTCAAATTTTAAATTTCAGAGGAAGACTGTATAGACAGATCGTAATAATACGAAAATAATAAAATAGATTTATGTCTGTGGGAGTAATGTTTGGAACTAAATTTTTTTAGATATGATTGTGTCGCTCAAAAATAAAAATAAAATTCAAATAATCCGGAATACAAAATTTATAAAAGTATTAAATTTGAAATAATACATTTTATGTGTTTATTATCTTTCAGACTGCATCAACAGTTGCATTTTATGAATGCAAATCAAATTAACACATGGATGGTAACTAAGTTTCTTTGGTCCATTTCTGTATTTTCCGTACATGATTCATTGCCAAAAATACTACAAAAAGTTTATGAGTATGTATATATGTGAATGTCGGGACAGTAGCCAGAAGGCGAACGTTGACAAAGAATCCAGTTCGGAGGGAAATGACTTCTCTTATTTCATATTCATAGACGGGTAAATTGCCAAGGGTTTTTCGTTAAGGGTTTGAATGGTATATTTTTATTTGGTATAAAGATAAGAAACAATGATGCTTTATGTACAAAATGGTACTATCTTATATATTAAATAACAAAAAACTATTAAAAATGGATATATAGCTATTAATAACGTTTACAGAATATTTTTGATTCATTAACGTTAATAAATATTGATTATTGTCAAGATTGATGATGGTAGTCATCGAAACATAAACAAAGGCAAAATTTAACTCCATTGACATGATTATTTCGTAATGACTACATAAATTAAATGTCTAATATAATAATAATATAGAAAACAACTGCTGTTGTATGATTATAGCAATAAAATATGTCCGTAAAATAAACCTAAAAAAATAAATCTTATTTACAATCACATATAATACTTATTAAAAATAAATTTTATATAGAATTCTTGGTAGGTTTTGAAGAGTTAGCAAAATATTTTCAGCAAAAATTTATTGATTGTGATTGTGACTTGTATTCCAACACCAATAATACGAATATAAAAACACCCAACTATAGCAATCAAATATTTTACGACTTGAGCAATAAAGATAAACTTTGAAAATCATAACCATCCATAGTATCTGATCTTTTCCGTGTCAATAATCGTTATGTTGCCCTAAATGTACATCACGAACTAATTTGAAAACTTTGAGGAGTCTCAACTCGCCTAATTTGGCTTGTGCTAATTTTACGGTGGCCCGGCGCGAGGCGTGGAATCATCCCGACAGCCACTGGGCTAAAGGTTATTTACATAAAGGTGCGGGTGCGTTAGTGACGCTTCGGTCGGCTTCTCTATTGATACAACTCGGAATTACGACAGATAAAGTCGCCCGCAGAAAGCTCTGGATGAGCTTTTAGGCGGCGAGCTTTTCGGGTAAGCGCAGGCCACGCGCGGATGGGCTTTTAATGGAAAGCACGCCAGAGAGAAGGATCTGTGGTGGTATCGGAATATGAAAATAGAAGGATAGGAAAGCAAGTACGTTTTATCCTTTGTGATGTTACGTAATGATTGCATAATTCGGTAGAAAATAAACTTGAAATTATTTATCTAAAGGTAAATTTAAATTTAAATGCAGATCCTGGAACAAAAATACTAGAAGGACGAATTTCCATGTACTTGAAATAAATAAATATACCTGTTCATTTTCTTGCACGGTGTTGAATTTAATTGATCAAGTAACAATTGAAATTTGCCGAAGAATAATATTAACAAATATCGAATAAACTATAAAACAACTATTGAATTATGTTCAGTAAAATTCCCAGTCAAATCTTAATTATAAAAATGTATTTTTTTACTATTGTCTGAAAGTCATCAGTTATTTTTTGACACTTAGGCGGTGTAAAATGACATGGCTAGAGCTTTCATAGCTACATTTTTACAGAGATAAAACTTTATATAAACTCAATAGTATTTTGTGAGAATTATTTAAGAAAAGTAGGAATAACTATTTATCTTTCAAATAATAATAAATCTTATAAAACAATTAAATAACATATACTTCAGGTTTTTATTAAGGTCTCGTAAACTAAACAAAAATGCTCACAACCAAAAAAAAAACTAATAACGAGAGAAAATACTTTTGTTATGTTTTTTTTTCCTTCAAACAATGCCGTTTATCATACAATTAAGTATGTTTTTATTTTTGTTTAAGATTTTGAAATACATAATAAATATCATTTTTATAATATAATAAATATCAATTTATACACAAAATTATTTTAAAATTTGTGTAACTGTATATTTTTCAAACTCGAACAATATGTTCTTTTTCTGGCAAGTTTTAACGCGTCTCTTTCTGGTAGAAACAGAATTGCCCGTATATTTCAAATGCAATTATTATGCATGAAGATTACAATAATCTTGATATTAACAGAGCATAGAAAATTTTTATACCGCAGTTTTATACCATTATCAATTTTGAGTCGCTTTCATGCACATTTTCGTAATTATATTATCGCTGCAACGATCTCATTTTCTCAAAGAAACTTGACTCGTTTAAAACTTTAAATGGTTTTTGAGAGAACTCTTTCCGAGATAATAATATTCTTGCTAGAATTAATACTTTTTCTAACCTCACAAAAGAGAGTATTAATCAAACATTATATCTCGCTAGTAAATCGAATTATTGAGAGAATATATGAAGATATAGGTAGTGGTTTCTTTAAACTTGGGATAAAGTCACAATATTAAATGCAAGTCAAATTAGCATATATGAATAAAATTAAAGCAGATACTTCATGACCTGAGGGCTGAAAAAATAAACGTACCGAAGCGGTTTTACGTAAATGCTGATCATTATGAATTGTAGATGAATAATTTCAAATGTATATCAGAGAATTCTAGAAATATTTAGATATGCATTCATATAGAGAATTTATACATTATTAGTATACAATCGCTCAAACCACTTTTCAAATACAAAGACGTCCATTTGCTGAACCAAACACCGCAAATAATTTAATTACAAGCTAATTCAATTTGCAAAATAGTATTTTCTTAATTCTATTTAGAGGGTATAATAATATACAAAGATTTTGAAATTTTGTACACAATTTCAATATTTAATTTGGACAAGCTTCGAACATAAATGAAGGGTTTATAATTCAATTAGTCGACGGTTTATTTGTGCTACCCATCTAAATATTAAATATTGAGTTCGAAGATTTATAATAATTGCGTTGTCAATAATTAATCTATAATTTAATTTCAATCGATTTGTGTTTAACAAAATTTCATAAATGGGACTTAACATTGTAAATATTGAGAGATCTATAGAGCAAGTTTACTTTTCATCAAGTGTTAACAGATTTATTTCAATGATATATCCAAACTGCGAATGTGCTATTCCATAACTTTTTTTTACAAAAATAGATATATGTTTGAAAGTTCCTGTTTACCAAACGCTAGAAACAAAACAGGAAAAGCAAATTCAAGATAAAAAATATTTTTCTCATATACTACGATGTTATTGACATAACTATATAAACACGCGAAAGCAAGCAAACAGTTTCCAAAATCAATCGAGGGTTTATTCAGAGTAGAAGAAAGCTCGTATAAAACACAATCAGTAAAATAGTTTTAGTATGTTTGTCTTGCAGATGGAATGGAATTATTTTAAAAGCCATATAGAAGCCTCCAAAAGTTCAGAGGTAATGGATTATATAAAAATCTAAGCCAACCCAAAATTTTTGTAGATAATTGGTCAATTTATCTGCTACTAGATAATTGTAATGATTATAAGTCAACATATTTATACAACCACAAGCTACTTATGGGATCAAATGGAATTTCACAGGCAACAATTCGCAGAACTGAGTGCCCAAAGTAATTCGGTATCGTAAACTTCCTATCATTATCCCAAAACGGGCAACTAAATTCCTCGCAGCATCTTGATTAATAGAACCTTATTATATCCATTACTCAGATTTCATATCGGCACTTCAGAGGCAACAGAACTTTGTTAATATTTTAGACGGAAGGGAACAATGCACAATCATGCGGAATTGTGATCATAATTCATATAATCTAAGACAGAAGAAAATAGATTAATTGGTAATAATATGACAAATATATCATGATAGAAAATAATCTGGATTGGACAAAATATTTCTTGATGAATCGCTTTGGAACTTTTAGAAAGTTCATCTATTTCAAAGTTGATTACTAATCAATATTTAACTGCATCATGATGTATAATTTAATTTATTTATATGCAATGCATATTTGAATAATAATTCGACAAAGGAGAAAAACAGAAGGGGTAACGATATATCCATGATATATGTTTTGTCAATCACTATATGGACTTTTACATAAATATGTATTATATTAAAGTATTATTATATTTTATTAATAGTATAAAAAATATCCAGCAATTCATACTCTTATAGCATTGTAATTTATATTTGTAGTGTAATGATATTTTACATAAATGATTCAACAAATGTTACCCATAAATAGTGATACTTGGTACTTTTTTCATATAACTATGGTCAGAATTCGAGAAAACAACAACAATTTAAGCATGCCTCCTACGTGTTTGGCATTAATTCTTCTCAAACAACTGCTATAACATTTCGTAAGCATGCGGTTTATTGAATTTCTTGTCGTTTGGCAGGTCGACTTCGTATATAAGATGCTTTCATAACATCTACCGGTTATCAGGACGTTAAAGCGTTTCTTGCCAACTGTGTTATTCCAGCAACACCGAAAAGGAGATACACATCCTTAGAAAACGATGTTGCAAACAATATTTATCAAATTGTTGAAGTGTACCTGACCAATTATTTTCAGTATTTAAATTGCTTTATTTTCTTATTGTCTTAGCTGAATTTAAATTTAGCAACTGATTTATAAAAATTTATTTCTTTCTAGATTTTTATATAAATATCGAATTCAACTTGGCCTAAATCAAATTTTAGAGAGGGATTGTGTTATAAATATCCCAAAGGCCAATTGTATATTTTCAGATATATTTTCTGAAAAGTTGTATTCTCACAATGGACTCTTGTCCATTTCCCACTGATTAATTTTAAATGCACTAATTAGTTCAAAAAAAAATCATTTTTAGTTTTGAGTTTGCGTGTAAATTGCACTTACTGAAATGATTATTTTTTTTTAATACAGAATATAAAATACAATATAGGTGTTCGTTTCGCAAAAAATGATTATATTTTCAATATGAGTTGAATGCATTTTTACAGAAAATTACAAACAAATCTGGCACGGAAGTTAAAAGTAGGTTAGGTGGAATCTGGTCTTAAGGCAAGTAGCTAATTCATTTTAATATGGGTATATAATCAATTTAATTAATAAAAATTTCAATTATTCTAAACTTTGATTAATATTTATAAGTAAACTACACAGGTTTATTTATTTCAGGATATTCGTTAAAAATTTACCTGTTTATCATCAGAAGAAGTTTCAAGAAAATATCCAGTTTTCTATTAATATCCATTTTTTTAACAATTATAAAGCTGCCCGATTTTTTTACCAAAAACTAATTTTAGTCTGATAATAATAAAGCAGTTTCTAAATTTTCAAAATCGTGTCAGAATTTTTGGTTAAAACGCGGACAAGAAAATGTTACATATATCTGCTAATTATAAATTAGCCGATCGTCTTGCAAAACTATTCAATTATATCAATTTATATCAAATGGCTCCTAAATTTGTGAAATCGATGCAATATTTTTCAAAAAATAATCGATGAAAGGTCAAATTATGGCTTACTTCTCTAACATACTTTTTCCAATTTTGGTTTCCAACGATTCAGAATGACATGCAACGTCGAGACAACATAAAATATGCAAATCGAACTTTTTGGCAAAAACACCTTATTTCATATCCAAACAGGACGAGGGATTATATGTTATAATTATATTTTATATTATGTGTCAGTTTTACGAAACATGTTTTTTTTACATTTTTAATATATACAACATTTCCTACATTAGATACGTTGCTATACATATAAGCAAGTTTGGAACTCATTGTTTTACTGTGTACTTTGGCAAAAAGTTCAAGTGTTAAGGAGAATAAATATGCAAGTGCAAGTGATTTTCTAGTTTAAATTCTAGTGAAAAATTGATTTGATTTTCTTTTTAATGTATATAAAAAATTTCAAAATACCACATACATTGCTTTTCCCATAATCATGTTGGGAACTCATTATTTTACTGTGCACTTTGGTAAAAAGATTGAGCGGTGGAGAGAATAAATATGGAAGTGCAAGTTATTTTTTAGTTTCATTTCACAAAAAATATTTTCTTTTACTTTTTAATGTAAACTACAAATTTCACCACCCCGAATATGTCGGTTTTCTTATGAGCATATTCGAAACTCATTGTTTTACTGTGAATCCTGACAAAAAGATTGAGTGTTATATGCGCTGCTCGGAACGACCGACTTGGAACCAATATCAATAGTGATGTTTTTTGTTCAAGTTTTTCCACAGAGCTCTTCGTTGAGATAACGTATTAGATTTTCTTTGTGCTCCGCAGGATCCGACCGTCGCAGTTGTCGGAGGCGTTCGTTATGTTTTGTTATTTATTAACGGCCTTTTGTTCGGATCGCCTGCGGCCGTCGGAATGATTGGATTTACCTGCGATAATAATTACGCTGTGGGATTTTGCGAAAACAAGGAGCTTTTTCTCGTTTGACTCGTACCAAGCAATACCACCGTGCATTTAAATTGGTATTAAATTCATTACGTGTATTACTCTGAATAGCCCTGTTTTTGTTATTCGGATGTAAATTTAATTAAATACCGGCATTTATTATGAAAAGCAGTTTACATAAAAGTTAGTAATAATATTGCACAGTTACCGCTGAACAAAACACTTCACAAAATGCAGCCTCCATTAAAATAGCGGTTCATTCAAGTTTTTGATATAAAATAATATAAATTATAATTTAACGTTCGGATTATACATTATGCTATATAGGAATTATTATGTTATTTTAATTGCAAACGAAATGGCATATTTGTGTCCCATATTCCAAACTCATGAAAATCACGTTATTTCGTGTGGATATTTTTCATAAATTATTTCACACTATCACAATCGGTTTTTGAGATATTTCAAATATAATGGATAGAATGTTTAAATATACTTCATTATATAGGTCATCCAGTGTTATGTCTGAAATTTTCTGGTTGAACTTTATATATATATATATATATATATATATATATATATATATATTGATTCTGTTTGTATTCGTATTACATTTATTGTATTCTCTCTAATATTTTACTGAAGATAGCACATACATAGTGTCGAAACTAGTTAAATTATTCTATTATTTATATTTTTATTCGACGTATTGGCCAAAAGAATGATGTCATATATATAATACTATAATTTGATAGATAATTTAATAATACGTTGGACAACATTGGAACTCTAGTATATTCTGTTGTCTGAAATATTACACGTGGTAAGAAATGAGTCGGATCAGCATATTGATACCATAAGAAAATTAATAAAATACAACACCTTAAAGCACATCTTCGACAAAGATGTATAAAACTTTCTCAAACTTTTTTCCTTTGCGACCCAATTTTTGATTGTGAGTTTTTTTGATGACCCGACACATATAAAAAAATTAATAATTTTAGATAATTTAATTAATTGGTAACAATATACATAAAAAGATCTGTATATTGTATAAAATGATGAATATTTGATATTGAAAACTTTTGCGCCTTTTAAAAAGCCCTGATATAGTTCAATGTTCAGAATGATTTTACTCGATGAATCGATTCTTTTACATATAACTCAAAATTCCAAATATATACATATACATACACACGCATATATATATATATATATATATATATACATATATACATTTATACATATATATTTAACGTATTTTTTCTAAAGTACTAAATGTTATTTATTTTTAAAATATTGAAGTATTAGATAAGCAATAACATATTACTCGTCTAGTAAATAGAATTCTCTATTACAAAATGCGATATATTTCATTTATTACCCAAATAAAAATTTAAAAATTAAACACACTTACACCGAATAACAGTATTCGAGCGTGCATTGAAGTACTTCTAAGGTTATAAAGTGTGAGAGCTCGTTTTAAATATCAAAGTAATAACACTCTAGATCGCAAAGTTTGCGAAGAAAAGTACGCCGCCATTTAGAATTCACTTCGAGAGCATCTCCACAATGCCTTCTGAAGAACTTCGAGGGATTTCCATGTAAATAAAATATTTAATGAAGCGGAAATAAAGTTTTATGTTAGCCCAAAGGTTTATTTTGATACAAATCAATTCTCTTTAATTATGGTAATGATATACGATGGCAGAATATTACTCACTTTGCAAACCGTAATATCAATTGGTTATGGTTAAAGAAAAAGAATAATTGATAATTGATGAGAATTTGGTGTAAGTGTATAACTTAAATTTACGTTATATAAAAAACATATTTTTATTCTATTTTTCTTTATTATTTTTTTACATTAGTTTATAATTAGAAAATATTTATGTTATTCTAAAAGTCAACTTGTTTCAAAATAAATGTTACATATTTAACATTTGATATTGAAAAAATTCTTATATGGGCTATAGTGCAACTCAACTGGATAAATAAGTTAAAAATGTAACAACTATTAAAGCTTTGTTTCTTGGCAAGTCAAGAAATTTTCAGGTCAATTTGTCAGACCAATATAATAAACAATAACATTATCATTAGCATTGACCAGGACGTCTCAAGGAACTATTTAGAATAATCGATATAAACATCTAGTATTGCTAATGAATACCTTCGTTTGTTTTATTCATAAATTACAAAAATGTTGTCACGCAATGCAAAAAATCAGCTACATTAAAATTATTCGATACGGCGTTTTATATCTCTGCAAAAAATATACGTGCTAGAAATATTAATCGAGAAGGACAAAAAAATAAAATTTTATCTCATCGTCATGGCGATACGAATTGGATGTATGAAATAATTGCACATGTAGATATAACGATTACAGTTAGCATGTCACGTATCTCCATTTATAGATTGGACCGTTGGGAATATCTCTATCGATGAAGTAGCAGCGCGACTTGCCAGCATTGAATTAAATTAATTGAACATCATCAGCCGGAGTATTCGCACATTTTCCTGAAAAATAAAACTCTAGTAGAGAGCGCTAACGAGTTTCCACGCAACCATGCAAATTGTATCCAAGCTCTTTTTATTACGTAATAAACGCTTCATATAGCATTATCAATGGGCTAGTTTTTTCCTCATCATTAGTCTGGCATTTGTGTAACTCGATATAACGTACGCTAATGGTGACATGCGAGGCACATGCAAGCCTATTTGTCGTGTTATATAAGATATACCCATGGGTAGTTCTATCGGATTGCTATTTTTCATCATGGCATAATTATGTCATCAAAGTACAGTGGTATCATATTGAATAGTGTTACTGACATATCATATTGTAGATAAAAAATATTACGGATACTCTCGCCATTTGATAATTGTTTGACTCTTCAAAAGTAATGCGGTAAATTCAAGAATGGGGGCATGTTCAAGCAAACTAGTACATCTTTCTACCTCTGGATCATATATCAAAACCAGCATAGTACAGCTTTTTGTGATAGCCACTACCGTACCCAGGCTCTCCTGCTGCTAATAAAAAACATTCTAAGCATATATTTATACATTTTAAACGGTTTATCTCATTATTACAATTACTTCAAGACTAATAATAAACTAAGTAAACCGCAGATTCAATGAATTTAGGATGAGAGGAGATTCTGAAAAAAAGTATAAGTTAAAAGTTCCATCGTAGAACAAACATTTTACACCGCTTCGCGCGTCGCGCCGTATGTCAACGAAAAAACTTTTAATTAAATTGAACCTGCTCCTTTATACGACGGCGTCCGTCTCCGGAGTTAGCTTAACTCGCTGTCGCTATGTCGCCGTGGTTTTCTACTTTACTTTCGTTTTATGTGTTCTGCCGCAAATTGTGTATATTGTGTACACACTAGCCAGTCGGAACTGAAATGGGCACGTCTTTCTGGCCTCAGAACAAACTGCCTGCATCAACAGAGCGATCATTACATACGATCGTCTAATGAATAATAGCGCTTTATTATTACAGCCAAGCTTTTACGCCGAGCCAATAAATTAAGTGACAAAGAAGGAATATTTGAAACATTAAGGGGATATAAATAAGGTCAGGTTTCGCTTAATATCATTAGTCGTTGTTTCGCTTAATACATGCACAAGTGTAATAGAGTCATCAATCATATGTAAATGTTTATGGAATATATGTGAAATACAAAATTTTTTATTTACTCTTCAGAAATTTTGAAAACGTTCATAAAGTAAAGATCAATATCGTTCAAGACCATAAAGTAGAAGCCAATGTCAAAGTATTGTAAAAACCAATATTGTTCAGACGAGATCAATACTGGCAAGACCAATATTGGCCAAAACCAATATTGTTCACACGAGACTAATATTGTCCAGGCTAGATCGATACTGACTAGACGAAACCAATATTGGCAATTGCTCTCAGGTTATATTTCAGAATTTTATCGACAAAATGTTTAACGTTTCTAAATTTTGTCCCTTACAGACTACTTGCAAATATATTGGCAATATTAACCAGTACTTGTCTGCCAATATTATCCAGATGAAACCAACATTAGTGAAAACATTATTCTTCGTGTTGGTTCATGAGCAGGATGTAGTAGTTCAATTTTATTATTGAACATAAAAATTGATACCGAAAGAGTTCTGATATGTTTATATTTGCATATTTGCATTTTATGTATTTGAATATACCTATTATAATATTTTTTATTGAATTTATTTCATTGGATTATTAATAAAAATATTTTGCTAAATAAATATGTGTCAACAATAGTGATTGAATGGAATATTATCCGTTACTACCAAACTTGATCCAAAAATATTCATGATCTGGCATTATCCTAATTTATTACAGAGGATGCAAATGTAGAGGTACAAAGTTTTCTAAAGTACTTCTTTTGAGTTTATCTCAGGACCGTCTATATATTTCTCAGGAATCTATCACGATATATACGATTTTCCAAGTTCTCTTTGCACATCCAAACTATTCGCGAATAAAACTTAGTTACTTATCGCTGATTGCTCTGAGGTGACTTGCTGATTTACTAACGCGGATATTGATCAAAGAGAAAATTTAAACGTGGCGTTATTTCTCGAAGAATTATTTCCTCTGTAGATAAAACCGGATTTACTTGGTATTTTATTTGCGTTTAAAGAGCAGTTCTTTATTTTTCATACCGATTTATACATAGGTAAAAAAATTATAATATTTAATTCCAGTTAATTTTAAATTTTGTATGGTTGAAGGCCACGTTTCGTATAACTTGATGTCAAATAGTAATGATATCAATTTTTAGAAATATATGAATATTACTTCAGCATTGATGTACTAAGTTAATATATAAAATTGTTCGTTCATGACCAACTTGCTTGTTCATAATTATATATGCATATATTTAATTAATTAAAAAAGGATTGCATAAAAATTGAGTTTCACATACCATTTTTTATGAACACATCATACAATATTATTTCTAATCAGAGCATTTTTAATTAATGAAAAATATTTGCATTTCATTACGTAAAAACAGCAAAGCTCAGCTTCGAAAATGAACGTACGGTGCAGTTTAATCCATAAATATACATATTTTACTCATGGCTCCAGGTTACATAATACTAGCACAGTTCTTTGATGCGGCTTTCATTATCTTTGCATCAATTTAGATATAATATTTGAACGGATCATGCATCACTGTGTAAAAGTTTCTATGAGAAAATTTCGAATTCTTAACTCGTAGCCGGTAGATGGCACACGCGTACGAGAAACAGAATTCTCTCGTCGGGATCATTTTCGAAGAGAAACTTTGACATCGGATGGCGGACGCCTACGGACTGAATGATATCAATTTGTTGTATAATAAAAGTCGATACTTTCATATTTTCAAGTCGGCAATTGATTAATAACATTTTAATTAAATTTGGTAATTGATTTTTTAATAATTTTCACATTATATTAAAAAAAAGTTTTTGATTAAAGTAATAATTAAACTCTATAGATGTACTCATTGACGTGAAATATAGAGTAACAAAAATATATAGAAATACTTGCGCCTAAGCGTTATATTAAATATTACTTTATATTAATTTATGGTTAAACTTAATATTATTCACGTAAATTTTGAAAGACTTTTGGTTTGGAATAAGTTAAAGAACAATACCTTTGTTTCATAATGAAATATAATTGAATATAAATAATATATGCAAAACAAAACAAGTTTCTTAACATTTTCTTAGAAAAAAATTAAATATTATTTCTTATAAAAAAAAATTGGTTTCAATATTTTAATATATACCACGAGAAATTTAAAAAGGAGTTCTAGTTTCAAATAAATGTTGAAAGACACTTACAATTTTTATAAAAATAATTTTCTAAAATATACATTATAAAAATAAGTAAAGATATGCCTTTTAAGTTTAGCTAGCTAGTTTTGATTTTTAATATTTGTCATATAACATTAAATAAAAATGTTTGTCATTTAACACTTATGCAAACAATTCAAGTTAGGTACATATATTTACATGTATAAATAAGGTAGGAAGGGGCACATAAGTCCAATTTGACTGAGTAATCATTATAAAACCAAACAAATTATATGACAACAAATAACATATCAAACAAACAACTATCTGACTATGTTTAGAAAAACTCACACCTAAACGTAGATAATATTGGTAAGGGTAATCATTGTAGAAATGTGTATTTTTTTGCTAATTTTCAAAAAATTGACATTTACCCTACAGGGGTGTAAAATGGGACGGCCAGGAGGCAAACGGGTCCAATATAGTATTTTTATTTTTGATTTTACGAAATAACTACATTATTACACCAATGCAAAATAATAAATTTTAGTGGTACATTTTTTGCAAAAATAGCACTGTATATAACCTTGATCTGGTATTTCGTAAGAAATAATCATCAACAGAGTTGCAAAAACTATTTAATTTATCTCTTATAAAATTGCTTTTTTAAACCTAATTCACTTTTTTATTTACTATTGTTCACAACTTGCTACTTGGTTTTACCACACTCACGTGTGAGCTTTTAGAGAGGTTATATTTAAAAAACTGATAAATCTAAATTAAAATTAACTCTCTCCACCCTATAGTTGAAATGCAAATAAAAATACATATTGAATAAAAATAATTAAAATATAATAAACAAGAAAACTTAAGATATTTTACTCGGAACAAAATTAGAAAAAAAAATTACATGATTATGAATCATTTTAATTTTTATTATAGCCAAGTGATTGAATTCAATATCAAAAATATTTTATTACCAAACTAAGCAAATACCTACGAACCACAAATAAAACGTAATTCTTACGAAAACGTTGAGTGTTTTTCCGATATTCCATTTCAACGCAGTCTCGAACAAAGATTCAATATCTCTGACATTTATCCGATATGGAGCACAACTCAGAATATAACTTTATTATTGAATTGCGCCAGAGAAAACTTTTGTGTATAATTTGTTCATATCCGAGAAAGTTATTCGGTCTGAAGATATTAATTGGTCAAACGTTAAGCGAGTGCAAATAGCTGATAAAAATGATTTCTTTTTCAGAGCAGAAATATAATTAGTAATACTTTTATAAATACATCATAGTGATAATTGAATTGATTTTATTGAATATGATTATTTTCACGTAATTAAAGATATTAAATTAAATATCTGACGTGCAGATAATTTTTATATTTTTCTGGAATATTATTTCGGGAAAAAATTCATACAAAATAGTCGTGATTTGTTATAAATTCTTAACGGATAAAGCAATCTTAATTTTTTTTAACTATGATACAATATATAATATGTATATTTATATTTATGTATTTTTATTACATATTCATCAACAGAACTCACATATGCCTAAAAATTAATTATATTTATATAAATCCTGCATAGATTGAAGCATTGAATGAATCAGTTAAATGTATCAAGTGTTTTTAATTGAGCACTGCTTACAAATGATTTTAATTGATTTTGCATAATTATTTATCGTTTTATATTAGAGAAAATATCAATTAAATATTGACAAAGACATATTTGAAATATTTAATTGATATATAATATTTTGAATCAAATGCACAAATAATCTCAATTTAGCATGTAGTAAAATAGACTAGATAGCACTGTTATAAATATTACGCAGCAAAAATAATATGTTTTATGTTATAAAACACGTAGGGCATTGTTTATTAAAAATTTCTTGTTAGGAAAGTCAGAAAATATTTAGAAATTGGAAAGATTTGTCCGGTAGCAAATTTTCTTATGACTAGCTAATATAAAAAGCATTGGTTTTCTAACCAATTAAAGAAGGTAAGCCAATTAATTTA
Source organism: Ctenocephalides felis (assembly GCF_003426905.1). Lineage (NCBI taxonomy): Eukaryota > Metazoa > Arthropoda > Insecta > Siphonaptera > Pulicidae > Ctenocephalides > Ctenocephalides felis. Next base: position 8,832,226 of record NW_020537324.1, read on the forward strand.
TAACATCCAAAATCTTAACCCAAATACGATTACCAACATTCATCTTTAAATCCCTATCAGATTACCAAAATCAACGTAGCATGATGATTTAATGATAATTAAGGAGAGAGCATATAAACGATTAGTACTACCCGTTATATCTGAAATTCATACAAACTCTTCGGACATAAACTTTCTGGGATCTTCGTAGCTGTTATCTTAATTAACATCTAAACGCGATGTTGTACTATGTAACAAGTCAATTGTAAAAGCGTTTCTATTCCCTTAGGGCAGGGCAGAACAGTATTACCTAATTAGTTTTGTAGGTAATCATTTGAATTCTGTAGTAAATTTTCGTTAACATCGGATTAAAGTTGCATGGTTCGTAAATATGGTTTGATAAATGTGATCTATGTGCAGCTATATTTGATCAATTGGACTGATAAAATATATTGCAATAATTATACTATGCACATGAAAAAATAGTAGAGTATCCAGGACTACCTCTAGATAAATTAACCCAAAATAAACAAAAAAAGAGGCATAACAGATATATCATTGAGAGGTATTGGCTTATGAGAAGTCTGATTTATTTGTTAAAAATTATCTGCTGTTGTGTAACGATAATTACAATGATCTAGATGCATAAAAGAGAGCTTTGGGGATATGCAGCTAAATCAGTTGCAATATAATATTACCAATTTATTGGATTCAAAAACCTCTTTACATTCTCATGACTGCTGAAAATACCTCAATATTCATAATAATCCATTATTATTGTTTGAAGAAATTTCCAAATAAATATGTTAATTTATTTAATATCACACCTCCCCATTTTCAAATATTCATTACTTTTAGATACTTTTAAATGCCTGCTTTAAGGTTGTCATCCGATAAATCAATACAGATACAATGAAATGAAATGAGAAAACTAATTTATTATTCAAGAAAAAATTTTCTACGAGATAAAATGAGAAAGACGGATGGGTGCTAAATGTTCTGCGCCATTCGTCAATAGCAGTTTCTCCCCTGAAACAATAAACTTTGTCCTTCTAGAATTCATTTTAAGAATCTGATCTATCATATTACGAATACAATCAAATCAACTCAGACAAACAGTTATATATATATATATATATATATATATATATATATACTAGTATGCTACGATATTCCTACTTCTGAGTGTTATTTCTTTTCTTAATCTCCTCTTTTCTACTTTCTGAATTGCTGAATTATACAGAATTTAGGCAATTGTATTATATACTAAGATGAAGGGTGGCAAATATACTAAACAGATAGCAGACAAAGTATCTGAGTAATAAATCAACAGCAACCCTTAAAAACAAAATACATCGTGCGACATGATATTTACAATTACACTAAACTAATAAAAATGACTTACAAAATCTGTATTTACATAAACTCAATGGATATCACATTACAATTAGTTACAAAGAAAATATTTACTAGATTGATATTTTACAGAAACTACCTTGTGACTTTTACGTTTTTCCTAACTACATTGCGCATATTATGAAGAATATGAATTTTTCATCTTTTCAAATGGCAATATCTCCGTGAATAGAATAGAACCGCGTATCCAACGATAATAATAAGGACAATATTGTAGAAAATTTTATAATAAACATAACTGTGTAAAGTGTTTTTTGTGATAGTTTTCCGCAGAAAATGGGAAAAAACTAAATTATATGCCTTTGACCTTGAATGAAAAATCGCAGATGTCGGATTGATGGAGACTTTTGGCATTTCAATCATATCTAATATCTGTACCAAACCTATATAATATCTGTACCAATTTTCAGCTTTATGCAAATTATTCCGAAGTGAGGACTCATTTGATTTTATTTTGACTGGCCTTATATACGACATATGATTAGAAAGCTCAACAGTCTTGGGCTTTACAATTCAAAGTATTTGGATGTTGCAAACGATTATATGTTTTATTCTAGAAATTCATAGATATTCATATATAGAGTTTAATTAAAGACTTCATTTAAATTTTAATTTAAGACTCTGAGGAATTTAGGGGGCCGATTTTGAAATAGATCAATGTTACGTAGAGGCTATGCTACGTAGCTTTTCTCATACAATATGGTACTAAATAGTAACAAAATGCCTTGTATTTGCTGTGCGATCAGGCTTTTTATATATAAACTGCAATTTCACTCATAAATTATATATATATATATATATATATATATATATATATATATGTGTGTGTGTATGCGTATGTGTATTTCTTGTATGGACTTTGTATGAAGCGAAGCTAAAAAAAACTATATTATGTATGCAATAATGGAACAGCAAACATATGGAATTTCTATCGCACAATAAAAAAACACCGCAAATAGCTTCAAACTCCCGCATTAGCATAAAAACCATCGCCTCGACGGCAAAACGCTGAACTCGGAGGAGCCACGAGAAGATGGGATAGGCGAGATGCAGAAATGCATGCGATGCTTTCAGGGAAACTCTTGAAAAAATATGTGGACAGGGTCTGAAAAGCTGCACATTTGGAAATGGAAATAATATAGTTCGAACATATGTAAATATGTAATATATAGCTAGGTAAAATTATTACATGATCTGATATTGAAGACGGGATAAAAATATAAGAACAAAAATAATTCAATAACTAGCAATAATTTTATTTGAAAATTAATCGTGTGTACTATGTTATAGTAATATATGGAGTAAAACCACAAGTAATTACAGGTGTTTTAGAGGCCGAGCTGCGGTGCTAAGGTTATCTCGTCATATTAGACTTACAAATGTTAGTATTGAGCGCGGAGCCAGCCAGTCATCAACCTCGCATATCTCAGAAACTATTGAACGATCAAACTTTTAATTTTGGTCACAATCTTAGTAAAGTGGAATAACAATCTGTGTCAAATTTCATAAAAATCGCAAAATGTATTTTTGAGAACATACCATCTGTTTGATTGTTAGTATAGAGCGCGGAGCCAGCCACCCATCAACCTCGCATATATCTCAAACTATTGAACGATCCAACTTTAAATTTTGGTCACAATTTTAATGAAGTATAGGAACGTTGTGTGTCAAATTTCATCAAAATCGCAAATTGTATTTTTGAGAACATACCATCTGTTTAAATGTAAGTATTGAGCGCGGAGCCAGCCACTCATCAACCTCGCATATCTCAGAAATTATCGAATGATCCAACCTTAAATTTTGGTCACAATCTTAGTAAAGTGCAACAATATGTGTAAAATTTCATCAAAATCAAATCATGTATTTTTGAGAACATACCATCTGTTTAAATGTTAGGATTGAGCGAGGAGCCAGCCACTCATCAACCTCACATATCTCAGAAACTATTGAATGATCCAACTTTAAATTTTGGTCACAATCTTAGTGAAGCGTAGTTACAATGTATGTCAAATTTCGTCAAACTTGCAAATCGTATTTTTGAGAACAAACCAACTGTTTAAATGTTAGTATTGAGCGCGGAGCCAGCCACTCATCAACCTCGCATATCTCAGAAACTATTGAGTGATCCAACTTTAAATTTTGGTCACAATCTTAGTAAAGTGGAATAACAATGTGTGTAAAATTTCATCAAAATCGCATTTTTAAAACATACCATCTGTTTAAGTTAGAGAATGCGATGGTAAAACATATTAAATGTCAATCATTGCGACCTAAGAAAAGGCACAAAACAATATCTGATCACAATATTATATTTTACAATTTATTTTTGAAAGATCAACAGCTTCATATAGTAATGTCATTGGTATAAAATGAAATAAAAATTATAAATAATATAGTGTAACATTATATTGAATTAAAATACTTAAATTAAAACATGCTAACTAATCCACAACTTTGCCGAGGATTTACAAAGATAGTTTACAAAAACTAACTATTATTTTATTTATTATTTTCTCTTCTTGTTGAGGCACCGGTTTCAAAAAGATTAGAAAAAAACTTTCTAAAAGACAGAATTCAAGAACATTTTTGGAGAATTGGTTAACCACTCAGACGGGCAACTATTAACATATTAGTATTTTGTATATTTTCATCACACGTGAAAAAATCGAACCAAATAGCTTATATGATAAAAAAATATTTTTTTGAATATTTTTTTTAAATTTTATAAATTATTATCACACTGCAAGAATTACTCCAGAAAAAAATAAATGCGTATTTTTAGCTGACAATAATTATAGCTTATAAATATATCATGCAACTTGATGCTGATTTTCTAAAAAACAAAATTTTCGTGATCACTTAAAGGAGAGTACTGTAGCAACACAAATCGGCATTGGATTTGAGGATGGGGAGGATAAAAAGTGTTTTTGTGTAATAAGTATTAAGTCCGGAATTGATTCTAAATCTTGCCTTTTTAAAGGCACCGTGCTTAATACTTACAAGTTAGATATATATTATTATATCTGTCCAAATTTTAAAGGTGAACTTGGTAAACATTAAAATCAGTGCGGAAGAATCCGAAGAAAACAGAGATTTTCCCAGGCGGGCGCCTGGGAAAAAATACAAGATGTCGAAAAATCATGAAATGGAAGTGCAGACAAGCGGCGCACTGAAAAATAAATATAATGCTTTATCAGATAGAACAGACATGGACTCCGATAGGGAAATTGAGGACTATAAGAAGGTGACACGCCGCAAGAGGGCAAAAAAGAACAAAGAACCGGAAAAAGTTACTGTCGAACCGCAACCGTCCTCCTCAGGCATACAGGCAGCACCACCTAAGAGAGCACCACTGAAGAAAACCCAGTCGAGCGAGGAAAAAATACCTCCCATTATATTAAAGGCAGAATTGGAACTAAAGACTATTCGCTACATACGGGAGACAACAAAAATAAATTTCCGATATCAGTTTATAAAAACGAATTTGCATAAAATCTTCACAGATTCAATTTCGGACCATGAAGACATCAAAAACATTCTGCGCGAATGTAACTACCCTTTTTATACTTACTCCATGCAGCAAAACTTGTGTAAAAAAATCACAATAACTGGGCTCCATCCATCAACATCTGAGGCAGAGATCTGCGAAGACTTGCAGCTGAAAGGAGCCAAAATTAAACAGGTGATTCAAATAAAAAGAAAACAACCAGATGGCAGTCAACATAAGCTGCCCATATACATAGTGGTAGTGGATAAAAATCAGGACATGTCGGAGCTAAAACAAATTACGAATATTGGGGGACATATCTTCTCCTGGGAGGCCTATAGGCCGCAGAATAGAGCGCTGCAGTGCCACAAATGTTTGAACTTTGGTCACACATCGTACACCTGTGACCTAAAGTACAGGTGTATAAAGTGCCTCAATGTGCACGCGCCAGGAGCGTGCCAGAAACTGCCACATGAGGCACCGATGTGTGTCAATTGCAAGAGTGAACACCCGGCAAATTATTCCAAATGCAGCGCTCTTATTAATTACAAAGAAAAGAAGGAAAGCGACGCTCTCAGGAGAAGACAAGCGTATAGACCAGCACCAACACCAGTGCCACTGACGAGGAGCTTCTCGTCAGCTGTAAACTCCACCAACAATGGTCCCAACGTCCGACCTGAATATCCTGAACTCCCTATCTCATCGTCACCATACAGATCAATGGTCCAGTCCTCACAAACAATGTTTCAGCCTGCATCATCACAGATCCGGCCTGCACTATCGCAACCACCAACACGGCCCGCCTGCAGCCAGCCCGATCCAGACCTCAACACTCCGGAAGGACTCTTTACTGCTATGCGCGAGATTCGAAAGCTGTTTGCGGATCCCCAGGTAAAGCAAATTTTCAGTGAGCTATACAAACTGACAAAAACACTAAACACAAACATGACTTATAACGACAAATACACAACAATTTTGAACTTTCTTACATCATCACCATAAACCAATCGCAAGACTTACATATAATGCATTTCAATTCTAATGGACTTAAAAACAACATTGACGAACTGAGACAGACGATAACTAAATACGATCTGGACATAGTACTGATTAACGAGACACACTTAAAACCTACGGACAGACTCTATATGAACAATTACAAAGTTTACAGAAACGACAGACAGACGGACGCACGCGGATGGGGCGGCACTGCGATTTTGATTAAATCTAACATCAGACACGAGCAAGTGCCAAACCTGACAGCGGGCGGTTCTGAAATAACAGCTATTAATGTATACAAGAGAGGTCAAAAAGTATCCATAATATCGATTTACATCCCGGCAAGCAGACTAGAACATACGGACTTACAAAGACTACTGGACTCGAACAGATTTGTACTTATGGCAGGAGACTTTAACGCACAACACACATCTTGGAACTGTAACTTCAACAACGCGAACGGAAACAGACTTTACGAATACCTGACGGAACACAACACCACAGACGCACAACTACATTATCCTGACACGCCGACCAGATACGCCACCGTACAGACGCACCATCACAGTACGATCGATTTGGCATTGACAAAAAATCTACACGTAACATCCGAACCCATAACAAGAACACTTTTCAACTCTGACCATAATCTAGTTTTCATGACCATTTCAGACAGACTAGACGTCGACCAGACTCCCAAACGCAAATTTTTAGATTACACCAGAGCCAACTGGCCAATTTTCAGAGACATCATCACAGACAACACACGACACACTATGCCAATCGATACCAACACTGACATTGAGGAGGCTGTAACACACCTTACACTGATAATCACAGACGCCGTACAACAGACTATACCGACACTAGACTCAAGAACAACACCAGCCAACGACTTGCCAGAACACATTTTATTGAAAATACAACTTAAAAATCATACAAAGAAACTGTGGCAACGTACCGGTGACAGACTACTCAAGGAACATGTGAACAGACTGACAAAAATTATTTCCAATGAAATACGTGACCACCGAAACAACACTTGGACCAAAAGACTCGAGAACATAAATACTGATCCACACAAAATTTGGCAGATAGCAAAAAGACTGACGCAGAAACCAACATCCATACCTCCACTCAAATTAACTGACAACAATTACGCAACGACACCAGCAGACAAGGCGGAAATATTGGCAAAAAACTTTGAAAACATACATAAACAAAATGCCAATATGTCAAACGCAGACCTAAAACAAGACGTACACGAGACAATTCAAAACTTCACTGACCTCCACAGGGACAAAGACTTACGAATAGACCCTGCCACAGTTTCCGAAATAAAGACAATAGTTAAAAAATTACCGAACAGAAAAGCACCAGGACCGGACGGACTACAAAACATAATACTTAAACAACTGCCGACGAACGCCTACATTTTACTTACCCGGATAATAAATAGAATAATGATAAAAGGCTGCTTTCCCGCTTCTTGGAAAACCTCCACCATATTTCCAATAGTGAAGCCAAGGAAACAGCCAGACATACCACAGAACTACAGACCGATCAGCCTCCTCAACACAATGAGTAAGGTAGCCGAAAAGGTACTACTCAAAAGACTTAACAAACACATAAGACACAACAAAATTATACCTGACACACAATACGGATTCAAAGAACGACACTCCACACTACACCCACTGACAAAACTCATAGAGAATACAGTTCTCAATTTCAACAGACGAAACCATACCGGATTGGTATTACTTGACTTTGAGAAGGCGTTTGACACCATCTGGATGAACGGACTTGTACATAAACTTATCCAACTCAACTTTCCACCGTACATAACGAGAACTTCACACTCATACCTCTCAGACCGTAACTTCACCGTACAAGTAGACAACGGACTTTCGACGGTTAAACAAGTGACGGCGGGAGTACCGCAGGGCTCGATCCTGGGACCGTCCTTGTTTAACGTCTACATTCACGACATACCCACTGACGCCGACACAACGTTACTGACGTTTGCTGACGACACTGCCATATACAAATCATCACGATCACAGACGCTACTGACTACAAAGATACAGACACACATAGACAAGCTGACCGAATATACTGACAAATGGCAGATCAGAATCAATCCGCAAAAGACGGAGGCAATTTTATTTACAAAGAGCCGAAATGCCACGACTAGACTGACTGATTTGGACAAAATTAAAGTATTGGACTGTGAAGTTGAGTGGTCGAAGGATGTCAAATATCTTGGTGTGACCCTGGACCATTGACTCAGCTTCACAAAACATATTAATACAAAAATTGGACAGGCTTACGGGATGTTAAATCTACTGAGACCTCTCTTGAACCAGAACAGCCCGCTAAGCGTGAAGAACAAACGGACACTTTACTTGACACTAATAAGACCGATACTGACATACGCCGCTCCAGCATGGAACGCGATGACTAAGACCAACTTACAGAAACTACAGACATTACAAAATAAGACACTACGACTAGTACTTAACAAAATAAGGGACCCACTGACTAGACATTATTACTCTTCAAAATACATACACAAACAGACTGACGTACCGACAATACTCGACTATATAAAAAAGCTCACTGAGAATTTTTATCTAAAATGTGGGGATCATCCTAATGTTAACATCGCGGGCCTCGGCCAATACACAAGAGACGATATTTGGTATGGCAATCACGCCATGCCAAAATATAGACTGATCGACCCATAGCGGTAAATGAAACTTGGCTCGACGCAAATATTCTCCCATAAAGTGAATAAATCTTTTATTTTGTTTTTCTCCTTTTTGAGTTATTATTTGTTATTATAAATAGTGCTAAGTGATTTTTTTTTTGGGGAATAAATTTTCTTTCCTCTTTTTTGTCACAGAATTATGTCACAACTTGTATATCTGAAATATTTATTATTGTATTGATAGAACAAATATGAAGGATGATATACCTACGGGTAAAAATCCGAAATGAGAAATATTATGTACACATATATATTCAACGAAATATATTTATTTATTATTTTTTTTTTTTTTTTTTTTGGGGAGGATAAAAACAATAGAGGCTGACAAACAATAGACATATTGATATTCAAAAATATACATTTGTACAATATTTCATTTTTAATAAAACACTTAAAACTTCACTAACGAATTATAAAATATTTTGTCAAATTTTAAAATAATTGGCCAAATTTATAATATTTTGTTTTCTGTTAATAATTTTGATTATTGAACTCATTTTTGAACTTTTTAAAACCTACACCCAAAATATCTCCTTATAAAAGTAAGTATTATAAATCCTTCCTAATACCCCCCAAACAAAAAGGCCTTAGTCAACCTCCTACAATCAAAAACAAATTACAAGAGGCAGGTAGCACAGTGATCTTTTGAGATTGCTAGTCGGAATCAACCCTAAATATTGGAGATCCAAAGAAAAAAACAACTAATAGCATCCGGGAGACTAATACCGGAGGCCACAATCCCGGATCAATTTGTGCCGTATTTCGCATTCGCCGCTCTCGGCGAAGAAATAAGGAATAAGGCAGCAAGAATACGGTGAGGTAGGTTCTGAGCTCCGTGGAACGTTCTGAGCTTGTTATGACGATCGTTATCGACCCGCGCGAGCATAAGCCACAAGTTAAACTCGAAGACCTGAGCATGGCATCGGCGAATAATAGAGATGTCATACGACCAAGATCCAGATAGCTGCGAATACTAAATTGTCATTTAAATGGTCAAAAAAACTTAAATCAGAAAGCTCGGCTGTCGGTTTAATTCAGATAAATTGCTTTGGGAATGGAGCGGGTTGCATGCATCTACCTGCTACATCAGCGATTTTGTACATTTCAGAAGCGATATTCAAAACGGGATTGAAGAATTATAACCCAAGAATTTTGAATTCAAGGTACTCAATACTTTGTGAAAACTTCATAAATGAGATTCATTATATATTGGCAACGGCATCTACTATTTAAAATATGATATATCATATTTATGGGGGTATTCTGGTCCAAAAGCCTGAATTTTATGGAGTTTTTAAAAAACTGTAAGAAAGGCAAAAAAATTTTTTTACAAGTTATAAATTAATGTTTAAAAAATATAAAAAAGGTGAAAATTAAAAATAGTCATGAGGTTTGAATACTCGAAAGGGTTGAAATGGGCAGTCTCAAAGAATTGGTACCTAACCATACTAATTATTTGGAATCAAAATAATCTGAGAAAATATGTAAATATATTACAATCTAAAATTATGTCTCTATCTTATGAACTTCGTACAATAATATTTGTATTTCATAAAAAAGCGACATTATAAAAAAGCTACAATTTTTTTGATGTTTTAATTTCTTAAAAAAATTTCACCGTAATTCGGGAGAAGGAAAGAAAAGTTTATAAAAGAGTTTGTAAAAATTTTAAGTAAATCGGCCAAGTAAAAGTTAAGAAATCGTGGGTATCGCATCAAAAAAGACAGATTCAAAAAAATGCGTTTGAAGAATCAAAGAATGATTATCATGACCAAACAGCTATTTCTCCGAAAAAAAATTAATTTAAATAAAACCTCTTGTATGCATATTCTTGATTAAAACTTTGAAAATTCTATGTACAATTTTTAAGAAATTCTAGACCAGAATACCTCTTTAAGTTAAACAGATTTTCTTTCATAAAATTGAACGTTAAAGAAATATTGCAGAAGCTTTATCTAGCGATAAAAATCGAATGACATTCAATCTCTACTTCAATTTCTGCGAGAGAATATTATATTCACAAAAAGTACAATATTGTGAAAATATTATTACAGATACCCAATTCTTAAAATTGAATAAGAATATGTAATCAAAACAACGTCTTCAAAATATTAATCTTAGTGAAATAGTAGAACTAAAAATTATCTATATTTAATTTATCCATGAGTATATACATCATTCATTCATTCATTTTATATATTATTCTAATTAACATAAAATAATAAATTTTTATAAGAAAATAAATTTCATGGGCAATCAGTTCTTTAATGACTTTAATGATGCAGTCGTCTGAAATCAATTTTTATATAAAAATAAAATTTTATGGGCATATAAAATTCAAGAAATTGTTTTAATTAGTTATTTGCATACTTATATTTTCAATATTAAATCTACTATAAGAATGAGCTTTAATGTTAACTATAGATGCGTAGACATGGTGGTAATATATAAAATATAAAAGTTGCAAGAGATTATCCAAACTTTATTTTCTTCCGAACGAACAATATGGTAAAATGGTAAGTATGCAAATAATAAAACCCTAAATATAAAACTAAACCCAACTGCATTATAAAAATTCATCTTATTAGCATAATTTAAAACTCATTAGTAAACTCATTCATTCCGAAAAAAACTTTTCATGCTGTATATAATTGACGCCAAAATTCGAGAAGTCCAGAAAAAACATTGAATTACGAGTTTTCTTAAACAAGATAATGAGCACTTAGAAATGCGGCTCAAATAGCGTGAGCACGTTAAAAATAGATTCATCAGCTTTCCTTTAGAAAAATCACTTTAACGTAGTAAAATCAAACTCATGTAAAAAAATATGGTAACAAGAAATAATATTTCAGAACTATAAAATATAATTTGTGTGATTGGTATTACATTATTACAAAATTATATTAATAAATTTATCAATTAATAAATTAAATTAATTAAACTCAACCACAAATTATTAAATGCCTAATAAAAGCAAATATAAGCTTATTTATTATTACATATATAACATAAACGTATTACAAACAAATTAAATTTAAATTGAATATAGTTTTACGTGGTGTTGACCAAAATTTCATTACGTGAGCATTTATAAAAAAATACAAATTAATTCTGCCGGCATGCATTTAAATTGGAAAATTAATTTTTGATTTTGTTAGCGCTTTATTCAATTGTTCCGATCTCGATATCCAAAGGGTTGACTGAAAATAACCTGTAGCTGAATTGAATCTTAATTGTAGGAATTAAAAAGGAATCGATTACTGGGATTAAAAAGAATCGAAAGGGGTTGATATAAAGGGAATCAGCATTTAGAATAATCATGTAATATTACACTGTTGCTAACTGGAAAACAATTTCATTAACAAGATCATTTAATCAGAAAATCGAGATATTTTTAACTTCGGGACGAGTAAGCTATATTTTAGCCAGAAAACTTGATTTGCTAAATTTATATTTTTTCGACGCATCAAGTATTTCTTAATCGTTTGGCACTAAAATTAGAAAAAAACTATGTGTGTGCGTATATGTGTATATAAACTAACATTTGAAACACGTCTGCACTGATTTGAATAATTTATAAGCCATGTTATAATACTCGATAAGGTATCGCGTTTCTTGAGAAAAACTCATTATTAGATATTAATATAGGGGTATTTTTGCAACTTGTCTTAAGGCAAAAAGCTACTTATACCGAGATAAATTTTATTGTAAATGTCGAACTAAATAGGAATAACTAAAAATGAGGAAAGATTTTTGTAATTAATATAGTATGTTGTTTTGAAAAAAAATCACACAAAAAAGTAATTTTACCTGTTCGTTCATATGAAATCTTTACATAAAAATATGTAAAGCAAATAATTAAAAAATACTACAAAATTAATATACAAAATTATAAATATTTCAAATGAAATAATAGAAGTAAAACAAATACTATAGTATAATCAGTTTTTAGCATGCTAATAGAAAGTTTTTAGGACAAATGTGGTATAATTTAGTTTTAATATTAGTTATTATTAAAATTCTATTAATCACCTTCTTAAAGCATGTATTGAATAATGTAATTCGATTTTAATTACAAATAAACTCGTAGTTGAATAAGATATCTCATGTGTTTGTTTCAACAGGCAAAAACTATTTTATGAAAAAAAAAGTAATAATCGCAGATATCAGCTTACTTTATTATATTTAGATTAGGGTTATGAAAAATTTAAATTGGTCTGATTTCCTGTTATATGTACTGTTTAATCAAATACTTTAGAATGGAATTTATAAAAAGATTTGTGCCTATATCATCAGTATAGCAAAATATTTCGAAGTGTGTACAATTTTATTAAATAATGTAAAAGGGTTAAAATTACAAAAATTCTTTTAGTTTACAAAAAAATCTCTAGTGGTTGTTTCAACAAGCAAAAACTATTTTATGACAATTTAAACAACACCCAGAGCAGTTGTGTAAACAAATTTTGTTCTCCAGTTGAACTTTTTACCTCGAGGGAAAAATTCGTTTCAACGAAAATTGCTACTATACGGTCCTCGTACATAAATAAAACGGAGCAACACGAGGCCCTTAGAGTCGGCCAATTCTCCATTATCACAACTCACACTTATCTGCATACTGACTGCCTTGTATTCAAACTACACAAACTACTACAAAATCCGAAGAAGAATTCTTCCAGTTTAACGAGGCTAGTATTAATCACGAACGTTCCAAGCGAAAAGGAAAAAAACATTGGAACACACGCAAACTCTTTTGCATTAGATTTACATTTCTGCAAAGTTTTACGGAGATTCTAGAAATCTTCTTATCGACATGAACTTTAAGTACTTTTGCAATTATAAACACCTAGAGTGTCATAACACAAATAAGAAGTAATGGATTATAAAATATCCTTGGATAATACTTTTATGTTGATAATTTTTAGACCACATCATTTATAATCATCAAATATCCGTTACATTGGACAATCATAATACAACTTTGAAACACATTTTTTTAGCATTTTTTATATATATTCGACAGGAATCAGAATTAACTAAGTATTTTATGAGCTGCTTTGAATAACTCCCCGTGATACAAATGTACAACCAAAAGTAATCAAAAATACATTTTTGTACATATTCAGATTTCAAGACCTCCTGAACATTTTGGCATACCTTAAAAAAAATTGATGTATGTTTGTGTGTGTGCACATGTGCTGTTACCAATTTCTGTCAAAAATTTCGAGAACACTAATCAACCGTTTTGAATGATTCAAAAACCATTCGTTTCCTATTGATGGGGAAACGTGCTGATTATATACATGCTTTTTGGCAATTCTAGGCGTTTCAAAAATATGAGGCAAAATTTGCTAAAAATGCCTATTTAGGTTTTGCGATAAATGGAAGTCTGATTTAAATGATTCAAAACACATTTTAGTTACATTGAGGGAATGAAAAATTTCAATTTTTAGGTAGGCGGTTTCGGAGTTCTAGAACATAATGTTGAAAAAAAGTCTTAAATTTTATTAGGAGAAAAATACACATTAAATTATCAGATACTTATACTTCAGAACAATTGAAGTACTTGAAGAAATACCTTTTATTATTATAAATTTTTTTTATCATTGCGAATGTTCACTTTGGTCATTCTGAATTCTTACCTTGTTTTATTGAATTTTTAATAACTTTTAATATGAAATGCCTAGAGAATATTGTGATACCAATATAGCGTAAGCCAGGTATCCTTTATCCAATATTTATTTAAAATACCGTCCCTGCTACAAGTGTGCTCACGGTCCTCCTATGTATTTGCTCGAATTCAATAAGGATTTGATTTGATCTAAAAGAAATATGTACCAATATCACATAAAGGTACTTTTCAAATGTTCTGCTACAAGCTTTCCAGGTCGAATTGTTTTCTTTCCACTTGTACGGATCTCAAGTATGCGTTCGCGTAGACAATACGTATTAACTCATAAATGATAAATAAGATCAAATTCTCAGGAGCATATGTTGGACTGCAAAAGTAGATGTGTGGTAGAAATTTATATACTGCGCTGGTTGAGAATTGCGATCTGCGAATTGCGAGTTGCGTATACTGTAACATTGAACGGAATAAATAAAAGCCCGAAGGAAGCCAAGGGTTTTACTAGCGACAACGCCGAGACAAATTGATATATTGCAGGCGAAAGATTGGCCATGAGCACCGTCTCGGCGTACGTAATGTATGTGCTTTTGTGTATAATAAAGCATATATAACATGTGAGTAATGCACATTCATCGCATGTGCCCCGAAAGCGCTAAGTTATATTGTGCACTAAAGAAAGCAGCATTTATTGCATTACTTTTTAACAAGAAAGAGCCGAGCTTTTAAAGAACCTAATTTATAACCTAGCGAACGATTGCTCTGCATGCAGCCAGATTTTAAAGCGATGAAAATGTTACAAGTTTGTATTTGAATAATTTACTTTGACTTGCAATGCATTTAATTTACATTCTGTAACATACGTGGAACATATTTGCGTGTTTTATATAAATATACATATTCAAATTCAGTCACCACTTTTAAAAGCAGCTTGTTGGTTTTATCTGAACAAATTGTAATAATCATTAAAAAAAAACATAGTGATACAGTTAATATAAAAGTTACCTTTTCTGTAGAGTTCATAAATTATCAATGTTCGTCTATCTTGATTTATTCAATTACAGTGCATTAACAACTCTAAACACTAAAATAAAGGAGTTCTAAAACAACCTTAAATCAGCTAAAGAAATAGCTCTAATAAACTATAATCGATACAAGGCAGTTAGAACTTTGACCATAGATTCAAATAATAAACAGGAGTAAGCAGAAACAGATGTTATTCAAAAGAATATTAAATGCTTTTAAATATATTATTGTCATAGCTACTACTGTCCTGATGCAGTAAACCGAATAGTGCAGGTGCATTTAGTTTGACAGGTAATATAAAATTGATCTATCATAAATTTTCTGTTTGCAATATTATTATCGACTTTGAATTTTGTGTTTGATTTTGTTTCATCCAAGTTATGAACCACTAAGTTACTATATGTAAAAATTCACGTGATATCACATATTGCTAAATTGTTAAAATAGTTGGTTATTATATAAAAATCACACTTTTTGTTTTTTTTTTATATATTCAATTCACTGTAATTTTTTTCTATATTTAAGTATATGTTGTATACCTGAAAACACTGATGCTGTTGTGATTGGTTAAAAAAAATTGTTATAATGAAGAAATCAATTTATTATAAATCAATTGATATTTAGTTAGGAGAATCAACAACGCTGATGCAATATTCATAAAGAAATACACAAAATTGTAATAACTTTTAATTAAATAAATCAAATATCCGTTAATGAAAATTATTATATAATCCAACAATGATTTACTTCCATTCCTCAAAATTAGCATACTAAATCCAGTGTTTCAATGAACATGAATTTAATTCGAGAGTAACGTTTGATATTCTCAGCTAATGTTCTTATAAAATTTATATCTACCAAGGCACTTTCCTGGATTAAATAGAGATTTATGCGACACATAAATTTAACGCAGTAATGCTTTACTGATCGCATTTCTGACTTATCTGCTATATATTTTTTGATATTTATTACGCAAGTAATGGAATATTTAAGCACCCGTTGAATCTAAAAATACCAAGAATTTTTGATTTATTAGATAACTTTATGAATCACATACAATTCAAATGCGAGGTTTACTGATGCGATTTCACATATATTTCGGGTATTAAAAGCATCGAAATTATGGTTATGAGGGTATTAAGTTGACAATGTACCAATAGATAAGTTTATATAAAATGTGTATACCAGGGTACAAAAAAAAAAATCGCATTTCCAAAAGTATGTGATACAAATGTTAAAAAAAAAAATATTCAAACAATGTTTTTTAAAGTTGCTCGAAACATAAATGTGTATAAATAACTAATTTTCAGTAGTTCCACATAAAAGTTTAATTTTTAAGACGTCATCAAAATAATTGATTTGCAAAACGTCGACTTTGTAATATGTATGTCACAGAGAGAACAGAACTACTTGTATTATTCCGATAATTGAAGTCATCTCTTTGATTTGGATCGAACTCAATCAGCATTTAAATAGAATGCAAATTGTTCTGGAAACTTCAACCGTTCAAGAATATATTGGACGACTCCATTGGATTAATAACAATGACATTTTCATTAGCCCATCTTCGAGATTTAAGCAAGTAGTTCTTATGTGCTTTAGATATAATTGATTATGATTGCATTTTAATTTCATACTTGGGAATATAAATTCAATGAAAAAGTGTTGCATATATTTAGAAGATCTTATATGTAAGCAGCACGAGGCATTAGTTGTTATTTAATAATTAATGATAATTCTGTTTAATAATGTATTATTATAATTTAATTATTATAAGTAGAATCGATACTGTTGCAAATAATATTACTGGCATTTAGTTATTTATTAATAATATGAAGTATATGATAGATAGCATATAAATATTATTTGGTACAGTATAAAATTTAATTTATTAGAGCTATGATGAATCATAAAAATGAAAAATAATTCAAACTAGTGGTACATAGCATTGTGCCAAATTGGTGGACTTTCCGTATCCTAATGAAATTTACTAATTGTGAGTAAAATGTACCTACTAGCATAAATCATGTCATTTTTACAATCCTGATCAATTGCGCCAATTTTTAATAAAACTTGCGATTACTTCAGTGTATTTTGAAGGAGAACCTCTCAAATTCTTGAATTCATAGTTTAACATAAAATTTTAATTCTTGAAAACTTGGGGCAATTGTGTTATTGTTATTGACTGTGGTCCTAGAAATATTATTCACGGTTAGGGTTCCAAAGTGTAAATGAATAAAATTAGTAAAAGTTAACCACATAATAGAAAAATTGTCAAAATTCACTAAAGCTCTAGGTTGCACTTTAAAGCTCTTAATTTCGGAACAATGTGAAATTTATTTTTTTAATTTTTTTCAGGATAGATAAGGTCAATACTATTTATCTACTATATAAATATATTGTAGAGCTTCGAACAAAGAATCCAAAAAGTAATAAAAAACAAGTTTTTTTAAAACACCATTTTTCTAGATAACGAAATTTTTTTCTAAAAAACCTCTACAAGCACAGCTCTACAAAATATTTACGAATCCAAGACTCTATCATCTCTATATATTGCAATTGAGATGAAATAAACACGATGAATAATAATAAATATTCATTTTTAAATGAGCGTCATTATTAAACATAACAATCAAGTTGTACCATAACCACCGCGATGAAAAAATGACATAACATTGTCATATACATAGTTCTAATTAAAAGTAAATCATAGAAACACAAACAAATCATAAAATGGATATGGTATTAATTAAATTATAATGTTAATGCAATCATGTTTCAATACAATCGTGTTCAATTCTCTATTGTATTGTATTGTATTAACTTCCCGTAGGGTAAGTTATAGTAATGGGTCTAAAATCGAAAATGAAAATTTTTGCATATCTTCACGTTTTAGAAGTTTCTAAACAATTTGGCATACCTCAGAAAAAATTTATGTGTGTGTATGTATGTGTTTGTGTGTGTGGAAACAATTTTCCGTCGACGATTTCGGGCGTAAGGATAAACAGATTTCAAAAATTCCAAAAGCAGTCGATTTCTATTGATCAGGAGATGTGCTGATAAGTTTTTCGTAAAGGCAGGTCCAACCGTTACGAAGATACGAGGCAAAAAATGCCAAAAATGACAGTTTTTGAGAGAGCTAAGCATCCGATTTGAATGATTTAAAAAACTTTCTGATTGTGTACACGAAACGATTGCTTCGGATTTTTTTTAATTTTTTTTTCTAAATGTTTTTTTTTGTATATTGAAAATAATTCAGATTTCAATTTTAATTCTGGCTAAAGTTCTAAAGCTAACTTGTACACTTATATACTTCAAATAAATAATTTTAACTTTGTATTTCAGTTTATATAATTCTTATAAATATTAAACAATGTTACAGTATTTATAATCATCTATTTGAAAACATTCAATATTCCTCGAACATTTCGTTACGGTACTGGAAGTTCCAGCAATTTGCCTTAAAACACAAGGCCATATACCACTAGTTCAATTTTCGACGTTTTGGTTGTTAAAATTAGGACAATATGTTGCAGCGTAGAAATGAAACTACATGTATATATCTATATACACCCCAATGTCTGCCAACTTATCTGGAAACTATATTAAAAATCTCTCCCAAACTGGTAAAAAATTTCAATTTCATTACACTTATGTTACATTTACTGACACCATCCTGACATCGGTAAGAAAATTGTCTTCTGTTACTACCGCCTGTCTGAATTTGTGATCGTCGCGCCCGTCAGTCCGCGGGTCACTATAAGTTTATATCTGTGACCCAGTTGGCTCCAATATCGGCTCCGCTTTGGCGACTGTTCTCATTTTCTATTTAGTTAGGGAGGAAAATCTGGGCGGTGGAGGAGGCAGATAGTCGTTGGACGACTTTGTTTCCAACACTTCACTTTATGAGTTCCAAGTTCTGCCAACACTGTATAATATTTATAATGGATGTGTCTGAATACGTCAAGACAGAAATTATTTCTTCCGTCATATTTGCGCGAATGATAAATGCAAAACATTCTTTGTGAGAGTTTTATTAAAAAAATATAGTAGGTGGGTTCATATTTCATGGATGTTATGCAAAATGATTTTAGGTATGTTGTAAGACTTATTTGTCCAGAAATTATGATGGTTGGAATTAGAGAATGAAATATATGGGGGGTTGCATTAGATATCTAATACAGTTAAAACTCGTAGGCATTCATAATCATGATTCTAAAGAAAATATAAAGTAACATTACCTATTTGCGATAATTGTGATCAACTATTCGATTTATATCTATTGGATTAATTTATGTATTTATTTATTTATTTAAAAACATCCTTGCATGAGTAATACTATAAAATTCGTACTAAAATTCTGCAGATATTAAAAAGGCACAAAAAATGCTACAAAAATTCTTCGTCTAATTACTAATATATTTCCATAATACTATTTTTGTTATTGTGATATGTAAATTTATCTCTATACTTGGAATTTGTAAAGGTTATATAAAGCTTGCAGTTTTGTCCTCGAAATAATTGTCATTCTTGTAACTTTACCAAGCTGTTGAACTTTCAAGTAAATGAGAAAAACAAGTTTTAATTCAGTATATCAAAAATTGTATTCACGTATCAAAAACCAAGGAATCTTAACATTGATAAATGCAAAAATTTAAATATATTTATTGAAAGAAATGCAGCGTAAGATTTACTTACATACTTTGCTAAAAAGATCAAAAAACCAGTTTGATGATCACAAACTAAAATTTTAATTAATGCCATTAATAATAATAATAACACACACATATATATATATATATATTTATATATATATATATATGTATATATATATATATAATCGATCATTAGCAAATATTATTTAAGCTATTTATAAATAAAGGTAAGATAAACAATAAAAAATTATAAAACGCAAACAAATACGTTTTTAAGTGAAAATCTGAATATTGAGATGAATTTGGCAAAAAAATTTGTAATGACTTAAAATTTTATCAGTGACAATTGTAAATAACAAATTATTAAAATGTTTAGTACTTTTTCTAATTAAAAAATGTTCATTAGAGATTATTAATTCACACATTGAAAGTGTGTGAATTAATAATTACCAAAATGCAATTTTTGATAGTTTATATAATATGTATCCATTTCCGCATTGTATTTTTTTATTTATTTTATAGATGTACATAACTTTTCTATATAATCAAGTATTTTCATAGCAAACCTCCACAAAGTTCACAACAGTCAATTAAAACTGGGAACTGGACCGTGTTCTATTGAAGTTTATTTTTCACAGAAGTATAAAAATATTTTATTAATTTTGCATCGGAACCGGCATTCAAATGACGATGCAAATGCATGTTGTTTAATGAATTTTATATTTTACCGAGCAAATAATAATTGTCTCGATAATAATGATGGCCACAATAACGATAATAGAATTTTTTTAATGACGTCGAAATATAATTTGAATTTGCTATATGAATAATATTTTATTTGCGTGCTTTTATACACATGAATATTCTATAGTAAATCGTACTTTATGAAGTGTTTCCAGAAATAATAAAATTATTATGCGTTCATAAAATTTAATCATATGCATGATAATATAGTACATATTATTAATAATAATACGAGTATATAGACAATAATATAATAGTAAATTCCAGTATATGCAAACCCGTAATTTTCACAGAATAAAATAGAATTTATATCTACCATAATTATTTTACTACACTCAAACTACTCAACAAAAGATGAGATGCAACGTTATTATTAATTCCAGAAACGGCTCGAATTTTCCAATAAAACTGCTGTAAGTATTAATATTAATTCATTATAAACTTTATTTTATCTGCAATATTTAGAGCTTGACTTCTCTTGAAATCATAGTGAACAAATCACTATTTGATAGTGAACAAATCACTATTTGAAGTATATCAATTATTCAGCCATTGTCGTCTATGGACGACATCCATTGGGTTAAGCATTTCTTGAATATTTATCGCTTTGCGTTAAATTATGGAAAATTTCCATTTGCTTTTGTAATGTTAAGTTCTCTAAAAGTGCAATTTGTAATTTTGATGCACATATCCACTGACAATTACTAGAAAATCTTAAAATATGTTGTGTATCAAATAATTGGGTGGCTTGTGGACCCGTACAGCAGTATCTTCTGCGGAAAACACTGTCATATTTAATATTTCTATATAACAGTAGAGTTTTGAAAATAAGTAAAACAGAATTATTATATCGTAGTCATTCTACAAATGCAATAAATTATTACAGAGTCGTTCTTAAATTGGCATTCTCTACAACGCAGCAATTATGTGAACATTGAATATTACTTCGCAAATGAAATATATAAACGGGGGCAACGTAAAAGATATTGTGTTACTGCAAACATACATTTGTTATATATTGTGTCTAGATCATATTTCATATGAATTTCTAAGCGGAACGTTATACTTCGGTACCAATTGGAAGTGTATGCGTATACTAGACATATTCTCGTTAGAATTGCATCGAAGAAAAGAAGGTATTGCGCACAGTCTCGAGAAAGTCATATTGCGTTTGTTTTCATATTGAAAACTCAGACTGATAAAATGGTATATTTATATAGTTGAATTCCTTGAAAATACAGTTATCATATCAGTACGATGTTTGCAAATATGAGTTGTCAGAAAAAATTGCTTATAGTTCTTGTTGAATGAAAATAGAAAATATTTCCATATGATTAGTTAAAGAAAATCACAATCACAATTAGTTAAAGACTATCACAAAATAAATTTTAACTGTATGAATTTACTAATATATCAACGCCATTTGAAAATAAGTAGGTTGCACAAATAATCAGTTAATAGTTTTAGTGCATTTTTGTTATTTTACATTTTTATTTGCCAATGTCAATGCGATCAACATGTTAATTAATAAAAATGGAGTTATAGCTATTTAGATATAATTTTTGTAAAAAATTGACGTTTTTACTTTCACTCAATGCTAATCAATGCGATTTAGAATTCATATTTTTCAAACATGTAAAGATACATCAAGCATATTTATTATTTTCAGATGTTCATTTAGATTAGAACCTAAATTTCATAGCATTAACTTTATCGCCTTGTTAAATTAAAAACTTTATATATATATATATATATATATATATATAATAACATATCATTTCAAAGAATCCTGACTTGGTAGACCTATATCAAAAACTGATCAACAAGGTTTTTAATTAAGATTTTTATACTACATTTTTTGCATTTATTTATTAATTCATTAGGATCACAGTTGAACGCGAGCTTTTATCGAATTCATCAAAAGGTTTTGAATTCTGATACAGTCGTTTTTGAAAAATGACAAATTTATGCACGCACACACACACAAGTCAGACGACAGATCAAAATTATTTAAAACACCGAGGACATAAAATTTGATAATCGGATTTTCTGGCATAAACATTAAAATCTTCTTTGGGAAGTTAACAATATTATGTACTTATTGATATCGAATATAAATTTTAGATATCATACTAAATTAAATTGCATTGTTTGAATTAGGCTTCAAATATCATTAAATTAATTCCACTCATAGCAAATCACACAAAACGAGAGCTTTTGGTGTGCGGAGCTTTCCGGAAGCTCTTACCGGACGCGCAGTGTGCATTTCATTGTTTCCTGTTCTATTTTATTCGCCTGTTTGCAATTTTTCCTTTTTCTCGTTGTTCCGGTATCCGCAGTACGTCGGAAGTGTGGACGGCCAAATGTTCAAACTAAACCCGTTAACTACCGACGGCTGTAGCCTGTAAGATATTTGTTATGTCATATGAGAGGGCTGCGCACGTGTTACAAAATCTTGTAAGTTATGACATCAAGATCTTTTTGTGAGGGTAACACATTCGTGTAGAATGATTTTTTTATAACTGGCACTGGAGATCGGGAGATTAAAAATACATATGAGAAGGCAACATTGGTAGGAGGTTCGATGACCCATAAAATATAAATTGCTTATTATCAATCGATATACTTGTACATATACATATATACGAGTATATATATATATATATATATATATATGTGTGTATGTGTGCGTGTGTGTGTGCGTTGGACCATCGTCGATGCCAGAAAGTATGTTGGAATCACCAATGACACAATTTTACGTTGGGTCCTATCCCTTTCTAACAAATATGAGGACTGTCACCAAATGTAATCAGATAAACAGAAGATCTTTGATAAATTTATTTTATTGACTGAATGACTGAATATGGGTGACTACTACTAACTAAACTGAACCACGAACGAGCTCTAATATGTTCGAATCTTATATATGATTCCTAATTATACATATTTCCTACAATATATATGACATTCCAATTTTTTTCAATCTGGTTTCAATAACTACTTTCTTACCAAACCTTGATCTGTGTAATGCGACCTATAAAAAATGCTTTTTATCATATTGCAATTTTTTCAATTCTATGTTATTAATTTTGTTCTTACCAAACCTTAATTTATAAAATGTGATTATTTGATATTTTGCGCAGCCATATCCTTTGTTATCCACAATTTCAACAATGGCACAATCGTATGTATAATCAAAAAATTGTAATAGATAAAATCTTCAATTTTTATTTTCAAAGGTAGAACATTACACGCAACCATGAAATGAGCGTGTAATCAAATACAAATGTCAATTTCAACAAAAAGTATCAACAATGTCTTCGAATATAAAACAAAACTTAATCGGATCCCGTAATCAATAAATCCTTAAACCCATGTTTATCTTCGGGATTGAAAATCTCAAAGACCTCTGCTCGCAGCATTTGTCCCAACTAAACGATATTTGCGATTTTATACAATTGCATTAAAGTAGTGGAGACATGCTGCAGACATAACAGGATTTGTTTGCTCGTCCAATCAGTTCGTATAAGGACTTGCCTTTCCCACGCACATAAACCAAGCCTCGCGCATCGCAAGAACGAAAGCTCGCCGAAGGACGGAATTAAAGTTCCCTGTTGTTAATTAAATCAGTTTACGAATAGTTTTGCGATTGAATAATATATTTAAATGAACGTTAAACAATTGGCGGTATGATTAAGTTTTAAGTTATTCCCAGACAGAACTGGTGTAAATATTATGAGAAGACCGCAGTGCAATATTAAATTTCTAAGATTAAATTAACAAGTATTCAGCGGTCTTATAAATAGAACAAGATGAAAATGCATAATAACGGTCTGAATTCAAAACTTATATTGAGCTGACATAATAATAGAAATATTGTTTTGTGTGGTACTTAAATTAGCAAAGGTACGCTTTAAACTCCCATTAAGGGTAAAAAACTCTGAACTATTTTTATGAAACGAGAAAAGCAGATTTTTTATCATATAGTATCAATATATATATATATATATATATATATATATATATATATATAACTCAGCAAGTTTGAATATAAGTGCAAGTCAATAGATGACACTGTGACAGCACAGAATGTATATATACAAATGAATGATGGTAACACAAATTAATTTATTTTATATGAGTTTAAGTTCTTTTTAAAACAGTATAACTAATTAAGATAGGTAATTTAAAGAAGCACTATAACAAAAATTAGGAATAATATTTTATCTAAGTTGATAAGTTTTTTGAACTTCTTTCCATGTATCGACTATAGTACATTTTTCTATTCAGGAAATCTTTATTTGCCACTAAGATTTTATATTTCCTCGCTGATGTAATTTACGTCGCAGTACCATTAATATATTTTTAACAAAGAAACCGTGAAAAATGCATAATTTGAAAAAATACATTCAGCCATAAACTGCAAAAAAAGCTCGTTCTCGCACAAGTAATTCTGTATTCAACTGCCATAATATTTCCCGGCAATTTCCTGATTTCAAAAGCAGTCTCTTTTATTTTCCTGCAGTCAAGCCAACAAAATTAAATGAGTAAACTGCATTCACCATTACTAATTCCATTTCAGATAATGCACCGAACGGTGCGCGTTCCTTAAATTCACTCAATTTCCTCAAAGAAAATCGCTTGCTACACATCGGATAACTATTATAAGAACTTTATGGCTTGTAGAACTACTTTTAATACGCTTATTAGCGAGAATGCCATATTACAACGTACTTTACAATCTTGTTCATGTGAGAATTATCGACTTTTAACTTCTGAAGTTGGGCAGAGGTAACGCATAATAGAATATGATGACTATATAGAATATTACCTGCGTAACATATAACGGCGAATAGGAATTTTTGTTCCGGTAACTATTCAGTAAAGTGCACATAGAAAATTTGCTTAAATTATAATAAGATACGTTTAATAATTTGATTCATAAAATATGTGTTAGTGAATTACAATAACTGCTTTACAATATAGATGAATAAATAGTTTATAGAATAACCATGAGTTTCACTTAGAATATCAAATTGAACAAAATGTGGTAGAAAAAGTGTGAATCCATTAATTTGACTAAGAAAGTTCAAATTGAACAAAACGTGATAAAAAACCATGGACTTGGCCTGATAAAAAACCATGAACTTGGCCTATTTGTGAGTCACATCTCAACAAAACTTGATTTAAAATGCATGACTGATAGACAAACTGACTAAAAAGCGAACTGATAGACAAACAACATGAAGAAATCAAAATCAAAATCATTCGAATTCTAAAGACACATTGCCAAGAAGAAATATTATATTGATATATGTCCACAATTCCCAAATTGAGCAAAATATTTGCTACCAGACTAATAATACATAATAAATTTCCCCGAAAATATTTCCGCGACCTCGGATATATAGGTTGTATTTTGGCATTCGTTCGTGCTCGTATATCGAAGCCATTATCTTCGTTATCGTTATAAATCCACAACTGTGTAGCTCTTCGGACTCCTAGCACTGACAGGTACAAATCTAATGATCTGCTAACATCCGCCCCACCGTTTTCATGCATAAGCCATAAACTACGAAAGCATTGGCTTAAATCAGGGTTGAAATTGCTTTCGATAATACCGTTTGACACAATCTCTGCTCGGGGGAAAGGATATTCTCGAAATCTCAGAGAATTGATCGCTTCTGCTTATATCTAGATAATAGTTTGAGAAGTATTCAGATATTTTTCATTATAGTTTTGCTGCTCATGTTGGTATTAATATAATTTTTAATTTGTCGTAGAGAATTGAATTAAAGATTTTTATAGTACCTACAAATAATCAACTCTATATTGAAAACAACATTAATATAAAAAATTAAATCTCTAAACTTCTTACTTTTGGGTAAATAAAGTATATTATGAAATAATAAAATTAAGCATATTTTTGAAAATTTGTTGTACAATAATTGCATTGTTAATAAATTTAATATTGCATAAATAATAAATAAAACTTTATGTGAACACTAGTTATAATCGGAAGGAGGTATGTAGTAATTTGTATGGACACCCAAAAGTTCTAACTAACGAACAAAAAAAACTACCTTATTTTTATATGAAATACCTTGAATTTATATGAAATATGAACAATGTGTAATTTAGATTATGGATTGACAAAATTAAGTAAATTTTTTTGAATTTTCGATAATTCTCATTGTAAAATGCATATAAAAATTTGTATAGATACCGGAAAGTTCAAACTATCTAACATGCGAAATCAAAACTCTAATTAGTACTATTATTATTGGTAAGTAAATTATAATATGGATTAACAAATATTTGATATAAAAAGTTCAATGATGAGAATATAGTACTAACAATTTTGTGAATTACAGTTTTTTTTATTGTAAAATTTATAAATGTAGATATTTACATATATAAAAACCCAAAAGCTGCAATTGCTATAAATATCATTTTCTGAAAACTACGAATTGGACGTTGTTATTATTGTCTGTGGCAAATAATTTGCATATAGAAAAAAAATTTAAGTTCATTTTTTATTTAACATTCATTTCTGGTTTTGTAAAACTTTTGAATAGGTCTCTATATGAGCTATAAACAATGTGTTATTTGATGAATAAACTGTTGAATAAATTTCCAATTGACCATTTTAAAACTTATTAGAAAAGCTGGAAGATAATTACGTGTACGATTCATAGAAGAATAAAATGTAACATTTTCACTACTATTATATAAAAAAAATTAACGTATTGATTTTTTAAGTTATTATATGAACAAAGAAACTTGATTAGCATAACATAGGCGTTTTATTTTTAATTGTGTATAATGTGGCAGAGCAAATCACTTACTAATTTTGCATATATGTCTATGATTTATGAAACACATTTTGTCTCTGTTTTGAATAGGTTTAATATTTCTTCTATAAATTAGTTAGTATATTTGGCATAAAACTTGTATAGTATGTGGCATTATAAACTGGCTCAAATTAATCAACAGATAAAAAAATAAAAGAATTGCTTGAGTCCCAAGTATCAAGCAGTTTCATGCACAGTCATCTTGCTATACTAGCAGGTGTTGATTAGACGAAAAATCATTAATCACTAGATGTTATGAAAATGAAAATTCGCAAAAGAAGGAATAGTTAATGCATATCTAGGGTGATGTATTCAAAACCGGTTTGATGTAAATAATGAACGCCCTATCCATTTCTAAGAAAATGCAGATGTATGCAAGTACGATGTGTATTCCTTTCCGCTAGCATCGATCCCTCAAAATATAACAAATCCTTATATACGTATTATCTATCATTCAGGCCGTAGTCGCTCTTAAAATTTTCGGCATAGAAGATATCGCTGACAATGCATAATTCATAGATTCGTACATTAGCGCCTCAGGCTCAGCCCTGCACTTCTCTCGGCGGTTTCACTTGGTCCTTATTGGGGCTCTATGCCGACACGGCCATTAATCTGTCATAACCTCTCCTGTGACGGCAAGGGGATTTATTACCAAAACGACCGACCGACACTTTAAACAGAACATAGAGAGGCGACACACAGCCAACCGTCATACACCTGTATCAAAGACCGCTAGTTTGGCCGTGATTCGAAATACGAAATTCGAAATCCATAACATGCAAGTTGTTCGGGAGAATTTCGGTGAATAGAGGTACGGATATAAATCAAGTCGTGAGTTTAGGCTTTTTGACGGGTCTAGTTATACTTAATCAATATAGCAGGAACCAACACGAGTTGTGTTTGTGAAGGCTGAGGTATTGAAAAGATCAAAAGGTGCAAATGAGGAAGTAAACATTGATTAAAGTGAACTGAATGAATAATTTTCACCGCGCGGAAATTGGGAATGAATAATTTCCACGTGTAACACGTGCTATGAGTTTTATAATAATAGATTCTTAAAACTGTACTCACGGAAATTTGTGTCTAAATTTACTTTTATTTTACCTGACGTAAAAGTTACTCTTTTTTTTCTTCATTTTAAATTCAACATTTTCGATACAAAAGATTAATGATTCTACATCATTTATAATTTTCAATGGGAAGTAGTTAAAAATCATTAACCACGCGAAGATGCAAATAAGCAAAAATAAAAAAATAAAATAGTCACAACTAGTTGTAAATATTGCTTTAAGACAAGTTGCATTATTTTCCCGATACAAGTAAAAAATCAACTTAATAATAATTTGCATTCAGCAATTTAAGTAAAGTAATAAACTGCTTATTTCGAAAATAAAATTTTCACTTTCACCAAAAAAATAATGCGATTACCAATTAATGTCTTTCAAACAAACTGATGATATCTAATACAAATTTCATTTTATTTATTTCGTGTTTTAAAAATGATTAAAGTGTGAAAAACAGCTGTAATCAGTAGCCACAAAACACCGAACGTGTATAGATATACGGTATAGATTCAGATTAGAATTTCTTAAGCGCAAGGCAAAATTCTAAACAGTAAAGAATTTTTATAATTCAACTCCTTGTAGTAGGGCTATATATTATATTACGTAATTTCAGCTACCAAATTTATCGTTATGAAAAGTTTCATCAAAATCGAAAACAATAATATAAAGAGACAGCTTCTGGCACAACGCAAACGCAATTCATAGCCAATATCTCTAGAACAGTTTAAAAAAGTTTTTGATTTTTTTAAATCAATTTGAAATTGTGGATTAAAATGTGGATAATTTTCATAAAAAGCACAAATCTGATAAACGCTAATCCTTTTATCAAATGGCTTTTAAATTTTAAAAACTGATCCAGCCGTTTTTGAGAAAACATGCATATAGTTTTTTCATATTTGGTCTCATTCGACTCAGAATACTTGACTTTTCGAAAAAATAAAATTTGCAGATAAGATTAAAATTAAAAACTGACTGCAATTTTGAGTTTAATGCATGTGTGAGAGTGTTCACCCACACATTCGTAACAATATCACAATTGAAATTCAGGTTATTCATAGCTTAGTCTTTACTAGCTTTACTTTTGATCGCTGTACAATATATATAAAATGATATTTCTATCACACGAATAATAAATCCGATTAATTATAATTATTATATTGAATAGCTTTCAAAAAATATGAAAAATTACATAATTTTAAACTGCTTTTATTTCATAAAAAAATTATCTGTAGTTAATTAGAAATAAAAATTTATGAACCAAAGCGTTTAAAATCTCTCGGGCTTCCATCTAAGGCTTTTATTTTCCATTCCGTTCACTATCAGACTATATTTTCGAATAACCTCATGCACCGACATGGCATCGCTTGTATAATATTTATGCTCTGCTAAAAGCATTAGCGCAAAAGCCATGTGTATAGAAGAGTTTTTGTAAAATGCACTCTATCTAGTTATAAAATCATAAATATTTAACGAAAAAGCAATTTATAGAACATTAATATCGATAAAATCGCTCTGTAATTCCATTATTATTGCGCGGTTAAAACAACTTTGTGCACATGACAAGAATTAATAATTGAAAACGATTGGACATTAAAATCAGGCATACAATAAATGTAAAATACACGGATTGAATGTACAAAAAAGTGGAGTTAAATTAAAAAATATTTTGCAGTGGAATATTTTTCATGTTAATCCATAAACGTGCATTTTGCTCATTTTTCTCTGCATTTCAAAATACAATGTACACGCTTGATTTTCTTTGTGCATCCAGTCAGGCGTGTATACGAGGCAGAGACCACTAATAAAAAGACACACGGAACAAATACAATTAATCAGTGTAGCATTCTTAACATTAATTCGAATCAGCGAGAGAATAACAAAAGGATTACGTTGCAGGAAATATATATTGTTTATAATAGACGATGTAACAGAAGAGAACAATTCAAAAATATGACAATGGTAGCTATGATGATATATTATGGGGTATATTTCTATAAATTGCATTAGAAGATTCTGCTAGTTTGAGATGCATTAAATTCGAAGTCATCCTTGTGTATTAGGAAAAGTAAATTGACTTTACACTATTAGTTTGCTCAAAATTATTTGTAGTGTTCGATACCACAAGCTACAGAATACATTTTTGAGTATATTCTAGGCTAGAGGCATGCATTTTACGCAATTTTTGAAAAACCGTAAAAAGATGTAAACAATATGTATAATCAATATCTTTCTAATAAGTTATTAATTAATGTTTTGAGAATATATGAATTAAAAATAGTCAAAGTTTTAATTCAATAAAGTGATAAAGTAGGGGGACTCCAAAAAATTGGCACACGACCATACCAATTTATTTATCTTACCAAATAATTTAAACAAAAAAATGTGTACATATTATTATTCTAAAATAATAATATCTTCAAAATTAATTTAAATTTTGGAAAATTCTCTTCTAGGCACATTCTTGAAAAGTTAAACCTTTTCAAAAAATCAGCAAAAATCAAAAACAAAATCGGTTATTTTTTAAATTCTAGACTATAACAACTTAACTGTTTTCTTGGTGTAATCTTGCTCTTGAAAGAAATAGTTCTATTCCACAATAGGATTTTTTTTCTAAAGTCCGTTCATTTCCATATTAAATAGTTTTCTTTAATTTCATTTCTCCAAGTTGTTTTATTTTTGTTCTACAGTATTTATAAAAGCAAATTGCATTTTTATAATGAAACAACAGAAACATTTGTAAATAACGTATAATAAAAATAGCCACATTTTGTATTGTAATTGTAGATATTATTGTATGTAAAGCCAAACAAATATTAAATACATGGGCATATTTTTAAATTTATGAAGTTGTAGTTTGATAATATGGCGTAGTTATAATAATACTAGTTAAACTATATTAAAATAATAGATTTATTTTAAAATATATTAAACTATATTTTTAGAAACAAAAATAAATACGGTGCAAAAGCTGTTGGTATTTTAGCAAGTTTTGCAAACATATTAAAATGTAAATTTTTATATTCCAGCATACGGCATCAAAGAGTAGTAGAGACAAAAAGTACCAAATTTTATTTTGCAACGAATTACTTCCCAACGCAGTGGGCCAAGATTAATTTCATAAACTATTCGAGACCCACGCAATATTTTTACTACTGAGAGGACGCGGCTAATTTAAAATGAATTTAAATCTCAGTCTGTGCCATAGTATGACCCTAATTTAATCGGAAGGCCATGAGTAATAACACGAGTGCAGTGCACTTTGCCATGTTTATGAGATTTTAACTTTGTTCCAACTGCTCAATATAGATACATATATGAAAACCCACTTTATTTTTATCTTCATCACAGGCGCCTCACTTTTGAACGCGACGAGAGCACATTTTGCGATTTTAAGACCTTGATCGTAAACGCTAAAAATTTTAAGCATATTTATATGTCTCCTATATCCATAAAAACTCAATTTTTTTTCAAAAGTACTATTAAATTCTGAACAACTTCAATTTTATCATAGAACGATATATATTATTTCCTTTTATGGATCAGGTAACAATGACAATATCTTTTTATATTTCCCCATTTGTAAACTTCATACTCTACTTCATAATATTTTTGTGCCAAGTTTTTTATGGCAGAAATTTAAGGAATAGTTTTCAGCATGGCTTCGAATAAAACGTATACTGCAGCTTTTCCAACAATTTTATGTACGAAAATAATCTATTATTAAGAAATACGCTTGAACTTTTTACGACCTATCAGAAAAAAACAGACGGTATCAAAGTAAACAAAACACATATTCCTAATAAAATTATGAAAGTTTTTTTGTGAAATGCATCTACAACTGGTAAATTATTCAGAATAACTAACACAACATCCAGTAAATGCTTAAAAAAAATCACCATGAGAAGATACTTTACATATATAATATTAGTTACAAAAACACAAATTGTAGCAAAACTAAATTAAAGACGATTGGAAGTAGAACTAAAATAGTTTTGCTGAAATTTTAGGAATATAAATACTAAATGCTAAGGGTACAACATGTAATTTCCAATTACTGGCTGCAGGGCAACTGACAATGACGCTCAACATCTGGCATGATTGTGATTATGGCTTAATGGGGGAACGTTTTTAAAACTAGCTAATATTAAATGAGGCTACTTTGTCATTTGGCTATATATACTATATTGTCTCAATATGCCATACATAGATGTATGTGTTGTGTATGAGAATATTCACAGAAAGTGTATTTGTGTTTTGAAGTGTTAAATGATTACTCCCGCAAAGAAGCATTTTGTAGTTAATCATCTATTCAATCCCAAGTAGAATAATCAAATCATCATCCCAAAGTAGCATAATGATTTTCCGTGTATCAGCATGACCGTACAAATACGCATCGCTAATAAACCCTCCAAGTATAAATAATTTGCCGTCCCATCGTTCAGACCAAAACCTTTTAATGTGGTCTAGTGGTCGTGCCTAGGGCCGATATAAAATGTATTCTGCAGGACCTTTTGTGTATTAAAGAAGCGAATAAACATTCTCTCTGCTAATCCCCGTGTGCTAGGTAGCAATTTACGATAAGATCTGAACACCATGGACAGACTGCCTGTATGTGAGTGTGTGCCAGAGTAAAAGGATTTTAGATAATCCAAACACAACCTGTGATTTATTTTGGAGTTATATATTAGTGCTTACGCGTTATACAAGAGACTAAGATAACAGTTGTAAATTATAGTAAACGGTGGCAATGTTGGCAAGTTTTATTAGAAAGAATTTCACCCAGCTAGCGGCCGTATAATCGTATTGCTGCTCTAATAACGATTTAATTGCGCTAATTGAAATTTAGTTCAGTGCATGATATTCGCATGCAACTAACGAGAATTCTAAGCTGGTGGAGGAATGCACATTTGCAGCAATATTGAACCACAGGTTTGATATAGATTTTAGATACAATACAAGGATTTTGTGGTAAAGAACATTCTCTATGTGATACTGAAACCATGTAAAGTCTTTTTTAATAAAATATATAATCCTATTATAACCATCGTGTATTTTAATATGCACGTAGATGAGGCGTCAAATAATGAACAGGAGATAAGCTCAATTTTTTCTATGATAAAATTGCTTTGATGGTATTACCTACTTTGGCATTGTTATAGAAAAAATAATCTTATTTAACATCAAGCAAAAACATAACTAGAATTCGACGTAGAACTACAATTTACAATGCACGGTGCATTATATTCGACATGAAATTCGAATAAATTATAAATAACAAACAAATGAATCAAAAATTTTAAAATAAACAAAATATAATATTACATTATAAACAAAACGTATTTCGAATAATATTTCTGCATTAAAATTTGTTTTATATAAATCATAAATAGCTATAAAAATAGCTAAATCATTAGTAACATATCATTCATAATTCGTACACTTTGGAAATGAGTCGTCCCAGGTTCGATACCCTTCTTGGCCAGCTTGATATCAAGCAGAAAGTATATGAAATTTTAACTTGGGACTATAGATCTAAATTATAATATCAAATAGAATCCAAACTACCTTACGGAGCCTCGATGCAAACGTAATTAACATGATAATCGCCACGATAATATCATAAAAATTATTCACATGAGTCGTGGTAACGTTTTTAGATAATTTGATTAAAAATGTATCATGGAATCTCAATGTACCCAAGAAAATTTTTTTTTGCCCAAATTACTATAAAAACACTATTTTTTATGTCACACATATGCAAATGACATGGCCATATATTGAAACTTTTTTCGACAAGCCAAAA
The DNA here is from genome assembly GCF_003426905.1 of Ctenocephalides felis. NCBI lineage: Eukaryota > Metazoa > Arthropoda > Insecta > Siphonaptera > Pulicidae > Ctenocephalides > Ctenocephalides felis. The sequence goes on from NW_020537324.1 coordinate 8,866,649, forward strand.
AATTTCAGGTTAATTGATCAGATATCTGACGCGGATTATGTAGGAATTTTTAGCGTCAGACACATGATTGTCAGAGCGATTAAAGTGTTGAAAAAATGAAAAAATATTAATCAAACATATCACAAATAAAATAGACAACCAAACAGCAATGGGTTTCAATAAGAAAACAATCATCTAAAAACTTGAGAAAAAAATCAAAGAAAACTTGAGTTTCTGAAGTTACCAATAATTCTACTAACCCTTGTATATGTTTGTTCTATTTAGTCACTATAAGAAAGAAATATTTTATGGGAAACATATAGAATGGCGTACAGCAGTGAATATTTAAAACCCAATCCAATTTGCACACGTCATTTTGCTGGCGCTGGAAAATCAAATTTAAGTTGGAAAATAAATCTATGGTAATTTAAAAATAACCTTAGCTTAACATATCCAATATCCAACGATATAATCTTATATGCAGCGGCGCGATTCGAATTCTCGTATGCGAATAGTCGGACTATTGCAGCGGTGCACCGCAAAGCTCTCTACGTATTACATGATACCTCAAAGCTTGAAATTATATTGAACTGAAATACCACGAATAACGAAATAACAATATTCAATAGGGTTAAATTTGATCTTGATTAAGTTGTTCTTTCAATATATAATAAACAAAAATGGTGCGCAATGTGTTTAAAATAATTTCTATAACACTTTCTGAACAAATTATAAAAGAACGTCAATCACAACTATTATTAGTGCTTTATGAGCTTTTGTGATGAAGTTACTTATAATTCAACATTATTTTAGTCAAATTCGGATCTGCATTTTCAAGTGTAAACTGATATGAGTGTTTTATGATACGTGGAACTGTGTGATTGCAATTTTGTTCGGTGAATAGTTTTAGTAGTGATAAAATACTTCAAACTCTAAATACAAATTAATAATAAAATTGCGCAATCGAGCTTTCAACATTACGTCGTTCTTTGAATTATTGAAAGTTAAGTATAAGAATAGTATATTTGAGAAACGTGTAGAAAAGTAATCTTAAGTAAGACTCATTATGAGAATTTTTAAGAAATGTAGAAAAATGATGCATTTTTACGTATCATGAAAGCAGAAATAGCATCTTATTAGATATATGAAAAATTTAATATTTTACATAATCTTTAATAAATTATCAATTGAATTATAGAACCTAGAGTAGAGATATAGCATAATGGATATTTTATGCTTGCCCACGCAAAGATGTGAAAGTAATTGAATTTCAATTAATTTAATAGGAGTTCTATATAAATGGCCTCGATTGGCTAATTAAATTACTAACGCAGCTTTACAACTCCGAGAAATATATACTCTAATATAATAATAACATTCAGAGTAAAATAAATTTTAATTATAAAAAAGAGTTAAAAGAAAAGAGTATCTTAGTTATAGCTGCTCTTTCCTGGTGTGTTGAAGTCTATATGTAAATTTATCACATATAGTTGATATACATATCGACACATCTTATAAACCAAATATGTATTTAATCGTAAGATAAGGATTTATGTATGTAAATCCCTATCTTGTAATGTATAGTATCCCAGATTATCTATGGCTTAGATTCTAAGCCATCCATAAAAATTTTTAGATTTATAAACATTTTTGAAATTGTGAAAAATCTGTTGGAGAATTTTCCGATATATAAATATTTTCTAATACTCAAAGATAATAAACTTTATTTTACAAATGAATTTTTCTAATAGTTTTTTTTCCTACGCCAATGCCCGAATGAAATCTCGAAGCAAAATGCAGTTATCTGCCATAAGCAAAGGATCTTGCTATATGATTTCAAGGTGCTGTGATTTTATTTGCAGCTGCAAGGAAAAACGAAATATCAACAAGCAAAAAAGTTTTCGAATCCGCGTTTAAGTACATATCACACGTACTTCCGTACGACGAGATTTGAACCGGAAACTATTTTTTGCTCGGATGATTCACACTCCGATCTTGACGCAGACAAAAGGATATAGAAAAACTGAAGATTTCTGTTATAAGATGGAAGAGACAAATTCAATAGTTATTTAATTTGAGACTTTTGTGAGTAAAAATATTTCTACTAGAGCAAAAACCCCTTTTACCAGCGAACGACTTAGAAATCTCATCTATGAAATCAACTCTCTAAATTGCAAATGAGTTTATACTAGAGAAACAAACAAGAATTTAAACAATTACTACATAGAAATAATTTTCAAAAATCCCAGACAATTTAAAACTATGATCACGGACCACATTAATACTATAAAACACAATATACACTTTTATAACCTGACTGCGATATTTTCAAGAAAATGTATACAAAAGAAGAATTTGTTGATCATTTTTAACAGTTTATAGCGATAGAACTATAAATAAAACTCAACATTGTGTGCGATATAAACATCCTCTAAATAAATTTATTCACCAGTCTGCATCCATAATGTACAGAAACATAAAATTATTATTACACCCATTTTATCATAAATAATTGAGTTCCTATATAGAATATTGAACAGAACAATTTGCAATTTCAATAAATGGTGATTTCTGATCCGCAATACATTTTCTATTTAATAATTAATGATATAAAACGAACAATATGCATTGTTAATAATGCTAAACTACAAAGTATTTACGTGGTGCAAATACTTTTTATTTGAATCGATTATAGCCATAAATTATGATACTTTCTCTGATACTTAGTCTATCCAAATACTTATTAACAAAGAAGCCCTTTGTTATGATTCTATTAGCTCAAGTAAAGCCGCTTATGGGATTATCTAGAAAATCTGCCAACGTAGCCGTGCTAATTAAATTAAAGGAAAACTTTAAAGAGGTAGAATCTCAAGGTCAGTGTCCTCTAACAAAGGAATTACTGACAATGTGATAAAACTTGCCTCGTTAGTCACAGTAACTTCTGTTGCCTTCGAGCCGAACACGAATATTAAGTTATAATAAATTATATCATTGTGAATCCGATAATGATATCCAGCTCAGAATTGTGACTTTGTAATTTAATCAAAAATAATTAGGGTATGGACGGTTGTGATCCTTGCCAGTTTTGGTCAATTTGATTCTATGACTAATCCATCGAACTTCCATTTAATTTACTTTTCTTCGGGACTAAATGGTGAATTATCAAAATTATTGCTGATCAAACTTAATTATTTAAATTAGCACAACTGTACCTAGTCTCCACTACCAAAATAATTATTAGACTATTTTGAGGGTCTATTGACTCCTGTTGAAAAATAAGAGAAAGGAGAAAATAGGTTTTAATTGTTTTGCACGTGTTTTTGGAATAATAGAGTAATGTTATAAGTTGCATACAAGTTAAACATGAAATAAAAACACTGCAATACGTGCATAAAACATTAAGACTTATCTTCTTCTCCGCCTTATTTTTGAACAGCAATCAGAACTTGACAGTTGTATGAGCTGTTGTGATGAATTCTCTATAAAATATTCGGTTCTACATTGGAATATTTTAATCAATTATAATAAATTCTAATAGATTTATCAAAAAGAAAATAACAATTGTTAGAATGCCATATATAAAACCACATCATTGGGAAAGCATAAAATTTGCTTTTAATATAAAAAAAAAACACTGCTTGGTATTAGGTTAGCCAAATAATGGTATCGAACCTGGGAGCTATATTTGAGTCAAAATGTTTAACGTATTTATTTTTACAAAAATACATTAAGAATTTGATTCTATTTTGTTGTCTGATATTTATTAGTAGTGCCTGCAAAATAGCATAAATAAATTAAAAGCTCTCGAAACTATTTTAGGACAGGTTTGAAAATTACTATAGAATGAAAAAAAATAACATTGGATTATAGATACCTACAAGTAGATTCATCACAGTTAATTTAAACTTGAAGTTCATTTATATTACCTAAATTAATCACTCAGACATTAGTCGCTGTATTCAATTTTGCTATGTGCAAACTAATTACAAATTGAAATTGATTTAATTTGAACATGTTGTTCTTTTTCGAATATAATTGTATTGGCCAACGTAACTAATTGATTATAGTGTCCAGTGAATTACTGAAAAATTAAGTGATTTTCATAAATTAATAAATTTTCCATCAGACCCAAGTCGAGTATCGTATAAAAACCCAAAAACAATATTCCTACAACAGTTGCTATATTTTGCACATTTTTATTCAGCATGCAAATACGAGCAATAAAAAAAACCTTTTACCGAGTTCTTATATTTAAAAAGTGCGCATTTTAAAATATGCATAGCGAAATGAATGACAAAATGTTTCCATTATGCGTTATCTAGAGATTCTTGCCGGCGTTCTGTATAGAATATTAATGAAAGTACGCCGCAACGCTTCTCGTTACTTTCATATGAATTGTTGATGACAAAATTACACTCAGAAATATATTTCTGGAAAGACTAATGCTTGATTCTTCTGCGGCATGTGGATCTCTGAAGGCGGCTTTAAAATCATATTAAATTTAAACAGATTACCGAGTGTCGAGGAGGAAGATCTTGAAATATTTACACATAAAGTTTGTTCATTAAGGTGTTTCATAAAGTCTTGAACATATTATACATACATAAATGAATTATGATAAATGGGTTTTTATATATTAACGTGCAATCAATTTTCTTTTAGACTTTTCTTAGGATTTTACGCTCTACAGTTATCGTTGCTTTTCTAAAACTAACAGATTTTTGTTGTAAGAATGATCAACTAAAAGTTATACTTCTAATGTTTTTATTATTAAGTGAATCTTGTAAAAAGTGAGTGAGCGAAGTGACTTAATTTCGCGTATGTGTTATAAATACACGTCAGAAAGATGCAGTTATGATAACTATTTTTTTTAATACATAGCATTTTGACAATTTTTACAACTATTTCATAAGAAAAATAGAGCGTAACACGACGTTGCCATGACAACGCTATGTTTCCGGAGACTTGACATTAATTCCTTAATCATTACCGATAAACTTTATTATTTGTAGTAAATTAGCACCAAAACTTTAATATATATTTTACTAGAGCAGCTATTTTTTGGAAGGTTCTTTTTATTGATCTTGACTATGAAATATTACAAGTTTAAACAATTGCAAATATAGAGAATATTATTAATGTTCTAAAAAGAGCACGTTTCGATATGAATTTAACTATATTTAAAATAAATTGTATTAAGGTTTCATTTTATTATATACTAAAAAACGTTACTTGAAAAAGAAGATCCATATATAAAATTATATAATACTCACAAATTGAATGATAATTCAAATAAACCCAAAAATTCTGTTTTTGTTATTACTATACTGTTACATATATAAAATTTCACAAAGAGCAAAATTTTCCCAAGACTGCTTTGAGGTTCGTATTTTTTCTACCCATTGATCATATTTCATATTCATCCTTTGTAAGAGTATCTCATTTTGTTATTTCGGAAACGTTTTTCTGTTTATATTTTATTGAAATGAAGATTGCTACCGCAGCACAAAACAATTTGAAAAGTCAGCATATAATATTGAAAGATGTCAATAGAGTTCCCTAAAAGCAATGTCTTGTCTGCCTGCTCGAAAAACACTTTCGTCACATTGAAAAATCTTTTGAAAAAATCTACCTCGGGAAGAAAATAGCTTCGCTGTCATTTATTATGGAAACGTTTGCGAAAGCTATTCTCTATTACTTCAGGTTAATTACCACACGATTCAAACTGGAAATTGAATGAAAGTACAAATGAGGAAATTATTTTTAATAATAACGCATTTTGTTAATGACCCAGATATATAAATTAAACCTGATTTACCACAATCAATTATTATCATCATTAAGAAAATGAAGCAACTCATCAACTAAGATAACACCTGTCTCAAAACGGCAACTGAAGTTAACTTGAATAAGCCCATTAGAAAATTAGTTTATGGATTGTATCTATTATCCCGGCCATAGTATAATGCTCAGAACAGTTGAGCAAGTCTCATAAAAGGGTCCTAATGCTAACGATGGCAGATATAAATTTATGCACTAATAAATTATTTAATTCAAATGTTCCCTGCCATCTCAACCTTATGCTAAATGCAAAATGTCTTGTCGCGGCAGTGGCGGTTACGCAGGCAGTTCTTGCTAATTAATATATTGTACCAAGATAAATAATATAGAGGAACGAAAAATTAATTACAAGGGAGAAACATTAAAATAATTGTAGAGATGTACTTCATAAGGAAAATAGAACTAGTAAAAATATACTTGATAATAAAAGACCGAAAATTCCTATATTCTCATATGAAAATTATTTTTAGAGAATAAATAATTTAATTCATTAAAATTTTAATAATAGTAAAGCTTGCGTACGAGCCGTAAGCTGCCCAGGCATTTGTTATTTTTCTAAGATTTTCCAAGCATGATCAATAAAAATCTATTCAAAAATTGAAAACTACACTTCTACGAAAGTAAATACCATATAGCAAATCAGTATTCAAAAATAATTTATTTCAAATAATTCATGAAGTAAAAGCTCATACGAACATTTTTATCATATTCGAGAATTGGCTCCTTAATCTCACTATTTACTCATCTGCTCATTATTTGTTGAATTAAGCTTGTTAGACAAAATTAGTTCAATAAAGGTAAAATAATAGTAAAGTCGATAGTAAAACGACGTCTTCTTAGGCTTGGAAGAATAAAAGACATTTTTGAAATGAGAAGTATAAATCAAATTATTTAAAACTTAATAAAATAAAAATTATTAAAAATGTAATGTTTGTTAAATGCAAAGTTCGCCGTAGCTAATAAATATTCCGAATCCATAAAAATAAAATAATGCAAACTTGATTGGAATATGTAAAACATAGTTACCTGATCGAAAAAATTGCCACCACCACTTGGATATAAATTCAGAATAATTTATTTGGACTAACCTGAAAGAAAAGAAACATAATGTTAATTTAAATTAATGAGTGCTATTTTCAATTAAAAATATATTGGTATCATATCATAAAGTTACATATACTTATTTTTCATTAAATGCAAAACTTTTGAAAATTGGAATCCGTGTTATATAAAGAGATATTAACAATTATGTATAAAATTGTTGAAATATTAGACACTAACACAGCTAATATTGATACATTAACATAGCTAACATAATAAAAAATTATATTAACAAAAGATCAGGCGTTTTGGATAAAACGCTTTACATATGCGTTATCAGAAAGATGCCATTACGATAAAATAGTTATTCGGCGCATGTGTTTTGTACGTTAGGTTTTATGTGTAACACTCCTGATTACACAGCAAATACATATCTTTTTGACCGTTTGTTATTACCAACTCATACAAACATAGACCCGCAACATAGCATTACCATAACATATCTAATTTATCCAGAAATATCTAATTTACAACTAATATTTAACGTAGATAAAATTTCATAAGTCTTTTCATATTCATTATTTCATGAAAAGAATAATAATTTTATAAAATACTGTGAGTCGCATGTGTCTTATTATTGATCATTTAAATCGACTGTAAACCGTAAAGTGAACTTTTTACCGCAAAGCGTCTTATAAAGAGAAGTTAGCGATACTTAAAACTATGATAGTTACATTAAAACTCCATAACAATCTCATAAAGAAGTCGTATTATTGTGTGCACGTCCACATTTGCTGCACGAGAGGCAAAGCAAAAACTCGCAGAGGTCGTACTAAAAGTAATAAAATATAGTTTTCATATTAACCCGATATAATGCTCTTTGTAATAAATATATTCATACAACTTTTCAAGCCCCATAAAGCAAGAACTGATACACCGAGACTATAAATTGTAGAAAAAAACTAATATTTGTCAATCTACAAAAAATTTCACAATAAAACAAGTTTTATTAGCCCATTTCCCTGATTTATTTTGCATAGATACCAAGTTTCCGATTTATGGCCGACCAGTAATACTACTAGAATGAATAATAATCTCGAGTCAAGCCAAACAGTATAATAACGCATACTGGGATCCTCGGAACGAGTTGAGAAGTCTTGCATAGATACACATCCGGACCTGTGCTGTTTTATAGCTCTGTATAGCTCGGATAACTGCCTTGTTGCGGTATATCTCAGGGTATGATAAAGGTTCTCCGTAAGTTTTGGCACGAGGGAGAATTTGGCACTGCGAGAATTTGTGTCTTGGCGTCGAGTCGCCCCATGGACGGGAAACACGCCGAACGGGCGATGAATGCGAGACCTCGGATTCATTCATATTCGCCTGTGCCTTTGTTCGGTAATCGAAAAGATGCCATAAATTTATGGCGGGGAGATAATTTTTAAATTATTATGATTAAGTAAATTCAGTAAATTTAATGTGAAAATTACGAAGAGTAGAATTTTATTGTTAATATTGAGTAAATAGAGCTAAATTTCTATATATCTATCTCTATATAACTTTCTCTATCTCTATATAACTTTCTCTATCTCTATATAACTTTCTCTATCTCTATAGATCACTTTCTATCTCTATAGATCACTTTCTATCTCTATAGATCACTTTCTATCTCTATAGATCACTTTCTATCTCTATATATCCCTATCTCTATATATCGCTCTCTATCTCTATCTCTATATATCTAACTCTTTCACTATATATCTCACTCTATATATTACAGTTTAATTTGACTACAGCTATATTATTTATGGTTTTATGTTTCATAACTTCATTTAATTTTCTGAATTGAAAAGCTCAAGGTTTCTTAAATTTTCTACGAACCAGGAATATGAAATGTCTCTTTCTTGAAAGTTAATTAAAAATTTTCCATTTAAATTATATAAAGCTATAACTTCTCTCTATTTATTATTTGTTAATTGTTCTTATCTATAATTATTATTCAAATAATGAATAATCGTTTATTTTGCCTTATTATGTTATTTTTCTTTAAGATGTATTTTCAAATCATTTATTTTATATCAATCAAAATAAATATTTTCTTCATCCTCACCAAGGTTTTAAAAGCAATTTCACATAACTGTAAATATTGTTTTTAAGTAATAATTAAAAAAAATTTTGTAAGTTACAAACAGGGTCCATAATATATGAACAGTTTTCACTTGAAATAAAGTAAAAATTTGATAAGAAGTCTATATATTTAACTTATAGTAATGAAAGAAATTGTTAATGTCTTGCCTCCTAAATTATGTGTAATATAGTGCACAACTTAATTAACTTTTCGTAGGGTAAGTTATAGTAAAAGCAAAAAAAAATTAAAATGAAATTCTTTGCACATTTTCACGTTTCAAAGGTTTCTGAAGATTTTGGCAAACTATATGTATTTATGTAGGTGTGTGTATACAGTTTTTCGTTCACGATTTTGAAAGCACGGTTCAACCGATTTGAATGATTCAAAAAAGTCAATTTATATTGATGGGTAGACTTGCTGATTAGTTTTATTTGTATTAGTATTTGGATCTACAGGAGTTTTCGGAGATACAAAAAGTGCAGAAAAAAGACAGTCTGCGAGAACTAAGAGTCTGATTAGAATAATTCTAAAGATGTCATTTACACCTAGTTTATTCTTTTAGTTAAAATATTATTACTTTCAAAATATTTTACTAATACTTCAATTTCATAATATATTCTCATTTTATAATATATCGTTATGCTGACTATAAAGATTACCGCCTAACATATAACTCACGAAACACAATCCATAAAAGAGAACGTCATTTCAAATACGAAGAAAACTATTTCTCAGAACGTGTAAATCATCATTTTTTCCTTACATGACTGTCTAAATGTGTACGATTGAAAGATACACGTAGAGTTTCCTGTTCGGAGGAATTGAAATAAAAAACGGAAAAAACTCAAACCGAAATACAGCAGGAATGAATGGCTATCGAATGAGCAGAAAGAAATATTGTGCAGGTTGGAGCGAGACGCTGGTTCTTTCAGCCATCATCATTAGGTCGGTAGCGTTGCTAACCTATTTTTTCTCACTTTATTTAAGTTGGTCATTTATTTTATTTACCCGGCACGGTACTTAATCTAGGTCTGCCCGCTGGGTTTATACGCGAATTAGAGCATGTGAATCTTCCCGACACCAATGTGATTAAAATTATGGGCAAAAAAGGAAAACAAAGCCGTAGAAAATTGCAAAACGCGGTTGCGATTTATTTCTCTCATAAGATAAATTGAGCTCATGGATGGATATGGTTAACATTAATCAAGGATATTGACTGGACTCATCCAATCTCTGCAAAAACTCATTGTAACGCTTGAAAGTACGTAATTATTTTTACAAATTTATTGTATTATTAATTTTTCGTAAAGTAAGTGATAGTAATCACAAAAAAGGTTCGAACAAAAATTTTTGGACATCTTTACGTTTCAAGGTTGTTTGAACATTTTGGCATAGCATAGCAAAAATGGATGTGTGTGGATGTATGTATGTATGTACGTATGTATGAATGTATCGATATATGTATGGATGTATGCATAGATGTATTTATATGCAAAAACAATTTTTTGTCGGCACGGATCGAGAGCACGGATCAACTGATTTGATTAACATTCGATTCCTATTGATAGGGAGGCAAAGACAGGTCCAGCAATTTTGGAGATTCTTGGGAGAGAGTTCAATTTACTTGTATTGACAAAATGAAGAAATAATTGAAATTTTGAGGAGGCACTTCCAGCGGTTTCTGAAATCTGAATAGAAGCCAAGTGGAAGTCGAAAATGATCATTACATATGCATATCAAATTATCAGATATTTTATAGAAATTTTAATAATAAGCACAAATTTCGTTTCATTTATTTGGGTTTAGTATTTCCCAAGACAATTATCGACAGTACGGTTCAACCGCTCTGGATGAGTTTCAAAATTTTCAAGCAATTAAAAAAAAAAATTCAAATGATTGTATTTTTTCAAAAAATTTAAAATACTCTAAAATCTATCACACACTTTCAAAACTTTTAAATATATTTATTTTACGGAATCGTAAATTCTTCACAATGTACTTTTGTTTTACACAAAAGTCATCATCGCAGAAAGTTTTATATGAGAATAAATTTAGAGATAAAATTATAAATCTTTTATGTAAGAATAGAAAAGAAAACATTATTTAATGATGAAAGAAACGACAGGTACTTACAAAGGTATATAGTTACACAAAGTATCGTAATTTCCCTGCTAGGGAAAATTAAACATTTTCCTGTCATTTTCATAAGAGAGCACTAAATGATATTTTTCCGGGACATCATTTCATAATTTACATTCTGCAGTTACGCCGACGCAAGTAAATTTGAAATGCAGACATGCGAGCCAAATTAATCTAAGTTCGCGCCCGACGTTTCATAACATTTTTCAAAATACAATTTATAATTCATAATTATTCACCGCGGTACATCGGCGTGTTACGTTAAGCTCTGGCAGAGTTTGGAGTCCGTATTAATTAAAAAAGAAAATTAAATTATAACGCATTATAGATGTTTAAACGAGCCGAAACAAAAGAACTTCACGAAAATTAAGGAGATTATTTATTGCCCGAATGGTAAGCAGCTTATACGAATTTTGCGAAGTCATGGCCTGTGTTACATATTTTCCAAGAGAAAAAATTAATTGAGAGCTTGGGAAGTTCATCATATATTTACGAGAATATAAGGTAAAGCTGTATTTCATATTTTATAAATAAAACGCTTGATAAACCACTTGTATATATGGGATCAATAACATTTGTATTGCAGTAGCTCATCGATAATAAAAAAAATATAATACAAGATTTCTTAGAAACTTCTCAGGATGTGCCTATCTCCTCTTCACGATATCAATTAAACTAGATGCAAGTGTTTTTTTTTCTTGAAGCAAGTTGCATGAGCTTTTCGATGTGTAAATAATCGACTAAGTCAAAAGAACTTGATATTTAGCTATTAAAAGAAAATTTACAATCAATCGATTTTTCTGCAAATTTATATATGCAAATATCAAAAGAGCAAGTGTAATTATCTGGCAAAAACTGAAACTTAAAAGTGAAAAAAATTAAAATACCTTTGATCTAAGTTTGATAGCAAAAATAAAAATCAATGATCGAAAAAACTACACTTTTAATAATACGGATTTCAATTCAATGAATCTTATCCTATAAATCGAGATTTTTGTATTGTAGTATGTAAATACTAAATATGTAAAGTATGTGAATACTTCTTTCTTCACTTGTAAAATTTTCAGAAAATTATGTTGTATTCTTTGTAAATAAAAAGGTATACTTTCTCTTAATATCATATGATTTTTGAATCACTAATGTTATCTTGTTATATTTGATGCACACATTTGATGTGTGTTAATTACATCTAATGCATTTGTTCAAATTCTGAAAAAGAGAAAGCCTCAACTTTTTAGCGTATCTTTGTGATCCATGTTATATAATATATGGTATGAATACAGCACTTGACAAACTACATAAAATAATAGATTTTGAGACTTAATGTAACATACATTTTTTTGACATAATATTATTATTTACATCTCAGTCAAACAGTCTGGTATACGAGATTGTAAAAAAATCTTTTCTATATGAGATTTATTTAAGTTTGATAAAAAAAAAATTAAAGTTGATAAAAATTCCTACTCTACGATGACTTAGTGCAAATTTCTACTTGATGCTTGTTGTGAATCAGGACTTGTATAGTCACCTTTTTTTCTTTTGCAAATTAACTATATTTTTCTCATAACATTATCGATTAATCTAAAAATTATCTAATTATTTGTGGCACGTATTTAATGATAGCTGTTAATTACATCTGAGTCGAATTTCCGTTTAAATTCTGAAAAGAAATGGAATGCTTGAACTTTCTTAGTAATTCTCTGTAACGTCTGATACCCGAACTATCTAAAGTATGTGAATCGACTAAAGAATGAGATGTAAAGAATTTCTCACGAAAACTGCTGTAAAGCTGCAAAGCCGAAAAGCTCATATCTTTGTATGGAAAGTTTTCAGTTGGTTCTTGCTACATCTATAGATATATATACAGTGATTGCTTTGTTAAAAGTTTCTGTTGTTTTACGAGTAAAGTTCATGTGCGACGCCCATTACTGTTCGCTTGTTGTCATAGTTTCGATAATACGATTAACTTTAAACGTTCCGAGACATACAGACAGGCAAACACACCGCAAACTCTAATTACGATATTCTCCTCTCCTAATTGTGTCCAATTAAGTTACGGAATTTATGCGGACTAGAACAATCGCATTTGTGGTCTACATACGGGTAAAATACATACTTCATAAGCCGTCCTTGTTCCGACTATATTTTTACTTTTACTTGTACTCTCATTACAACGTTTACCTTGTTAGATATGGTTGTAACTCATGCTGACATTTTACAACAACCCTTACTCTGACAAACTTCGGAAATTTAATATGGAATATATTATCGCAGACTTTACTTGACATTAACAATCAATGTTAAGAGCAGACAAGACAATTTAAGTTCAACGTAAAATCGTACCGTGTAGCATGAACTTGTAATATAAATTTTCGATTAATAAATCTATATTTTGAATATTAATATATCGGCAAATATAAACTAATAAAATATACGGACGTTTAGCAAAGCATTCATCCTGAGAACCTTATCATATATTAGGCCAATACTCGCCTTATACTTGGCTACTCAATAAAAAAATATGAATAATGACACTACAATATTATTATATGCATAATTTTTCTGTGTTTTTTGATCATCAGACATTTATGTCATAAATCTGTCCTAACATTGAGATGATTTAGTTATCAAAAGTTTGCTGTCTAAATAATAGTATATAATGATACCTTATTTTTATTGGAACAAGTACCATTTAATGAATATATATTTAGAATGACAATTTATCAACAAATGTAAAACTGAGTATATATAATAAAAAACACATTTAGAAAAGCGAATCCAAATATTTATCATATATAAAATTTACAAATCTTATGTGTTTCTTACATATATATGTGTGTATGTATATTAGTTCACTCATTCAAAAATTATGAATATTTTTATAAGTATTTTATATGTGACATTGTATAATTATTATGTCTAATATCTATAGAAAGAATATCCCAAAATTTCATTGCTGTTTACTGTAACTGAAATTTTAATAACTACGTAGTCAAAAAAATGTCACCAAAGCCTACAGATTTTTTTTTTCTTTCATTTACGAATATGTAATATGAACAAATATAAAAAAGAATAAAACAAAACCAATGATTTCGACTGAACTATTTTAAATTTTGTACTTCAATCTAAGTATTAATTTTCATCTACAATACATCAAACAAAATTCATACTTTTCCAATTATTGAAAACGTTTTGTACATTATATAGAATTTTCACTTTGTTAAGCGCAAAACAATTTATATAAATATGAAAAATCGCCGATTATGAAAAAACTTTTTTAATCATAGTTCGTTTAACATGGTTTCCATCCCCATAGTGCTTCATCTGTTATTTGTTGACATTATTATTTCTATATAAGTGGAAAGTTTCATATTAAGTTGCCAGTTTATTAAAAAAAACTTCACATGACATGAAATTTGTAATCATTTGGTATTAAATATTATGCACAAATTTGTGTTATTGACGGAATGTATTCAATGATTAATTTTGGTAAATATCACAACATATTTATATTTGCCAACATGATGTATGGCGTTGATGGGCATATTTGAATACCGATAATTAATAATTAAACCAACTATTTGTAAATATTGAAATAATTACCTTCAAAAGCCAAATAATTATTTCATATGATATTCAAAACGATATTAATATTCTAGGTGATGAATGATAAATATTTGTGGCTATTGGTTAAAATTGAGGCGTAATAAAAATCATAATGTAAAAATTCTTTGTCGACACTCGTAATAACATTGATTTGGTTTGAATGATTGCAAATACCATAATGAATTGAAAATATTTATCATACTATATGTAAACAATATGTCAAAATATCATTACTTGATTTGAAATTAACTCGGAATATTTAACTTCCTTTAGGATAAATTATAGTATTGATCCAAAAATCGAAATTCTTTGCATATCTTCACGTTTTAGAGGTTTCTGAATATTTTTGCATACCTCAGAAAAAAATGATGCGTGTGTATGTGTGCATAAACGTTTCGAGATTGTGGTTTATTGTTTTATCATATGTGTAAAAGTATGGTCATAAAATCCTAAAATAGTCTCATGCAGATAGTATAAAATATTTTGATGAATATATATATGGAGTCAATTTTTCGCACGGATTATCCTATTTGAATGGTTCAAAAAACATTCGATTCATATTGATGAGGAAACGTGCTGATTAGTTTTTTATGAAAACAGATCCAGCGGCTTCGGAAAATATGATTGAAAAAGGAGGATATGATTAAAAACATATTCGATTCGTAATGATGGGGAAAAGCGATGATTAGATTTTGGCAAGTTGGCAAGTGCAATATTTTTTTTTTTAATTTTGTCCAAATTTATTACCAAAAAACTAAAGCTCAGTTTTATGCAATAATATTCACTTATATTGTCTAAACAAGTAATATAAACAAAAAAAAATTTTACACTCTTGTTTTTCATTACTTTATAATAATGTTTTATTTTCCAAACTGATTCCATATTCCATTATCCATTCTAAAGGGGTTTGTTGTACGGACCACGAGCGCCAGGGCGCTTTGTCGAATCGTGCTAAGGTTGCACTTAGTGCTCGGAGGGACTAAGGGATTACTGATACCGCTACAATTGCATTGGGAAACATATACGAAAGGATTCTTGGAACGGACATTTCTGACAACTACACAACAGGAAACTCAGTAGTAAAATGCAAACGTATTCTCATCAATTTAATATTAATGCAAATCCTCAGCAGCACATTCTAGGTTCAATGCGGTAACAATTTCCGAGTCCCAAATTGTATGTGGTAATAGTTAGATCAAATAGTATTTACACAATTATATACACTAACAGTTATTATAATAGAAACATGAAACTAGCTAACCATGGAATTATATACAGAGAGCAATATCTTTTTTATATAATCTATTAACTTTTCCTAAAACCCGACAAAAGCCAGACATCTGCATATCTAGCAAATACTATAAAGTATTAATATTGAGTATATTTTATCGACTCCATATATATTCGAGCAAAAGCTTTCCGAAACATAACAGTAAATAACCCCAAACAAAAGGTAGGTATAAAATAAACCTTTAAAATATTTTCGTTTTGCAGTCAATAGTAGATAAAATATATCATAAGGGCAGCTCGAATAGGAGAGGAAATGAGTGAAAATAGAAATATCTATAGTATAATTTATTGTATATTTTATTGCGATATATATTATATATATATATATATATATATATATATATATATATATATTATATATATATATAGTTATATATACATATACATACATATATATATATATATATATATATACAAAAATACATACATACCTACATACATAATATAGTACCTTTAAAAATATGAACTCACTACAATTTTGGAATATTTCATTAAATGATGTATAAAAACGTTTCGAGATTGTGGTTTATTGTTTTATCATCTGTGTAAAAGTATATTTGAATAATTTTAATGATATATGGTCATAAAATCCTAAAATAGTTTCATGCAGATTATATGAAATTCATTTGTATTTTGAAATAAAAAGATTTATACTCGCTTAAAAAATACGTGTTAAATAGTGTCCGGCTTAAGGTGCCGTCCGGGGTTACGGGACTTCCCCCTACCCAGTATCTGGATGAATGCCTTTTTAAAAACTTTGATTATGTACATATTTTATACATAAATATATTAGTAGGGTAACTGTATATATGCAAAAAGTTTATCAAGATGGATTTTCATAATGACGATCAGCATTATTTTGCAAAATGATTAAAAGTATATTAGGTAACTAATTGAAGACAAATTATAAAATGCAAAAACTTCTTGGGAAAATTGCGGTGTAAGTGCGTGATTTAAATACTCTAAGCTGTTTTAGCGCTAACATACTTATTTTCCAATATTCCATAGAGCATGGAATAATTAAAAACAAAAATAATTAAATATTTTTTACTTTGTGTTTTTTGTTGATGTCGATTGTTCTCAATGTTTATTAGAAACAAAAGTTCAACGTTCAATCATACGACAGGGATTAATTACAATTATTGCCTCAAGCAATAGCCCGGTAAGCAGCCAGCAATTTGACGCAAACATATATTAATTAACAATACAAGCCGGGTATTTACCGAAAAGGGCTCGGAATAATCGTTGTTTCTATAACATTGTTCATCGTATTTCATCATTATTTATTTACTGGTCATAGTGTATAAACACGAGGACCGCGACATGACGTGCGAACTACATACGTAACGTCAAAGTTAATTAATTTGGAATGACTAATTAAGCGGTCTTGTCAGTGCAAACTGAATGTGAGTCAATTCAGCGTACACAACACTCGGCTTTACAAATTGTAATTAATTACACCGCAATAGTAATGTAACGCCACTCGACATCCAGCGCTTTACGATTTCTTTCTATTTTCCTACCGGGTTCAGTATCACAAAGGCTAATGCAAGAATTGAAGATACCCATGCCACATATAATTTAATTAAAGTGATTAATCTGTGTACGGTAACGGTTTTTATTTCAAGCACTTACGACAATGATACGAGATTAGATGGATTGCCGGATAAATAAAGTGGATTTACAATAAGAGATACAGGTACTGCACTGAAAGGTAAATTTATAAAACGGCTTGAACTTGAAGAAATTTCCATAGTATTAAAAATTGACTAGTGGTCAATATATATAAAATATCTGATAATTTGATGTGTATATGTCCAATAGTCACTTTTGACCGCAAAATAGGATTTTTTTTAAATCCTTCTGAAACCGCTAGACCTTCCCAAAAATTCGACCAATTCTTCTTTATATCAATACAAGTGCATATTTTCTGAATCATTCAAATTGGATACTCCGTTCTCTGAAAAATGCCATTCTTCTTATTTTTTTCCTCGTATCTTCAAAACGGCTCGACTTGCCTTTGCCAAAAATTAATCAGCATGTCTCCGCATTCATACCATTTGAATATTTTTTGAATCATTCAAATCGGGTGATCCGTGCTCTAGAAATCGTGGACGAAAAATTGTATTCAAACATACACACTGCACACACACATATATACACCCGTTTTTTCTAAGGTATGCCAAAATATTCAGATACGTAAAAATTTTCATTTTCGATTTTTTTTTCATTAGTGTAACTAACCTTACGGGAAGTTGAAAATTACCTTAACAACTTATGTAATTAGTTGAGTACAATGGCTAGATGTTATATTTTCTAGATAACATTATAATTTTTAAACTTCTGAAATAAAAGCCTCCTTTTTTTAAAGAAAGATGTCCTTTCAAAAATTCCGAAGTCAAGAAAATTTATCTTCGCCCTACTAGGAACTTTTTTACAAAATTTTAATACTAATAATCGAGCATAACTTCAATAAAAAAATTAATTTGTTTAAAAACTCATTAAGAAGTCCAATTTAGCTATAGTCCCACCACTCCTAGCCTTTATTTAGTTTTACTACAACAAATATTTTAATAATTTTCTATAGAATTTGTTTTGTTAGTTAAATTTCAAAAAAATATTTTTATAAATATTAGACTTTTAATGCTCAAAATACTTGTTTTGCAAAACCATAGCCTCGTATAGTAAATTATTGTGCTTATTTATATAAATTTGAATTAAGCAAAAAAAAATCAAAACGTGTTACGCTGTTCAGTTAGTTATTATTATATATATTTTACTGTAAAAGTTTTGAGCTAAATTTTAAATAATAATTTAATAAATATAACCAGGTTTAGTATAATGCTACATCATACCATTATTCCGTTTATTTAGGAAATGTAATCTTATTAAGAAATGCACATGATATTTCAGCTGAGACTAAACTCAATTCAATTAAAAATCTGATAAAGCATTAAACTCAATACGTGATAAAAACATTTCTGCACAGATCTGCAAAATATTTCCATTATATAAGTTCCAATAAAATTTAAAAGCATTCTTCAGATCGTGTATATGTACTATTGATACGTACAAGCGCAAAGAGCAAAAAATAAAAAGAAAAAAAACAAGAAAAGTGTCGCATTTCATCGCACTACTCGCACATCAAGCTACAGAAATAATTGTTATAAATCCAATACATTTTCTTCTATAAAATTCGACTGACTCAGTCATAAGGCAACTGTCAACTAGAAAGCACAAAAAGCACAGAATTTCAATCCAAGAAAATATCAAATGGCGACAAGCAAGTGCTTCATCTGGCAAAAAGTTTTCGATGAAAAGTCTCGTGGATTGACTATTGACAAAAGTCGAAAAGAATTCAATTTGAGCGGTAGCCGAGAATAAACTTGGAAGAAATATATCAATAGCTCATGTGTTAAATTATGTTTTATAAATCAAACCGAAGACTATCATGGGACTATTCTTACATGGGACAAATAATATAACTTGATATAAACTAGTTGATTGGATATTTTCGAGTTTTAATTAAAAGTTTAAGTATTGATATTGGGATTTAGTAATTGATAATGAAGGAGAGCAAGAAAAAGTTTCCTCAACTTTCTTTAAGAGTAGCAAGTAGCAAATTCTTTCCAACAAATCTAAATAATCAATAATAAATGAAATTTATCAACTAGTTTGTGATGATAGAATTTCATAGTCTTAACACGACTTTTTAAAGTTCATATAAGTTCAAAATTCCAGATGGAGGAAGAAAGATTAATACTAATCCATTCCACTCGCATGCCGGTGTTCGACATAACGCTTATGCAACGTACGAGTTGAAAGGGTTAATTTAATGAAAAAAGTAAAAAAAAATTAATTTCATGCATTTAAATTCATCACATAAAATCGAAAATAAGGTCAGTGCCAATAAATTCAAACCCCCTGGAAAATCTTCATTGTTCTGGGTCAGTAGTGCACACAACCTACGTGATTCCTGCAGAAACAGGTATAGGTCAGATAAAGATTTGTCGCGGTGATAAATTTTATATATACTCGAATGTAGCGAAGCTTTAAAAATGAGAACAAAAAGAATTCGAGTATAAAAATATACGACAAAACAAAATAATATAAACCCACGTCCGTTTTTGTATCTCTATATTCCTGAAATAATTTTCTCTCATACGGCGCTTGTCGATTCTGTAATAAAGTTTTCCTTTCATCGCACGCGGCGAGCTCTGTGAAATATGAAAGCAATTTATTGAATGGTGCCCTAATGAAACTGTATATAGCGTTCATGTTGCGATAGAGATGCTCTGATTAATTTAAATTCTCAGGAAGAATAACAAAAATAAATAGGAGATTATTTTATTTCAAACATCGTTTCGCGGCATTATGTGCAACTGAAGCTAAGTGAGATCATTAGAAAATGAAGTAAATGTAATATCTCCTCAAACGTAGCAAGCATAATTGACCAAATAATGATTTCATGTAAAACACGCAAGCATTTATCAAAATGCCAATTAATATCGTTATCTGCATTGGCAATTTATGCTTTATACTTCTTTTATTCTATGTGCTAATTATTAAAATATAATACGGCGTAAAAACGTTTAATTTATTTCGAGTGAGATTTGCCGTAGATTTGTTGTATAGTGCCTCGTGTTCTCTCTTAAAAACTTTTGTTTGTTCCGATTTTGATATTCAATCTTTACATATTTTGCAAAAATTACTTTTCCTGCAAGCTTCTATGTCTGTGCATATCGGAAAATATTGGCACAATTGCAGAATCCTGCAAATCATTAATTATGCAAGAATTAGTGGATAGTTAAAATTCAGTGAAAAACATTCATTGGCAGGTATTATGCAATAGGGATTTGTGGTAGAAGGCTGTTGAGTTATTTTTTCAACATGCCCTTTAGTATACAATGTCCCTTTAAAGCTGATTATTGTAAATTCGACAAATTTATTAAATGTTCTTAACTGGACAGTTGTAAGTAAAAGAGATAATGAAAATGAAATTAAAGCTGTGTGCGTTTTTGTAATAACGATTTATGAAAAAATAAAATAAATTGAACTAAAAAATAGAAAAAATTGAGGTTGTGCAGTCCTTTTCTCCATATGATAAATGATTGTTAGCTGATTCTCAGTCTTACTGAAAATGATTATGAAATTTAATAAATACGGCTCACACCGTTTCGGAGGAGTATTGTGACAATATATATATATATATATATATATATATATATATATATATATATATATATATTATAGTTATGTACATAAACTCTTGCAGATAAACTAGGAAGAAAATTAATAAATTTTCATTATTTTCTCAATCTCGTAGCCAAAGTGCTCAAAGCGATTCAGAGTAAATTGCAATTATTTGCTCTGTGAAACGAATCAGAACATCGGATAGCGCTTTGGAGACGCGTTAGCAACTGATTACGCAACTGATCCTAATTCTAGAGAGTAGGAAACTATCACGGGAAACTGGCTAGAAACTTCATTAATTAACTCAAATATTCCGCAACGCCAAACTTCAGGTATAGAATTATGGTTGATAATTCATTTACATGCGCGCAATTCGGATTAGAAGGAAAATTATTGTAGCATTTACAGATGCGGAGAAATCTTGGATGATGATTGCACTATCTTTTGGCACGGGACGAAACCCACCTACCACCTACCATGTACCACCTACTCTGTATCCAATTATCTGTATATGATAGTCACATTATCAAGTCACATCAAGTGCTAGTTTTGTGAGACAAAAGCTTGGTTATCAATAATTTTTGACATTTTTACAATTCCCTGAATAAACGTGTTTGAGACAAGACATTTGGGTAAAAGATTGAGTTTTCTATTTCAGACTAGTAACCTTTAATAGAAACATGGTCATAACATTCACAAAGCTCTGACAATATGCGACCCATAGAGTACTACTATCTGTCTTTTTAAACAAAAATTTAAGGAAGAAAATTTGTATGCTAGAAATATATTGTTTTGAAATAAATGTAATTTGTTTATACCGTTTATGGCGTATAACTTATCAATCTAAAATAATAATGCCGCAATCGTATGAAAAGTGAAAATATTTTGTTAATAAAATAATAACAGTTTGAAAAAAAATTACAACATCCCATTTTTTTAAAATAGTAAAAATTGGAACTTGAGTATGAGCGTTGTTTGTATCGGAGAGGATTTTATAAAAACGGCTCTATAAAAATAAGAAGTAAATGGGTTCATTAAAAGTTGAGAAATCGTGGGTATCGTATACAAAAAATAAGACAGTTTCAAAATAAACGCTTTATTGTTCGCACAAAAAAGAAATAGTAAAGAATTATTGTGGGGTCAAACTGCTATATCTCCAAAAATAGTTGATCTTTGATAAATACATGCAAAAAAAATCGAATTTTCTAGACCAGAATAATCCCTTAAATACGTCTGCATAAAATAATTATTTTTGGTTCCATGATGAAGTATTTAGCTAATGGCTGGTACTCAAAATTTCAGTTCAAATGGCTTTAATTACTTTGACAAATCATGTAATATCTCGGATAATGTAAGTTCCCAACAAGTCCAGCAGCATATGCAGAGCTACAATTCCAGTATTGGTACTGAGGCATAAACTTCATCGATAATAACGTTGTAGCCTTGGGCAATATATGCATCTAGTTGAATTCCCTCATGGCGAATTCGGTATCTCTTTGCACAAGCCATTAACATACATAATTGTGACGAGGAATATGCATATCACATAAATCACATACTCGCATATCAAAATTGATACACCCGGCATATACCCGACACAGATTCAATTATGGAGTAGCAATTTTATGATGAGTTGGAAAAGTTGTAGATAAAGTTGGAGATATGGTCACTATTTGCAGAGTCGCGAATAACTTGTGTGAATTTCATTGTGATTTATTATAAAATTCCCGCAATTCTTGTACGAACTTTATTGTAGATAGTAAGTTAGTAAAGGAATAAAAAATATTTTTATTATACATGGAGTTTTTTCCTGATAACACTACTATGATATCATGTGAAAAATATTTCTGAATACTATTAAAGTAGAATAGATTGAGCTTCAGCATGAACCACTATCAGTCTATATACTTTGATCAAAATAGCATTCTTCAAACGTGGGTGGTCGTTTCAGTCTTTAAAATACTAAAAAAAATATGTTATAACTTGATATTTGTTCGGATTTGGATTAGAATTTGAACAAAATGGGCAAATTGCTTTTAACTTATTTCAGTAATTATAACATTTCTAAAAATTGCGATCTTTATAGTAACATAATAGAGCTCTATTTCAAAGCTGCACTCTATTTAGAAATTAAAATTTTAACAATGAAGTATTTTTACAAATTTAAAAAAATTGTAAAGTTAAAATTACTAAAGATCGCATTTCAACTACGAATTATTCAAAATTTCAATACTAAAGTGTTTATAACAATTTTTACTAGATTTCAGTAAATTTTATCTAATTTTTACTAATGTAAACATATTATAAGATCCGAGAAAACAAAAGTTATTTGAAGAAAACTAAAAAAATGTCCTAAATCCACATATTGTTAATGATCAAAATACAATAGTACGCATTTCAACTACTAATTATTCATAATTTCGATATCCAAAGTGTATATAGGAGTTTTTACTACATTCTAATAAATTTTATTTACTTTTTACTAATGTAAACATATTATAATGTCCGGAATAAAAATTAAAAGTTATTTGAAGAAAAATAAATGTACCATAAAAATAAAAGTATTAAGCTCATTTATATACTTGAAATAAATAACCTAATTTATAAGCTCTTATACTTTATCTATAAAGTACAAATAATAAAAGCAAAACAG
The DNA here is from genome assembly GCF_003426905.1 of Ctenocephalides felis. Classification (NCBI taxonomy): domain Eukaryota; kingdom Metazoa; phylum Arthropoda; class Insecta; order Siphonaptera; family Pulicidae; genus Ctenocephalides; species Ctenocephalides felis. Next base: position 8,890,522 of record NW_020537324.1, read on the forward strand.
TATTCATAATAATCTATTTGAAAACATTAAGAAAACAATTATTAATCAATGATCAATTTTTGGAGATTGTAGATTTTTTATTCCCGAATATTTGACTACGGTATGGATATTTGCCATTGGGCCATGTACCACTAGTTAATAGGGCTTGCATGGTAAATAAATGTATTAAAGATTGAAAATTAAGAAAGGATTGTAAAATCCAATACAACGAAGAAGGTTTACCGTTGCAAGTAACCAGGTTGAAAATACCTTAGAAAAATGAGTGTATGTTTGTTTGTGTAGATACAATTTTTTTCGGCGATTTCGGGCGTAAGGATCAACCAATTTGAATAATTAACTAGTGGGGCGCATGGCATCGTGCCTTAAGGCAAATTGCTGGAACTTTCCGTACCAAATATTATTATTTTTTTAAAAACGGTTAACATTAACGACTTTGGGCAATAATATTGTGAAAGCCTAATCAATTATAAGTATAAGGAAATCATTGAGTACATAATTTATATCCACTACTAACATAAATTGATTTTGATATTCATTTTATTAATACCTACGCTTAGTTATTATATAAAACTTATAAGACTAAATTTGGGATACGATAATCTTACTATTATCTTACTATTTTATACTATACTTTATACTATATAATAAACTATTATCTATTATACCGTGAGATACTTATGACATCAATTTCTCTATCCATACAAATCTTACAACTAGATTATTATTTGGTAACTTATATATTTATGTATATATTTATGTTATATATATAATATGTATATATACATATCAGACACCCTACATACCTATTTAATATTAATGTGTTATATTTCTATATTACGCCCTATGTATTATCATCTCTACCTATCTATTGCCTATACCGGGGATTGAACCCGGTTCCTCTGCGTGACAGTCACGCATCTTAACCACTACTCTATCGGGTTCCCCCACTGAAAATATATTATGGAACACACTGTTGTTTCTTTGGTTCATTTTCTAATTAATTGAGCATTTTCTAATTAATTGAGTAACTAATACTAAGGTGACGCGAAAAAACTACGATTGATTGTAGCGTTATGGTGGTCGAGTGGTTAAGGTCGTAGCCTGTCACGCGGCGGACCGGGGTTCGATTCCCGGTAAGGGTGAAAATAGCATGTAAGCGAAATTGTAGGCTTAAGATAATAAATGTTAGGCGGTTTAGTTATAAGTGTAAGGATTGAGCGTATACGGTGTGATAGTAAAGGAACGTACGATATAGTAGTTATAAGGCGTATAACCACGTGAAATGTAATGTATAGGTATGGTTTAGGTATAGGTGATGCACATACGCGAAAGGAAATTTATGATATTAGGGGTTATCGTATAAGAATTGCGAATGTTATATAGATTTAATTTATAAATATTCTTTCTTCTATGCAAATATTTAGTTTGTTGGTTAGTTTTTTGACAAAGGCAGGGCAAAAGTGCAAGAAATGTCGATTTAGTTTTGAGTCAACGGAGCATCAGATTTAAATGATTCAAAAAACATTTTACATTTATTTACTGAAGGAAGAAGTGATTAAATTTTTGGGCAGGTCCAATAAACAAAGTAAAATATTCTCTGTTAAAAATATTAAATATCGGTACGAAAAGTTCTAGCAATTTGCCTTAAGGCACGCCATGCACCTCTAGTTTAGTCTTATGTTATAAGAACAAAAAGTTCGAAACCATTGGAATCGAAAGGTGAAAGTTTTTTTAGGTAAATTTGATTATCGATCAACTTTATTTATACTAAAATAATTATTAACTAGTGGGGTAGGTGGCATCGTGCCTTAAGGCATACTGAATGTTTTCAAATAGATTATATTATAAATATTGTAACATTGTCTAATATTTATAAGAATTATATAAACTGAATTGTAAAGTTGAAATTATTTGTTAAGTATATTAGAACTATAGTCAGAATTAAAATTAAATCTGAATTATTTTCGATATACATAAAATTAAAGAAAAAAAAAGTTGGAACAATTTTTTTTTCCAAAATCAATTATTTTGTTAAGACAAGCAGAAAGTTCTTTGTATCAATTAAATCGGACGCTTAGTTCTCTCAAAAACTGGCATTTTTTGTACATTTAGCTTCGTATCTTCGAAATGGCTGGGCCTGCCTATGCGAAAAACTAATAACCACTTCTCCCATCATTACTAACTGAATGTTTTTTAGATCATTCAAATCGGATGCTCCGTTCTCTCAAAAACTCGATTTTTATTTTCTGCACATTTTGCTCTTTATCTCCGTAACTGCTGGACCTGCCTTTGCCAAAACCTAATCAGCACATCTCCTTCTCGATAGGAATCGGATGTTTTTTGAATCATTCAAATCGGTTGATCCGTACGCCCGAAAACGTGGACGAAAAATTGTATCTATACATACATACACACACACATCCAATTTTTCTGAGGTATAGCAAAATGTTCAGAAACCTTCAAAACGTCGAGAAATGTAATAATTTTCAATTCCCATTTTCGGCCCATTACAATAACTTACCATACGGGAAGTTAAAAAAGCAATGAATTCCTTTTGATAAAGATACGTGTTGAATAGTTTTTGGCAAAGACAGGTCTAGTAGTTTCAGAGATACGTAGGTAAAAGTGCAAAAAATGGCAGATTTTGAGAGAACGAAGCGTCCAATTCGAATAATTCAAAAAACATTTTGCTTGTGTTAACAGTGTGAAGAAACGATCAAGAACATTTTCAGAAAAAAACTAAGAAAAAAAAATTTACAAGTAAACATGTATAAATGTCATTGTCCAATTTATAAGTTTTTATATTTTGTCTTTAAAATATAAGCAATAAACCCAGGATCAGTATTCCCATAACAAGCATGCAGCGCAACAGTGCCCCAGTGATACAGTTTACAGCTAATAAGGCAAGGCCGCCTGTTAGCGAACCATCGGGCGTCCGCCTGAGCCTAGAAACAGGTCATAAAATTGAAATTGCCGGCGCCGAACGTACTGCGAGCACGTTACATCGGGGGCGATAAAAACACGGAACAAACGGCAACGCATAGCGCGGGGAAAAGGTCAGAGAGCCGAACAAAACGCCATGCCCGAGGTTGATGACACAGGTCATCAGGACTAATGAGCTGTAGCCCAAACGAAGCTAACCTAATAAAAACTATACAATTAGACGGGATTCATAGTGGCTGCCGGTGCCATATAACAGAATAAGCATTTTATTCGCATTGTTAGAGAGAGTTCGGAATTAAATCAAACTGCGAGCAGGGACGCGTAAAATGTCACATATAATACTATTCGTTATATATTACTCGATTCATGCTTATTGATTAAAGTATTCAGTATTTAATTCGCATTTATGTTTTTGGATGAAAAGGAAACTGCCACTCAATTTGATGCAAAATTACATAGAGCAGATAATAATTTGTTAGAAATATTTCTATATTTGTTGTAATAATAATAATTATTACGCTTTACTTGAATCATACAAATTATTAACATGTATTTAATATTATGATCGTCTATTAAAAATAGCGGTAAGTTAAATTTTTGGATATTATTTTTATTTAGTAACTAATTACCTTAGCTTTTTTACTATGCTGTAATGTAATTTGAACTTCATATTTATAATTGATGGCAATGAACTATTTAACAGCAAAAGTTTATTGGTTCATAATGTCTACTTACTGAGTAATTATAATAATAAAAGTACTAATAGTAAAGTAATAAAATATTATATATATATATATAGATATTGATTAAGAACTATGGAAAATTGTAGGAAGTATTATATTTGCGGAAAGACTGTAGATGCATTCATTTCGTCTATCGTGAAAATGAGACGAAAATCACTTAATTTGTAAACATTTTTACTTATAAGAATTTCAAATATTTAAGCTTATAAGCAGTAAGTTTTATTTGCAATTCATCTTAACAGCGCATTAATTTTTCTTAATTAATAGCATTTAGTCTTATTGTTGCAGGATGCATTTCCTTCGTTTACAATTTATGCCCGTTTTTACATCATGTCGAATATTATTAAACCAAAAAAACTTGACTTAAAGAACATTGTACAAATTAGTAAAGTACGCATTTGAAAATTAATATTCATTGTATGGTGTTGGATGACATTTGTTGTTTCATTATATCTACTATTATTACTATTCACTAAAAACTATATTTTTTTCCTTTGTATCTAATACAAAAACCCCAAATTTATTCATTCTTTTGATTATTTAACTTATTGATTCTTTTCGATTATTTAACTTTGCAATTCTATATACTATTTTGAAATAATTATTATATCAAACTCCAAAAAATAAATTTTAAATAAATTATTCGATAACACATTTGGTTGAAAATTAATTGCCAAACATTTCAAATATTTGCTCCATGCAAGTAAAATATTTTAATCAAAACACTGTATGCAATGTCACTTGCTCTATCCTTTCAATTAACAAAATCCCAATATATTTTAAACTCTATATGACAGATATATAATTTAAATTATGTTATAAAATTAAATTCCGTTTTTGGCATAAAATTAATGAAAATTATCAAAGTAAATGTTGACATGCGCGGTTTCATTAAAACGGGTGATCCTTGATTATATATTTAAATTCCGATATTTGATCAAAAACACGAGTAGTAGCTATGGTAAAATTGGTGAAATATTAAAGCTGTAAATTTATACGTACAGCAGCTGCTGTAATTAGCGAGAATATTGCATGGTAGTATATTAAGAGCTCTTTATCACAATGTTCTCGTCCTTATACAATACGGCACAGGAAATCTTCAAGTACATTAGTAAAGACGTGTCCCTTCTATACATATTAGAACGTTATTACGTGCGGGAATTAGAATGCTATTATGTAACGGGAAGCCCATCAAAAACAAACGCACGAAATTCGAGCGGGAGTATCCTTAGTAAGCAAATATAATTAGGCAGATGTATGGCTGCTCAAATTTCGGATTAATTAATGATATTACAAAATATAAGGAAAATATCTTGCAGGCTGAATATATAAAATGAAACTTGCTAAAAATCGCTATTTGGATTACAATATTAAATTTCAACTCAGTTTTGCAGAAAAACTCAATCTTGCATTCTGGGCTTTCAAGTCACATTAATTAAATATTTGTAAATCAGATAAATTTACATTTCTTGATAATATATACCAAATTTCATTAATAATTAATTGTAAATTCATAGAAAATCTTCCATGTAGAAATAGCAATATAACATAAGAATTCATGAGTTCAATTTGGTCCAATATGAAAGCCAGGTTGGTTGCAAAATAAATTGGATTAAAATTGGCATTTTATAGTATTTCAGTTGTGATACTTGCAAAAGTTTCTCAAATGAACTAATATCATAATGCTCAATACCTAATAAGTGTAAATTACATTTGTGATTAATCGATTTAATAATAATTGAAATTTAGCAACTTTCCAAGTAAGGATAGAGTTTTGAGATTTGGTCCTATTATCTCAAAAAATGATTTGGTTTGTTAAAACCAATACCTCTCATCATAAAAAGTTATATCTATATCATGTTAAAGTAGTATCATAATTAAATGTGAATTAAATTTTGCCTAAACGTCCCGATATATGTAAGCAATAAGACTTATAAAGGTTAAAAAATTAACAATAAAATTTTGAATACTTCAATATCCTAAATAATGAACATTTCAGAGGCCTATAAAATTTTAGAATGTTTGACAAAACTATGATCTCATCATTCCATCATAAAAAGCTCAATCAAAATCGTCAAATATTTTTTTAGCAATTAGTTACTAAGAAAAACATTTGGCCCATATTCATCATTTTTTTAAACATCTCTTAATTGCTTAATAAAAAGAAATGCCTTGACCTATCACGGCACAAAATACCCATCTTCAAAAATTTTAAATTACATTGAAATTACAATATTGCCGTTTTTGGGAAAATGTTTGGCCAATTTTGGTGTCAGAATATGTACAATTAACAAATTTTAATATATAATATTTAAATGTTAATGAAGCAATTCAATCCTTTTTATTAAAAAAAGGAAAAAAAATTATTTCAGGCATTTATTTTAGTCACCCTAATTGAAAATTTGTGAATTCAATTATATTACATATTTAGTTTACGCTTAAAAAATTTATGATTTCTATTCACAACTGCAGTTCTTGAAAATTATCAATGCAGTAAACATTGTATTCTAATATATAAAGTAAATCAGGTTTCTTACAAATAATAGAGAGATTAATATTTGAATTTTGAAGTACCTACTACTATTTTATTTATAAGATTCTCTGGAGTCACCTCTGGATATAAATTTATATCAATTACGTTAATCAGCCGGTGTAACCTCATGCTACAGGTCAACGTGCCACATATTATACATCGTGCTAAATTAGCAAATATAAGTGCAAGTAAGCTTATGTACATCTACATCGAGTGTTGCAATGTTTGTGCAAAATTAGTCTAAGCAAATGCCACCGGAGTAGGTATGTTCGCTAACAACATTTGCACAAGCTCTCAAATAACCGAACGCTTACTCCAGTTGGGGGCTTATTGAAATATCATGCTCGTACACTTAAGGCAATGTCCGAGTTTCAAGTTTAAAACCCTCACATGTAGGTAAGTACCACGTACAACTGGCTCATACGAATACCCATGTTTCTAAGAGCGACCGAAATACTGAAGGAAATCGCTTTAAACTCCGAATTGCTGCCGAGGCTCGCATACAGGTTGAAGGTGAGATATTTGGCTGCAGAGCAATAAATTTCAATTAGCCATCTACTAATAGGCACAGTGAAATGCCGTCACCGTCAGAGGTCATAAATTTTCATAACCTACGCAGACAGTTTTTCAATTACGGGCTAAGGAATATCACATTTTGGTTAAGAGAAGAATGTAAAAAAAAAATATACCCAAATGTCTAAGAAACCACACATAAATGAAATTCATCGATAATGAGAAAATGTAAACTAAATACATTTTTTATGAAATATTTTTTTATGCACAATGATTAATTGCTAAAATTTCAATGCTGAATTTTGTTTTCTTATTTTTCAGAATATTTAAAAAAATAATTTTCATTATTATGTTTCATTGTTTGTTTTCTGAGAAACGTATAAAATTAAAACGTATTTTGCAAATAAAAAAGCTTAATGTTGCTTAATGTTTTATGAATTATTGTTCTTTACTTTTAGCTTTTTTAAGAAACAACCGAAAAATCCTTTTCGTGGTACTAATTACTATTATAAAACCATGGTTTAGTTATAATTTTCTTCATTATCCGATCAAATCAAAAATATTTAATTACGAATTATGTTTTCATATTTTTTATTTTTAAGATTTATTGAAGTGTTAAATAGAAAAAAGTAACCAAACTAATGAATAAAAAGCCCTGTTTAAAAAGCTGATCAAGAAGTAAATGATTATGTTACCTTTATTGAAAATTAAACTGTGGGATTAAAATGTGTAAAATTTACAAAAGTGAACACTAATGCAAATTAGTTTAAAAAAAAATCTAAATGAAGGCGTTGTCAATTATTTTATTAACTTTTAATATTGGCTAATGTACTTGTTTAGAAAGTCGATAAAAAATACTTTTAATATCATATATTAAAAGTATCTTTCGTTCGTTTAACTGTGATTGGATTAGTATGTGTGTGTGTTTCAAGACTCTCACAAACACTAGATTTGATTTAATAAATCTTCAATAAAATCTTCAACGAAAATAAAAAAAATTAGTAACAGAGCACTGTCTAATTTTTGTATATTTTTAAAAATATCAATACTAATTATGAAAATACAGCTAATTTTAAATAAGTAAACTAGCTATCTCAAAGCTAATCATATCAGTAGCAAATTGCAGTATTTGAATAAAATTTAAACTTGAATAAGAGATAAAAATTAATAAGCGACCCAATACTGTGGCATTTATCTTAAGGAAAGTTAGAGAATTGAGATCAAGGAACTTTTAAAAACGCGACGACAGCCTATTATTCACAACTTTTGATCAACTTTCTTTCAAATAAATTAATCAAATAACTTTTTCATTTTGTTTTAAAAATATGTAGTTCTTTTTGTTTTTGCTTATATTTTTCAAGTTATTTACTATTATTAACTAGTTTTTTCTAACATTTTTAAATAAAAAGAAGAAAATTATCCTTATTTGTAATTCATTATCAAAATCACACACACTTTTTTGGTGTTTGACACCAAATTTGGAGAAACCTAATGTGTGAATGATTATGTGATTCATATTTTGACTTTTTTGTTGCTTTCTCAAGAACAGCTTAACAAATTTTAAAAATTTAAAAGCCATTTATTGAAATTTAATTCATTTTGTTGTTACCCAATAGACACGCCGCTGGGTGTTGCTACTATCTTCTGGTTTATACTATAAGATTATTATTGTTAACAATCTCTGCTTAATGTTAATGTTCATGTTAAACATATTGCAAAATAAATTAAATAAAAATTAAAAAAAATTTTTTGTTGGTGTAAGTGATCATGAAACAACAATATGCGTCGTAGAAAATTAAATTTGGATTTTTTTGTAAATATTTTCAACGGCAATCAGAATGCAGTGCAATTCTTTGAGCTATTTTTATTATATCATTCACTCACGAACTTTCAAACACACAATCAAATTTGGATATTGAGCTTTTTACTCAGGCTATTTGTTAGCTTATACAGTCAGTACGCAAATAGAGTACGCATTTCACAAAATAATAGACTCGTGTATTATATGATATATGACGGAGGATATCCCGAAATCACCGCATACAACAATTAGTAAATAGCAAAACTGGCTCGACATAATCACAGCATGTTCCACATTCGCATCACGCAAACCCCTATTCCTGACTCTGACACGACTGACGATAAACAATGTACTAACACCCAAACTCTGAATACGTATATATATTGTAGCAAATACGACTTGGGAATAAGACTGCACTTTCCAATGTACACATAACAAAGTGTCTCCTATTAAGTGGAAAACAGTTTAAGCTAAGGGTACACAGTCGCGATATATAAATTCAATTGGTCGAGCACATGTTTCAGAAAGTAACTGCACTCTGAAAATGGTACAATAAAAGGCATAAAATACTGCAATAAAAGGAAAATCTCATATAATATTTTATACAAGGGGTAACACATTGTATTATCATAAAACAGCTTTCAACATATTACAGGATAAAAAACATATTTTATTCTTATGAAATGAAAGTCCATAAATAAAAGGGTAAGCGGTTCAAGTATATTATGATATTTTCACCTATATATACATATATATGTATATATATATATATATATATATATATAACAAAGTTCAACCATTGCATATTTATATACCGCAAACGCCACACTTCATATACATTTACGGTTGAGATGGTAATCGATTTATTAAAGCACTTCGATAAATCTCTAAATGACCGGAAAAGTTGTACAATTTATTGCCGAATCCAATGTACTATTAGAAATAGTTCCAACATTGTAAAAATTGAACTTTATGACAGCAGTCTTTATATACAATGTTATTATAAATCAAACATCTACAGTTATATTATGGTTTGTTCTAGCCCATTAGTCAGACAATAAGATATTTGTTAAATAAATGCTAAATTCACTAAGATTGCAGTCTGAAAATTTAAGTAAAACTATATACATAATGTAGGTGCAAATTATTCTTCAAATATAATTTATGAAAGTCTTAAGAAGATGTTGAATTAAATTCTGTTTGAGTAATCTTACCAGAATTTTACCTATTGCAAACAGAATATTATAACTGCATTTACTTCTACTAAAACATCAAACTAAAACAAATTATTGATGATGAGAAGAATCTAGGTATATATGGCATTTTGCTTTGAGGCAAATTAATCGACTTGATCAACAATTATTAAGATTTAGCAATTGTTAAGATTTTGACAAAATTTTGAATTGTTAGTTTTGAAAATAAAGAATTTGTTTTTCCTAAAAATGCACAACCCATTATTATCCAACCTTTATTGGTATTTTATATTTAAACTGCAGAAAGAAAGTAGTATTTTAGGAAGTTAGTTCAGAGATAAACGATCATTATGCAGAAGATATATGATGAACATTATCTCAATTCATCTATAATAATTTCCAGTAATTAGTTTCAAATGTAATTTTACAAAAACTAATACGTACGATTCCCAACCGGTAATTCATGAACCGTTTTTGAATTTTCAAAATCGGGTTAGGATTTTTTAAAACGAAAATGTTAAACAAAAATGTTGTACTGGTCTAATTATAAGAGAAGGGTCGGCCGATTGTGGAAAAAAACTAGTCAACGCGATTCCTTATTGAGTTTCAACAAAATGGTTTTTGAATTTTTGAAATTTATAATAAATGTGTCCAGAATGTTAGAATTGTGAAACAAAAATTATTGATACTTACGAGTCCAATCTAGAGATCCCCTTTTCAATTATCAATAACATATTTTTTAAACTGTTTTTGAGAAAGCACAGAAAAAAGTCAAATTTTAGACTATATACATACACATTCGTAAACACGATTTCTCCAAATTTGATGTCAAACACTTCAGAATGACATGAAACGTCGAAGAAACAAAATTATCACATCGGATTTTTTGCGAAGACGAACTTCTCCTTTGGATAGTACATGAAATGGTATTTTCAGTAACAACCATGTTTTTAATGTATTAGTAAAGTAAGTGTTAATATATTATTTAAAAATATGAGTCATCTAAAAACGTAAAATATCTGTTACTTGATTCCATTCCCGTCAACAACCAATTTTCAAACGAGTACCATCAAGCTGACAACAGCAAATTACATCCATATTCTATTTTACGATTCATAAATAGCTTTCAAGGCAATTTATACGTACATTTTATATGCGTCAAATATAAAAATCTGTCATTCGGGTTATTACATACGATACACATTCCTCATAAACAAAATAACAATAGGAACATTCAAAATATTGAAATGGAAACGTGCATGACATTAATTAGATTAATAAAATTGTGATATATCATTCACAAAGTCTAGTATCGAAATACGTTTGGATGGGATTAAAATGGTTTTATACATGGAAGTTCAAAATTAACATGCTACATGGTAGAGCAAAGCGTTGAAAATGATTTAAAACTTGATTCGATATTTTTGTTGCGCAGTATCATACGAAATATGGTTATGTGTCTCTACTCTGAATTTTATTGTGTGAATAAAATTGTAATGAGTTTACTTTCAATATATTTTATATGGATTCTCTACTCGGCTTCACTAATCGCAAACTGCAGACCTCTAATACACATTGGCCGAGTCTGCAAATACAGATAGTACTCTGGAGAGTTACCCCGATAGTGAACGGGATTAGAGAAAGCAGTGATGGCCAACGTTTTATAAAAGCCAGAGAAAAAAATAGTTTGTAAACTCATAATACTCATTTTGTGTCTAAATTTTATATTAACTCCCGTAGGGTAAGTTATTGTAATGGGCCGAAAATCGAAATTGAAAATTATTACTTTTCTCGACATTTTGAAGGTTTCTGAACATTTTGACAATCCTCAGAAAAAATGGATGTGTGTGTGTATGTATGTCTCTATAAATTTCCAGTCACGTTTTCGGGCGCACGGATCAACCGATTTGAATGGAATATAATCTATTTGAAAACATTCAGTATTCCTCGAACATTTCGTTACGATACGGGAAGTTCCAGCAATTTGCCTTAAGGCACGATGCCACACGCCCCACTAGTTTGTTTCTAAATTTCAGAGATGGTCCTAAATGTTAGAGATGATCCTAAATTTTACAGATGGTCCACTATTTTAGACAGTTCTAAAGTTTCTAAATTTCACAGTTTTGAATTTTAATAATTTTTCAGTATTGTATTGTCGCACAGGTTTATGCAATACACAGTGTATATTCAGCAAATTGTTCCTATATGAGATAGCATTATCACCAAATAATTCAAAATACATTTAATTAGAAGTGAATAGTGTATGTCCTTAAGTCATATAAAAACTTATTTGCAGAATTAATATGATCAAATAATTTCATTGCTTTCGTTACATATGTTCATAATAAACTCAAATGAATGACGAATAAAGTCTATTATGCATCTATTAATCACAAGGTACGAATAAAGAGACATCCATGTGAGAACTTTATTAAGGGAGAAGTTCAAACTAATATTATACAGTGCTTTAATATCTAGCATGTGTAATGTGAGTAATTTCATTTCAACGAAGTTTAATTAAACATAATTCAGTAAACTCTCTAGCTTAAAACTCTTGCAAATAATTCAAATTCCAAGAAGCTGGAGAAATAATTCCTTTGAAAGAAATTCTTTGGTAAAGAATTTCTATGCATATTTTTTCGAGATTTTTCTGAATTAAAAAATGCAATAATTAAAATGTTTTAAATACCTTATAATGAATTAGTAATTTTATTATAAATTGGAATAATAAAAAAATGAATTTATATGATAGTATCTGGAAAGAATTTACTATATAAATGAAAGTAATAAAACGAATAAGAATATTTCCATAACCATCGGGGACTCGGATCGGAAAGCCTTTACTTATGCATTGCTTTAATATTACATAGATCAATACATTGCGCTGCAAAACGTAGATTTTCTACAACTGATCCCAGACTACGAAAATATGATTTCCAGATATCGTTAAATTTAAAATGACTCGAGAAAAAGATATTCTAGAAGAACAATTATTCGTAGATGAACAAGATTGCTGCAATTTCTGATATTCTGATTAATTTCTTAAAATATTTGTTCAAGATTAAAAAAGCAGAGGAGATTATAAAAGTATGAACTCTGACTTTGTCTCAAACCGTCTATTTTCATAACAGAAGATTAAAAGTTATTATATATAATAATTTCCCGTATGGTTAGTTATAGTAATCGTACAAAAATCTAAAATAAAAAATTTTGCATATCTTCACTTCAATTTGGAAATGGATGGGTGTGTTTTTTTCTGTGGATACCATTTTTGGTCCACGATTTTAGGCGCATGGATCAACCAATTTGAATTATTCAAAAAACATTCGTTTCCGATTGATAAGGAAACGTGTTCATTCGTTTTTGTTAAACGTTGGCCTAGCCGTTTAGTAGATACGTAGCAAAGAGTGCAGAAAATGGCGATTAAGTTTTTGTGAGAACAGAGATTCCAATTTGTAATAAAGAACTGACTGAACTTTGCAAAGGCAGGTCCAGCTGTTTTGGAGATACAGAAAAAAGGTTTAAAAAATGTCATTTGGCTGTCGAAAATAATATTCTCGACAGTATGAATCCCCGACATGAATGGATATCAAAAACTTTCTGAATATACAAAATTTTCAAACTTCTCAAAAACCAAAATTCAGTTTTCAAAAAACTGTTTTTATTTTTGAACAGTTTTTAAAAATATTGTAAGTTTTCAAAAAACATTGGTATTCAAAATCAAAAAAAAAATCGACTTTTTTAATATTAAATTTTTCGAATGTTCTAATTTTTTTTTAAAAAAATGTATGCAAAATATTCAAGATTTAAAAAAAAATCTATTTTTTCTTTTGTGAGCTTTTAACATTTTTAAATTACAGTACCGGAAATTTTAGCAATTTGCCTCAAGGCAATGAACCATTATTAATTATTTATATTATAAACTGAATACGGAGAATTTACAATAAAAAGTAAATTCAAAAGTATAGTAATTTAATATAAATGTGTACTATCATACCAGGACATCTAACCACTGGATTCATATTAGATTTAGACATGTTTTTTTGCTGGTTTTTAGAATATCTAAATATTCGAAAAAAGCACAAATGTAAAAAAGGCAGAAATCTTGAATAGATGCCGCACTGAGCACGTTTAATATAATTTTTATATCATGATTGATAGTATATTGAAACTGAATAGGTTTAGAAAATAGAAGTATGAAAAAATACATCATCAAGGATCATCTTATTCTTATTACATGTTATAATCTCAATACGTGGATTACGTATGTTGATCCAATTCGAACCCGGTGGAGGAGAAATATCGGCCGCATCCCAATAGGCCAGAATCCGATTTATCATACGGTCAGATAACGAGGAATAGTTTTACAAGTTCCATGCTGTTATATGTATTTCGCAATATCAATATGATTAATGTTTCCTTGCTAGGGAATTCAATTGTGCAAAGCTTCAGCATTATTGTAAGCCAGATATTGTAATGGACGTATCATTTTTATTACTACAACTTTTTCCATGAATAATAATTATATTCTTTTGAAACAACGCGGTGTTTCAAAATGTATAAGAAATACGTGTATTTGAAGATGCAAATTCGTTGAAAAACCGAACAAGTTTTGAATGAATTAATTTAAAACTTAAAGTTAACATGCATGTGATAAATGAGATTAAACTTACACAAACTGCTGGATATTGAATAAACATACCTGAAACAAATAATAATATTATTAGTACATATTTTGATAATGGAATTAGCTAATACAGAATTATGTACAGATAGTAAAATTTACATTGCCGTGTGCAATTATGTTTGAAATAATCAAACAAAGGCTTCATTAGCATTTCCAATTTTAGATCCATGAAACATTTACCCAATTATCGTCCTGTCACATAAACTGTTGATAATATATGATTGTTTTGATGTGACATATCAGGTTTACGATTGTTGTTTTGCAATTATATTGACTAATAAAAAAGAGAATGGTCGTATCAAAATAATTTAAGAGTACTTGGAAACAATTTATTATAGTAGTATCATTATCGTAAATGATAAATGGTCTCAACAAAAGAACGATAATATATAATTTGGATTATGAATATGCATCTACATAAAATCTCAATAATGTAATTGAAATTAGAAATTGAAAAGTGTTAATATGACAATTAAAATGTTCAATGATTCTAAATAAAATAGTCTTAATTCAATTTATAATATTGATGTAAATGCAAGGCAACATAATTTATTTTATTTTCGAAGGATATATTTAGGAATGTCTAGAACTTTTAAAAAATGGTGTCAACTAATATAATTCATTAATAAGTGAGAAGATACGCAAATTTCCTTAGACTTTAATGTTTTAGTCGATGCTATAGCGGCCTAGTCCATTGTAGAATAGTTCACGAGAGTTACGTCAATTAAGCAAATTAAATTAATTAACTGGAATACCATTCATAGGATTAGCTCAGTGATAAAGTGATAGGTTGCACCTAACAGCAACAGAAACTTCTTGATAGGATTGGCTTTTGAATTTGAATTAAGATGATAGTTTTATAAATTTACTCAAAAAGATGTAACGAAGTGTGAAAACTTCCTTATCAGTTACTAATTGATTGTCACATATATTTGTTCTTAGTCCAATAAAATGTCTTAATTCCTACAAAAATGCGGTAATTTTGTCATTTTTTGCAATTCTAGAAACGTTTACGAATATGAAATTATAGATTAAATAAACAAAATTAATATAAATTGACTGCAATAACCAAAAATTGATCACATTATCTCTGAATTGCACTCAAAATCGCATTATTTGCAAACTACGCTAGAATTGTTTCCTTTAACTTTCAGTAGGAAGTTAAAACTTCCCGTCAAAAATGAAAATTTTTGCATTTTCACGTTTTAGAGGTTTCTGAATATTTAAGCATACCTCAGAAAAAATTAATGTGGGGTGAGTGTGTGCATGTGTTCTGTATGTCCGCAATTTTTATCCACGTTTTCGACCGCACGGATCAACCGATTTGAATGGGGGGACCTATTGATAGGGGGATGTGCTGATTAGTTTGTGGCAAAGGCAGGATCAGCTGTTACTGAGATACGGATTTGAGGGAACGGAGTATCTGATTTGAAAGATTCAAAAAACATTCAATTTGTAAAGGTTGGGAGAAGTGGTGATTAGTCTTTAGCAAAGGCAGGTCCAGCCATTGCAAAGAGACAGAGCGAAAGGCTCAAAAGTGGCAGTTTTTGAGAGAACTAAGCATTCAAATAGAATGATTCAAAAAACTTTCTGCTTGTGTAGACAAAAAACAATTGCTTTTGGATTTTTTTTTTATTTCAGAAAAATTTTTTTCAAAAACAATTTTTTGTATATCAAAAATAATTTAGATTTCAATTTCGTTCTGGCTAAAGTTCTCAAGCTCACTTATAAATTATTTTAAATATAATTTATAAGTTTGTAATTATAAATAAATAATTTTAACTTTGTAATTCACTTTATATATTTTTCTATAAATATTGGACAATGTTAGAGTATTTATAATAGCCTATTTAAAAACATCTAATATTCCTAGAACATTTTATTAGATACAGGAAGTTCCAGCAATTTGCCTTAAGCTACGTTGCCATACACCACTAATTATTAACTTCCCGTAGGGATAGTTATAGTAATCGCAAAAAAATCGAAAATGAAAATTTTTATATATCTTTGCGTTTCAGAGGTTTCTGAACATTTTGGCATACCTTAGAAAAAATGGATGTATGTGTGTGTGTGTGTGTGTGTGTGTGTATGTATGTATGTATGTGCGTGTGTGTATGTATGTGCGGATACAAATTTTCGTCGACGATTTCGGGAACACGGATCAACCGATTTGAATAATTCAAAAAACATTCGATTCGTATTGATAAGGAGACGTGCTGATTAGTTTTTGGCAAAGACAGGTCTAGCCGTTCCAAAGATACGGGGCAAAAAGTGCCGAAAACGGTAACTCAGTTTTTAAGAGAACGGAGTGTCCAATTTGAATAAGTCAAAAAACGTTTTACTTGTATTGACAAGATGAAGAATTGACCAAATTTTCATAAAGGCAGGTCTAGCGGTTTCGGAGATCTAATGAAAAAAGTAAAAAAAAATGCCATTTGGCGGTCAAAAATGATCATTAGACATATGCACATCAAGTTATCAGATATTTTATAGAGATTTTAACAATAAGTATGAATTTTGTTTACATTCCTATGGGTTCCGTACCAATGTTTACGCGTTAGACGGCGACGCGGCGCTTACGCGCTTTGATATTTCGTCTTTATGCAGTTAAAGCAGTACGATTGCTTTGAAAAAAGGTCAGATCTTCCAAAATATGTCAAAATAAAGAAAACATTTTTTTTTTCAAAAAAAAAAGAAATTTAATTTTTTTTTTTTTTAAAAAAAAATTTTTTCAAAAAAAAAGTAATTTTTTGTCCAATTTGTCCATCTTATTTTTTCGAAGTAAATTTTTTTCAAAAATGTTAATCGTTTTTAAAAAAAAATAATTTTTGGTACGGGAAGTTTCAGCAATTTGCCTTAAGGCACGATGCCTTAATTGCCTTAAGACAGAATTCCACTTACAGCTAGTTTATATGTTGGTTATGATCAATACAAACATCCCGTTCCAGCTGGACGTTGAGTTCAGTGACATCCTGTAGATATATAAATATGGAAAATAGGTAGATAGGACGTTCATTACGTATTTAGACTTTGAAGATAACTGATCTACTTATCGTAACACCTTATAAAAGTCCTAGTTCTGATAGCTGTTTATAGAACAACAAACCACATAAACTTTGGGATATTGTTTCTTTATATGCATACGAAAAACAAAATCATATTACAAAACTAAATCTATAACCCAAACAAAATCCTTGTAGAAAATTTATACAAGAATATATGAAATTCTTTATTAAATTCTAGTCTGTTATTTATTGAATAATCCAACCAAAACTTTTCCTCGGCAAACATCGCTTCTCTTAATATCATTTCACAAAGTCAAAAGAAAAACTCAAACAAGAAAAGAGCCTATACGAGGCGATAAGTTTTAACAAGTAAGCTCGCCCCACATCCTGAACCGCATTCTTCCGTGTACCTATATTCTATATAGGAATAACACCATTTATATGCCAAATTGAACGCTCGCGAATTTTTCTCGTACGCCCCTTCAGTATCACGATTCAGCGAAAATCCTCTATTGATGGCAATTCGCTGTGTTGGTGGATGGTAGATGGTAGATGTATACACACATCTACATTAGTTTCTCTTTGACTTTTTTCCAACGAGAAGAATGTACCGGGTAATCCTGTCACACAGCTCGCGGTATTCAATATGCCATTACCGCAGGAGTTCTCGAGAGTCAAAGTCAGGGAAATGCGCTTGCGGAATAAATGAGAAATATTATATGCTAATAAAAATTTTCCATGGTTGATTCGTATAATCCAGGTAAATTGCTTTGTTTGCTTAATTGATTAAAGAAGCATTAGGTATATGAGATATAAATTAAAAAACTACTATATTTTTTCAAGAACAGCAATCAGTATTGTGTGTTCCATTTAAGGTCATTTTCACTTTAAATCATATATAATCTACATTCACACATGAAAACTGAAATAACGACAGCTTGATATCATGTTGTCGGAGGCGGAAGTAGAACGTCGAACTATGTGGCTGCAAAGCTAAAGCTCCATATAAACCACCGTTTTAGAACCGGTTTTTAAATTTTAGCGTTCCGGCAAAAAAATATTATTTATTAGTATTTAATTTAGTAACAAATTGAGGTGTATGAACTTCTTATAGAAAAAATAATATTTATAAATTAAATCTTACATTCATTCGCATTTCTTATACGCTAACATCTACATCCTATTCATGTATTTTTATAGCCTTACGTGTGCCTATACGTTGCATTCTATACTACACGCCTTACATCTGTATCATACGCTATATATTTCATTATATACTCTCAAATCCCTACATTGTATACCGAATACACCTAACCTATATCTACTATATATCCTATTACCTATAATTTCCCTTACACGCTACATTAACCCTACCGAGATTCGAACCCGGGTCCTCCGCGTGGCACGCGACGACCTTATCCACTACACCACCGTAACGCTACAATCAACCGTCTTTTTTCGCGTGTCGTCGCGCCACCTTAGTATTAATTACTTAATTAATTAGAAAATGACCCGCGGAAACAACAGTGCGTCCCATATTATATTATTAGAGGGGGTATTCGATAGGGTAGTGGTTAAGGTGCGCGACTTCCACGCGGAGGTCCCGGGTTCAATTCCCGGTATAGACAATAGGTAGGTAGAGATAATACATAGATCGTAAGGTAAACCTATATAATATAGGTGAATATATAAATTAGACAGTAGTATTTATAGGAAGTAAAAGGTCTGTAGGTATATAATAAGTAAGTGACGGTATAGGTATCTCACGGTATGATAGATAATAGATATTTATCGATGATATACAATAATATAATATAGTATGATAGGTAATTGGTTATCTATCATATTATTAGGTTAAGTCTTATAAAGTATTGTAATAAATCTTGAGTACTTTTATATCATAATAAATACCTGTAGGTATTAATGAATACAAATAATACCAGAATAAATATGATTAATGTCATTGAAGAATATAAATTATGTACTCAATGATTCCCTCATACTTGTACAATTTAATGTATAGACTAGCTGTGTATAATAGAGTTAATTATATAAAAAGTCAATATATTAGATTTGTGAGTTCTTATCGAAATATATCAAATTTTTTGAACCGGTTTATGAACCGGATTTTAAATTTTAGCGTTCCGGCAGAAAAAATATTAGCACAACACCACTGGTTGTAATATATGCAGAATATTTTTTTATTGTAATTTCGTAATTAGTTATAATCTACAAAGGAATATATTTCAATATTTGTAATGTTCTGCAAAGTCTGATAAAATTAATAGAAAAATATTATAAACTACGACGACATTATTATGTTGCAATTTTCTTTCGTAACAAAAAGCGTTGCAATAAATTTATTAACTTTATGTATTTATTATGAACAGCTTGAACAAAATACTTTATATAAATTTTGATCAATAAAACTAAATAATCCTTATTTATCACCTAACAAAAATAGTTTACAAGTACTACTCCGTCTTACGATCACTTGAATTTTGTCTGGTCATCGTTCAACAATATATATTATACTTCCTACAACAAAAGATAAGTTCACGTCCAAGAAAAACATTAATATCCAAGGTTAATTCATTTGCACTTTGCCTCGCTGGCGATCAAATCCAATTTAATTAATTTATTTCAGCTGTTAGTGAGTAATTGTCCATTAATTTTTATACTATTAGAAATTAGTCGCAAAATTATATTTGATATGATACATGGACTATGTTGTTTTGACTTTGTAAAATATATTTTATTATTATAAAAATGTAGCAATCAGAATACAGAATGAGTTGATTGCTAATATAGAGAAAGAGCGACTTAAGAGATGTATGAATACATTATAAATATCTCATACATTTTTAAATTAAAATTTTATTGTCTAATCATGGTCAAGGCATCTAGATATAGCTCATTTAATAATAGTAATAAATTATATAATAATTTGCACATTTATTTTGAAGAAACTTTTTTTTACTAAATTCTCGGAAATGATTTTCAAAGAAAATTCTATTCCCTGATTTGTTCTTGATGTTTTGATAAGAATGTATGGGGTAGAAATTTTTAAACATCAAAATCTGTTTGAAAGATATCTGATAAGAATCATGCTATCTAGTGCTTAGAAAAGATGGGCATATAAATCAACTTATAGATTCTATTTGCTCATTAATATCGATTGATAAAGTTATTAATAGTTAAAGTTAATAGTTTTGATCAATTTTGATGAGAATTTCAATATAAATACCATAGAGCTCAGCGCGCAATCTCTAACAATGTATTATTTATTCATAGAAAGTATCTATAAGCGATTACTAAAGGTGTATAATAACATTATCCTATCCACGTACAAGAGTTTGTTAGGAAACTCGGCAATTATCTGAAATAGACATATATACATAAACGTAGAGATGCAAACAAAGTTCCTCAAAATGAGTTTGTTATGAAAACAAGCATCAAGCACGTTCACTATTCATACAATCATACAATAGAAGAAAGGAAATATAGTTATGGAAATGCATTGAATATAATCTGAGAACAGCACGTAAGTATTTTCATGCTGTTCATTAAATGCGAGTTAATATCTTATTCAGGTTATTCTGTGTCATTAAAATCATAAAACTATGTTTACAGTAGAATACATAAAGTATAATTTGTCTTTATCATCCAATGAGCTGTTGTGATAAATCTTAACTCGTTATTTATTAATTATTGTTCAATCAATAGTTCATTATTGATTTTCGAAAGTCTTTTTTAATTAGTCTCAGAAACATGTTAATCCAATATTAAAATTCAATTCCAATGTCCAATTTAATTTAATTTGTTTTTTACATAAATTGTCCCCCGAAATAAATTTTTTTATCTTTCAATCAAAGCGCAAAGAACGAAAATCAGATTGAAAAGTTATTTGTATGGTAATGAAAACTGGAACCAATTTAAAATGTAAATGATTAGACCTTGGTTAAGGTATTTGACTGTGTAATGGATGATTATATATATATATATATATATATATATATAATATATAATTGTATTTATTTATACCGATAATAGATATTTATTAAATACATGTGCAAGTTCAATACCAATCAAGTGGAGAATTAATTAATCCCAACCTAATTGAATGCAAAATTTGCATCACTAATAAAATTATCGCATCTACTGTGTTCATTCGATCAAAGTTAAGCTCATATATACGTATGATTACGTTGAATAATTAATTAGTAAACATTATGCAATGTTGCATTAAGGGGAATTACACCTATGTAGGACTTGGTTACTGTAGAGTAAAATTACTGTTTATTCGAGTAATTGCATATAACACAAAGCAGATGTAGATGAGATGAAAAATAGAAGCCGCAAAACTGGGATGAAATAGAAAAAATTAAATTTTTCGTGAAATATTATGAAATACTATATTTTGGAATTTAATGTTAATGTTAATGTAGTGAATGTTTAACTCAGTAATTTTCAACTATCAAAAATTTGTTAGTTTTATGTTTTTTTCGGTTTTGCATATTATTCTGAATCGTTTGATACCAATATCAGAAACGTAGGTGTGTGTTCAAAGTCAAAATTTCCCAAAAAACGGCTACACCAAGTTCCAAAACTTCAGACAATCGATTTGCATCAAATGGATTTCTACATTTTTTATGAGTCAAAGGTAAGTGCTATGTTTCTGGGTTTTGGTAAAAAATTTATACTAAATATTAAAATACTATAAGATAGTTTGGAGTTTGTAAGATAGCTGGGAATCATTCTGACCAGTTATTGATTGATAAACATAACCGTTTTTCATGATTAATTGTAAAAATAATTCTGGTGCACTTTGTTCAAGAATTTTATTGAACATTGTAAAATAAAAACTGGTTTATTTATAAAAAATGATTAATGATTGAAATAACTAGTTGAATCAAAGTTTCAAAATATTTCGACAATTCTAATGGTTGTTATAATTATTTCTATATAATTAAATCGATATCGAGGCCGAATCCAATTATTACTTTTATTTTATTATTTTTATCACTAAACAATATTGTAATACAAATTCAAACAGAGATATGTCTCCAATACTGATGAACTTATTAGTTATGGTACTACGTTCATGATAATAGGTTGTCAAATATCTCCCTTCCGCCTTTTTGTATTATAAACCAAGAGCAAAAAAGCGGAATGGAGATATTTGACAACCTAATATTTTCTTCTATTAGGACTATTACTGCAATTCAATAAGAATTGAGCTCAATGTTTTTAAGTCAGACAGAAAAATACATTGTTTATTCCCCGTATTAAATTTCACATAACAATTTATTTCTCAAAAAACAAAAATCCCCAATTACTTTTCCAACCAGAACGACGAAAGCAGAGAGAAGACCGACAACAATTCCAATTAGAGTAAAGACGTCAGACTCCCTTAACATTAGTTGTTATATCTTACGGGACCAGTGACATATATCCAGTTATAATAAATACTAAATCATATCTCATGTTCCTGCCATATGTATTTCATTTCGAATCGCATTTGCGACCGCTGAAGAAACATCTATATTTGTCTCTTTGCTCAAGACAAGACAATCTTACGGCGATGCCCGTCAACAACGTCGTTCCTTGAACATCAGTCACTGCCATGGACGAAAGTAATGGCGCATTTACATCGTTTCTATGCAAACGCCGAGGCTTTTTATGAGGATTTTGTTATTCATTTCTTACTTGTTTCATATCGCATTTAGCTCGGTCACACATAAATGTTTATCTATAATCCTCAGGCGGACATTGGCACAAATATTAATATCAAACAATATTAAAAATTCTGTACGTGAATTGTCAAATGTTTTATTGATACTACCTTTTGGCGCGTCCATTAATCACGTGATCGATGTTTAAGAATGTTTCGACTCTTGATCACTTTTGGCTACAAGTTGTTAAAACTACCTCCTCCTCCCCCATCCAACATCACGTGTATTTTCAGTACCAAACCGTAAAATTCGTATTTTGACTCATTGCTTCGATTTTCTTCACTCCAACTAAAGGGGTGCATGGCATCGTGCCTTAAGGCAAATTGCTGGAACTTCCCGTACCGGAATTAAAAATCTTGGTACTGAACGCAAAAAAATTTACACAAAATGTGTACACATTATTAAAATCTCTATGAAATATCTGATTATTCGATGTACATTCCAATGTCCAATAAACATTTGTGACAGCCAAATGACATTTTTTTTAACTTATTTTTATTGAGAGTCGATAACCGCTAGACCTGCCTTCCCAAAAATTTAGTTACTACTTCAACTTCTCAATACAAGTAAAATGTTATTTTGATTAT
The DNA here is from genome assembly GCF_003426905.1 of Ctenocephalides felis. Lineage (NCBI taxonomy): Eukaryota > Metazoa > Arthropoda > Insecta > Siphonaptera > Pulicidae > Ctenocephalides > Ctenocephalides felis. The sequence continues at coordinate 8,914,262 of NW_020537324.1, forward strand.
TAAAATCGGACGCGCCGTTCTGTTAAAAACTGAGTTACCGTTTTTGGCACTTTTTGCCCCGTATCTTCGAAACGGCTAGAACTGCCTTCGCCAAAAATTAATCAGCATGTCCCCTTATCCATATGAATCGATTGTGTTTTGAATTATTCAAATAGGTTGATCAGTGTTCCCGAAATTGTCGACGCAAATTTGTATCCGCACACAAACACATACACATACATCAATTTTTTCTGAGGTATGCCAAAATGTTCAAAAACCTTTGAAACGTAAATTTATATAAAAATTTTCATTTTCGATTTTTTTTGCGATTATTATGACTTACCCTACGGGAAGTTAATTAAAAAATGAGCAGTTAGTAAGAAAAATTTTGCAAATAGGACAAAATAATATGGAATATGTGAAAAATGTATCTACACAATGTACTAAATTTTAAAAAACCACAGTTTTAGATACAATCCATCTAATTACACAGTAGCAAAAAATCGTTCCAAGTAATTTATTTAAAAACTATATAAAAATTCCGTAATATCTATTTTTTGTAAAAAAAAGACCAAAAAACCTATTATCATTCAACAACCGCATACTAAAGGCTGAAATAATATATCAATTTTGATTTGAACAGGAATCAGACTTGTGGGCTCTCGTGGTGATATTATTTAAATACCCAACTTATTTGAAGACAACCCAACTATCTACATTTCATACATAATTATTAAAATATCTCCAATACTGATGTTTTTTTTTTAATTTTTTGCAGCAATACCGGAGAAAAAATAATTTCTCTCGGGAGCATATTCCAATTTCATTGATTATTTGCAATAATATATTGCAAAACTATGTCAATAATAAAGCAATTAAGTTTCTAAATGGACGAATAATTTTGGCATATCTCTCAGACCATATACTACATCATATTTGTTCAAATTTGAACACGACCTTAGAGCGCTTTCAAGCTTGCTCCTAGTACCAGAGATATCACCGGGTATTGGTTTTAAGATGACCCCCACAAATACTTTAAAAATAACATATAGAAGTTGAAACCGAATACATTTAGTGCAATTGACAAAAAGCTTACAAGTCTAAAATTATCCTGAAAGCTTCAAAAATAATCCTTTACCATTGTTATTCGTACACGGTAGAGAAATAACTACGCGGTGATTAACACTTGGTTTGTGTTCAGTACACCTTAATCGACCAACAGACACTAGCAAGCCGTTGAATGCGCTTCATTAAGCTAAACTCACAAGATGGGTTAAAGCGAAATTCTACTACCCCATACCTCATACTGACCTTAGCATAAGGCATGATACATAGGCGATGCTGCCGAGCAGCAAGGGTTGCACTCGGTCACGACAGACGCTGATATTGCCATGTCACGGAATAAATTTCAAGCAATCGTTGCTTTGTATAATTTTACATGAACTACAGTTCAAAGATTTATTTGCGACTGTTACTTGGAATTAATTTATTCTACGCTGATTGGGTGAGCTGAACCTTCTTCAGGTAATGAATTTTTATAGTCGACTTAGAAACTGCATTTTTAGCAAACAGTTTCTATGTTCAATATGATTATTTAGTATTTTGAGTGAGGTTTGCAATTATGGAGCCGATTCTGCCGTAGAATATACCAATGTTATAACAAGACTATGCAACGTAGCGCTTCTCATACAAAGTGATACTAAATGCTGTCAAAATGCCATGTGGTTTATTAATTGCTATAGATTAAGGGAGCGTCCAATAATCACGGAGGCTTTTGGGGAGAGGTGAGGTTTGAAAATAAATCACGAAAAATCACTAAGAACCACTAAAAATCACGGGGGAGGGGTTTAGTAAGGTATCATGTGTATTTATTTTTCACCTAAATTTTCAAAAAAGAAATAAGTTTTACGATTTGTTCGTAAATTCGAAAAATTTGTTCGAAAAATTTTACGTAACTAAAAATACACGTGATGTTTGGTGGGGAAGGGGTGGTAATTTTAAATATGTCGATGTATCATTAAGGGTAAGGGGGATCAAACAATCCCTAAAAATCGAACACGTGATTAATGGACGCCCTCTGATAAACAGTTTAGTTAAAACCTACATTTTAGTCTTGATCATAATGTTTAACAATTATATTTTTCAAACAATCCCAAATGGAGCTATTATAACGCTATTTTTGGAGTTGGATAGTTGCAATAAAAGTTAAGAGTGAAACTTTGTTCAACGTTTGCTCTGATTTTCACATGTTATGCCCTTAATGTTCTGAATTTATATAGAACAAAATTCAATTTTAATTAAAATCATTATCTATTCTTGATTCTAGTGATTATTAATTATTTGTTTCGACCAAAATCGCGAATCGCGCAACTACAACTCTATTTTTGGAGCTGAGAAAGTTTTAATGAAAGTTGAAAGTAAAATTATATTTAACGCACAGAAGTTTGCTTTGGTTTTCACCTGTTGCTATGACCTTAATGTATGAAATTTCATGTACACCTTTATTGCCGTCAAAAACACAATCCTGTGGTAAAAAATCATTATGTAATGGACCATGTATTTATTTATTTATTTATTTATTCATAAGCAAGCCGTGATCAATAATAATAGGTATTATTTCAGGCTCTTGTCAAGCTTATTCATAAATAATATTAAAAAGATAGTACTTTTATAATAATCTATAATAATTTATTTAGTACAATAAATCGTATTACAAATAAGTATAAAAAATAGACTTGTGCATGATTGATCTGCAGAATTTATGATATTAGCTAACATCAAATATCTGAATTTTAAAATGAAATAGATTTTTAAACCAATTATTTTTTCTTGTTCTTATTCTCTCCCTGTGCTACAACCTCAAAATACATCCAGAGCACAAAAAACGCGAAAAGGTCATTTCTTTAGATTTCGCAAAAGCACAGTGACATATGTGGCGATACCGATCTGATGTCGGAAAATTCTTCACGGCTACGTGGAAAAACATTCACAATGGGGTTAAACATCCAGCGACCCGGAATAACAAAAAAACAGCGACGCCTTTTTTATCTCGACACATAAATCTTGGCACTTGACAGATCGATTGTCGTCTTTAATAGTTTTATTGGAAGTTATTATAAGAAGTCAAGTGCAAAATATTAAATAATAATTTGATAGAAAAATATGGTTTGAACAACATTCTTCTAATACATTTTTAATCATCGTATTTATCAATGGTCTCTACCGTGGATTTGTGGATAGAGCTATGGAATTTCGAAGGTACCAGGCTCAAAACCAGTATTGTTGCATTAATAAAAAAAATCATCATTATTCCAAAAACTGTAAAAATAAAATTTATCATCACAACTGTTTTAATTGTCATCTACAAAACCATCGTAATTAGCTGAGACAAATCACCACAACATCTTATAGGACCATTAATCTCTGATCGATGTTTACATAGTATAGAAAAATTTCTGAAAATATTTTGAAAATGTTAAAATTCCGAACCAATATTTGGAATATCTATTACAAACATTTTCCTCTTCCTTGTTCACTTATCGTCTCTATAAAATAGCGGATTTATTGATGCGTCCATTCTATAGTGATTTATGAATTTCTATGATAATATCGTAATGTGTTCTTTGGGAAACTTTCAAAAGCTCTATGATTTATTGATAAACTACAACTACATATTAAAAATATTTTACACAAATACGACATACGGGCGTGGTGTATACATATAAATATATTAAAGAAAATAACAAAAATTCCAGTATATAAATGATATATACATTACAACGAAACGTGAAAAGATATCGCAGCAAGCGTCACATGAAATCGTGATTCACATATCAAACAACTGGACAGCCAAACAAAAAAAATATATGGTCAACCGCAAAACATCAAGGCATAAATAACGCAGGACAGGGCAGCAAAATATGTAATTGATTGAATAGAGGATGTTTCTGAACAAAAACAGAGTTTGACACTCTGTCATAAAAATGATATGTTATTACTTAATTTAATGTTATTGAATAAACGAGAGAAAATGACAAAAATATATTAATGATAACATACATATTGTTGCAATTTCGCTATAATAATTTGTTATAAAATAGTTAATTTGAGATAAAGCTCCCGGACCATTATAAAAAGCTCTCCCTCTAGTTCCAGAATCACAAAAATACAATACATTTTGGTTCGTATATACAAGATCCGACATCCAACTCATTTTAAAATTATTTTTCATTATTAACCAGAAGGATTGTGTTCATATTGCATAACAATTTTAAACCGATCATACTAGATTTTAATTAAAAACCTGAAATTCATACCACTTCGTATAAATATTTTTACAAACGTGTATATTTTTTAATGTTTTTTTTTTTAATAAAATTTATAATTTAAAAACAAATATTCTTTTTTTTTTTCATTCTTCAACACAGCATTTGGTGTACGATAAAAGTCGCTAAATAAAAGAAAAGGGTTATTTTACATCGGGTAAAAAAAATCAAGCTTTCGGCGCACATGTGTTCGGAGAACCTTTCTGTGTGCGAACCTTTGGAATGCTGATGACCGTCGTCGCTAAGGATTTTCTTTCCGAGAGAATAAACATAATTTATCATAATCATTCAAAAAAACCTCAATAAAGTTTCTAGTCACACAATACAGAAAAAAACTTGGGACATGAATGCTTTACGGAAGGTTACATGGAAAACTGTGTTCTGTGAATTATGATGTTCATTATATAAATTAGGTACAAAAAAAAAATAATAATAAAACATACTTAGGTAAAATATAACGTAACTAATTATATGGTATGTACTTTTTGTGCATTATGTAAAACAATTATATGAAAGCAAAAAATATGTTGTAGGTATTAAATCATATTATGCAGTTATTTATCAAAAATTTCTTTGTATTGTATTTTTTACATAAACATATACAAAAACATTTCATATATATTTAAATATATGCATACACTTTATTCACCAAAACTTTACCTTAATCTCAAAATAATGCAGGTGCAAGTGCAATTTTCGACATGATCAATAAAAATTGAGATCCAGCAACTTTTGAAATTAGGTCAACAGATTTTCAAACCGCTTATTAATCCAAACATTATTGAATTTTTTTTCTCATTAAACCGATTTTTTATTTTCTAGAGTATTCGAGACGTTCGTGAAGACGATGAATATTAACATCATATGAAGTTTCATTGAAGTCGACAAAAAAAGTACCAAGAAATGTCGCTATAGATGTTCACCAAAAATTAATTAACTAATTAACCTAACTGATAACTTTCAATCAGTTTTTGAAAACGTAGACAAAAGATCAATTTTAGCTCACATACACATTTATACATAGACATAGTTATCGCAATTTTAATGAACGATTTAGAAAAAAAACTTGAATGTCGAGAGAACATAAAATTAGCAAATCTAAAAATTCAACAACTTAAATTTTAGCTTTTGAAATTAAACCATAAAAAGCAGTTGAGGCGTTATATTCATTACTATATGTGCTTTTTCTATATTTATAGTTTACTATAATTGTATAGATACTAATGTTACATATTTATATTTTATTAGTTTCTAAAATATCAACATTTCTCGATACCATATTGTAAGAAACTCGAACGTTTTTAATATTGCTTCCATTATTCTCTTTTAAATTTCAGTAGGATAAGTTATAGTAATCGGAAAAAATCGTCAAAAATATTTTTTTTGCACATTTTCGAAAGTTTCAAAAGTTTCTGAACATGTTAACATACTCTGAGAAAAATGAATGTGTGCGTATGTATGTTTGGATGCAACTTTTTGTCCACGTTTTCAGGAGCACGAATCAACCTATTTGAATCATACAAAAACATTCGATTCTTATTGATAGGGAGACGTGCTGATTAGTATTTGAGAAAGCAGATTCAGCTGTTTTTGAAATACCGAGCAGAAAGTACAAGAACTAAACCATTTTGAAGGTTACCATTTAGTAGTCTAAAATGAACATTGGAACTATACTCATCATATTATTGATGAAATTTACAAAGTTTATTATATTTATTTAAAAATATAAATCAATTACTGTAAATCATCGATCGATTATTATTTTCGATTCTTATTGATGGAGCGACGTGCTGATTAGTTTTTGAAAAGGTAGGTCCAGCAGTTTTAGATATACAAAACGAGAAAAGCAAGAAATAACCATTTTGTAGTTAAAATCAAGCTAACCAAACAGTTAGGCTCACTATTTAGTAGTTAAAAATTGACATTAGAACTATACACATCATATTATTGATAAAATTAACAGAATTTGTTATATTTATACAAAAATATAAAGCAATTACTATAAATATCGATCGATTAATTATGGATTATTATTTTCGATTTTTATTGATGGAGGGACGTGCTGATTAGTTTTTGAGAAAGTAGATCCAGCTGTTTTGGAGATACAGAGCGAAAAGTACGAGAAATAACCATTTTGTAGTCAAAAATGGACATTGGACATATGTACATCATATTATTGATAAAATTTACAGTATTTATTATAATTATTTAAAAATATAAAGCAATTGCTATAAATCATCAATCAAATAATTGTATATAGAAATATTATAGATAAAGAAAGTTAAAGTTATCTGCCATTAGGTTAGTAATGCAATGCACCACTAGTTAGTTATCAATGTTATCAACATAATACGTTTAAGGCCTTAAGAAATTATATATAAATGTTCTTGCAAGTAAGCCAACAGAGAAGCCAACATATCTCCATCATTCCCATCCGTAATCTGTAATATTACTCCGTCCCAAGCCATATAAACTTACACTTCGCTCGTAAGATATTATCTATTCACTGCGACTAACGGTTTTGCGGTTGCTGATAGGTGCTTGGTGCTAGTAGGTACTAGCAGTATTTTCACCCTGGTGCACGCTTGCTATCGTGGCAACGAGGCTAAAGCTTTATTGCGTTATAGACATTCGGAATTAATGTGAATTTCGTTTCCAGCCATTTGTTCCGCTGGCCGTTGTCCATTGTGTAGCGCCCGGTCGTATAACCCATTGACGGAAACGTTCGACGCGATCATGCATTCGCGAGGCTCCCGCGACCTGGATAACATTAAAAGGATGACGTACGATGACCAGGACGAGCAGGAGCATTGTAATGCTCTGCTGCAATGATCCCTTCATGGCGGTAATGGATTATGTCCATGGTGCAGATGGAATATATCAAGATCGGTTTATTTCTGACTTAATTAACTTCCCGTATGAAAGTTATAGTAAAATGATAATTTATGCATTTCTCGATGTTTTGAAAGTTTCTGATCATTTTGGAATACCTCAGAAAAAATGGATGTGTGTGTCCTTATTTTTTCGTCCACCGATTTGAATGATTCAAAAAACATTCGATTCCTACTGATAGGAAGAAACGCTGATTAGTTTTTGGCAAAGGCAGGTCCGGCCATTGCAGAGATACGGAGCAAAGAGTGCAGAAAATACTCGAATTTGCCTTAAGGCACGATGCCATACACCAGTAGTTAAATTTGAACTCGACATGATATGAATATTTTTTTTTATTAATGTTCAAGTAATAATTATAAGTATTAACATTTATGAGTTAGTTATGAATTAAGCCGAACTGGTATTATTGAGTCTATTGTCTGGCTTATTCATAATACGCAAGAATAAAAGTGCGACTATTTTATACTATTCGAGTATGGAATAAAACAAACAGAGAAAGTGAAATATTACTTATTATTATTATTAAATAATATATTAAAAGGCATTTGGTTTTTCATTACAAATTCTAATAAATCTATACTCAATTCCATCTGATTAAATTATGACAGTATTAACATTTTCCACACCAGGACGAGCAGGAACTGCAGCAATGATTCCTTCATGGCGGTAATGGATTAGGTCCATGGTGCAGATGGAATATATGATGATCGGTTTATTTCTGACTTAATTAAATTTGAACTCGATATGATATTTTAAATATGTATTTATTTATTCGTATGCAATAGTAATATTCAGTGTCTTGTCAAGCTTATTCAAAATAATTAACTATTGGTGCATGCATTTGTGCCTTAAGGCAATTTGCTGAAACTCCCTGTATTGCAATTTAAAATTTTGAAAGGTATAGAAAAAAGAGATTTTTTAACAATATTGAATTTTTTCGGGCTTTTTTTTAAATTTGGAAGCACTTAAAGTTGTAATAATTACTTTTTTTTAAGTTACAAATTTTTTATTTTATTTTTTTTAAATTTTTGTAATTTCTTGAAAGTTTTTGATACCCAGGAATGTCGGTTGATCAAAACTGTCAAAATATCTAATTGTGAACTGCCAAATAGCATTTTTCCAACTTTTTTTGGATTTTCGAAAGCACTCGATCTGCCTTTGCAAAAATTAAGTCAAGTCATCATTACATCGATACTAATGTTCATGTTTTTTGAATCATTCAAATCAGATGCCTCGTTCTCTCAAAAGCTTAATTTTCATTTTCTTTACTTTTTGCTCCGTATCTCCGGAACGGCTGAACCAACCTGTGTCAAAAACTAATCAACGAACGTCTCCTTATTAATTGGAGTCTACTCCTTTTTGAATATTTAAAATCCGTTTCTACGGCAAAAAATTGTATCCACACAACACGCACGTCTATTTTTGGAGTATTTAATCCTGACAAGTATATTCAAAAATAGTAAAACACAGCAAAAAATATCAAAAAGTCTTACTAGTCATATACAGTTTTAATGAGAAATTATTTGTAGAGATTGAACAGAGTAATTGTGCAATGCAATATCATATCAAACTAGTTGGTTTGGTATTTAGCCTTGAGGCAAGTTACATGAACTTCCCGATATGTGTAAATAATCGACTTAATCAAAAAAATGTGTAAATAATATTCTTCATTAATCCTACTTTAAAAAAAAACGATAATAATTTTAGCAAAGTTTGACGAATTTTTAAGATTAAACTACTTGTTGTAAGGCCGCAATATTACAGTAAGTTCTATAAGACCATGATGTATATCGCCAAAAAAATTTCCATGAAAATCGGCTTAGTTTTTTTTTCAACAGTTAATTACAAGAAAACGGCTCGGTAGATTTTCACCTAAAATTAATCAGTACCATTCCCAACTAATATCTTTCGAACAGTTTTTGATTTTTTAAAATTGGTTCGGTAGGATGAGCTTAAATGTCGACAAAAATTTAACACTTTTTTTCAACAGTTAATTACAAGAAAACGGCTCAAACGGTTCGGTAGGATGAGCTTAAATGTCGACAAAAATTTAACACTTTTTTTCAACAGTTAATTACAAGAAAACGGCTCGGTAGATTTTCACCTAAAATTAATCAGTGCCATTCCCAACTAATATCTTTCGAACAGCTTTTGATTTTTTAAAATCGGTTCGGTAGGATGAGCTTAAATGTCGACAAAAATTTAACACTTTTTTTCAACAGTTAATTACAAGAAAACGGCTCGGTAGATTTTCACCTAAAATTAATCAGTACCATTCCCAACTAATATCTTTCGAACAGTTTTTGATTTTTTAAAATCGGTTCGGTAGGATGAGCTTAAATGTCGACGAAAATTTAACACTTTTTTTCAACAGTTAATTACAAGAAAACGGCTCGGAAGATTTTCACCTAAAATTAATCAGTACGATTCCCACTTAATATCTTTCGAACAGTTTTTGATTTTTTAAAATCGGTTCGGTAGGATGAGCTTAAATGTCGACGAAAATTTAACACTTTTTTTCAACAGTTAATTACAAGAAAACGGCTCGGTAGATTTTCACCTAAAATTAATCAGTGCCATTCCCAACTAATATCTTTCGAACAGTTTTTGATTTTTTAAAATTGGTTCGGTAGGATGAGCTTAAATGTCGACAAAAATTTAACACTTTTTTTCAACAGTTAATTACAAGAAAACGGCTCGGTAGATTTTCACCTAAAATTAATCAGTACCATTCCCAACTAATATCTTTCGAACAGTTTTTGATTTTTTAAAATCGGTTCGGTAGGATGAGCTTAAATGTCGACGAAAATTTAACACTTTTTTTCAACAGTTAATTACAAGAAAACGGCTCGGTAGATTTTCACCTAAAATTAATCAGTACGATTCCCACTTAATATCTTTCGAACAGTTTTTGATTTTTTAAAATCGGTTCGGTAGGATGAGCTTAAATGTCGACGAAAATTTAACACTTTTTTTCAACAGTTAATTACAAGAAAACGGCTCGGTAGATTTTCACCTAAAATTAATCAGTACCATTCCCAACTAATATCTTTCGAACAGTTTTTGATTTTTTAAAATCGTTCGGTAGGATGAGCTTAAATGTGGACGAAAAGTTTTTTCAAATTACAAAGAAACGGCTTGGCAGATCGTTGCACAAAACTGACAAACGATAGTCCTCACCGAAATACATCAAATGGCTTTTAAATTTCTAAAATCGGTTCAGGCGTTTTTGAGAAAACGTCGATCAAAAGTCTAATTTTGACAAATGCCAAAAAGACCATACTGATTTTTGCAAACTTTGACGAATTTTCACAGCTGAACCAGTGGTCGTAGGGCCGTAATATTGTAGTATGTTCTAGAAGACTATGGTATCTATCGTCAAAAAAATAATCATAAAAATCGTCGAAATTTTTTTTTTTAAAACTTTATTACAAGAAAACGGCCCGGCCGATCTCTACCAAAAACTAATCAGCACGATTCCCAACCAATATCTTTCGAACGGTTTTTGAATTTTCAAAATCGATTCAGAATTGCGGGCTAAAACGTAGACGAAATTTTTTTCACTTTTCTGCCATTTATAAAGAAACGGCTTGGCCGATCGTCGCACAAACCTGACAAACAATAGTTCTCGTCGAGATACATCGAATGGCTTTTAAATTTTTGAAATCGACCCAGCCGTTTTCGAGAAAACGTCGATTTACGGCAAAAAATCTGTTCACATACACACACACACACACACACACACACACACACACACACACACACACACACACACACACACATACTTTTTCCAAATTTGGTCTCATTCGATTCAGAATGGCTTGAAACGTCGAGAAAACATAAAATTAGCGATTCGGATTTTTTGATGAAAACATAAACTTCTCCTTCGGGAAGTTAAAAAATGTATCTGCTGTAAACAGCTTTTAAAAAAATAATTACTATTGTATGGAATGTTTTATTGAAATTTTATTTTATTTACTGAAACGTCAGAAGCATTTATACAGCCAGTTTATATGTACCGTAGTGCAATTATAGTTTATGCCTGGTATATTTAATATTTATCGTACAGAGGCCTTTTATCACATATAAAATCTAAAGATTTTACTTTACTGGTTAGATAGTTGTATGTACCTACCTTTCTTGTAATATATTTACAATGTAATACTTGTAATATTATTCTGAAACTATGCAGTTTGCAACAATCATATGATGTAGTAATAATATAAATCATACTTAATTTTTCACTAAGAAAGTACCAAACTGTTGTTATAAAAAAACATGAGCATTAGTAATGCTTATTAGAACTCTAAAATCGACTTTAAACTCATATTATTAAATAACTATATAACTATCATAACAAAGTATTGTATCGATAAATCAATGATCTGCACGTCATAGGAAAAGCAATCCATACACTAAGGTGTAACAATCTCGATAATTTTGTAGATTGAACGGATATATTACAGAAGACTTGACATTGACTGTCAATTAATTCTATAGTACTGTAATAATCTACTAATTAAATTCAATACGTCAGTATAATTCAGATATTCAAGACAAAACCATACATTCATGACTTTACACATCGTTTGATTTGTAGTCATTAATGTCAGATTATTGTTAATATATCAATAAGATTCATTGATGTCGATGTCGATTCAGTGATGTTTGTAGACGAGCTAATTAATTTACTATAAAAAAGGATCAATGTTGATCAATAATCTCAATTTAAAAAATATTCAAATAAGTATTTAAGGTTTGATAAAACTTAGTGTAAAAGCTATAAAATATAAAAAATAAATTATAGCTATAATATTTATTTATATAAAATAAAGTGCCTTTATGAATGTGTTTGTGTGATAAACAACTGCATATTCGCTATGTATGTACTATTAAAGTACAGGCGTTTGAGAAACTTTTCTAGTAGTTAGCAACTTTGGACATATTATATCGTGAAGTTTCATAACATTCTGATTAATTAATAAAACAAAATAGATATTCCTGGTATTTGCAGTGAGTTTGATAAATTGATCCAATAACTTGTGTTTGGGATGCATGCAATTTGTGGAATTAGTTGGTTTACACTTGGAGAACTATTGTAGAATGGTTTGTTATATAAACAACAGCAATGGCGAAGTATGAATGCTTTATAAATTGTTAAATCTGAATGAAACATGTCATTTTTTAAATTAGAAATCAATGGATATAAATTGTAATCTACGACAATAAATAATTCGATCAAAGTCTTTCGTATTATATACCAAAATTCGTGTGCAAAGTGTATTATTTGTTCTACCAAAATATATAATTCTCGAAAATTATTGAAACTGCATTGATATTTTTTTGAAGGCAATTAGAATCTACAATCAATGGTTTTCATCAATTTTAATAGGGTAATTGATGTTAACAATTGCAAAAACAAAAACTAGATGAAAATTCACAATAGGATCTTTAAAAATACAATCTATGAAAAATATTCACACATGGAAACTTGTGATAACGGTTTAAAAATACATTTTAAATGAACTATTGGATTATTCGAAGCTTTTCGCGTACTATTGGTCAGGGATTTTAGAGATAAATGTAATATAGTTGTTTTTGGAAATAGTATCAGTATGAAAAAATCTTGAATTACATTTCAAGCAATTAGAACGGCTTGAATAAATATATACTAGAATTAATTTTGATGTATATGCAAAAAAATCTGCATATAAAATTTGAATTGTTTATAATTATTAAATATTTTTCATGGTAATCGTTTTTATGTTTTTATGTAAAGTAATTTCTGTCAATTTCTCATAATTACTTTTTATTTATTTATTTATTTATTCATAAGCAAGCCGTAATCAATAATAATAGATATTATTTCAGGCTCTTGTCAAGCTTATTCATAGTTAATATTAAAAGGATAGTAATTTTATAATAATCATAGTAGCTGCACAAATTTCGCTTCTGAAAAAAAAGAGCTGAAAAAAAAGCATTCGAACATTAAATACAACGTTCATCATCAAGTTCATCATATTGAAGTCTATTTGACCACCAGTCAAGCTCAAAATTCTTGCACAAGTTTGAAAGTTATACTCATTAAAAACCGTAAAAAATTTAAATTAATAAAATAGCAATAAAAAAATAAAAAATATATATGGTTGTACAGGCGATCAAATGGTCAGACTACATAGATAAAGGATAAGGATTATGCAAGAAAATAGTTATTGAAATCAAATTGAGAAAATTCAGTAATGTCATAAAAAGCTAAGTCTTTAAAAAGTTTAACTAGGGAAGCATGAAATTTTTTGCTGTCTAGGTTTCGGATATTGAGTGGAAGTTTATTCATAAGCTGAATACCTAGACCGTCGATCGAATTGAAAGACCTGGCTAATTTATATGTGCGCGCCTTAATAAGTTTGTGTCTAGTGTTGTAGTTTGAGGAGGACGAAGCCATATCAAAAAGTTTCGAATTGTTTTTGATGAAAGTTAATGTTACCAGCAGAAAAATGCATGGGACAGTTAGAATATTGTATTTTTTAAATATGGGTCTGCAGGAGGCTTTACTAGGCAAGGAAAAAATTATTCGAATAGCTCTTTTCTGAAGCTTAAATATTTTAATTAGTTCGGATGAAAAACCCCAGAATTGAATGCCGTATGAAACGTGAGAATAAAAGTTGCTATAATAAACTGAAAGTAAGCAATTTAAACCAAGTTTGGGTTTTAGGGTGCGCAACATGAAACATGTTCTAGATAAAGTTGGTGATAGTGAGATAGAGATATGATCAGACCACTTTAAATTATTATTAATATGGATACCAAGAAATTTTGATACTTGCGAAAAATTATATGCTGAATTATTGATAGTTAAAGAAGTAATATTATTGGATAAACGATTTTTTGTACAAAAAGATATGATTTGGGTCTTATCATTATTGAGGACTAGATTATTTTCACAAAACCATTTCGTTATTTCTGACATAACCACGCTTAATTTATGTTGTAATTCATTAAGAGATTTGGCCTTGATGATAACGCTGGTATCATCCGCAAAAAGAATAAAATCACAAAGATTTGTACAATGAGGTAAATCATTAATATATATGAGAAATAAGAGAGGCCCTAAAATTGATCCTTGGGGCACTCCCAATGTACTTGTCAATTTATCCGAAATTATTTGCTCGTGATCGTTATTTAAGTAAACGCTTTGTGTTCGATTAGACAGGTAAGATTGAAATAGTTTGAGCGAACGTCCGCGAATACCACAATTTTCTAATTTGTCAAGAAGTCTTTGATGAGAAATACTATCGAAAGCTTTGGACAGATCGCAAAATATCGCAGTACAATATGTGGCTTCTTCGAAGGAGTCAATGATGTTATGAACTAAATTATAAATTGAGTGGGAAGTGGAATGGTTCTTTCGGAAACCATGCTGATTCTTGAACAAAATATTATATTTATTGAGAAAAGACGTTAATCTAGTATGCAAGATTTTTTCAATTATTTTATCGAAAGAGTTCAAGAGGGAAATGGGACGGTAATTATTTATATCGTCTTTATTATTTTTCTTATGAAGTGGAAAAATCTTTGAATGCTTGAGGTGCGATGGAAATATTCCTTCATCGAAGCATTTATTTAAACATAACATAAATTTATCTATGAAAAAGGGATAGAATTCTTTAAGAATAAGACTAGGTATCTGATCCGGACCCGCTGAACTAGTAACTTTTATCGATAGAAAGGTTTGCTTTAGTTCTTCTAAATTTACAGGATAAAGAACGAATGTAGAATTATTTCGCGCGGATAAAGATTTAGTCGAATTAGTGGTGGTCGAGTTGATTGCGCTTGTTAATTTAACGCTTCGGTGACAAAAAAGTGATTAAATTTATTAGATATGACTACCTTATCAATAATCTTGTCGCCGTTAATTGTAAGACAATCAATCTGTGAAGATTTAGTTTTCGTGTTGATTTCCGAGTTAATTAAGGACCAAATTGTTTTCTGTTTATTAGCTGAATTAAAAATCAAGTTTTCGTTGTATTTGATCTTCGCTAAATTGATTAGATCATTTAAAGTTGCCCTATATTTCAAAAAATAAATTATAAAAGCCATGTTATCATTATGTACCGATAATCTCTCAAGAAATGCTAATCTTTTAAGTGAAATTCTCAACCCTTTAGTTAGCCAAGGAGTTGAAGTATTATTTTTTGGGCAAACGGTTTTCTTAATGAGAGGAAAAGCTTGATTAAAGTTGAATAAAAATGTAGAAATAAAGTTGTCGAACATTGTATTTGAGTCTTTCGACTTGTTAAGCAAGGTCCATGATTCCTTTTCCAAAAGACATTTGAAAATCAATTTATTTGATTCATCAAAATAACGTTTGTGTAAGATAAAGGTAGATTTAGAAGTTGAAAAATTACAAAAATTTAATATTATGCCTCGATGGTCTGAAAGAGTGGTATTTATAACACGCGAATCAAAGTCTTTTAAATTGGTGAAGAAATTATCAATGCAAGAAGAAGATTGATGCGAAAACCGAGTAGGTTCATGTATAGTACGCTTTAAACCAAAAGACTGCATATTCAAATTGAATTCAATGGATGGCTTCGATTGCTTATCAAAGTGTATATTAAAATCGCCGCAAACAATGATTTTGGAATATTTATCAAAAAGGTTATGAATCAATTCGTACATCAGCGAGATGAACATATCAACATTCTGGTCAGGTGATCGATAAACGCATATAAGACACACGACGTCATTTGAGAGATTAATTTCAATAGCACAATATTCAAAAAGTTTTTCTACTTGAAGAGTATTAGTATAAACGGGTTTAGAACGAATGAAATCACTTACAAAAATGCACACACCTCCGTGGCCGTATTGAGTTCGACAGAAATGAGAAGATAAATTATAACCTTTAATTTTAATTAATTCAAGATCCGACTTATTTAACCAGTGTTCAGCAAAACATAATATTTGGGGTTTATAATTATCTATAACTACTTCTAATTGATTAAGTTTATTGGATAGTTTTTGTATATTTTGAAATAAAATTGAAAATTTTATATCAGCTTTAGGCACGAAAGGAATTAGAAACGGAAGGTTTCATTCCCGCCACAGCCTTGACACTCAACAACTCGTTAGCTAAAACCCTACATAATTTTCTTTTCCCGTTGAAAAGAAAATGTAAGCCATGCCTGGTGTAATCGGATAAACCAACATGCCTGTTGACATCAAGAATCCGAAGATTACTGAACTTTCCTCGACCGTAGTCTCGGTTGATCCAGCAATTGGCATCGGAAATCAGCCCGTTGCAACGCACGTCATCGTATCTGTACGGAATTGTCATCAGACAAAGGTTTGTCTTTTGACATGAACGACGAGCCTTTTCCAAAGCGCTACGAATAGCGTAATTGGACGAATCGTCATTTGTTCCAGCCAGAACAACAACATGGTCACCCGGACCAAAGTCAGACACCAGACTCTCGATATCCCCAACCACGTCAGCAAATCCGGCCCCCGGCTTGACTATGCTGAATATATCAAATTTTCGTCCAAGCAATTCTCTCAAGCATTCTGACCACCCTCTGCCGTGGCTATCGGAAAGGAACAAAATTTTACTGTTCTTAATAGAACTTAACAAATCATTATTAACGCGTTGCTCGAGGTGCTTTGCTTTGGACTCTAATTTGGTAAATTCATCCCTAAGCTGTTTCAAATCTATGTTCCGTTTTTTTATTAAACTAGATAACTCATTACAGAGTTTAGAAAAAGAACGTGAAAATGTGGACGACTCTTTGAAAACCGAACCTGAAGAGCTCATATTCCCTAATACGGAACTAACACCAGTAATCCTGAGCTGAAGATACTGGTTCCCTAACCTAACCTCAGACAATTCTTTTGTCAGCCTATCAATTTTAATATCTCTTTCGTGAACAAGAGATTGTAAATGAAAACAATTCGAGCAAAGAACAGTAGAATTTAAATCGATTGAGTCGTCCAAAACTGAGACACTTGTATCTAAGGACTGACTTGGCACTTGGCTCCGTGTAACAACCATTTTGAAATATTTAATAAGAAATAAGTAAAGTAGAAAATGAAACTAAATAAATTGAGTAATTAACTATTTAAAAAATTAGAATAAAAAGATAAAACGATATAAAATATTTAAATAAATTCACAAATCACAAATTTAATAAACTGAAGGTACTGGAAAAACACTCGCGCAGGTATAAAAAACTACAAAAATAACGGGATTTAACGGTAAATTCAGGTAAAAATAAATAAAAACTAAGGAGCAAGAATTAGATGTTGACCGTACCGAGGTTGATGATAGACTATATGACTATATTACAATATAACATAAAATAGAATTTTTTTACTATTCATTATATACGAACAGCATTGATTAGATTTTTTTCATCATAGATTGCCAGACAGTATGGACATTTCTCAAAAGCAATTACGCTATGCAAACGAGAATTTGGATTTAACATTAATATGAAGATATATCAACAGAATAGAGATGGCCTGGATTAATTGGTGAACTAACAATAAGACCGTTGGCAGCCCTATTGTGGCACTAATAATCACATCAATAATCATTGGGATAGATAGATAGCACAATATCTAACAATATTGATTTGTTATCGTATAATTCACAGAAGGGAATTAATGCTTACTAAAATGAACTTACTAGATATGTCTAATTTTGCGATATATGTAAAATATAAAGCATATCTTTTGTTGGTACATCAGTATAGATAGAATTTGCTTACGTACGTATTTGTGTTCCTACCTAGACTATAAGCTTTTGAATAAAAATAAGTATCCATAATAAACGGGTATAAAAGATAAAATGGGGTCTATAATAAAATGTGATCAACACTTCCATAAAGAGAGGGATCGATTTAGTCAAGTGCAAAATATTCAAAGGAATTGAATAACTCATGAACGATTTGTTGGTCCATTTTCTTTTGTCGCATTCAATTTTCCATAAGCGGCAGCCTTAAGGAAATTCGCCGTGCGCATATATGAGCTTATTGTAAAATCTAATAGATTCAATTTCAAATTGTGAGCGAGAATCAATGGGGTAATATACATTCAGCTATCTTTAACCCGATAGATAAATTGAAACTTTGGGAAAAGAATTGAAACTTTTGCAAAATTGGCGTTGAAGAAGTGTAAAATTGGTAAAGCAAATTAATCATTGAAATACCCTATCGAATTAGATTTTGAGCTGCTCATTTAGACATAGGCTTAATTTCTTTAAAGTTAATACTTAGATTCAAGTTTATTTTTTGTGAAGTTTTGCGATAATTTATATTTTGTAAGTTTTCATATTATATTCTTTAGTAAGGCCTACTATAGACAAGGCTTATAATAAAAACGGTATCTAATCGTGCATATAACTAATTCATACGATTAATCCAAAATTGTCATTTATATTACGATTACTTTATACTTTATGTTTGATCTGTTAGCAATGTTCTCATAAATTGTAATTATATAACAACATATCCCAAAGTAAATTTCATAACGATGTTTCTAACGTAACGTTCTTCAGAAAATTTATATAAAAAGTGCGATGGTATTTCCATTATACTCAGTTTAATTAAAAGAATTTTTCATTGCGCTTCAAATCTACTGCAGATCCTACACTTCAAGCCATAATAACGACACATAAACACGAACGTTCTTTCATTTTAACTAAACTTGAGCATTATGATTGAGAAAAAATATTCTCATATTAAAAGATAATTATCTAGTGAGAAGTCTCCAGGAATTTAATTTTAATGAAATCTCTTTTATTGACTTTGATTAAAAAACTCGTTCTGATAATATGAAACTAATTAATTTTATTGATTTTATATTGATAATGTTAATCAAAATGATTGTCAAACTTACCGCAATTCAAGGATTTTTAAGTTTTTAAATGAATTAATAATTCTGTAACTTTATTATTTGTATTTTATAGAGAAATTAGAAGTAATGAATTGGATGACAAGGTTTATATAAGTTCTCATGAAAAGTAAATAAACAAAATTTAATCAGACAAAATTAGAATCAAGGACTTCAATAATTCACCCTACGTTAAATTAAAAAAAAAAGTGGAAAGTAACAAATGTGTTTTCGAATACATATGAAAAGTAAATTTAGAAAAGAACAGAATAGTGAATGTCAACAGTGGTTGTATTATATAACATCTATTTCTAGCTGCACGTAATCGAAGCCATTAGTGAATTAGAACTGATATAGAATGACAGAAATATCAAGGTTTTCTTGATATATCAAGAACTAGGTCTTGATAGAAATATCAAGGTCTAGTCTACTGGATAGAGCCATAGACTCTAAATCATATATTCCATGTAGGATACTTTCCTCTGGCAACTGATGTCAAGCAGCAATGACAAAAAATTCTTCACTTAGAAGTATAGATAGCAACATGTTTCAAGTGAAAACAGCCCTCGCCCAGATATTGCAGCGTCAGTAAAAACAATCAGAATTCTAAAAATTATAATGTCCATATCATCAAATAGATATAGGCAATGGTTTGAGTTGCCATGTATAAACATACATTATTTAAAAAAATAATCACAACCCTTAGAAGACTTTAAAGTCCTGAGCAAAATTTGATGTAATAGCAAAAACTAAATATATTTTTGTGAAAGTCAAAATGAACTGCAAACCATTTCTGAAGTTTACAATGTCAAAAACTGGTAGTATTTTATCGTTTATCCGACATTTGAATTCGATATCGTAATACCAACAAACGTAAAACTTTCCGAAAAAAAAACACCGAACTCGGTTTTCAGCAAATAAAGTAACGTATAGTGCACACGCAACGTATCTAATACTTTTGTTTATTTTTGTGCGTTTATGAAATCCATTTAAAACGGGAGCTTTTGTATCTATAGTTTCTGCTAGTTTCGCACAAATACACCCAACGCCAATAGATAGGTAACCCCGTTTCATCCTTTTAGTGCCGTTTTCATATTTACGAGCTCTGAAGCCCCGTAAACAGCGAACAAAACAACAGAAAACCTCTAACAACCCCATACCACTACCCTTCGCAAAGGATACACCGGACCTCCACCGCCGCCGCCGCCTCCGTGCCGATTGAATCGGCCGGCGATTGAATTAAACAAGCGCTAAACCGCCTCCCTTTTCGCGAGCTGTTTGGAACGATAGTTAAATCCCTTGCTGTGGTGTTTTCGACAAATATCATATTTACTTTGAGCTATAAGCGTATAAATACATTGTAGATGAGGGATGTTGCCGTGTAACATGTCAAGATTAATTTTCGCAATGTTTGCGCACGTCACGAACAGTGGTGATACAAAGGAAATTGACTGAGGTTTTGCTTCGGCTGCGCCATCGGTCTTGGGGCACGTAAACGTCTTAATAAAACCGATTTCATTATCAAGGATATAATACAAAAGTGAAATAATGAAAATTTCGATCCATATTAAATTCTAAATCGGTATAAATTGAATGGAAATGTGAAGTTAAATAGAAGAGAACTAATATAGAATAGTTAATAACTATAGATAATAATGAATATCCAGTAGTCACTGATTTAAACGCTCGACAAGTTTACTCAGCAATACACAATGAATACACTAATTAATTAGATTTGATTGGTTAATCAAAAAAGTATTAAAATCAATATCTTGTCTTAAAAACAGACTTTCATTCCTCTACGATGTTTAGATTTCTCATTTTGTTTACCATAATGTCAATTAAAAAACTGATTACTCGTACTTTAGAAATTATTTAAAGTCAGATTACGTGTTTATACGATATCTATTTGTCTAATGGTTTATTTATAAATTTCATATTTTACACGATTCAAAGTGGAGCATGTGTTCAAGCAACCCAAACATATGTTGCTATTGATAAATATATTCTTAAACAAATATATCAAAACAAGCACAAGAAGCAGATTACAAATAAAATACTTACAAATATGTAAAGCTCCTTACAAGATCACCTTGAAGCATGTTTACAACACTTTATCCGACTTCGGAAAAACTTGTGAGGGTTTCCGTTATCATACATTCTCTTATATTCTTAAAGGATCTTTGTGTTGAACTCACAAAGGTTATTCTATACGACATATAAGGAAGAGGCGTAGTTATTGTTTGATGATAGAACATCAGGCAACGTGTTTACTATTATGTGTGCTTAATTGTTTGGATAAAATACTATAGATAGAACTTGCGAAAATTCATTATTATGGCGGAAAGATATTTATTGTGGTCTACGTTTTTATAAAAATCTGGTTATTAGTAATTTGATCACAATGAGATAATTAATCTCATAAGTTTCAGAGCTTGACCAAAGATTAGATTCAAGTATAAAAAAATATACGAAAGATCATAAACAATGTGAATAATGATGTGAAATTAAATAATATTAAAACTCATAAAATAAGTAAGATAAGATTGTTCAAGTTGCACTATTGCCTTAGTCGCTATATTTTGTCTAATATTTATAAATTAAATCGTCTGGTACCGTTAAACAAAGAAACTTAATTAATAATAAGCATACGATTACAATTGAAGGACTGGTCGACTTTGTGAAACAGAAATAATTAATAGGTAACCCTTTATAGTAGAAAGATTTCATTATAAGCCTTTCATAACAATAACATCTGATTTTTTTCCTTACTCATCTTTTAGTTTAGTAATAGGTAAGGCAATGTATTCATGTAGACTTTAAATGTTAGTATTGTGCGCGGAGAAACTATTGAATGATCCAACTTTAAATTTTGGTCACAATCTTGGTAAAGTATAGTAACAATATGTGTCAAGTTTCATCAAAATCGAATTATGTATTTTTGAGAACATACCATCTGTTTAAATGTTAGTATTGAGCGCGAAGCCAGCCACCCATCAACCTTGCATATATCTCCGAAACTATTGAACAATCCACCTTTAAATTTTGGTCACAATCTTAGTAAAGTATAGTAACTATAAGTGTCAAGTTTCATCAAAATCGCAAATCGCATTTTTGAGAACATACCATCTATTTAAATGTTAGTATTGAGCGCAGAGCCAACCACCCATGAACCTCGCATATATTTCAGAAATTATTGAACGATCCAACTTTAAATTTTGGTCACAATCTTGGCAAAGTATAGTAACAATGTGTGTCAAGTTCCATCAAAATCGAATTATGTATTTTTGAGAACATACCATCTGTTTAAATGTTAGTAATGAGCGCGGAGACAGCCACCCATCAACCTAGCATGTATCTCAGAAACTATTGAATGATCCAACTTTAAATTTTGGTCATAATCTTGGTAAAGTATAGTAACAATGTGTGTCAAGTTTCATCAAAATCTCAAATCGCATTTTTGAAAACATACTATCTGTTTAAAATTGTAGAGCGACTATGAGCCTAAATCGCACAATTAATAAATTTTTGAAAACCATTAAAATGATTATTTTTATAAAAAAATATTCTGGTGATATTTATAAGACTAAAATTAGTGATAATTTTGTTTTATTTAAATTATATTAAATATTAAAAAAATATTTCCTTAAAAAGTTTGACTTACGCAACCTTACACACTACGTTACTCATACTGTAGAGCTTGAAGTATACAAGTTCCATTCAGATTAAATGCAATAAAAAATGTATTTCGTTTTGATTAATATGGTGATGTTGGTTTATATATCATGCTCAACGTCGAGAAATTAAAATTCCAACGATACCATCTCCCAAACCGCTTCATGTGCTATTTATTTTGCATGCAAAACTTGCATGTAATGTCATCATATAATATGTAACATAGAGCTATGAATTTAGTGCATTAAATATTGATAAAAAGAAGCAGCAAGTATCCGCATGTGGAGCATGCTGGTAGTTTATTATTAAAAATGCAATATACAAACTGACTGTAGGAACATAAATCATAAGCAAAACACATTTTAGCGATTTATCGAATAAATACAAAATTACATTTCTGTATACAAAATACAATAATGCACATTTCATGTTTTGCACTACTCTTGGAAATCCATTTACGGCACTCCGGCACTCATATCCTTCGCACCTTTGTGACACATTGGCGCGCACAGACAGGCGCCCACACACAGCCGTAGCGCAGTCAGTTTTTGTGTAATATTTTTATTCCGTGCGCCATGGTATCGGATGTATGACAGTACAAAAAGTAAATAAAAACAGAGCACGACAAAAAATAGAACGGGAATCAGCGCCATTTCCTCTGTGACACACAGAACGCAGAGCAAGTAAAGTAAACCGAAACAGATACAAAAAAGCAACCGGCAGGCGCGCTGCCACCGTGCCGGGACGAAGCCCGGCGTCAGCACACATCCACGTATTATTCTCATATGTGTAAAAGATGCTCCCTGAGGCTACTGTTACATAACACGATGCTGCACTTTATTCCATGTTGCTCAAAAGCGTCACCAGCTAAATGTGTCATTTTACGCAAAAAATAGTGTAGGATAGTAAAATAGTAGGATAGTAAATCTATTGAAAGTTTTCTCTTTCTATATGACTGGTGCATATGTAGCAGGTTGCGTATCAAAATAATGAAGCCTTCTTTGATGGCATCCTTAACAAAAGTCGTGGACCAATAGAATACGGCAGTGGTCGGGGAACTTTTTCAATCATTACCCGAAAATATTTTTGTCCAATTTTATATTACCCCATGGCAAAGTTGAACCCCGTGGTTTAAAAAAATTTTCAAAATAGCCATAATATTTATTTAAAATTATAACTATAAAAAATAAATCAGATGTGGAGTTGCATTTTTACATAAATCAAACACCAGAATTAAATATACACCAAAAACTCCGCATTTATATACATTATACTTCCCATACAACTGCCTCAAAATCTCTTCATAATAGAGTTATTGTTTCAATCTCACCCTGAATGTATTTATATCATTAATCTTTTTTTATTTCTTATACAAACAGCACTGTGATGAAGCTGATATTATAGATTTTGATTAATGATCTTTTTGTGAGAAATGTATATGAATATTATTTTAATAAATCAAAAACATATATCCTGCGCAAAAAATACAATGCTACGTTTGAGAATATTAACGATGCTGAAAACAGAATTTTGTAAAGTGAACTTTGATGAAGTTCTAGCTATAGTAAACTATTAGGTAATTAAACTCAATTATTAAGATATAAGTTAATTGTATAGTAGAGTAATTATATCCGTTAGTCATTAAGTTGATCCACTCAAATAAGTACAAGGCGTCTCCACCGTATCGAAAGCTCATTGAACAGTTACGCATGGTTATATGAAAATATATTTAAATAAATTAAATCTGAAGGCGTTAGCATATATGGTTAATTTAAAAATAATAAAATTATGTATGAATTAATACAAAAGCAGTGTATTTATTGTCAGGTAAGTCCACAGAGAAAAAAATTACATGTATGGCTTGTAAAGAATATTATTTGAAAACCATTTATAACAAAATATCCACATATTCATAGAAGCATGAATGTATGAGCCCACAATTATTTAGTTCTAGCACGTTTATTGCATTATGTTCGTTTTATTAAATAAAATTAGTTTAGCTCATATACTCACATGAATTTATAATTTTGTTAAATGCATCATTTGACATCAACTTAGAAGATGTAATATTAGGAAATGGTGCTGGAGTACCAGGAAAGAGCGAGTTCTGAAATTGGATAGGGTACTTCTATTTTCTAAGCGATAGTTCCGTATTACAAAGGCGGTCTTGCGCGAAAGTTATAATAATATGCTCCATGGAATATACGCCTTGCATACATAACGACATGTGCAATATATGAGGTCGGACAATTAGGATATTACACACATTTTGTCATATTATATATGCAAAGTGTCTGCGTTCTTAGTATATGTAAGCGCTACGCCGTGGTGATATTATGAAGATAGTAAAGCATGATAAACGAGCGCAGTTTAAAAGTAACAGGATAGTTTTACACGGTTGTCAATAAACTTGCATTTACAACGCAAAATTTTTATGTTATCTCATATAAAAATTCTGAAAATTCATGAAGGTAATAATAAAATAAATATAAAATTGTGTTTATGCTGGAATTTAGTGCATTTTATTAGAAAATCATATATTTCAAATTAACATATATGCACCTAAGTACTTCTATTGCCATGGTAATGATGAAAAATAAAATATTATTTTGCAATAATTATTTTAGTTTGAAAAGAATTTTGAAGTATCAATCAGCCAGGCTTGTTAAATTAACGACGGTTTACGTTCAGATGTGATCGTTTTCCCATAACTCCTGTGTCTGCATAATTAATATTTTTCAAAAGTTTTCAATTTAGCGACAGAGATTCACGCCAAGAGACCTGTTTGGATATTAGAGTATGTTACCAAAGACATTACGGTCGTTGAGCAGAGCCCACAAAGTTTGACAAAGGATTTGAGGATAGCACCGTCCCGGAGGAGACTTAGAGATATGATCTTGTTTGATCTAGACTGCTAGCAGACATCAGATATTCTCTCATTCTGGTTTGTTGTAGAATAATACATAGATCATAGAATCAATTACACAACATCTTCAGTGTTGTGTCAACTCAGAAATGCAAACATAATATTTGATGTTCATGAATTTCATGCAGAGATTTACATTTTTGATTAGTATGCAGCCGAACTATCACGAATTTGCAAATCATTGGATGATTACATAATTTAATTGCTATTTAGAATCAAAGTTATAAAACAATTTAATCTACCTACATACCTAATATTTATAGTTTTCTTAGACATATCTGAGTATACATCAAATTTATTTCAGCATACTGTAGAACTTTTATTTTTACATTGTATCCTATTGTCAAAGATATCTACTCAATCATAAACTTTCGTAGTTTCTCTCGCGATTTTCTACTTATGCCCTGTAGCAAAATAAAATGAGAATACAATGTAAAACTCACACGAAAGTAGTTTGCGCTAAACTTTTATAAAAATTTTGTTTGCATAACATTTTTTATTATTGAAAAATAAATACTATATGAATGGCAAAACAATCACGTATTAAATATACATATATGCATGCATAATATGTATTAATATATTCATTGTGTTTTAAAATTACCACTTTAGACATGAAGGATTGAATTTGTCACTCCAAAAGCAAAGACTTCAATCAAATTCAATAACTAACACTAATAAATAAACATTTATGAAAAACTTTGTGAATAACAACTTTAAATAGTCAACGAGCATAGAAGTTCTTTGATAATGAACAGAATGGTTGTCTGACTAGTAAAGAAAAAAATTCTTTAGGTATAGTTAATAAAAATCATACATTCAGCACTGCCCAAGATGCCCAAATTAAAAAGCCTGGAAAATATTTCCGATGACCTAATTAAGTGATAAATACAGATCTTAAAATTTTGTCGAATACATCTATTCTATATTATGAATGATTGTCTGAATATCATCTATTAAGGGTAAAGTATTGATGAAAATTACTGATGATGCATAATCATGATATAGTTTAACTGATTTAGATACTCTAGTAAATGTAAATTTTGGTGTATGTACAATTTAATTTGTGCGAGTGTTTACTAAAAAAAATATTGGTTTCAACGCTTTAAAGGTAAAAAATAAACTAAGAAAGTATATAAAGGTATAAAATAATGAATAGGTTTTAATAGTTCATGTAGAAAAATCATTCCATATCCAAAAACCCATAAAATATTTTAAATGAAAAATTAGATAGTCTTTGTGGAAAAAAGCTTTTACTTCAAAAAAATAATAACATCAATAATGATAATACCTAGTAGCTACCCAGAAAAACAAGAAGATTTTCAAGTAATGTTAAGAATTTTAACCGAATAACTAATTTCATCGAAAAAGTGATCAGTTTTTATCACATACTCTAAAAATGATGAATAGAATAATATTTTAATAAAAATGTAAGTGAATTATTGAATCTACTCTACAAATACAGGAACAATTAAAAATTCAGAAGTTCTTCTGTATCTCCAACAATAGTACTTCGGCACAATTCCTCGCCCTTTTATAAATCCGCAAAGACTCTATTCCATTTGAAAATTGCACAATACAACTTTTGAGTATCCTATAACATAGAGTCTAACGATCATGAACAATGGTCTTGGAAGCAGAGAACGCATTTAGTTCTTGTACTAGGCGGCCAACGCATTTGCGCGACATAGAATATCTTGCGGAAACCGCAACACTCATTTCTCGCAATTCGTTCAAAAACTCGAAGAGCTCATTTTCTGTAAACTTCCTACTTCCCTCGTTGGTAAAGAACTGAACACAAACTTCATTCTTCGCCCGAGTCTCTATTATTTCAAATTCCTTCATGTGAGAAGACAATGTGACGAAGTTTTCAGAGTTTACAATTGTAAACAGGCAAGATGCCGTTAATCAGATATGGATCTAACTCGCTGATAACATGAAAGTGACTTTAATGGACTAATGTGTTGCGGCTGAAGTGGTGTAATTAAAGTGCTTTAGGCTTGGATATCGGAATGCCATCAATTTTACTTGGAGTATGTTGGAGAGATGTGTACTATTGATGATGGTTTATAGCCACGAATTGTTTTAGCCAGTCAAAATTGAGAACCTACAGAAGAAAATAGAAGCAATCTTCAATAACTTGAATAATCAAAAAATGAATTAAAATTATACTACCGTATGTTTTATTGAATTACTATATCCAAATAAACTGTAAGCTGTATAAAATAATGCTTTGAGGCAAGTAGCTTGAACTTTGGAATGTGCTTAAATAATTGCTGTAATCAAAAAATGAAGATTTAGATATGCTAAAATTAATCAAATTTAATGATGAGCATCCAGACAATTAACTCATATTCAACAAGTCACGAAAAATTGGCTCAGCCAATCATTACCTGCTAGCAACTTATTAGTGCGATTCCTAATCTTTCAAACAACTTTTGAATTTTGAACATTGGTTCAGAAGTTTTAGTAAAAAAACGTTGAACCAAAACTTTGCATACCCAAGAGTAAAATTTTATAATTACACAAATGTACCAATTTTGATGCCAAACTATTTAAATTGACTGGAAACGTCCAGAAAACTGATTTCTTCTTTGTGAAGTTGAAAATAGATAATTTTCATTCTTTTAATAAGATTTGCTAGAAACGAAACGGTAAGATTTTGAACAATCTTTAATCATAACTCATTGGATATTTAATTTCATTGAAGTTGGAATTAGTAAAAATCTTATAAAGTAGGTATCTGAATAATTTTAAGTTTGAATTCTAAGTATTTTTAAGTGAAATTGCGTGTTTAAACCCAAAACTCGTATTGACGAGGCGCAACCAAGGAATATAAAATAAAATTGATGTATAAAATATAATAGGTTTAAATAAAAATATATACAATGCCAAAGACCCTGTTTAAATATATAGCATAAATAAATTATCACTTGAAAGATTTATAGTTTACTACCCGCAACACTACTTTTAGGGCATAATCCTCAAGTTTAGTTACATACATTTATATATCAGAAAATCAAGATAAATGCCTCTGGCAAGTGTAAAAGCGTCTGGCAAATAAAAAGCTAAAACAAAAATGTACAGAGCATCAAATAAATCTTCTTTAAGATGTGAATAAGGTTCGCTAAACAAATCGGTCCGACGTTGAATAGATAACAAATTACGCCGTCACTTGGAAAAAGCTTTGGACTCAAAATTAACTTGAAAAATATAGTATTTTATAATGGAATTATACTAATATATATACATATACTTGAATTAATACTTGGAAAGACTCTAAACAAAAAATCGAGAGAAATAGCAATAAAACATAATTGTTTTGTCAAGGATATTTTTAAGATCACAGAAATGCAATTAATTTCTTTCAGTACTTTCATTTTGTATGATTTAATTAAAGTATCTAATTAATTACATTATACTTTGATGTAAACCATATAAAAACATTTATATATATATATATATATATATATGTATATATATATAAAGTAGAAAATATTGTACCAACCATAGTATACCATACAATTTAATTTAACTTTTAGCAATGTAGATTACTTTGATCAGCAATACTTTAAGGTTTCTTCCTCATTATATAACTAATTAAAAGTATTGCAACTAACTCTATATTTTCTCTTTAATAGCTCTATAAGATAATATTACACTTCTATGAATACTTCTATGAGATAGCTCATTAAAAAAAACATTTTCAATCATTTTTAATTAACGGAAAATATTTTATTATATGTTAGTGTTACTAAAATGCGAGATATTCTTTAAATTTGCCATGGCCTATATTGAAAGTTTCAATATAATAAACTTTTGAACAAATTGTACATCTCATAAAGCAATAAATTTGATACTGTAAGTAAATAAATGATTCTAATCAAATAGCTTTTTTGAAGAAATGTAATTATGCAAATATTATTAAATGACAAATTTAAGAAGTAATGTAGTTTATAAATTAAAAGAATGAATATTTTAACGTTTTGTAAATATCAACCATCTTTAAGCTCTTGGTTTGAAATAAAATATACAAAAAAGTAAGGAAAAACTCCAAACGATGAAGAAACTACTTTCCTTGGCAGTTAAATAGTTGCATCAAATTTTATTTTCATTACTTTAACGCGTACTAAATTAAATTTTTTTATAAGAAAACTCAAGATACATAAACCTATACATGCATTACAACATTTTCAATTCATGATTTATGCATGAGTTTTTTCATTAATAAACTTTTCGCCGGCTGTGTTGCATAACGAGATTTCCGTTTTTCTTCCAAACGGCAAACTTTAATGTCGTGTTTTCTCTGCAATATTGTTTTAAGTTTGCACATCTTTGTATGACTGAATTTATTTTCAAGATGGAGATAATATTATGCTGTATATTTATGAAATTGGGTTGTTTGGAAAATGATGAAAAATGATAAAAATGAGTCATCCACGCCTTATTTTACTAAATAAAAATTAGGAATATGCTACACTAGTCCTGGAAAATAAAAAAAGAATTATTATAGATTCAATCATTTAAGACATGATTACTACCATTTATATGGAGAAGTGTTGCCACAACAACGCTATGTTACGGTCTATATTACCAGAAAATTGGCCCCATATAAAATATTTCGCATAATATTTAATAATCGTCATACAACCAGCTTTATTTTCAAATTAAGTGCATACCTAGAAAGCAAAATTTACCTTTGCATAAAATTTATTAAAAGAGAACATAATGTACAATGAACAAATAGAATAAAAAGGATTTTACAGTACACCAGATACTCTCTTTTTGCAAGAAACGAAATTAACGCCACGAAATGAACATTTCGCAAGAAATTAACGCTACAAAGAAGATGTCTTGTTGGAGGCATGAAAATATTCATAACAGAGAAATGAGAAAATTGTGAAAATGAAAATTGTTCAAACAAAGTTACTAGGAAATATGGTAAACAGATGTGTTGTTGCTCTCAACTACAAAATAATAAAAAAAAAATAAATAAATACTTTGAAAAAAAATTACAAATTACAAGTATTAGTAGAATACAGCTGATATATACAGTTTTTATGTATATAACGCAAATATGAGAAGAAATATATAAGCTTAATAAATATTATCAATTAGTAATAATTTGAGCAATAACAAATTAGTATTATTTATAGATATGCTTAATTTGAAAATATTAAGGATTGAAATAATTACCGATCCAAAAACTATTAAAACAAAATACTCGCCCAATGAATTCAATTAATTTTTTATGAAAACAGTAATCCATAGAATTTATATTCTTTTCTAATTCATTCATAGTTTTGAAAACTGGTGAAATAATTGGTGAAGCATCTTATTGCAAAATTATATTAATAATTAATATTGTTACAAAAACTGCAATACAATCAAGATACTACAATTCAAGCAAAATAATTGAAAATTCAATTTAAAAAAACCTATTAATATTTTTATTGCAATTATTGAAATTATAAGCGAATCCATAAAATGTTAATTTTTCATTATTGTCATTTAGGTACGCAATATAATAAAATTATTTGTTTAGGATTTTAATAATAAAAAAATCCTGAGCACATTGCGTACCTAAATGATAATGAAAAATTAACATTTTAAGGATTTGCATATAATTTAAAAAACTTCAAAAAGCTTGATTTAGTATAACACTATTTATTGTCCAAAGTTTAACTCAAAATGATTATATATATTTATATATTTAACACTTTTCATACAATTTACAACGTTTCATGACATGTATGAGATAAAAGCATATCCTGCAAAGTAAATTTATGGGAAAAATATGAAGTGTTATCGATATGAATAATATGTTTCATAAAACTCGCATCATTTCCAGATTTATCAATATTTGTGGCTAATATATAGCAAAAATTGATATAAATGAAATTGATCAATATAGGAAACCATATACTCGTAATTTTGACCTGCAACATTTATATTCTCATTGGCTGATAGGAGAGACTCCAATTGTTGTAATGTATTATGAATTTAGTAATTATTAGAAATTATTACATTATTCCAGGTACACAGACTGAAATTGTTTAATTCAGTTGACACACGATGCTCAAACGTTTAGGTAACTATGTATTTCTACTATAAATAATTAGTTGACATAGACTATTGTGGACAGCATTTTCCAGAAAATAGTTTAAAAGAAAAGATAAGCAGAAATAAACAAGAAAATACAGACTTCCGAAGCAGATACAATGAAACAAAGAGTTCATTTTCTAAATAGCATTCTCGTGTTAATTCTTGGCTAGAGAAGTTGTTAGTTTTGTGGAAGCTCCTGATTGTTGACATTTGCCGTTGATGTTGCATCGGTTGGCTGAGAGAGATGTCTAATGAATGTTGCAAACGCACGCGAGAAAACTTGGAAGTAAATATTTTGCAAGAAACTAGTGTTTTCTAATTATCTTTAATCCAGGTCTTTTTATATGATGTACAATTATAAACTAACATCAGTTCAAGAAATTGCACCGAAACATGGTTTCTGAAGGAGCAAGTATATTAGCAAGAAAATCCGATATGCTGGTTCAATGTTTTCTCGACGTTGCAAGTGATTATAAATTTTTTAGCACCAAAATTGGAACTATTGGTGTATAGCATCGTGCCTTAAGGCAAATTGCTGAAACTTCCCGTACCTAAAATTAAAATTTCTAAAACAGATTCAGTTTTCTGTTAAAACTCGAAAAAACTCGATTTTTGACTTAATTTTTTAAGATATTAATAAAATCTTAGGACAGAGTTTACTTATAGCCCTAAACTATCATCATAAAATATTAATACTATTAACCGAACCAAAGATTTTCAAAATAATAGAAAAATTTATCATTCCAATTTTGACAATTGCTAAGTCTCCTTTCTTATCGATTATTGAAGTACATACGTTCTTATCGATAAGTAATATTCATGCAGTATTCCCTAATGCAAAATTCCCAAAAGTTGCAAAAATAAAGATCTACAACAATGCAATATACATAGCTAATTTTTGTATAGTCTAATGTAAATTTTATTCATTAATTTATCAATCGTAAATTACAACAAAAATACATAAGCTAACTTCAAAATTTGCACATTAAGAGTAGAGTTAAAAAAAACAATGATTATTCATATGATTTTAAGCGTTATCCAGTGGCCATATGATTTTCAATCTACGAATATATGAAATAAGAATTCAATTACTATTTTTCTGAAATGTAAAACATATATTCGAAACTCGTATGACTCTTGCACAAAAGAATTTACATTGCAGAATTTCAAACGCATTTATTGAACTCGGAATTGCCTCAACATACATATAAGAATACTTGAAATAAGGTGAGCATTTCACAAATTCGCAACATTGAACAAGGTAGTTATTACGAGTATATATAAGAAAATGCCAACAAGAAAATGTTGAAATTTTTCAACTTCAGTTACATAAGGAAAAACTCAAGGAAACTATTTGCATATAACGAACACTCATGAACAGAAAATGTATACAGGTAACACTTGTGAAATATTCTGCAGTGAGAAAATTATCTTGGAAAAAACTATAATTTTCAATTGTAAAATGATTATCGTTAAAGCTATGGAATTTTTTTTATAGTTCCAGGTTCTATAATCGCCCCGGGCAACCTGACATCAAGCAGCAGTAGAAAAAATTCTATAGTATTGCAGTTTTAAAGAAAATAATAAAGATTCATCACATAAAGTTAAGACAACTATTAGGGTTGCCATAAATGAATAATGTCTATCAATTATATCAGAAACAAGCACTATATGTGAATATTCCATACCACCATTCCCAACTTTAATCGATCTTACTTAATCTTTGTCTTTCATTGACATAGAGAATTTAGACAGTCACTGTTTGCCTTTAGATTTTCTCATCTTCTACTTTTTGCATTTGTTTGTCACGAAATTGGAAAACTCTCGAATGCCAACTTTGCAGAATTTTCCTATAGTTATTTCCACTCATTTCGCTAAACTCAATAGAATTTCTTGCAAGAACTTTTCGAGACAAATTTTAGTTTACCTGCATAATTAACTATGGAGTTATAAGAAATTGCTGGTTCTATAATATATATATACATATATATATATATATATATATATATATATATATTTGTATGTATATGAGTGTGGTGTGTGTGTGTATTTATAAAGTTAATAGCAATTAGGTCTTTATTTTGTTCAATTTAATACTAAATATATCATTGAATTATTTTAATTTTGTTTTAATAATTTTCAAGCTACCCTTCATATTTAATATTTTTTTGTATAAAATCATAGCTTTTTTAGAATAAAGAATTGTTTTGTATGTTAATTTACATTAATAAAAACGAGAATTGTTAAGTTTGGTCCTGAGTTGTCAATATTCGTCAAAAATTGCCCATTTTAATCAAAAATTATCAACATTTGTGAAAATTGGTCAACATTCGTTGAAACTTGGTCAGCATTCGTAAATATTAGTCAAGAATTATCGATTTTGATCATGTAAAATATCAATTATTGTCGAGAAAATATTATGATAGTATAATGATATTTCCAGAATAGGTGTATACAATTTGTATTTTATGTAAAAATCAATGTATGTATTTAAGTGAAATACAGCAAATTTTCAAATTAAATTAAAAATTTTGTCGAGAATTGTCTATTTTGGTTGAGATCTGTGTGTTTTGTAAAAATTTGTCTTTTTTGGTCGAGTGAATTGCGCATTTAAGTCCAAAATAGTCAATTTTTGCAATAACAATAGGTTTGATTAAAAGTTGTTTACTTTGGTACATAAGTATTTCAGATAAATTGTTGCCCATAAAAATTCTCTATATGCAGCATAAAATTCACTGCACCCGTTAATGCATTTGAATATACATATAAATATACATAAATGAACTTTATTAACCCTTAAAATAATAATAAATGATATCGCATTAAATTACGTTATAACAATATTTTCGCGTTATAAATATTTTGTTTTGTGTGAGAATTATGTTTGATTCAGAACAATGAATTTCAATTTGTTTTATGGATAATATAAATTTATTTGAACCGAATTGCAGAAATAATCAAAATCAATTTTAAATTGGTATTTCGAAATTTATCACTAATTCATTAATGTGAAAAAGTTTAATAAAGTGATGCACTCATAGGCTTCGATGATTATATCTTTAATCTAATATTTATATAGGTATGACTTTAATCTGTAATATATAAAGTAAAATAAAAAAGGCAGCATAATGTGCTCAAAATTAAACTTGGATTATCCATTTGGCTTCTAAAATATTCCGTTATGATACTATGAGCTGCTAGTGAAATATACAGTCGAACAATGAAACTGAATAAAAGAGCGTTGAAATGTATACGAAGTATGTATTTACAAAATGCAAATCGGGCATTTAAAAAGTTTTCATCTTGCGCAATTACCATAAAAACAACATTGAAAAAAAAACGTTTTGAAATATATATCGCCAAGGGAAACGGAACAAAACGTAAAAACAATAAAACAAGACGTATTTATTCCGAAGAGAATAATCGTTACTGCTTTTGTTATAGAATATTAATAAAAAGAATTCGCAATTGGAAAAATTTATTCTGAAATTGCAAAACTATAACATAATATTGATATTTCTAAAACTATTTTACCAATTAAAAATAGTTCCAGAAACTTGCTACTGTAAAAAAAAACTTAGAAGCCAATTAAACATGTTCACAAGAATGAGGACTTAGATTACCGAAAAAGTAGATAAAAAGCTTTATTGGCCGTTAGACACATAGTTTTGTGTCATCTTCAGTGGACTCTAGTTTGAAGGCACAGATAGAAATTATTATTTAAAACTAATATATAAGAAGTGGTATGGTATGAACTTACATGTAATTGTAATAATCCTAATTATTTCATAATTATAATTGTTCACAATACACAATGAAACTAATTCTTGTCACTTTAAATTGAACAATATATTCATTCTAAACTTTATATATTTTTCAATTTAAAGTCAACGTCAGTCAATGATGTGTTTTTGGTAAACCTTCGAAATATAAACAAAGTCTTGATGACGCAATCTCTGAATTTAGCTTTATTCCAGGTGGCGACAATCTTGCAGGTTATAAACTACAAGCAATTTTTCTGTATCCAATAATCTTGCATAAAATTTTCTTACTACTTCATCAAGCTTATATCTAACCAACAGATTATCTATGTTTTGTTACTAAATTACTCCCTAACTCATTTCAAAACTACTCATGGCGTTACAGTATTAACATCTCCGCATTTTCTTTTATACCTCGCGAGTAAAAACAAGATTGGCAATAAAGTAAAATATACCTAAACAAACACTCATTATTCTGAAGAAAAAGAAAACAAAATAAATTACTATGCCGTCATTTTTTACTTGACGTAGGACAATAGGGCTTTTAATGCTTCATTAAAACAGTCGCACCCAAAGGGCGGCCGGAGTAATTAGCGTCAAACGTAGTCATAATAAATGTTGGAAATTAAAAATGGCACTTCAAAGATCAAGCGTGAAATTTATTATAGGGAACCTGAAACCATTTCCATAAAAATTTACTATTAATGAAAGATAAATTTTTATATCACGATTACGATAAACAATATCTGATAGAAGATTTGTAATCTCAAATGAAAGTCTGATATAACTACTGCTTGATGTCAAGCTGACCAAGGTTGGTATCAATCTCGAAAATAGTCGATAGACGACGTTCTTAAAGAGAAATTACAGACTCAAATAATAAAGTAAATTATTTTTATATGATATATATGTTATAAAATTTATCTATCGCAATTTCTATTTCTCAAACCGATCTATATTAATGCTTATGCATTTAGCATTATAACTCGCGTTATTTAAGTAAAACTTTGATATTCTTACTTTTGAATAGCAATCGAAACTCATTCCAATATATCTTTCAAATGGCAATCCAATGGTTGTCCTTGTCTACATACGAAAATTTTATAAGAATTTATATAAAACTAATGATAAATTTTAATTCAATGCAATAATGTTAGAAAGACGGAATTTTCATTAGTTAACGCATTTTTCTAGAAAGTGCAATTAAAACCGATAATGTAGTTTCTTCAACCCGAAAAATTAATCAAATGCGAAATAAAGAATCGTTGCTAATTTTTGAAGTTATTAATTAGCAGATTCATTAAAATCGAATACGTCTAATTTCGTCTTGTGCCTTCGCTATTTACATACAATTAAAAAATAACCACCCTGCACAAAAGGAAATCAAAAGCCTTTCAATACAAGATTTTTTTTATAGTCGGTATTTTTCAGCAAATCATACTGTTTATAAATTACTGTTTTATAAATTGTATTGAGCGCTATTAGTTGAGATATTGATATCAGGCAATTCTTGATATAAGATGGATTTATTTTTAATAATAAAATAATAACAGGTCGTAGTGCCCTAGGGTAGGTCCGTGAGTTGAGTTAAATTCCAACTCAATTCAGGGAAGAATAGTGTGAAAAAATTTCCATTGCCATTCCACACCGCAGTGCCGGAATTATCTATTTTCAATTGGAAACATATTTTTGACCTATGTTTTCAAGTGAAAATGGACATAGCTGCTGCCCGATGTCAGGTTGTCTAGAGCGAAGTACGAACTCGCAATCACGTCCACAGTACAGAGTCTGTAAGCTTAACCATGGAAGACTCTTATTTATAATATTGAAAGCTATTAGAATGCAACCCCAAGTTGTTTTTTCAAGAAAAGGTTTGGGGACACAAACTCATAAGTAATATTGTGAAATTTATTATTTTAAAATAAGATGAACTAAAGATTTCCTATTACCATTCCACACCGCGTTGCCCGAAATGGGCTATTTAGAATTGGAAACATATTTTAGATCTATATTTTAAAGTGAAAATGGACATCGCTGCTGCACGGTGGTCCAGAGCGTGGTTCTACCTCGCGAAGATCCTGTGAGCTTACAACCATTACACCATGGAACATCCTTATTTTTAATGAGGAGAGCTATAAGATTGCAACCCCCAATTGGCTTAAAAAGATTTCTGGAGACACTCATAAGAAGACATGTTGTGCAATTTATTATTTTGGAAAAGTATTGAAGTACCCTTATTTTTAATATTGAGTGATATTAGAATGCAGCCTCCAATTGCCTTCTGAAAAACATTTTGGAGACACGCATGAGAAGATATGTTGTGCAATTTATTATTTGAAATAGTATAAAGTACACTTATTTTTATTATTGAGAGCTATTAGAATGCAACCCCCAATTGCCTTCTTAAGAAAAATTTTGGAGACACTCAAAAGAAGATATGTTGCGCAATTTATTATTTTAAAACAGTATCAACTAGATAAACGCGGTAATACAATCGCAAAGGATGGACTTTGCCCAAATCGGTTTAGAACCTTTGAGCAAAGGTTTGAAAAGTTAGCAATTTCACTAATATTATCCGAGGTAGAAATAGGTTTTAGAAACTCATGGTTGCAGAGCCAAAGCTCTTACCACAAATCCACGAACCAACCCTCAAAGAATAAATATGATAGTACTGCTTTGTAATAAGCTGGATGAGATAGGTACATTGGCCTTATATGTATTATAAGGTCTATTGGTGGTTACACTAATATCCGTACAAAATGCTTAAATAATTAAAATTGTTACTTTTTTCAACACTTTTTTACACCTTTACTACTTTTTTTACACCTTTACTACAAGCGTTAATATCTCTAAACAGACCATAGATAAACAAGTATAAAACAGACATGCGTTGGACTATGAGCCCTTTTTAACTAATGGTATCTCATATGAGGTAATAAAAACTAAAACGGGTATTACTGATTTGATTTGCATCATTATGAAGACTATGAGAACATGCAAAAGAACAATATTCGGGATATTGAAGATGGCGCAGTAGGAACGACGGCAAAATGCATTATTTGTGGAGACTGAGAAACCCTAGTCTAAATTCTACGTGTAACAAAAGGCTAAACCAACCCTGTCCAAATAAGCTGTTATGTATAATTACATTATATTTGCGACCACTCATTTCTTGCACCCACCCATCTTAAGCGCGTTTATATCAATTACCCTCGTCAATAACATTACCAAAGCGCATGCAATAAAAATTCTTCGCCAACCTGTATTACTCCTGCAAATCGCAATTACAGCAGCGCAGAAGAAAGCGGATCTCATCGTGCTGTCCACGTTCCCAATCATTGTCACTATTATATTATCATCCAAAATAACACACTACAATCACTTTCTAACACAACATGTAACAAATCATGTACATTTGTACAAAAATTCAGAAAACACGTGGTTTGTTCTATACCCTCTGCTCCGACCGAAACTGTACCGTGCGCCGGATGAAATCGTACTAACGTGGTGCGAGTGCAGAAGAAATGCTTTCCATCCGCCGGCAGCGCCGCGGCAGAAGCTGGTGAAATCTTTTGCTGGTCATGGAGCATGTAAATATAATGAGGATAATGGAAACGGAAAATTTATTAGATGTAAGATATTTATGTTTTAGATATATTTTATTTAATAGATTCTTGTTTATGTTATAAACTTAATAGATATACAGCCTTGTATATTTTAACTTTATTCATTTATAAAATTATAGCTTATTTTATATATATATATATATATATATATATATATTATATATATATATATATATATATTATATATATAAATATAAGTAAATATATATATAATATATATATATATATATATATATATATGTATATATAAAACAAAAATCTTATTAACATGCATTTATCCAGAAGATAAAATAAAAAGAAAACTGAGATATGTTTCTTAAAATAAATTTAATTGATTGATACGTTTTGAATCCATATTTGACTCTTCCTCAGTAAAACCAAAATTAGTTTTCCATTTTAGTCCAGTCATTATAGTAAGTTTACCTCAGAATTCAAACTACCCAGCTGTAAGTCAGTAAATACTTGTTTATTGACACCCTAAAGTTGTCTTGAAACCTACACATGGTATTGACACCTACCGAGTTTCTTACCTAATTTAAGCTTAAATGACTGGATGGATGCCTGTTAAGGGGGTGTCCATTAATCACGTGAGGTTTTTTGGGGAGGGGGAGTTTGACAAAAAATCACGGAATATCACTTATGAGATGGAAGGGTATAGTAAGATATCACGTGTATTTATTTTTCAGCTGATTTTTTTTAAAAAAAATCAAACATTAAAAAATAAATTCAAAAATAGTACAGTTTTTTCACGTAACTAAAAATACACGTGATGTTTGTTGAGGAGAGAAGGTAATTTTGAATATCACCATTGATCACCAAGGGAGAGGGGGGGGGTCCAAAAATCCTTAAAAACTCGCTCACGCGATTAATGGACGCCCCCTAAGAAGTTTTTTTGTTTGCTAAATTACTATCTAAGTCTAAATCTAAACTAAACTAATCTAAATCTAAACATATGCTAAATTACTATCATAAATAAATTCTATTATAATTAATTCTAACTAATTGCTATTAAAATTATTACAATTTCTGCTATAATTATTATTACAATGTGCTCAACTTAAACTTTGGAATGGTATCCTTATCAGTGAGTTTATATATTTAAATAAATGAGTCGTTCACCAATTTGCTATATTTTTCTCGACGTTTCAAGTCATTCTGAATCGTGTGAAACCAAAACTAGAAAAGTAGGTGAGTGGAGCGTAATAGTTGTCCTGTCATTACAGTAAACTTACCTCGGAATTCGAGATACCCAGCTGTAAGTCTGTAAGTAGTTGTCTCAAA
The DNA here is from genome assembly GCF_003426905.1 of Ctenocephalides felis. NCBI lineage: Eukaryota > Metazoa > Arthropoda > Insecta > Siphonaptera > Pulicidae > Ctenocephalides > Ctenocephalides felis. Next base: position 8,954,721 of record NW_020537324.1, read on the forward strand.
ACCTACATTCCGAGATTCTTACCAAATTTAAGCTTAACTGGACTATAAAGAATTTTGTCGATGTTACCTCAAAAACTGCTGGACCAAATTCAAAATTTTAATAGCCATTCGGAGAAAATCGAGAAAAACGAATTTTTTTTAAGAAACCTAACAAACATCTTCAATTGTTGGAAGCATAAGAATTGCGATTTAATTATCAAAAATTTATTGAAGTTAGGAATAACGAGTCGAGTCAAAATTTTATTTTATCGTCACAATTTTACAAATCAAAAGTTGCTAACACGTATCGCGAGTTTCATGCAACTTGCGTTAAAGTAAAATGCCACTTACACCTATTTTTGTCAAAAGAACAAGATCCACTTCTTTCTTTATCAATGATCTGCTCCATCTACCCTCATCATACTTCATTGTAATCTATTTTATATTGAGGTAGGACCGCGGTAAAACAGCCTGCTGCTTTACCGACATCGTATATGTCATTTTGACATAAGAGAATTCGCGTTTTTTAATATATCAATATAATTTTTAATTTTTCAAAATGTTTAGTTCAAAAGAAATTTACGTAGATCTTAAAGAAAAATATGATAAAGTACAAAAGCTCATTCTCGAGGACAGCAAACAAGATCCTGCAGCCGAGCCATATAAATCCAAGTATGCCGCAAAGGTTATACTTGAAGGGATGCAAACTCAATTGGATCAATTACAATTGAATGAAAATGATGATAAATATAAATTAGATACAATGTACTCGGTAGTTCTCCTAAACTTAGGTCTAATCTGTGTTGAAACAGAAGAATTATCCGCAGGCGAAAAATTCCTTACTTCTTGTGTGTCCAAACTAGAAGGCAATCACTTAAAAGATGATGCAATTTTAATGACCACTAATGCTTTAAACCAACTAGGAATTTTATGGTCCCTTCGCACAAAAGCTTCAAAATCTAAAATATACCTTGATAAAGCTGAACAATATTACTTAGATTATAAACAAACCGAGAGCAAACCCATCAACATTACAGATATATTCTCCTCCGACGCCACCACATCTGAAGAAGGCCTACTCTGTTTAGAGAAAACATACACATTAACTTTATACTACCTTGCACAAGTATACGGCACCTTAAATGAAGATTTAAAATCATCTCTGTACTGTCATGTGACCTTAAAACGACAACTGGAATTTAATGATTACGAATCTATTGACTGGGCACTAAATGCAGCAACTTTATCACAATATTTTACTGAAAAGAACGGTTTTAAACAAGCACGACATCACTTGGCAGCAGCATCTTGCATATTAGATAAATATGAATCCGTTTTAGAAAATCAAGTGACTGATGATGAGACAAAGGCAGCTAATTTAGAACAATTTAAACATAGATCTGCAGATGTAGCGAGATGTTGGTCTAAGTATGGATTATGTTTACTGTCTAACTCCTGGGAAAGATTAATGAATCATGCAGATGATCCAGAAGATTCACCGGCTTGCAACTTATCATCAGGTAATAAATGATATTTGTTGAGTTAAATAATTATATATATTATAATATATATTGTTTACAGATTTATCCGCACTGGTTTTGAAAGATGACAGCAATATAAGTAAACAATTACAAAACTTTACATTTGAAAATTTAGATTTAAGTCATTATGAGAAACAGATATCCTGTGATTTTGTTTTAACATTCGATGATGCTAAACTGGTGTTCTTAACAACTCAAAATTGGTTGAATTGTGCAAAAGAATATTATACATTGGAAAATTTAGCTTCAGAATATGCACAAATTATAATGGATTATTCACAATTATTTAAATACCTTGCACTATTTGAAGAAGATGAAGATCGACAATGTAAAATGCATAAGAGAAGAATAGATCAGATGGAAGAATTAGTGAAAAATCTCAATCCGCAATACTATTTGCAAGTTTGTCAACAATTTTGGCATGAACTAGCATTGGCATACTCCACTATATTAGACATTAAATTAGAGAAATTGAAAACTCAAGATAAACCTACTCCTCATGCTCTAATCAAAATTAATAGTTTAATCGACAAAAGTATTGGTCACTTCCAGAGTTTACTTGAATCCGTAAAGCATCCAATCAAAAAAGAATTTCCAGAAACATTCTCAGAAAACGTTGAACTATTTGCAGTCCCATCATTCTTTTTGGTGGCTAGATTATATAATAAATATATCACTCCAGATAAGTTAGCACAAATGGAAAATACAAAGAAGAGTTTAGAATACTATGAATTTGTAGTAAAATACTGTGAAAAACACCCTGAATGTGCAAAAAGACTATCCGTTGAATTAGAAGTTAGCAAGGAACTTGTGAATCTGTTGCCTTTGAAAATTCAGAAATTAGCGGGTGAAATTGTACATTAACTTTCTTTTGCTTCTCAATTGTAAAACAAACTAGTCATTCAGAAATGTTTTGAATAAATCTTGTAATAGTCAAATAATGCTATAGTTGTAATGTACAATGATTATGCAAGCTTATTATGATCTTTAACGACTTTGAAATAAAACCATATTTCGATAGTGTAGCCGCTTAATGAGTCTGATGATTTTTTATGATATATATAATTTAATCATGCTTATTTCTTTAAATAAATAAACTGTTATAGGAAGGCTAAATTCATATTATACACCAATACATAAGAAAATTCCATATTGGAAACTTATCAAGTAGCTCATTTTAATTATTAAAAGAAATACTTCTCAGTGAAAACATTGCCTTTGATAGAAATATTTACTTTATTTTCTGAAGGCGTTATATGTTTATATGTCTGATATTGCACATATTCGATATAAATAAACATGTTTGATGAAATAAGTAAACTAATTATTATTTACAATAATTACAGCAAACTATAAACATATTTATAGTTTCAGCAAATATGAAGATAATACCTAAACATCGACCATATTTTGGCATACCTATTGAATATCCTCTGTTTTATTATCTATAGCATCAGTTTGTATGTCATATTTCTTAGGTAGCAAATTATCTATAGTTTCAAGAATAGATTTGGTATCTAAATATCCTATTCCTTCATTTTCTACATTGGAAATACTTATGCCCAAAAATGTAGCAACAGTATTACAAGGAAAAACCGTATGAAGACATTTTTGTATATAAGGCAGCAAATCATAAGCATAACAAACACAGAAATTTGTGAAATTATCTTTTTCTGATGATGTCAAAATTTTGTGCTCTTTTTTATAGTAAGATAAAATCGATTCAGATACAACTATTAATGAGTTTTGGATATCAGTCGTAACTTTATCTACAAGAGATAAAGGAGTGCACAATCGAAATTCATTAAATATTGTAAGTAAACCGTTACAATATTCAGCTAAAGGATAAAAATCAAGCAAACTTTGTGGCGGAGTCAAGCCTTCTTGGCCTTTAGTTCTGGAGTTAGAGTAGTGTTTGTTTATCAATGTAAAATTTTCTAAATCATCTTTTAACTTTTTAGTTATTTGGGATAAAGAAATATAGAACTTTTTATAAATCGTTTTCAATATTATTGGGGCCATAAGACTACGAAAATCTGCTCCTACTCTGCTAAATGATAATCCAAAATACATACACTGCCCAATGAGAGAATCCAAAGACGATGTGGCTTTCTCAAGATCTTTTTCCATGATATAAATAATTTGTGTAATCTATAATAAGGGAAAATGTTATACTAATAATAAGACTACTTTTACATCAAAATAAAATTGCAGCTACTAATTACCTTTTTATGCAACCAGCCATAAAATATATATGATTTATTTATATTGACTTGATTATTATTGGGAAACGAGTATTGATCATCGTCATTAAATATAGCTTTGTATTGGGTTACTATATTAAATAAATGTATACGTGAAAGCTCAATAGTCTTGCTTAAGTGATGGGAAGCTGTAGAAATGTATAATTAAAACCAAATATAAAAAGAAGAAAGAAATATTTTGGTATACCATCATCTTTGGAGATATCACTGAGAAGATTAGTTAACCATTCTTCTCTGGCTTGTAAAAAGCGAATTCTTAATTCTGGCTCTGTAAATGCTTCCATTCTTCTCAAGTAACCCACAATTTGTAAGCATTTAGGTAAAGTTAAATCAGTACCTAATGACGATAATAACTTTTGAAGCATATGTTGCCACAACTTTTCCATATCTGACACAATACTCTATAAATGAGATAATGAATTAGTGTAAAACATCATTTTTGATCTTGATTGCAAAATACCTTCACAATTAATATGTGTCCATGTTTCATTCCTAATCGTTTAATATAAGCTGCCAGTTCTAAAGCTTCTTCAAATTGACCCTCACGAATACAAGTTTCCATCAAAGTCGGCAACTCTAGAATTTCTAATAATTCTGAACTATGATTCAAAGTAATTTGATTCAAGTATCGATCTGAATTAATATCACTAGATGTTGTCATGAAATTATCACATTTTGTAGCAAATTCTGGAATTTTTGACAATAACGAATCTAAGTTCTCTTTTGTACATTTAAACTCGTTATAAATTTCTCTCGAGCATTCTGCTGTTTGAATGAAGGTTTTATAATTGGATATTGCAAGTTCTTGAGTCTGTTGAATCAATAATTTTTTTTCTTCGGATAATCTAGGCTCTTCACGCTGTAGTTGATCAACTGTGCATGAGCCTAATTTATTTAGGTATGCAGTAAATTGTGCATTATTTTGCAATGAGTCTAAAATAGTAAAAGTATTATATGTTGAATAGTTAACAGTTAGTAAATGAATAAACATTAAAATAAATAATACAGATATAGAAGAAATGGAATATATAAAATACTTGGGCCTTATAATGCACGAAAAGCTAACATGGACAAAACATATAAATGAAATTAAAAAGAAGATAGCGGCATTAACAGAGGCTTTAAAAAGGATCCATTCTTTCAGGGAAAAAAATAAGATATTGATTTTAAAAGCGCATGTAATACCCATAATTTTATATGGAATAAGTACTTGGAGTCAAACAACTAAAGCTAACTCAAATGATATACAGAGAATAATTAACAAAGCCATAAAAATAATGTATAATTTTCCACACTTAACACCCACCAAATACTTACAAACAGAAACGAATATTCATTTACTAAACAACATAATAAAAATAGAAAAATGCAAATCAATACACAAAATGAAATATAACAGAATTAAAACAAGTACAACAATAGACACAAATAAAGATATACATGAACACTACACTAGACAACAAAACAATTTTCACATTGAACACGATAGAAAGAAGAAATTGAGAGGAAATGTCATATGGAGCGCTAGTAAAATATATAATGAGTTGCTAAACAATATTAAGATGACGAATGATGTCAACAAATTTAAAAAAAAAATAAAGAAATATTATAAGGAAATTGAAGATCAAATAGATATTTTAATTATAATAAATATTGTAGTATAATGAAATAGACAAATGATATGTATATATAAAATAAGAAAATTGTTTCATAATCTCTCATACCAGATACCCCTGTCTGACTTAGATATAAAAATAATATATAAATAAATAAATAAATAAAATAAATAAATAAATAAAATAAATAAATAAATAAAAAAGATAAATAAATAAATGAAAAAGAGTATTCACCTGGACACCCATGGGGAAATAATAACTTAAATACTTTTCCAGTCTCCATGATTGTAAATTTGATTTGAAGCAAGAAATTGTTCTATAAAAATTGCATGAGGATAAGTTATACTAATTCGAATATCCTTCAACAATATAATCCTCAAACATCTAATTGCACTATCTGTTTAAACATATTTTTATTTTATAAGCCTGAACTGTCATTCGACACGTCAACGTCGTGAATGATACAACATAACCTAATCTTGCACTGACAATATAATTTAATCTAGACTAAAATTAACTAGTGGGGTGGTACATCTAATTATGTTTGAATTAATATATAAATTTATATATTCAATTTCCACACAATAGGCCAATACTCTTCTTTTATCTATGAGGCCATTATTTACTGGTCGTCGAAGAACTGTCAAAGTTTGACGGTTAGGTCGGTGGCGACATCTAACACAGAACAATATGAACCCGGTAGTCACTACGTAGTTCCTCAAGATTTGGGAACAATTTAGCATAGAGGCGCTGCATGCAATTGCCTTAGAAACATATGAATCTTAGTGGATTCTTATTGGATTCCTTTATATGCAATTATATTCATATAAAGTCGCTTCGTAGTTCCTCATAAATTGGGAACGATTTTGCATAGAGGCGCTGCATGCTATCGCCGTATGAACTAAGGAGTATTAGTGGATTCCCATTGGATTCTTTTATACGTAAATATATATAATTATGGACCCGGTTGTGAAGGAATATCAATATATACATTTATATATCGTTTTATACGCTATTATATATATAGTTATGAACACAGGGTATTCTAATATTGTCTAGGACCTTAACTAAATTAAGTTATCGGGTTTTGTTCTGAGATAATAAACCGAACTGTCAAAAGGGTTCACTGTTAAATGCGAATTAACTGTCAAATACAATTTGCAATAAACATATTTATATTTGTACATTAGATAAATTATATATGTGTTTATATGCATACGTAACACCAGCCAGAGTTTGTAAATTGCCGTATGTGCATTAATTTTTATATACATTTAATGTTATGAAAAAGTTAATACATTATCACAATGTTACTCATACTTTTAGTGTTTTTCCTCTTCTTCATTATAACTAGATGTTTGTATATTATATTTAATATTCATTACTCCAAAACTTACAATGAGAGTCATTCACGAAAAGAGCCTGCAAAAACTTTGATATGCATTGGCTCAGGTGGACATACAACCGAAATGTTAATAATTGTGAAAAGTTTGAACCCCCAAAGTTATAGCCCAAGAATTTATGTAATGGCAAACACTGATACTACAAGTGAAACAAAAATCCACGAAGCAGAAAAGCAAATGCCACATTCTTCTAAGCAATATTCTATAATCAAAATAGCAAGAAGTCGAAAAGTTTTACAGAGCTATTTTACATCAATTTTTACTACAATATACTCCACGATTATGTGTGTTCCTATTCTGATAAAAACTAATCCTGATTTGATATTGTGTAATGGACCCGGTACTTGTGTGCCTTTATGTGTAATTGGTTTTTTGTGTAAAGTATTTTATCTGAACAATAATTTGAAAATTGTTTTTATTGAAAGTTTTTGTCGTGTAAAAAGTATTTCTTTGACTGGTAAAATCTTAAATGTTTTTGCTGACGACATTATAGTGCAATGGGAAGAGCTATTAAAGATTTGTAAACGAGCAAAATATTTTGGTAGATTAACATAATTTTATACTGAAAAAAAATAATGCAATGACCAACACCAAATATTAAATTTAAATTGTATTTATATATGTTATAATTATAAATAAAATATATTTATTTGATTTTACTGTACATATATTCTATTTTTGTATACATTTATAAAAAGTTTTATAAATAAAATTATTTACACCATTTTTTAATGAATTTTGCATTTGAATAATGAAAATATTACTATGAATGCAGCTGCTAAAGGTATAGCTGATGCTTTTGGCTTTTCAAATATCTTACAATACTATTAAAAATAATACAGAAAAAAATATGAATGTAGCCGATAAAGAGATAGCTGATGCTGTGCCGCCTCCTAGTCCTGGCACAAGAATATTTTCACCTGCGTTTCCATCAGGATTTACACCACCGGAAACTCTTATTCCATCACCTGTTGCAATTTGAAAATATACTTTAATTTGAATCACACTAAAGCTTTTATGTTGCAAGAAAAAAATTAAAACTAAAATTAAAATCAATAGTTAAGGCATATTTCATATTCATAATCAGCTTTGGCTAGTTATTTGTTTTTCATAATATAATATGTAATTATTGAAATCAAAATAATAGTTGAGATATATATATATATATATATATATATATATATATATATATATATATATTGAATGGTAGAATCTTGGATTTGTGTATATTTTGTAGAGTTTCGAACAAGAATCCAAAAGTAATATAAAAACAAGAAAAGTTTTTAATAAACAATTTCTTTATTTTATTTTTCTTTCTTGTTTTTTTTATTACATATATATTTTCTTATATATATATATATATATATATATATATATATATATATTGTAGAGTTTCGAACAATAATCCAAGTAATTTTTATATATTTAGATATATTGGATTTATATAAAAATCCAAATATATATATATATATATATATATATATATGGATTTATATATAATTTGGATTTTTGTTCGAAACTCTACAAAATATTCACAATTTTTTTTTTAACAGTTAATTACAAGAAAACGGCTCGGTAGATTTTTACCTAAAACTAATCAGTACCATTCCCAACTAATATCTTTGGAACTGTTTTTGATTTTTTAAAATCGGTTTCATAGGATGAGCTTAAATGTGGGCGAAAAGTTTAACACTTTTTTCAGATTACAAAGAAACGGCTTGGCAGATCGTCGCACAAAACTGACAAACGATAGTCCTCATCGAAATACATCAAATGACTTTTAAATTTCTGAAATCGGTTCAGGCGTTTTTGAGAAAATGTCGATGAAAAGTCTAATTTTGAAAAAAGCCAAAAAAAAGATACCAATTTTTGCAAACTTTGACGAATTTTTAAAGCTAAACGAGTTGTAGGACGGTAATATTTTAGTATGATCTAGAAGACTATGGTTTTTGGAGAAAACGTCGATTTATGGCAAAAAATCTGTTCACACACATACACACACACACACATACTTTTTCCAAATTTGGTCTCATTCGATTCAGAATGGCTTGAAACGTCGAGAAAACATAAAATTAGCAAATCGGATTTTTTGATGAAATCATAAACTTCTCCTTCGGAAAGTTAATAATTATGAATATGTAATATTCCATAATTATTAAAATGTATTTAATTTTTTTTCTTCCAAAGTATAATTAAATTAATTTAATATTATTAAAGAATCATGCTTATTTTCAAGTGCTAAGCATTTTTAAAGCCCGGATTATGAAAAAATAATCTATTAATTCGTTCAGATAAGATAGTTATAGCTTTTAGTGATAACCTTTTGAGCATGACTCTTCTATAGATAAATACTAAATATACAACTAATAATTATTTTTGTAATGAGTGTGTACAAATTATATTACCACTATTGCATAAAGGTTCTGAGCATTTTCGAAAATACGTAATATGAGACCAGTCCTCCACTTGCTCGTTCCCAAACTGTAACGGAAAATTATCACAGGTTTTGAAATTTGTTAATTATTAACATGCACGTATATAGACTTGTTTGCAGTTAGCACATTTCACAATCTCGCCAATGTCATTGTACTACTTTTGCGATCAAAATATCGTTGTCAGCAAAATTAATAAACATCTTTGAGTATATACTATAGAAATCTATTAATTTGATTTTTTGTAGAAATATGAATAAGACAATATGCATTCTATAACAAGCTAGTTAGTGGTATTAGATAGTGGTATTTTGCCCTAAGTCATCTTCCATAAATTTTCTGATACCAGAAATAATCGATTGATTCATAAAAGGTATGATTAACCTTTCAGTTAATTTTTAAATGATTATTTCAAAAACAAAATTTTTACTCTTCATAAAAAACTAGTCAATAGTATCAATCCATGGTTTTTTAAACAAAGTTTTGGCCGTTTTATTTTTTCAAATAACCAAAGATATCTATCTATCCATGGATTTTTAAACAACGTTTTTTCCGTTTTATTTTTATGAAATATTCAAAGACATCATGGATTTTTGGCCGTTTTATTATTCGAATTGATATTTCAAACAACATCTGTATTTGTATTAATTATATTGCGAATAAAAAGACCAGCCGAATTTGACCAAAAATTAATCACTACGATCTCCAAATAAAATTATTCTAACGGTTTATAGATCTGTTCAGGATTTTTGGAAGAAACGTTGACGACAAGTTTTGAGCTTCTCTGCTTTTATGAAAAAAAGGCATTACTGATCATGAATCATCGCAAATTTTAATTTTTGTTTTAAATCGGTTCAGCCGTTTTTGAGAAAACGTCGATGAAAGTCAAAATTTTGTTACACACACATCTTTTTCCCAATTTTAGTATCAAACTATTCAGAATGATTTGAAGTGTCGCAAACATATAAAATTAGCTAATCGAATTTTCTCACAAAAAAGTTCTTGTTCGGAAAGTTAACCCTTTCCACTCGGATGTCGCAACAGCAAAATACATATTAATCTCCCAATTTGTGAGTGGAAAAAGTTTTAATTTTAATTAATCTATTAATAATTAAATATTACATTACCGCAGGATTATCTTCACAACCTCTCAGGAACGTCGCGATTTCTCCTCTGGGTTCCTTAAATATAAAAGACATTTTTTTAAATATATTTGAAAAAAAAAATTTGATCATTTTAATACTAAAATTAAATTTAATTTTAACAATACATATTTTGGCAGATGCTTGACGAAAATTATTTATAAATGCAATTTTTGATCATTTCACATTTAAATGTGCAATACAATGTGGTTAACGTTTTATTTATACGATATCATATATAATTTCGCAAATGCATGCTTTTTTAATTTAATTGCAAATGCGATACTTGTATATATAATTATTGGTGGTGATTTATTTACAAATGCAATTTTTGGAAATTTTAAATTTTAATGCACAATTTTTTGCAGTTTGCATATCAATACAATCTGCAGATCTTTGTTTTTTTTAAATATATAAATAATAAAATAAAATTAATTTATTACCCTTTTTTCTTGTCTAATTATAGTACAATATTTATATTTGCAATTTGTAACAGCAGTACCACCAGCATGTTCTGGGTCCTTATAACAAGCATCTTCTTTATTATTTCCGACCATGGAGCACGTGTAACATTTTAAAGCTAAAATTAAAATAATATTAAATAAAAATATGTTTAAACATTTTTAATATTTTATTACCATTCGCTTTTAATACACAGCAAAAAAATATAAATAATATTCCGTATTTCATTTTGACATAAATGACGCTTAAAAATACTTTATCACAATATTGATTAAACTGAAAATTTGATACTGATAATGACCAAATTTTATTATTGTACCTTATCTTTTTGTAATACGGATAGATAAACTTTAAATTCGATAAAAAATCGTAGTATGCATTGTTAGCATATTATGGGGTCAACCGTAGCTCTTATAACAAAATAAAACTCTATTCAATAACATATTTTTTGACGATAATCTGAAAATTAACGTTTCAGTCTATTCCAAAATATTTTATCAAATATAAACATATTCTAACATATCTAGATTTACTCTTTCGGCGGTAAATACGTTTTACTAGGAATAGAAATTACAACCCCCTGTCCGCCATTTTGCTCGACAGGTGCTTGAATTATTTGTGGGTAATTTGGTAATTGCATTTGTAAAGGATTTCCGTAAAAAGAAAATCCAGATTGTGGATAAAACGGTATCAGAAATATTGGTTGGTATCCTCCTACAAACTGTGGCGGTGCCACTGGAGCAACTGGTTCCGGTTTTTCAACTTCTGGTGGAGCAGGTTCTTCAGTAGTGGTTGTTTCTGGTTCTTCTGGCGGAAATACTGGATGCGGTACAGGGTAGATATAACCATGCTCTTCTTCATCAGGTAAAGGTGTGGGTCCTTGTATCATCATCATAGGTATTCTAGGTTCCACCGCCGCTGGCAGATATGTATTTGATGGAACTGGAGCTTCTGTTGGAGGAGCAGGTGGAAGATAAGTATTTTTAGGTTTTTCTGTTGTCGTGGTGGTTGCTACTGTTGTAGTAGTAGGTTCCGTTGTCGTAGTAACTGCTTCCGTGGTAGTTTCCTCAGTTTCCGTCGTGTATACTAACTCCGGTGGTAAATGCATGTCTTCAGGTGCTCCTTCTGGCAGAGGTTGTGATGGTGTTAAAGGATGGCATGTGCAAGGAGTAGCCATCACTGGAGCTACTGTAGTGGTTGGTTCTTCAGGTGGACTTTCGGGCTGAGGAGGTCCATAATGTGTATCCGGTGGTGCATAGGAGTCATAGAATCTTCCCGGATACGGGCCATCATCATAATCCGCTGGTGGCAGGTAATCATCTTGACCATATCCAGTATCAGGATAGTTGTGGATTAAAGCTGTGCGATATCCAGGTTGATATAATGGCTCTGCATAATTTCCAATATACAATGGTTGTGAGTGTGGATATTGAATTCTTTGGGTGGAGTATACTGGATTACCACGATAATAACGTACTTGTCTCACAAATGGATTGGGTATAACATATTCTCTAGATTGTTGCACTAAGTACCTACTGGCAAAACTATTATCCACAATTATTGTAAATACTACAACTAAGGAGTACAAAAATTTATTCACTTTTCTTGACATACTTTTCTTTAAATATACAAAGATGTCTGTGGATACAGATGCAAAAGTATACTAAGCAAAACATGTTGGTATGGAATGATTTATATAAATAGGTGAAAGTTTGTATACTTAAATAATAAACGTTTGTGAAATTAATTAACACTACAGTAATTGCTTGAGTCACAATCAAACATCATCTAAAATAACTAATCAGTTTTAAACCAAATATAAAATATTTTCATGAGATTTTCCTTTGTTATGTTATTTATTAATTTGTTAATTGCAGAGAATTTTACAAGTATTTTATTAATTCAAATTAAAACGGTTACTTCAGTTCATATAAATTGCACAAAGATGTCTCTGAATGCTCTCACGAGAAAATGGTAATTTTGACAGTTCAAAAGTGTCAAAATAAACTTTGATGTAATTACTGCAAAGCAATTTTAATTATCTTAATTTTTTAGAAATCGTTAACATACAAAATTTGTAAAATAGGTAATAGTATTAGGAATATGGCCTGGCGTTCTCACGGAATAAATAATGCAGACATGGTTCGACATTTAAAAGGTAAAAATTAGTGCAATTTTATTTGTATTTGATGATTCTATTTATAAACTTTAATTGTAGCTAACAATATAATTCGAAGTAGTGGTGTAGAAAGAGCTATGTTAGGTACAGATCGAGGATTTTATTCCCCGAAGACTCCTTACATGGATGCTCCACAAGGAATTGGATACGGTGTAACAATAAGCGCTCCACACATGGTAATTTAATAGTTAGAAATGCTCTAAGGAGCTTTTTAATAGAAGTACCATATTTATTGGTTGAGGAATTCATGCAATATAACATAATAGTTAACATATTTCTCAAAAAACATTTTTTTCCATTCAGTTCATTATATTTCTGATGTTTTTCATCAATTACATTATAATCGTAGCTATTCCTTTGCATTTGGTGCTTGTGCTTATCTAAATATTCCCACACACATATAAATAAATAACTGGCACACACCTAATTTCATATATTTCTTTATTTATGATAAAATATTCTTTTCCTATTTTTTTACAATTGAAATAAAACCAATTTATTATATGTAACAGCATGCTCATGCATTAGAAATCCTCAGTCCATTCATAAAAGCCGGAGAAAATGTATTAGACGTCGGTTCAGGAAGTGGTTATTTAACATCATGTTTTGCAAGAATGAAAATGCAAGATGAAACTGAACAAAGTGCAAAAGGAGTGGTTGTCGGCATAGATCATGAACCAGGTTTAACTGAAATGGCAAGACAAAATATAGAACAAGATGACCCTAGTCTTTTAACAGATCGACATATTATTTTAGTCAGTAAGTCTCCAGTGAAAGTTAAGATTTTTAACCAATGTTAGATGTTGAATATTAAAAATTATTTTCAGCTGGAGATGGACGACTTGGTTATGAAGAGTGTGCACCTTATAATGCAATTCATGTAGGAGCAGCTGCTGCCACGTTACCACAAGCAGTAAGTATTCACTAGATTAAAATCCAATGACTGGATAAAAATTATTTCAAAGAATCCTTTATTAGTTAATAGATCAATTGAAACCAGGTGGTAGAATGGTGGTTCCTGTGGGACCAGCAGGTGGTGAACAAACTCTAGATCAGGTGAATATTGAAGGCAAATCTATTCTAGCAAATACTTGTATATGTTATAAATTGTGTTATGTGCTATGTATCGATTTCAACCTGTATTTTGTAAATATTATATTTTAAATAATTCATGTCCTCAATAGATTGACAAAAAGGCTGATGGAACCATACAGAGAAAATCTTTAATGGGTGTGATATATGTCCCGTTAACTGATAAGAAATGACGCTATGGTGCAATTTTTAGAGTTATTTGTGGAGTTACTGTGATTGTGATAATTGTTTATAAATTTTTAATTTCATATCTCATTGGAATTAAAAAATAAACGAAAGCACGAATTTTAAATAATACTTGACTAATGATGATAAATAACTAACAAGACTGGCTGATCGTATATAAATTAAAATAATATTTATTGTGATTTTAATGAGGGATGTTTGTATCAGTGTTTTTATATTTATTTTTATCTAAAATTGAAACTTAGGTATTTTGCCTTATTTTCTGAAGATTATTTATCTATCACATGAGATTAAAGTAACTTAAGATTTTATAGTTATATGTATTATTATGTGTCGAAATTTTAACAACAAGAGCTTAATAGTATATATATTAGGTACATATTGATTATTCATATTTTTTATAGCATATTTGTGCTTCAAAAGATTTAGATAATTATTTAAAGTTAATGCAACGCATGATATTCTGAATTGTACATCATATCTTAATTGCAGTTTTCTTTGATAAGCAATATATTATATAATATAAGGAAATAAATATATTTCATTCACAAAAAGTTTTTTTCATGAAAAAATTTAATATTATGTGTTAATAATAATGAATACTGCAAACAATGTAATGATTGCTATAAATAATATAAAACGCATTGAAAAATATTTAAATTTATAATATCACGATGAAAAAGGCAATCGTATTTATGCGAGGTTTGAATATTATCTTGAAAATATCAAGCTCTACAATGAGAGGACTCTACCTATTCATACCCTAAAATAGGATATCCTCCTTATAGGTATATTGAGATTTGTTTAGTAAATATATTTATAATGTAATATATATAATTATGCCCTCTTACTTATATAGCGAAAAAATACATTAACGTACGCAAGACTTACAGTTAGATGATGCGCCTGGGTAATAATAATTATTGCAACTGAAATCTGCGCTTTATATATATATATATATATATATATATATATATATATATATATACATACGTATATATACCCTCCACAAAATTAGCGAAATAAAAAATATATTTAAGAGAACCAGTTCCTTCTTTGTCTCAAAATGCATGACAACATTTTAGTACGTTCGCATGAAGATCTTGATGTGTGCTATTTAGATAAATTATGAAAGTTTTCGCATAGAATTCCAGAATGGCTTCCACAATCTAAACGCCACGAAAGATGCCAAGAGCAAAAGCTCAGAAACTCAAATCGCTACTATTATGAGCTTTTCCGTCTCGTATAATAATATGTAGAATTATAAATAATATTTAGCAACTTCTTAATAAATTAATTTCTTCTCATATATATAATTTTTATTTAAAAAATATACGTTAGGAAATTTGTTAGTTTAGATCAAACAAACCAAATAAAACGCACAATGAGGATACAGGAGAGTCAATCAATTTTATTATTTTTATCTAATAAAATAATTAATCACTTAATTACTGAGAGCAATTATTATTCCTATTTGACATGCTATTAATAGCTGCTAATTCAATGCAAAGTTTCATGAGAAACATGCTTTGAAATTTTGAAATATGAACTAAAAAGAGCATCTTAAAAATGCAGTAAGGTATTGTGTTTTAGTTTCGATAATCTTGGATAAACCGCAAACAATTTTCACTGATTTTTTTTTATTTCATTATAATCAAACGTACATTTCAGTGATTGATTATTTTATTAGATAAAAAGCAGAAAATCAATCTAAGCATAGTAATAAAGTATGCATATTAGTAGTATTAATCATCATTGGAATTAACACGAATAAGATCTTTTTCTATTTCAATGCAATGTTTATTTAAATACTTATAGTCAAATTTGAGGGATAAGAGTTGAAGAATGTAGTAAGATTGATTTTAAATTATTTTGATTATAAACTGCTACGAATCGCAAAAATCTTGGGCATTTTCAGAAACCTCAAAATACATGCATTTGCACTGTTTTTTTTTCAATTTTAGAAAAAAAACAAATACACATATTAGTAATTAATAATTCATTAAGACAAAAATAATATAATATGACTTAGCTTTTTGCTATTATGATTGATTTTTTATAATACGTTAACAGCTGCTAATTCTAATGCAAAGTGTATTTCAAATTCCATATAAGTAAGTTCTTAACTAACTATCCTTTAATGTTCCCAATTTGCGTTCACAATTATTTTTTAATTATCTTACTTCTAAATCTAATGCTCTATTAAATTCGCCTATTCTACTCATGACATATAACTTTAACTTAATTAACAATGACATTGATATTCATAACACTATGAATCAAATAATCTCTATCTGCTCAAGTTAACTTTTTTTATTTTTTTTTCAAACATTTTTAATTATTTCATCTTATTCTATGCAACTTAATAAAACTGTTACATTCTGTATTATGCTATTTTGTATTTTAAGTGCACCTAGTATTATACGATATATTCTTATTTATCCATACAAAATATATAAATAATAATTGTAAATTGAAAAATTTAAGTACCAATTTACATATTGAAATATATATTTTATGAATGAAATATAATAATTGTATTTTCCAGTACTCTCGGAACTATTCTGTGAGCAATACCTTTAAAATAAAATAAAAAAAATAAAATAAAATAATAATAAGATGGGCATTATAAAAAAAATAGTTTCAGACATTAGAAGCTTCCGTGGTACCATTATTGCCATTAAATAAATAGATAAATAAAATAAAATTTAACCATTGTAATGATTTTTTTTAATATGATAATAGCTGCTAATTCAATACAATGTGTATTTCGAGTCTCAGATACACGAGGTCGTATTACTACTACGGTCTGTCTGGCTGGCTCCGGTCGTATTTTTTTTAAATGTGACACCACAATTACGGCGGGCGTGAAATAGCCAGCGTAGCCTCGGGGTCGAACGGGTTATCAGATTAAAATGATAAAATATGCGCGTATGGAGCAGGTAGAAATACCATTACAGGAGCACCCTTCACCCCCCACACTACATACAGCCAGGTGAGTTTAAATTTAATTTTATTTAACTGTGATGCCATTAATAGTTTTTTTGGTAGAAAAATAATAAACTCTGCTGATTGTGAGTAGTGTACATACTATATTCAGATTTGATACATGAAAATATTTTGTAATAGCATTTTCATGAATTTTTGGAATACCTTACAGAAAATGGATGTATGTGTGTGCAGTATGTATGTATGTGCGGATACAAAATTTATACGACGATTTCTAGAGCACTGATTAACCAATTTGAAATAATGAAAAAAATTGATTCACATTAATGAGTTAATTGATTCCTAATAACGTCTAGTGCTGATTAGTTTTTAGCAGAGGCAGGTCCAAAAGTTTTGAAGGTACGGGACAAAAAGCGTAAAAATGGCAAATCAGGTTTCGAGAGAACGGAGCGTATGTTTCACGTGAATGATTCAAAAATTATTTTACTTGCATTGACGGATTAAATATTTGACTAAATTTTTGGAAAACAGGCCCAGACCAAATAAAAAAAGTAAAAAAAGGCATTTAGCGGTCAAAAATGATCATTCGACATATGCACTTCAAATTATCAAATATTTCATGAAGATTTTAATAGAAGTACAAGTTTTGTTTACATTTTTATGGGCTTCGTATCAGGTTTTATACCGTTGAACTTATTACTAACAAAGATGAAAGATGCGGCGCTTACGCGCTTCAATATGTTGTTTCTAAAGCAGCTACGCAGTGCGATTCATAATTTAAAAAAAAAATCAATATTTTATGGTACGGAATGTTCCAGCTATTAAGTCATCATGCCATGCACCACTAGTTAATAATTTCAATCACCAGTAATGATTTTCAAGGTAGAAATACGATTAATTTCCATTATAATTTCTTTATTAACATTTTAATCATTTGTGACATTATTTGTGCGGGTATTGTTATGTATTTTTACTCATTGAAACATTAATTATATATTCATATTTTTTAAGCAGATGTGCTTTAATACCTTTGTTTTTTTTTCAACGCAGTAATAATTAAATTTTGAAAATAAAATACCTATTATATGAAATCCACTGCATATTAAATTGATTAAATTTCATATTTTATAAGCAATTTAGTGTCAAGTAAAATTAATGAACATTAAACAAGAAAAATAAAATTTTATACGGGTT
Organism: Ctenocephalides felis; assembly: GCF_003426905.1. Lineage (NCBI taxonomy): Eukaryota > Metazoa > Arthropoda > Insecta > Siphonaptera > Pulicidae > Ctenocephalides > Ctenocephalides felis. Next base: position 8,973,160 of record NW_020537324.1, read on the forward strand.
AAACAAAATCGGGCAACGCAAGTGAAACAAGACGTTACCAATTCTTGTAATCATTTTTATAAGAAACAATTTGAATCAAATGTTTTATATTTGTTTTGAGTGAATATAATTATATGAATGTAAAAGAATTTTTTCCAAGAGCGAATGCTATTTAAAGCTCCTTTTAACGCTAATAAACCCCAATTTTTTCATAATTCATTATTAAATATCGTTTAATTACATTTATTGCGGTGCTAATTTATCTTTTTCTGCAATTATTTCTCAAAGAAATAACAAGAAAAATAAATACCTTTCCAGATTCTTTGTCGATTAAAGATTAAAACAATGCCTAATTATGGAACATTCATTAAACTTTCTCAATTACGCTCTAATAAAAATCCTCGCCCAGTTCAGATTTTTGCCCTGGGCTGTCATTACACTGAGAGCATTACTTAAATTTATTGTATATAATCCAATCGTTGTATGACGGGGTTTTATGTTGCTTGAATTTTTGCACCATAAATTTTTTGTATCGTAGGTTTAAGTTAATTAAGTTTCGACAATTTATATAGGAACTTTGAGGATAGAGTCATAAAATCTTTCATTTTACATTTCACAATTATACCTTCTCTACTCTACCTGTGATATGAAATCTTGAAATGTATAAAAGCCAGTGAGTTTGAAATTAATATTATCAAGTGATATGAATTGAGTGAACGTCAAGAAATATGTTATATATATATATATTTGTTTTCAAACTTGTATATGACCCAGGGAGACACATGTTCTCCTACATTGTCGCAAAACCTTGCAAAGTCCGCAGAAATAATTATCAACGATGATATGCTACCTTCATTATTTCTTGCATGATGAAGGTATTAAGATAAAGTCGATTATTAGGGTTAGGTAGTCGAATGAATTAGATAATGTCTGAAAGCCAAAATGAAGATTTCAAACATCATCATCGACCCCAAAGTTCAGTATGTGAAGAGTACACATGTGAACAACACTTAGGCATCTTAGGATGCTCACATTAGGCACATGGGTCTATATCCAAAGGTTTCATCTTATAATATTTCCAAGAAAATTGTTATCGTTGATGAACAAGAATATGGAAATTTTAGAAATAAGGCATGTAATTGATTGTGTAACTATATTTTAAAATAAGAAAAAAATTCTGGTGAAATAATACACATATATAAAAGGTAATGTAACATTTAATTGACTGAGCTTAACAAAAATCTAATATAGTGAAATAAAAATCTGCTGCTAAATTCATGTTTTCAAAATTTTGAATTTTTTTAAGCTTTGAAAAAATATACGGGAAATTTCAGCAATTTGTCTTGAGGCACTATACTATACCATATATTAAAAGTTTATTATAAAGAAACTGACATACAGATATTTTTGGTAAAAATACGCAAATGTAGAAAAGATGAGTTTGAGAAGAGTATATCAATAATATATTTGGAAACTCAATGTGAATGATATTTATACAAAAATTTAGATTTTTTTTCATAAGCGCGTTTATGTATTATTTTATCAACAGTTAATATTTCTTCTAAACTTAAATTGCAATTTATTTCTCTCACTCTATATAATTTTTTTTTGGGCGGTGTTATTTAATTTAAAATAATTTATTTTAATTATAAATTAGTTATTATTTTTCTTATTCAAATGTTCATTTTTGGTATTTAAGAATTCAAATACACCTTTCCTATAAAAAACCAACATGACAAACTATAATTCTTTTTTTAATTCCTTGAATATGTTTATAATCTTTTTTCTCTACCATATGCTTATATTTTTTTTAGTTCTGTATCCAAAAGTCCAAAACAAACAAAATGGTGGTATTCAAAAAACGCTGAATATGTCGAGCACTGCTCAAGTTAATAAAACTGAATTAAACTGAAATCTCTATTCAAATTTGCCGCGTTATCTGTACGCGGCAGAAGTTCTTGTGTTAGGTTACAGAACTCAGTAGCATTAAGGTTTAAGTAATTGCACGATATTGTACGAAATTGCTATAACTTATCGAACTATATTAGATAGTTTCGTATTCCGGATCCTGTAATTTTCTACACACTTTTACAAATTACTCTTATAAAAATTTGATATTTTTATAATTATCTAGTTAACACTTTGAACCATTTTTGATAGTAGATACCACATGTACAAGTTTTACTCAGAAACAGGTATATCTCTTTAAATTTATAATTAATCATTCACAAGGAATCACAACAGTATTAAATTCAGCAAAACATCAACGAATGTTTTGGGTAATTTTAGAATCAAATCAAATATCCTTGGGGACCAATTATATATACCATCAAACGTAGCCTTGAAGAGACATTGACCTTATCAGATTATAATTGGAGATATGGAGATACTAAATAATAAATATAATTTGATACTTAACTAATATAGATAAAAAAGAGAATTATAACTCCTTTGAGAATGTCTATTAACGAAAATTATGCTATACAAGTGAATTGGCTAGTTGAAATTTTATATATATACCATATATATATATATATATATATATATATATATATATATTGAATGGTAGAGTCTTGGATTTGTGTATATTTTGTAAAGTTTCGAACAAGAATCCAAAAATAATACAAAATAAAAAACAAGAAAAGTTTTTAAAAAAACAATTTCTTTATTTAATTATTTGTTTATTGTCGACGTTTCGGAACTAGTTTCTTGACAGATGTCCTGAAGATGGAACGTACCTAGTTCCGAAACGTCGACAATAAACAAATAATTAAATAAAGAAATTGTTTTTTTAAAAACTTTTCTTGTTTTTTATTTTGTATTATTTTTGGATTCTTGTTCGAAACTCTACAAAATATATATATATATATATATATATATATATTCGAAGATTTTGATTGAAACCAAGTGGTTGGCCGTCTAAAGATTTATTTTTGGCCAATTTTTGAAAATATTTTAGATATTTTAATAATTGGTAAAATTTTTGTTTACATCTTTGCTTCAATATTTCGTCTCTAAAAAGCTACACGCACGATTGCTTCGAAAAAAGTTCACTTTTTAAAAAAATTCAGAATTTTCAAAAAAAAAAGTTTTTTTCAAAATTTTCAATTACTATGTGGTAAGTTAAAGCAATTTACTTTCAGGTAAAATATGTCCTGCACCACTGATCTTTGGTTTTCCATATTTGAGTAACCCATTCTGTTTGAAATTTTAGTCCTTTCATCCTCGTTGACAAGCAACACTAAAATTAACAAACATTCAGCAGTGTAGTGTTAGGGTTAAGCATCCATTCACACTGCTCAGATAATTAGTGAGAGTCTACTATCATCTATAGGGCTTGTGATACATACACTATAAGCTATTCCATGAAAAGGATTGCAATCTAAATACGAATAGGGATTCGTACAAACAACACAGACGGAACACAGACACGCAGATTTAGAATGGCATGAATCATAAGCATGGCACAGTATGTGGCAATTACCATATTTTGAGCCACTATCTGTACCAACACCGAACTCTGCGTTAGAGATATAGTGAAGGATTATACGCCGGCATGACCTAAGGCATTCAGCTGTTCCGTTACATACGGACACTAAATTTGACGTCGTACGTTCGATATTATCTTTCAGAAAATACCGTTTTTTGGAGAGAATATCATTGGAGAAAGCTTCACAAAGGGCTCCAAGTTACTTTACTCTATACACTTATCATAGAATAATTTAGACACACTTGTTAAGTTACGGAAGGAGAAAAAACCGTTCACAAAACGACGATAATTGATCTGTTATGAAATTAACAATGAAATTGGGAAGGTAAAAATTGAAGATTTTAAAGAAAATTAAGCATTTTAAAAAATGTTTAGAAAATTGATCCAGTACATAAAAATAAGTTATAGAGTTGGACAACCTTTAATGAAATAATTTTTTTAAATGTAAAATTAGGCTTTTTTATAAAATCAGAAAAAAAAATTCTTTGAAATTCAGTCTAAAACGTGCACTGACAGAAGTTAAAAATAATTCTTACAAAACAGAGATTTGTGGTAAGAGGATGAAAATTTAGGTTTTTAAAAATTAGCCAAAAAAATCATGTGTGTGATGATCATTTTTGACCAACAAATCAAATTTTTTTTAATTGTTTATCTGCATCTCCGCAAAAATAGTTTTTCTTGTCAATATTTTGCTCATATTTAAGCTGCTACATTTTAAAGTGAAATAACTCGAAAATTGTTATATCTAAATTCATAACCTTGTATGAAATTTCTAACTTCGTGATAAATGAACCCTGTAACTATCACAGAGTTTATTCAATCCAAACGATTTTTTTTTCAACAAAAATTGACCAAAATTTTTAGAGCATGATCAGGCTGTATTTCGTAATTTCTGCGAGTTTAACCATCAAAACATAAGAATATTGAAATAAAATTTTCTGACGTTAAAAATCGGCATATAATTAAATTCTTCGTTGAAATCCTATAACTCCTAGACGTCGAGTGAAAATAGTTTGACGATTGCTAACTTGCTAATTATTAAACATTGCAAAACTCCAAAAACCTATAACTAAAAATTTAATAGATCCATTATCATTATATTTTTGTAGCATATTCCTAATTTCATGATGTATAAAATCTATGATTGTCAGCTCAATTAGAACGATCACAATTTTTCCAAAAAAATAGCATTTCGAGCATATAGAAGTTTTAAATAAACAGAAGATAAATTGCCATTTAGCCAAGACCCGAATTGTAAAGCTTAGAGATTTATAAAATAATTATAAAATTATTTATAAAATTTACTCAAAACTAAAGTTTTCCCAAAATTCCATTCTATTCAAGTGCACAAATAATGTTGCGCTGAACGATTTAAAAAAATCATTCATATGTTCTGGTTGGGCTCGCCCGTAGGTAAGCAACGGGACTTGTTTCAGAGGTCCCGGGTTCGATACCCACTTCGAGCAGCCTGTTGTCAGGCAGCAGTGACAACGATTTTCACTTGAAAATATAGATAGCAATATGTTTTCAAGTGAAAATAGCCCTTGCCAGGCATTGCTGCACCAATAAAATGTCAGCCCTATTAGATTAATTCTAATAACAAAAATCATCAAATATGGATGGATTAACCATTGGGTTACCATCTAAAAAAATATGGAGTAAGGAGAAGTTTCAGCTCAACAGCTCATAGCACGTAAGGTTCTGATCGCTGTTCAAAAAAAAAAATATATGTTCTGGTTTTGTAAAATATAAGTCGTGGAAATGAATTTATGCTCTATAGATTCTACACAAAATAACTCAGTTCTTACAACATTATTATTGATTAATAAAAACAATATTTTATTGTCATGATTAATTAGTAAATGATATGACTTGCATGTTGATTATTTGTAGACAATACCACATTTGTTATATTCACTATTATTTGCGAGTAATTGCTAAAAACTTGGTATGAAAATTTAATTAATTAAAAATTGAAATAAAAGCAAACATTTGGTTTTACAACTTTGCTATATACCTACCTCTACATCAATACATTAAAGTGAAAAACTAGAATCATCAATAGGAACATGAGGCAATTCTTTGCCTTTCGTACCCATTATAATCCGATACCAACCAGCAACCACCCATGCTTACAAATTCTTCCGCAATCCTCGGAACAATGCAACATATTTCCGGTTGCGTTTCGGTCTAGAATTCTAGATATTAGTATTAGTCTCGCGTCCGGAACATTGACCCGGCGGTTTTCCGCGCCGAGGCATGGGAAAAAGCGGCTGCGAGCCGAATCAAGTGTGTGCAGAGCACAGATTCGCAGCCACCCCAGCCATACGTGCCTCGCAGACCGGACCGATATTTATAAGTGACCTATGATTCCGCCTTCCTATATTAGACGGAAGATGAGCACTAGAGGTTCGCAAAGTTTTACACTCTGTGTCAATAAAGTTTAGTTATGGTTGGAGTAAAATTTTGCTTTTTTATACTTGGACTTTTCATACTAGTTAGGTTTTGAATTTGCTCAAAATCTGTTTGCATACGAGAGAGATATTTTTATATCTTGTATATATTTATTCATTTTGCATTTATGTATATTTCGGTTGTAATAGTCAATCTAAACCGAATTTTAACTCTTTAAGTTTATATTTTCATAAAAAAAAATCCGACTCGCTAATTTTATGTTTTCTCGACCTTTCAATCCATTCTGAATCGAATGAGACCAAATTTGTAAAAATTATGTGTGTGTGTACGTTAGCCAATTTTTGACCTTTGGTGGACATTTTGTCAACAACGGTTGAACCAATTTCAAAAGTTTAAACCTATTTCATGTATCCTGATGAGGACTAGCGTTTAACGGTATTTCGCGGCGATTGGCCAAGCAGTTCCCTTATAATTAGCAAAAAAGTGTAAAAACATCCACGTTTTAGCCTTCAAGCCTGAATCGATTTTAAATAGTATATACAAACCGTTCGAAAAATATTGGTTGGAAATCGTGTTGATTAGTTTTTGGTGAAGATCGGGTGGTCTATTTTCTTGTAAATTAACTAATAAAAATCTTTATTTCGACAATTTTTATGAAACATTTTTTGAGGATTTGATTTGAGGACATTTCTTATCATAATCGTATAGAAAATACTAAAATATAACTAAAACTAAAATATATTAAAACAAGTCTGATTTAAAAAAATCATGTACGTTTGAAAAATTGACCAGCATTTTTTTGGAGATTGTCTAAAATAGACCTGGACGTTTTCTCAAAAACGGCTAAATTGATATTGGTAAGATTTTTTGATAGCCGTTTTGAAAAGTCATTTTTTATAATGAGCAAAAAAATACAGAATTCAACTAGAAGTTCTGAGCCAATTTCGAAAATTCAAAAACTGTTCGAAAATATTATTTGACTAGTAATCGTGCAGACTAGTTTTAGACAAAGATCGGCCAGACCGTTTCTTTGCAATTGATTATAAAATTTTCATGTATATTTAATGGTTCCGATTTGATTTTTTTAGTTTAGATAAAAAAACAATTATCCAATTTAATTTATAATTCAATGTATATAATAAATTATAAATTATTTTTATGATGCTTTTATAATCTGCAATAATAAAATTTTGTTAGCTAATTTTTTTTTTAGTGTGAAGACAGTATATGGTCAAAAATAATATTAAATTACTATGAAAAAATAGCAAATGTAGTATTGTAAAAACTAAGGCAACGCGGCCTTACTAATGTTCTTAGACATTTATATACCATAATAATGAAATCAAATAATTTCTTCAGTTGTTTATCTACAGGCACTTATAAACAAAATTGTCGATCATTTGTATAATTAAATAATCTAAATACATGCAATGAAACTTTGAGAATACCATTCCGAAATGGTCAGTTATGAATAGTTTATATCGTGCCAGTAAGTAGATATCAGTGTGCATAAAATACATTCAGAATTATAACAAACAATTTATGGTAGTCAGATCTTTATGAGAAATGATAATATTAGCAATTTGCACGTGCGATTCTAGATTCTCAAAGTACTTTGGTGGAATCAAGTCCATCTAATATTTATACTGATATCGATTCCTTAAGTTCTATTATTGAGAGACGTGATATCGTAGAATATTTAATTGTTTTTATGATGGTAAAGAATTTTATCTATTTGAAATAAAAGTTGCATATACTTAGGGCTTATTTAAATTGACAGAATCCATAAAACGTTTTTAGATAAAGCTAGATTATTGTGAAGTAAATATAAATATATAATTTCAATATCAATAATTTTTGTCTAACTTCAACGATAGTTTTTTATTTCAATGTATTGATGTAATTCAAAATTTATTAACGTTAGTACATAGCAATTATAATCAAATCAATAACATTATTATGCTAATTAATTTTTTTATAGAAGTAGAACGTTAAATTTCATTACCGACAAGTCATTACGATTACATTATTAATAATTTATTATTACATATAAAAAATTATGCTGTCATCCCTAAGTTTTTTTCAAACCATGCTGTGCAAGAATCCGTAAAAATATGTTCATTTCTTCGTCTTATATTTTACGAGACTAGAATAGATGACTGATTTTCCTAAATTGTCGTGAGATTGATTGATGACAACACAAAATACTAGAGACTATTATGACACCTTAGACAATATATTATCTAGGGCAATTTATTTGAAATTATCTGATATATTGGTATCAGCGACGATAAAATTTTTATGGACTTTAATTTGTACAATTAGTATTTGATATTCTAATCAAAGTAATGAATTTATTTAAATACTATCTATTTTTTTTCATTTCAGTGAAACATATTTCATAATTTCTGTATCCTTTATCAGTTAGATCTCAGCCCTGCATTTTTAAACTGAGGGGCATTAGTTCTCAGTATAAAAATATAAAGTGCACATTCCCTGTTATAAATTAATCCTTTGCGACTCATTCTTTATTTCTACTTGCTGGGGAATGTACTAGATGTAATTTGAAGCCTTGAAGACACACATCTAAATTAGAATTTAAGATGTAAAAGTCTCATTATGCTGCGAGGCGAGCAATGCATTTCGTTTCTTTAAATCCGTTCTTAACTATGTTTAATTTACTGATATAAATGGTTGTTTCTAATTAGAACTGATTTTAGCATGCTTGAAATAATTAAAACGTAGAGGTTTTTGTAAAATTTCATAGGTTGTAGGTTTTGGTAATTTTTAAGGGTTAATTTAACTATGTGCGACGTATGAATATGTAAATAGAGCAATGGGAGAATTGCATAATTCGAATAAATTGGAAGACGTGCTGATTAGTTTTTGGCAAAGGCAGGGCTAGCCATTTTGAAGATACCGTGCAAAAAGTTTAAAAAATGACAAATTAGTTTGAGAGAACGGAACCATTTAAAAACTGTCAAAAAAATTGAAAACTTCCAAAGAATCAGATTTTTCAAGTTTTTTTTAAAAAAAATGTTTTTTTAAATGTTTAAAAAAAATTCAAAAATGTTAAAAATAATTCAAATTTTGCAAAAAAACTAAATTCTAAAAATCTAATTTTTTTCAAAATTTTCGAAGAAGTTTAAAGCTCCTAAAAATTTGAATTCTGATACGGAAAGTACCAGCATATTGCCTTGTTAAATACTATTCATTATAATTATTAGGACTTCCATGAGATGAATCGGTAAATGTAGTTTTGAACAAATTTCTACACAAGCTAATTTCATTATATAAAGATTTGTATAAAATAAAATTACACATAATAATAAAAATAATTAGGTCATCGCACAATTTCTGCGTTAGCTACATATGATATAAATAATCACACAACTCCAGCTCGCTGAATATGAACCGCTAATACTTTACTGTATAAAATATGCATGCTTGTTGTATGACTTATGTTCATTCTGAGAAACTAAAGCTTTTTCATTGTGCTCATTTTGAATCAGCTTTCGAGCTCTCCATATACTGAAGAGCTTTTATCTTTTCTGTTTTTTGATCGCTAAAGCGCGACCTCAAAGCCGTGCAATGAAATAAATTATCCATCTATCTTTACGCGGGACTCCGACAAATATTCGTGGATTACAATTGTGAATGTGAATCAATAATAAGGATTTATGTGTGATATTTTTGAAAAATTAGGAAAATGTCGGTTTTAGCACTTTAGCTAAAGATCCGTGATCCCGTAGTGATATGATTCGTGATCCCGAAGAGATATGATTCGTGATCCCGAAATTGTTGACGAAAATTTGTATCCGCACACACACACACACGCACACACATACTCATAAACCAATCTTTCTAAGGTACGCCAAATGCTCAGAAACCTTTGAAACGTAAAGATGTGCAAAAATTTTCTTTTTTGCTTTTTTGCTAGTACTAGAGAAGCTAACGATATATTTTTAAGATAATAAGCATTAAGATAAAAATATTTTTTATATAAAAATATAGTTAATTTTTAGCATATTCACCCACTACATCTGCAAATATTTTCGAAAATTAGAAAAAAGAATTGTACATGCAAATGTTAATAGCAATTTTCTTGTAAATGAGAGAACAAATTTCATCAATTCGAAGAAAACAATACATTCGGTTGTAAATAAGTCTAGTCAAAGTCTAACATCTATTTTTAACTTAACGATGCATCAGTAACAAGCATCATATACCCCACATCATAATACGCAAGTACAAGTACGAAACTCCCTCTTTTACTTTAACAAACCACACTTTGTCTCGGAGAATTCTCGGAAAAGAAAAATCGTACAAAGATTATGGATCTTGAAACAAATAAATACATACACACAGGATGTATCCGAACTGATATATGATATGATATCTATGATGAAGTATACATCAGTTTTATTTCACAGCGATTTCGATTTATAATACGGGGGGCGCCGATACGACTGAGCCGGTCTCTCGCAAGTATCGTAGGGCTATCATGTACTCTGTCACTCCTGTTTTGTTCGATGGGGGCTTTTTGCTGGGTTAGCGGCGAAACTCCTCAGGTTATCGATAGCGCGCCATAAAACGCTTTTTTGTTTGATATTTTATTTTTTGTTCTAAGATATCTATTTGGAATTCGTGACATGCAGGGATGTATTTATCGGATAAATAAATATTCACGAAAAAATAGGAATTAAATTGATTTAAAATAAACGACATGAAATAAACAAGGTGAATGCGGGACTTTGCTTCAGGTTATTTATATTAATTTATAGATATCTCAAAGCAATCTGGTTGATCAACAAATAAATCCTTCTGAATGTTGAAGTTATAACAATTAAGACCGCGCCCGCTTACTCTGTCTTAATTTTTTCAACAATTTAATTTTATAATCACTTAACTGATATTATTAAACTACAAATTAATTTTTATATTTTATTTATATTAATATGTAAAATTATGCTCAAACACAAATTATGTATTGTAATTTCAAGAATTTTGCGTTATTTTCGAAAAATATTCTGGAAACATATGTAAGCGCCCCACTTCGAATAACCTCTACTAATAATTACAACATAATTTTTTAACTAATATACTTCACATTTCAAACTGTGGATACAGATTAAATTTCTTGGTCAATTTTTCAGTAGGTAAGATTGGCTATCAAACAAAACAGCATATAAGTTTTAAAGTATCTGCACAAATTTTTCCTCAAAATTTTCAAATTTTTCTAACATAATAGTAGTTTTGCTCTCAGCGATTGGGAATCTGCCATCAACAATTGGAATATATTATAGATGTTATAGTTTTTTTTAAATATAAATAATATCGAAAAATTCTGGTTCTAGTTACAAACAAAATTTATGAAAGAAAAAAATGCGTTTACACTCAGCTATAGATATGCACACTTGTTGTTTTTTTGCATAAACCGCCAAAAAAGTAAAAATTGGCAAAAAATGATAATATTTTGAAAAAAAATTGTTCTTTATCAATTTGATAATTCTATATAGATAGTAATAATTAATAAGTTATTTTACAAAATAAATGATATGATAAAATAAAACAAGCCAAAAATTAGTTGTTTCATTCTCATATTTGAATCAGGAATTAACATTAGTTGTTGTACTAAAACTGTTGCTTTTCGACTGTTTTTATATGGAAATCCATCAGTTATCGGTTAGATAATTAGAATTTATCTAATAGTGATCATATATTTACCATGAAATATATGTTGCATCTGTATTTTCAAGCAAAAATGGATTAAAATTAATTAATTAATAAAATAGCTTTGATCCATTTTTTCTTAACGTGTTAATTAACACGTTAATAGGTACAATAATATCAGGAACAATTTCACATGGTAACTTTTTTAGATAATTTAGTTAAAAATGTATCAAAAAATCTTAATGTATCAAGGAAAAATTTTTTTTTGCTAAAATTACTAGAAAAATGCTATTAATTATGTCACCCATATATATGACTGATATGGCTTATTATTAAAAATTTTTTCTCGACAAGCCAATAAATTTTCTGGCTTCATTCCAGCTAGGCATAGTTTTTAAAACATACTGCAAATGTATTGTTTGCGTCGGATATCTGCGATTGACATATTAGACATATATGTCTGACATGACTCATTTAGTTCTTTTTAGCGTCAAACACATGACTGACATGGCGATTAAGATGTTAAATATAAATTTGTAATGAAAGTATTTTAAAACAACATTTTGTGCCTATGTATAGTTTAATATAGCTATTATTTTCATAAAACCTATAAACAAAATATGAGATAAATCATCGATATTTTATAAAAATAACATTTTCCCAATGCATTCACGTCTAATAAAACACCATTGCTGTCAATTCGCATCTGACTGCGATACTGTTCGCTACCTGATCCGTATATACGAAATCGAGGTGAATACAATTCGGTTTTGGAATTGGATATCAAAGAAAGGTTGAAACGAAGTCAGGTCCCTGTGATTTCCTCTCTGCGCAACGCGAAAACTTATACTCTCGACTTCAACAAAAAAAAAAAACGAAAAAGGAAAAAAATATTCAAAAAATATATAAACAACTACAAACATGAAGAAAATTCCCGGAGCCGGAGCTAGTTCGGTGCCACTAATAAGAGGGTATCGACTTACGCTACTGAGAGCAACTTTACAACAACTGCTATCAATAATGTTCGCGTAATATATATCCGACAACAAATAAAATTAACCTCGTGAAATTTAAGATTTTTCGAAAGATATACCGATATAATATTTTACAGTTTGCTTAAGCTCGCAATCTAATTAATTCTCAATTCTGTTCAAACGTTAGTTAAATTCAATTAAAATGTATGATCCTCTATGTGCACTTGAGTTGCATTAATATTTGCCATGATAATTACTATATATATATATACACTTGATACTGTTTTTATGAATAATTATCAAATATTTACGTCTAAATAGGTAAAAGTTTTGGAATTATTTCACAAGTATAATATATTCTAACCTATTAACACTATTCTTGTACCCAGTATTATAGTTGGTGATTTAAATCGGTTTTTATATCGCTCTCATAACAATTCTTTGTATGACTAATTCATTTTAGCAATTTTTATGTCATGAGAATATGATTATCAATATTAGCTTTTTATCGTTCTTTCTATTAATCTAAGAAATATTTGCCAGTTTTCCAAAATTCAGTCTCTCAAACTGATTTATGCCTTTAAATGGTTTAAAAAAGGATGATAATTTATATCTTATGTAACTATTGCTGTGTAAAGTTAATGGCAAAGGACATCATTCACTATCATCCTCATGGAATTTAGAGAGAATTTTGTTCCATTTGTTAAGCCGGAAGATTTATCACTCTGCACACGGATATTTCGTAATTGTATTTAAATGTATACAAAACCTGGTTTGATAATACGTACTATTTGTATATATATATATATATATATATATATATACATACATATTTTTATAATACATTCAAACCAAATTATAAGGCTATAGAATTGCAACTTGAAAAACCATGATGATTAATGCAAAACAATGTTGACAATATGTTTAATTAATATGTTTAAACACAGTCAAAAAGCATGAATAATGTCAATATGAAATTTGTTCTGTTTGAATTTTAAAATCTAATTTACATTTTTTTCAATAAATCAAATGCGGAAGGCCGAATGCATGTTAAAAATATTTCCTTATAGCTGTATAAATATAATAAAAATCAGTAAACAGTAAAAACTACACCAAAACGCTAGTAAACTTCAATTTCCTAAGAAGCGTTCATAAATCACGTGATCGTTTTTTTTGAGAGATTTTTGAACACCCCCTCCTTCTCGTTAATATTAAAAATTACCCCCCTCCCCCACCAAACATCTTAGTTACATAAAATGTGCATTCTTAGTTACATAAAATTTTTCAAGACATTTTTCTAATTCACAAAAAAAATGTAATTGTAACCTCCCTACCCTCAAAAGCTTCACGTGATTGATGGACACCACCTGATTGAGGGGTTTTATAGTGTTGGCCCTAGGTTCTTCTAGGTTTGAAACCGTGTTTAGAACAACCTTATATAAAGCAGAAGTGAATTTTACTTGAAAATAACGTATGAATGAGATACAAACATAATGTAGCCAAGTAAAAATAGCCCCCCTAGAATATATTATATTAGAAAAAAACTAATAAAAATGTATGATAAATAGATAGGATAACTATTAACTTTTTTTCTCTAAAAAGGCTAAGTAGTTTAGAAATCTTACAAAAGCTCCTACAAAAAAATCTATGGTTCGTTTTCAAAGACTTCTACAACCATGCGCCACGCCTTGATTTCTACACAGTCAGTATTTCATTTCCTAATTTTTACATCAGGTGCTTTTAAAATACGTATCCCAATATACCAAATATAAAATGAGAATAAAATAAAAAATTCAAAATATCTCTCTATCTCCATTTGCATATTAGTTTCAAGCATTCTGTTCGACTGTCATCACCAGGCGAGTTTGTCTTCTCGCCATAGGGAAGCGATAGAGTGCGAATGATCAATATGTAATTGAATCAATCGATTAAACGTGACACGTTTGTCACATGAAAGGTATTCCATGCTATTGTTAGACATCGTTAATTTTGTATATGTGACAGATGCACTCACGGCAAATGTACATCCGATGTCTGTGCAATATGACAAGGTTTTCAATTTAAGGTCTAGGCGAGCAAGGTTGCCCGAGCTACGGCGGGTATATACAAAATTATTAATTAGAATGGTAATATTGTATGCCATGTGATTATATGCACATATTTTCTCAAAAAATTGATATTGTGATAGAAATGATATATTATATTTACTATAATTCATTAACTTTTCTGTTAAATGTTGATATTGATGATCAACTTAACGTAGGGTGAGTTATAGTAATCGCAAAAAATCAGAAATGAAAATTGTTGGCATATATTAACATTTTAAGGTCCTCTGAACATTTTGGTATACCTTAGCAAAAACGGATGTATGTATGTGTATATATAGTATGTATTAATGTATGTTCGGATACAATTTTTCGTCAATGATTTTGAGACCACGGATCAACCGATTACAATGATTCAAAAAACATTCGATTCCTACTGATGAGAAGATATGCTAATTAGTTTCTGGCAAATGCAGGCCGAGCCGGGACAATAAGGGCAAAAAATGACAATTCAATTGTATTGTGGAATCAATAATTGATTACAATTTTGGAAAAGTAGATCCAGCGGTTTTGGACATGTAGAAAAAATGCTCCAGAAACTGATATTTGGTAGCCAAAAATGATCATTGGATATTATGCACAAAAAACTATATTTATTGGATTGGATATTTTACAGATTTTAATAAGAAGTACAAATTTTGTTTGCATTTCTTTGGGTCCCGTACCAAGAATTATGATCTTTAGAATTGCAATACCGATCGATACCTGGTCTATAAGCTCATATATTTTGTCTGCAAAAGTAGATGAAACTTACAGTAATTATTTATCCACTTTTTATTTCGATATTAAATTATATTTAAACAAATAGATTATTTATATTTATGTCATTTAAATCATTTGTGATAAACTTGCAAAAAACTTTTATGGAAATAATAGAAATCAGAACTCCTATGAGCTTTTGTGGGGGTCAATTTAACTTTTTTAGACGGTAATTTTTAGACGACAATGTAACATTTTGAGACGGTAACCCCATGGAAGTCGGATCTCTATTTTTTATTAGACTTTTTCTAATAGTGGTAATGTGATTTTTATCTTTATTCATTTACAAACTAGAAGAAAACTATTTTTACTTGGAAACATATGTTCACCTATATTTCCAAGTATATCTACTACTAAGATGGTTATCCAAAATGTGGGTTTAAACTTGGTTTTTGTGATTACAAGGCAATGAGCTTACTATAGCACTACAAATAGCATTTGAGAAAAAAAGTAATACAAATTTTAAATTTTAGCCATATTCTATCAAAAATACCTTAACCAATTTTATAAATTTACACATTGTTTGATGAAAGTGAGTTGTCAAATAAATTATTCAATGGAGTCAAATAAAATGCTAAAAACATAGAAGCATTATCATTTAATATAACGATTAAGAACATTTTATTTGTTATATTTACCTCCAGTTTGAGGAACAACGTTGCTGCGATTATAACAACGATCAGATATAAAAATATCTTCCTAATTTTGAATGTAAATACGTACTGAGCAAAAATTATTCAGCAATATACATAATAATAAATAGCAGATATTCCACATAAAACGGTCGGTTAAAATCTGAGTTTGATCACAATTTTAACCCCTTTCACGTTCTAGCAGCACGCGAGATACATTTTATAATAAGCCCAAGACGAGAATAGCGTTATTCCGCGTTAAAATATTGCATTTTCGGTGAGATTACACGATTCGCCGCCGTTCTTTTTTTGTTTATCGCAAACTTACATCTCAAAGATATACGACGAAAGCGTTTCCGGCCCGCGGGCGTGAGTTTACGAGCCCTGCCTGATATCATACAAGAATCCAAACAGTCGACGTTTTGTTGACTTCGTTACGGTTAGAAATGTAAAGACTTTTGTTTCTAGGATTTTTTTGGCTTTACTTTACAATATAGCTACATTTTCATTCTACATATCTTACTTTCTCATTTATTAAAATAAGTTTATATGTACTATACCTCAGTCATCCAAATTATATGGCGTAAAGATTGCAGTAAATATTTTTACAAATAGTTCATATATTCTTTCATACTAAAAATTTTAAATAAATTGTCGCTGACGTAATTTTACAATTAATAATGGTAATAAGTTTAATAGTTTGTTTCTGTAAATTGTAAAATATAAATTTGTAAAATCTGTCTTTGAGAACATACTATTAGCATATAAATAGTATCCAACGTATAGCCACCAACCTTGCATATCTCGAGAACAATTAAATTCACCAACTTAAAATTTTTGCCACGATTTTGGTGAACTATAATAATAAGGTGTATCAAGTGTCGTGGAAGGACAGGTGAGAGAATATATTTATATTGCAATCATTTTATAAAATATAAAAAAAATCATGCATAGTTGATGATCAATGAATATTCTTCTAAATCTTTATATTTTGTGATAAATCTGATTTTGAGAAAATAAAAGTTGTTTAAATTATTGTCACAATTTTAGTGAACTTATATAAAAAAGAAAGGAGAGAAAATATATTTATATTGCAATCATTTGTAAAAAAATCAGAAAATTCACACATAGAAGGTGAAAAATGAATATTCTTTTCTTTAAATCTTTTTTCTTCTTAAGGGGAGGACCCAAAAAGTTTTTGATACGGGACCCCGGCAAGGCGCGCTATGCTCTTATTTAGGCCAAATATTTTAAAAATATAATATTAATTTAAATTTTGTGTTTGCTCTTTGGACATCTATTGACTTGCAATTTCATCTGAAAACTTATAATTTTTAAACTTTAAACTTTTTTTTTATAAATATAAGCAATTAAATACTAAATACACCAGTAATATTAATATTAGGTTGTCAAATATCTCCCTTCCGCTTTTTTGCTCTTGGTTTATAATACAAAAAGGCGGAAGGGAGATATTTGACAGCCTAATATGATATAATAGCCATTTTTCGAAATTATTAAAAATAAAGATTACTTCATTTATTTTATTGAAAGTAAAAGGACATCATTTGAGCTTTTTGGCAATAATAAAAATTCTTGAAACATATTTTATTTTTTTATTTTTTTTCATAAACGGTCTGTTTATTCCAAAAAATTTTCTTCTCTTATTGAGAACAAATTTCAAACAGTACAGGTAATTGCTGAATATTTTTCCCATGGAATGTTTCGTGGCTCATAAATATACGCATGAAATTAACCGTCATTGTGCTCGAAATACCACGTCGTAAAATCCCCGTAAATCGTGTTACAATTTCAAAATATTCATTTATTTAACAGCGCGAATGTGAGATAAAAAACGATAAAAATGAAATAAAAATGTGTTTTCAGCGACGTAAATATTATTTATTTTTGTATCATAAATGGGAATCCATCGATTTGCTACAGTAAATTAAATTATGAACGCGTGAGTTGTATCAAAAGATCTGAATATCTTGAAGATATTACCTGCGGCAGAAAATCGTACAAAAATTGATACAAACATTAAATTAAAATAACCTAAAATATTTCAAAAGTTTTTGTATGAGCTATATGCATATTTATATTTTCTGGTACTAATAAATTAGTATAAGAACTTGATTGTTTACTGGTCCACATCAATATAGGGATAAAAATTTTATTTACTATTTTATTTAATAAAAAAAAGATTATTTAGGTTTTATAATTGATATGAGCCTTAAATAATACTAATTATAATTGCTTACGACTTACTTATGAATAAATAAATAAATAAATAAATAATTTTATCTTTATCTAAATTTGGTTCATATGTTTGCATACCCAAGTTTTCAGTAATGAATTACTTCGATTTCTAATATTTAATTAACACATTATTTGGGGATAATTTTATTTAACGTTCGCTTTTGAAAATTTATCGGATATACAAATATCGTCTCTTAGAACCACTTAACCTCCATAAAATGGGGATTTTCCGTTTGGGTGCGATAATTGCTATTGAGCCTATAATGCAAACAAAGGCGTAGAACATTTTATACCTGATATAAAATATATCGAGCGATATTAAGTTACAAAAGTAAAATTTATATTTAGTTTATATTGTTATTTCATATATCATCTAAATTACTGAATGTAAACATTTTTGTAAAGACAGATTGTAATTCAATAAAGAGAAAAAAAAGTTTATATTGTCTAAGAAATGTTTATTTACCGTTTTTAATTTTTTATTTAACATTATTCCTCGAAAATCTTTATACTAAAAGATCGAAATAAAAATTTTCTAATAATTTAATATAATTTAGTAAACTACTGAAGAGCAGTTGAGTGTCTACATTGCACATATTTTAATTATCTTTTTTATCATCATAATTATTTATATTAATTATTTTTATTTATTTACATTCATTCTCTTCTGTCTCATTATTAACAAAGGGGGCATTTATTAATCACATGAGCGACTTTTTAAGATTTTTGTACCCCCTTCTCCCTTGGTAATACTTTGTGATATTTAAAAGTAGCCCACTCCCTCATCAAAAATCACGTGTATTTTTAGTGCCAAGAAAAAAATTCTAAAACCTTTGATTTTTTTTTAAATTGAGGTAAAAAATGAATTCATATAATATCTTGCTAGACTTTCCCTTACCCCACGTGATATTTCGTGATTTTTTGGCAAACCGACCCTCCTCCTTTAAGGATCACGCGATTAATAAACGTCCGCAAAACAACTACTATTTCAATATTATTTTAATTATAATTTTCTCAATATAAATTGGACATATAGCCCATAGAATACCATTTGAACCTGAATTAAAAAATAATTTAAAAAATGGGTTGTGTATGAACGTTACTGAGAGTGCTCTCAAATATATATGCAATGTCTACTAAAAACTTATCAGAAATTCATATCCTTAATTTCGAAATCGATTCAGGATTTCTGGCAAAAGCGTGGACTAAAAATTTTGTACTTTTCTCTTAATTCTGAAGAAACGTCTTGGCCGATCTTCTCCCAAAGTGAATCAAAGCTAATCCTTATCGAGTTTCATCAAATAGCTTTTAAATATTTGAAATCTATTTTTGAGAAAACGCCAAAGAAATGTCCAATTTTGGCACACATATACATACACACACATACTGTTTTTAATTTTGGTGTGAAACCATTTGAAATGAAAAAAACGCAAAATTAGCAAATAGAATTTTCTGGCGAAAACGAACTTAAAACCAGCTGTAGGAAAAATTGAAACAGAATATGTTTCTAATACTAATAATTAATTACTTATACATTTAACATTTATATAATAATTAATATTTAAACCCTCATCTTTCCTGTTTTACATTTTATCTCATCAAAAACTATTTTAAGCCCTTCGCCCTGTATACGGCTACCTTTAAACTATAGTAGCTGGATTAATATTAGAAAATCTAGAAATTATGAACGTTAATATAGCTAAGCGGCGCTACTGTCCCAGCAGGTGGGATTTCAATAACATCTTCGATAAATTTGACTAATCCTCCAGAAGTTTTCGGGGGACGACAGAACGGTTTAATTGGAAACGGATTGCAGGGCGAAGCAAGAGTGGCGAGGTGTGGGCATTATTAATGCACGGGCGCACCTCCGCCTGAATTAAGAATTGTGTGAGATGATTTCAAATGCCACAGACACCGATAAAATTGCAAAACGACGAAATAATTGAATATAATGATAAAGTACAGACTGGAAATTTGTATTGTGATCTTATTTATTGGTAGTGGTGTAGGTAATCACTGTAGGGGAAGAAATCATATGGTTCGCAATTAGATACAAAGAAAGACCGATGTCTCTCTTTAATTAATAAGGTAAAAATCGTCTGGCTGTAAATATCTAGAGAAGGCTAAAAATATATCCACTAGAAATCTGCTAATTCTAGAAATCATAACAACAAAAATATTCATTCGATATGATTTTTATTGTCTTTGTTCGATCTTCACTAAGCACATTTGTATATGGTGTGTTGTATATTGCATGATGACAAGTTTAAAAATCTTCAAAAATTACTTTTTCAAAATGTAGAGAATATACATACTATATTTTTGGCAAAAATATTCCAGCAGTTTTGATTAGAATTTGATGTATTATTGTATATCCGATCTCCAATAAAATTAACCATTTTGTATTTTTAATAAAACATTAATATTAATTTATATGTTGAAATTTTTATTGCATATACTGCACTTGATTTGAAGAGAATTATATTGGGCATCAAATCTGAAGGTTTTTGTTTATATAAAATCAAAAAGAAAATAATTTATTTCAATAAAACAAAACAAAATTTAAAGATCATTAAGGAAACTTGTTGCTAAAATATACTTTTTGTAAAATTTTCCTGAATATAGAAATTTTAAAAAAAAAAATTAAATCCACAAGAATTACAGAAGCATTCACAAAGAAAAATAATACATTTCATAACAATAGTGAAAATAAAATTAAAATTTTTGATTTTTTTAATTCGTTAATATTAACTTTTGTGGCAAATTTTTATTACATATACTGCATTTGATTCGAACAGAATTCTATTGAGCATCAAATGTGATGGTTTTTGCTTATATAAAATCAAAACGAAAATAATCAATTTGTATAAAAATCTTGAAAAATAATAAAGTAAAATAATTTCTAAAAAAAATCTTAAAGATAATAAAGAAACCTATTTATTACTCCAAATTTAAAAATTTCAAAAACAGAAATGAATTCCATAATAGAATTACAGAAACATTCACGAAGAGAAATAATACAATTCATAACAATAGTGAATATTTAGTAGTCTTACTACTTGCTTGCAGATAGAGAAAATTTTGCAATCTGAAATAAATACAGTAAGTAAAACAATAAGTGAAAAACTTAATCAAGAACGTTGTTCTAAAATTTATATTCAATTTCCATGTTTGATATATTATTAGGGGTATGCCAGCTCGACTCTTTTCCAAAGATTATCACATTTAGAAAAAAGTTGAACTTAGTAATATACATCAAATATGCCAAATATACAAATACAATATAAATTTCAAAACAAGATAGTGAATATACTTTATTCCGACAAAAATATATACCCACAAGAACTCTACTACGTAGAAGAAATTTGATTTATAATCCATTTTTAATGTATTGTACATTTTTATATAAAAAAGTACATTTACACTAGTTATACTGGCGAATTTTACTTATATTGTCACTTATTTATTTTTTCCCTAGATGCACACTGAAGTAAGTTATAAGAAAAAATAATCATTAAATATGACGCAGTACTCTATATTTTCACATTTCATGTGTCTCCCATCTGCGTGCATGCAATTAAAAAATGTTTCAAAAACCACGCTTTTTCATTAGTCAGTCAATTTTGTTTTCAATCTCTTATATATACTTGTAGACTTGCAGTGAGATAGCAGAACAAAGTAAACCAGGCATAATCCAATAAATGTTTTATGGATTTTTTTATTTTTGCATGGTAAGCGTGGTAAAGTAAAAATATTAACGCTAGCACACGTTGGGCGTGGAAAAATACAGCAAAATTAGCACTGACCTTTCAGGTCTGAATAACATAATATTTGCAAATGCCCTCTGTCCAAATCGAATAATTCTCACCCATACAATTTTCTTTGGTCTCGACAAGTGATCTCCTCGCCGCCCGCAGTTGTCGATCTATTATCCTCGGCACTCTCCACTGAATAAACTTCGGTCGAGTAAGAGCGCGCCTAAGTAATCTCGTGATTTTACGCGGAATGCACACAAATCGTATTTTGGGAATTAATTCGTGCACCGACCGTTTTCTTTTCAAATGGAATATAAAGGAGTCCGCTGTAATCAACCGCGGAATATTCATGGCCTGGGAGATCACTGTACTTCATTGCATGAAGTCATCAATAACAGGGGATTGCTCGGGGCAGAATGGAATAAAAACTATAACAGAGGCATTGTGGTCGTGAAATTTATTTGATAATAATATTTTGCCAAACTTGCTAGTGAATAAACATATTGCAATTATAATCTTTTCCATGCATGGGCTAAAATACAAAAAGTCCACATATTTTAGAAAGAGTTGGCAAAAGTATCAAACAAAAGCTCGTTTTTCAAAAGTTTTTAAAGTTATCTTAATTCAATAAAAACTGAACGCAATCTGAATCTAGATAGATAAATCATTTGTAAATTATATTGAAGTATATTATAATACACATGAAATATTTATTAGTTTGAATCCCAAGATGAAATTCTAGACCTGAACACTAATTGATAATTTATATAACCACAGATTATACTAGTAGAGTTACATGTTTAGTATTTATCTTAAATATGGCAATATTAATATTTTAACAGAATAATATTTTTGTAATTATCATAATTACATATTGAATCACAGTGGTATGGTGCAACTCTAATGAACGAAATTCTAATTTATTATTATTTGTTTGATTATGAAACTTGCATGACAAAATATAGAATATAAATATGAATATGATTCATTTGGTCTATCCGCAACCAATTACTTTTAACTACAAATTATAATGAAAAAGCGTGCATTAAAAAAACTATTTTTAGTAAAGTCGCACGTCTTACTTTTATTTATATGAGTAGCAATATTGGTAAGTAAAAAATAAATTTAATTAGTAAGCAATTAGTTAAACAGTTAATAAAAATATTAATTCTGATTAAATAAGTATAAGGAAAAATTAAAACGTAAGGAATTCAATTTGTAAATAAGTATAATTAAAATCAAGTTTAAAATTCCATGATAAATAGTTGAATGCTTAACAGGCGGCTTTTATTTATTTTCCTTATTATTTCAATTATGAACGATTTTCAATAGCTACTAGCAAATAAAAAACGCATGATATAAATGCACAAAAAATATAAACTCTCAACTCCGTATTCTCTACTTGAAATGCAGATGCATTTTTTCACAAATATTGTTCTATCGTGCTCTCGTTTGCAAACAAATACTTCTGCATGCACTCCAGATAGAAAAATATTTTAAAAGCATCGATATAGCGTTCATTTAAAAGAATTCAATTTCATTTCAAATATCATTTGTTTAGTAGACTGACACTAAACAAATAATAACAACTGAACAACTCAGAAAACAATGGGTAGATCAGAAAATATATTTGACGTGAAAAACCAAACAGGATCGCGTGGAAAATCGAGAAAACTCAACGATAGCGCGTGTTATATCTCCGGTTTTCTTCGGAACATGGTATGAGAAAAACACATAGATTTTCACCACTCGTATCGTGATAAAATAACATATGAATATCTAAAAGTGAGATCCTGCTGAAAATCCCCTGTGCGAAGCCTGTCCCTGAATATCTGAGATTTCGAATGTGGAATAAGGAGCATGAAAATTTAGAGTTATTTCATGTAATCCTATAAAATGGCACATCAAAAAGACAGATGGATAGTAAATTTTCCAAAGACTTAAATCTTTCCTTTTTAATCACATAAAAAGCAAAATTTGGATACTGTCGAACTGAACAATAGATGCACATATAATAATTTTTAGAAATTTTACATTCAAAAAATAATATAACCATAAAGCATAACTGAAACTGTGAGAAAGCAGATTTTTTTAAGGTCATATTTTAAATGCTAACAATAAATTAAATATTGGCGAATAAAATGAGGAAAGAAATATTATTTTATAGCAGTAATATTCTACCTTTTTTCCCAAATCAATATATAGTTTGCTTCATAAAGATTCAGAACATTAAC
The DNA here is from genome assembly GCF_003426905.1 of Ctenocephalides felis. Lineage (NCBI taxonomy): Eukaryota > Metazoa > Arthropoda > Insecta > Siphonaptera > Pulicidae > Ctenocephalides > Ctenocephalides felis. Next base: position 8,997,432 of record NW_020537324.1, read on the forward strand.
CCGAATCGAATACGTTAAAATACATTCTCTCCAAATAATTTATTCTTTTGCCATTGATTGATTGTATTAATTGTATAGATTTGTCCAGTAGTAGCATCCTATCATTGTTGATTGACTAACTTATGAATTTTTAAATATATCAAGGCATTTCCGACAAATTTTCACAAAACATGAAACTTCTCCGAAACTCGGCCTCATTTAATTATACAATTTGAATAAGTTAATTTAAATGAACTCATAAATTATAATATATTGGCGAATAAATGGTAAAAATAGATCACATTTCACTGTAGTAATATGTGAATGATGGATCCATCATTCCAAATGAATCTCAAATTTATTCATAATTAATAATTTATTTTACTGATAGATAGACACATTTAACAAAACTATCTGTATTTTCTGAATCAATATAACAAAAATCTAAAATAAACCAACAGTAGGTATGTCTATTAATAAATTTCGAACATTAACCCCGGTCAGATCCAATACAATTCATCCACGCAAATTGATATGTTCTATTGATAGAAAAAAATATATTAGCGAGATGAAGATAGTGACTACTATTAACTTCTCGGGTGTTCTATTCTTGATTATTGATTAAAATAGGTATCTCATAAAAACATCTAGACTACATATTACAACTCATTTTTCCCTATCCATAATTTTAATTGCATTTCCAAAATTGATGAAACAAATTTTTACAAAAAACTAACATCACTGGTATTAATTAACTTCGAACATTATTTGCAATGAAAAATAAATGCAATATATCATACAAATATGAGCATTAAATATAAATGTCGCATACAATAAGCTCAAACAAATAAAATAAAAGTGAAAATTATATGCAGAATAAAAACTATTGAACAACTGATGTAAAACTAATGAACTTCCAAATGAGATTAAAATGCCAAAAAAATTTAAAAAAAACAAAATTATTATAAAGAAAATCATGGAAATAAATTAATTAAACAAATGTATGTATAAAATTGTACATATAATTGTACGATTGAATAAATAAATGAAAGTAGCAATCGTGAAGAAAAGATTTTGCTACTATCATAATTGAAAGAAACAAGAGCGAGAGAACAGTTAATAGACAAAAATGAATTTGGAAATGTTATTTGGAATAACTAAATTAACAAATCACATTACATCTTATAGATACTGTATACAAAGAGAAGATTTCGATACTATAATAATAATTAAAAAAGACATCAAAAATTTATTTGAAAGGTATATTATTAAAAATGACTAAATAACAAAAAAATATATGACAAATTCTGAATACAAGACCTAAATATTGAATGAGAAACAAAAGCGAGAAAAGTGGTTATAAAAAAAAGTAAATTGAATATTGTTGAAAATGACTTGTCAATTCTCATAAAATCAAAGCGTATCATTCCTTTTCTTAATACTATTTTTGAATGATTGCAAAGGTATCGCTAAATTTGAAAAACTGCTCTGAGATGTATAAAACAAAACTATCCAAGGATTTTTAAAAAAAGTTTATAATTTATTATAATTTACTTATTATAGTTTATAGTTTATTATTTATTATTTATAATTTTCAAAGATCCACAGATTTTCAGACAAAGATATCTATCCATGGATTTTGAAACTATGTTTTGGACGTTTCTATTTTTAAAATTTTGCTACATAGATATCAAAATTTGATACGATGTATGTATGAATTATATATCAGAAGTATTGTGAGTATAAAGAATATCATCTTCATAAATATGAACACACCTTGCTCTTTTCTGCTCCATTTATAAGATAATTGAAAATACCAACGTTTCAAGACTATGGTTTCTTCAAAAAATAAGCATTTAATAAAACTGACATGATAGCTAAGGGGCATGATATGTCTTTATCAATATTATAGAGTACAAAGATAATACGTAACAAAATAACTAAAAAACATTAACCCCGGTCAGATCCACTCCCAAATTCTCCTACCCCCGATGATTTATTTTATTGCTGTTGATTGATCGCGGGAATATAACGCAGTGATATTACGGATTTGTCGATCATTTCTTCTTTTTTCCGAGGGTTTTTTTTCCAGCTTCCATTACTTACCTATCCAGACAACAACCTGTACGATGTACACGTGTACGGATATCATAAGCATCGAGGAGAACACATCGCCGATAACTCATGCGGTGTTCGGCGGAACGCGTGCCTCAGCGCCATACATTCATACGTGACTTTTCGCGATCGGGAATTTAGAATTATAGAACGCTAAAAGAAATCTGCTACACAATAGAAGCGGATGTAATACTGAGCAAGAGCTGGTGAATTTTTTTCAAAGATTTTGATTGAAATCGCAGGAAATGTGGAACTAAAACATCAAGTGGTTGCTTTTTATATTTTGAGGTGCATGAGATGAATTGAGATGGATATCGGTGGGTTGATACATACTTCTTAGCGGATTCTCACTTTGATGGTGGGAGATATTATATTAAATAACACAATTTTATATATCATTTTATGAATATGAGTTACCCCAATTAAGACTGAATTTAATCCAGAGAATATTTCATTTTATTTGTGTACTATATGTAGCAACATACTCAAAGTGGAAATAACCGGAATTGATAAATCTAATAGGTGGATAAGGCACTATAAAAATAAATTGATCAACAATAGGTCAACCTTTGAGTTTGCATCCATAAACACGACATTTAAAAGTAGTGGTGTTTGGCAAATTGCTGGAACTTTCCGTACCGTGACGAAATGTTCGAGAAATATTAAATGTTTACAAATAGATTATTATAAATATCGTAACATTGTCTAATATTTATAAGAATCATATAAATTGAATTGCAAAGTTAAAATTATTTGCTTAAAGTATATTAAAATTTTAGTCAGAATTAAAAATAAAATCTGAACAATTTTCGATATACAAAAAACAATTTTTTTTTCAATAAGCAGAAAGTTCTTTGAACCATTCAAATCTCAAGCTTAGTTCTCTCAAAAACTGCCATTTCTTGTACAATTAGCTGGGTATCTCCAAAACGATTGGACCTGCCTTTGCCAAAAACTAATCACCTCTTCTCCCAATCATTACAAATTGAATGTTCTTTAGATCATTCAAATCGGATAATCCGTTTTCTAAAAAACTCGATTTGTATTTTCTGCACTCTGCTCGATATCTCCCTAACGGCTGGATCTGCCTTTGCCAAAAACTAATCAGCACATCTCCGTATCAATAGGAATCGAATGTTTTTTAGAGCCATGCAAATCAGTTGATCGGTTGAAATCATAATAATAGACTTATTTTCGCTCTTCGCGTATAGTAAGTATTTCATGATATGTATTATTAACTTCGCGTGGGGTAATATATATTATAATATTCGCAAAAAAATCAAAAATATTTATTTTATATCTTTACGTTTTATTTTTATTGATGAGTGTTTGGCCAAGACAGGTCCAGCTGTTTCGGAAATACGGGACAAAAAGTGCAAAAAATCGGAATTATGTTTCTGAGAGTACGAAGCGTCTGATTTGGATGATTCAAAAAACATTTCACTTGTATTGACAAAATAAAAAATTAATTAAATTTTTCGAAAGGCAGGGCCAGCAGTTCGAAAATTACAGAAAGAAAGTTAACAAAAATGCCATATGAGGGCCTAAATGATCATTTGACATATGCTATATCAAATTATCGGAAAAATCATAGAGATTCTAATAATAGGTATAAATTTTGTTTTCTTTTTTTTTGGGTTACGTACCACGATTTAGAATGTTCAGGTTTACATGCATATTTAATACATAATTTATTAAACAAATGTCCTCAATATTTCCAACAGTACGGATCAACCGATTTGAATGGTTTTCAAAATTTTCACCTTGATCATATTTTATAAAAAAATTCAAGATTAAATAAAAAGTAATTTTTTTCAAACTAACCAAACAAATTTAAAACTATTAGAACTTATTTAGGCACGAGAGGTTCCGGCAATTTTCCTTAAGACACGATTTTATCACAGTATTTTATTAAGTTCTATTATTTCTTCGATGATCTTGTGCATCAAATACTAGATACTGTAACGAGTAACAGCGTTTCTAATCACGTTTTGCTAAGACATTAAATTTTTAACATATATATATATATATATATATATATATATATAAAATTTCTATCAGAGCCCTTCCTAGGCTTCGTGCTTGAGAGGGATGATGACGTTTCAATTCACCGGGCTATTGTCGCTGAGGTGATTATAAAAGAAGAACGCCAGCGACAAATTCTTAGGGATAAGTAATAAGTATACGACGTCAAGACTTCATTTATTATTAGATTATAAATGATATTGCACCCAAAAATAAAGTACAGCATTATACCACAATTTAAAAAAAAATTACCAGCACTATAACGTCTATTCAATATATCACAGCAACAGCAATTTATGCAACATACCACTGAAGATGCTTTAAAAAACAATAATGCAGAAACATGAATTTATTATTTGTCAGCTATGTATTTTTGAATATAAATTATCAATCTATCAGAAATACTTTTTGATACGCTTATTCAGAAAAGAATTGCCAGCGAGCATCTTGGTTATAAAAGAGAGTTAATTAATTACATAAAAATGTTTTATGCCGACGATGAAAACGATCTGAATAAATAGCCTTTCTCATAAATAAAATGCAGTAATTACCCAGTATTTCAGTTTAATGAGAAATAAACATAAAGAAAAAAAGTAATAAATTGAAACGGTTGGAGTGTTTTTTATTTTGCATGTTTCCCGGAAAACCTGCCTGTATCAATATAATTGCAAAAACTCTGCAATGCAGTGAATATTAGAATAATTAGTAGCACGAATTAAGTTATGTATTGTGCTAAAGAATATTCATAAAATGTTTGTGATATATTTCATTTAAATAGTTTAATTATCCTAAATAGTAGTCAGTGATAAATTATTTTCCGATAGTTGCCTGCTATCAAGCAAAAAAGGGTTTAATTCAGTAGATGTGAAAGTTAACCATTAATCTTATTTTCAAATAACGTCCGAATGGTCAACCATGCTTTTGTGCTCTTATTCCTATTTACTTCCAAACTTGAGAACACCGTTAAGATTTTGCAAACTATTCCAAGAAAATAATCCATTGAACAGCTGCCATAATAAATATCAAAAATAATCTTGTTATTTATAAGAAACCTCATAAAGGGGGACTTTATTATAAACAATATATATATATATATATATATATATATATATGTATATATACGTATATAGATATATCTATTCCTCTGGGTGATATTTGACACAAGAGAGAGGAACTGACAAAATAAATGAAAAAGATTTATTACAAAAGACACGTAGAAGAAATGAATGCCAGTTGATGTCTGAGGAATGATAGGGCGAGGTTTTAAAGATAAAGAGAAAAATGGGATCTTTTTTGAAAAAGCTTTTGCTTGAACGAATATATATTTAAGAGAATAACATATAAATACATTAATAATAACGACATCTACTTGTGTAAAAACATAATGATTCTTTATGGACCGACCGCATTGACGAAAACGCGATTAAAAACGTTTCAGGTAGGAATATAATAAAAATATTATATAAAAAATAACAAAAATAATAATTTTGCCCTGAAAAATATTTTTCACTAATTTTATTTTAGTTATATAAAAGACTTCTACCTACGATAAAGTGAGATGAAAAATGAAAATTTTGTATAATGGTTAAATCCTTAATTTTAATCTAATTGCATATAAAGTTCTATCTGCTATTGGAAACTTTTTTTTAATTATTGTTTTACGAAGAATTCAAAACGACTTCTTATGAATTTTTTATATTTGCAATAATTTAAAATTACACGTTAATGGCATTTTAAAAGAAGTCTCATATTATCGATATCTTAAATAGTTCGATATAAATATTTAAGTATCATTAAAATAATAATAAGAATTAATAAAAATTATAACGTCTATTAAATTTCATGTTTTTTATGAATCAAATATAAAACAAACATTCTTACATATTATACTTGTCTATACATATATGCATTCTTATTTGTCAACAAAACTTGCATTAAAGTTAAATGCTACTTACACCAAATTATATCTGTATTTTAAATAGGTTTTCATGAAATAGAATAATAATAACGGAGACTAGGTTTAATAAGCTACCTTTCATTTTTTTATATTTTTAACAGCAATCAGAACCTTACGTCCTATGAGCTGTTGGGCTGAAACTTCTTACTTCGTATTTTTTTAGATCGTAACCCAATGGTTAACACATCCATATTTGATGATTTTGTTATTAGAATTAATCTAATAGGGCTGACTTTTTATTGGTGCAGCAATCCCGGACAAGGGCTCTTTTCACTTGGAAACATATTGTTATCTATATTTCCAAGTGAAAATCGTTGTTACTGCTGCCTGACAACAGGCTGCTCGAAATGGGTATCGAACCTTTCATATTATAGCTTTATGGCTAAGATGTAAGTTCAAATCTACATAAAAAAAATTATGAAGCAATCCCATCTTGTTGATAATAGTTTTTGATCCTTAACTGGACCATTAGGTACGTAACTAGAAAATATGATTTTTCATTTTAATTATACTTTGATATAATTAGAAACATTTATAGGTTTTTCAACTACATTTCAATGATGTCGAGATATTAGTCGAGAAATTATCAATACTAATTTTTATGCTAGATATAAAATAAATATTGATAAATCAATATCCATTAGAACTATGTATATGTTTTACATATGATCTTAAATCAAATAAAAATTCACAAATTTTGGTATCGTATGAAAATAATTTCATATTGAGGTATTCTTGGCGTTGTTCCTTAAACCATTCACGCAAGTGCTATCCTGCTATCCTCCTATCGTCCCTAAAACTAGGTGAACAACCCCCACTGTTATTTATGAACAAGAATTTCCTCTCGAAGTTTCTTTTTTAAGAAAATTCCGTTTGCAGGAATCATGTGTTAATACTTGTTTGGTAGTTGTTATCGGACGCAATCATATCTGACCAGCAGCCGGTGGAGATCGCCGGGCGCCTTAGCCAGTCGAGCGCGCATTCGAGTTCTCATATGATCCGAGCAGTATTACCAAGGCTTAAGTGCTTGGATTTAGCTGATGATATCTGACGATGAGAGAAGAGCCCAGTAATAGGACGTGTGTAAACGAAATGGCCGGATATCGATTTCTAGTGATAAGACTTAGCACAGGACTAGTGCGTGTTTTTTGACCAGCAGTAGGTTTTAGAAGTGAGTAATTACTTTTGAAGACGCTGGACGTTGGGTGTGAGAGGAAAGGTTTTCTGGGAACTGAAGAAAAGTTGTGTGGTAGATAGGAATTTTGGTTTCGTGTTTTTTGAATAAAAGTTAAGTTCGAGCTTTGCCATCGCAGATAAAATTTCTATCATATTTAGCTTTAAATATGATTGCCACATTAATAAAAATATAAATTTGGTTGATTATTTATATAAAAAATACCATGCTATACCAAACCTAACTATAATAAATACCATACTAAATCAAACCAAAAATTCGTAGAAATTAAATCTCCGACATATTAACACTTACGGGACGGCACCGATTTCAAAACAATCTACTGTACCGGCTGTATACTTGATTTCCTTGTGTATGTTATGCAATTTTTGTGATAAAAATTTGGTCATTGAAGGTGTATTAATATATTTTTGATCATTTTATAAAGAATGGTGACGTTCAAAACAATTTCCAAAATGCATAGCTGATTGATTTTAACATGTTTTACAATAAAATGTTGTTCGCCTTCCTTCTGGTGCTTGTCTGTCAGAACAGACAATTCAGTCCCTTTTTCTTTCTCTCGCATTTAGAATATGCCACTGATTAGTCAGTATATTTGTTCATTTTTTTGTTGCCATAATGGTTTGTTTTTTATATTACATTGTCTAATAATTCATTTGAAAATTTTAAAGTAAAATAAGCTATTAGATGTCTTATATTGCTTGGTATTTGTAGTCGGTGTGTTTGTTGATTCGATAATGTCTTTTCGCTCTACATTTAATTTGTCGAACTTTGTTTTCTTTTTGTTGGTTAGATAATATCATCATCACATTCATCTCTATCTTCGGTGCAAATAGTAATTTCGTAAAATTTGTCTGTATGAATGTCTATTTGAAACTCATCTTCACCACTACAACTCACAAAATTTACCAGTCGTTTTGCCATTTTTAAAAGCGCTCGGTCGTTTTAAATATTTAAAAGACTATATAGCAAAGAAAAAGGCTAAAAATACTACAAAAATAACTTAAAATTATTTTCAAAATACAACACTGTTTATCACTGCTATATGTAATTTATTCAAATTTTCGATGCAAACTGAGTCATTGTTTATAAAATAGCCTGTGCCTCACAGAATTTGTTTGTCCACTCAGGTGGACAGCCGTCCCCAAAGTGTTAATTAATTTAGTAAAAATATAGCAAAAGTTAATTTTGCGCAAACTATAAATCAGAAAGTTATATACCCATAAAAATTATATTTATGGAGATAGGTATCTAAAATTTTGCTAAACTTCGGAGCTAATCTTATAAATATTTAGCTGAATATTTTTGTTCATTACAACGCGAATTCTAATACTTTGCAGTGTGAATTGTACTTGAATGGCTAATTATCATCCTTTACAATTTAGTCTTATATTTTTTATAATAAAATATTAATAATGACGCTAAGTTGAACGAAGTATAAAAGTTCGAAATGACCAATCTGCAAAGTTCGTCTGTTAGAACAACGTCGTTATTGCACGGTAGACACACCTACGACCTTTCGACTTTAAGTTTTGATATTAATAATTCCCAGCTTCTTACACTATCTCACATAGACATGGTCTTTGCTGGCAGGGAGGTAATTTTGTATATAGCAGTAAAATTGTATGGGAGACTAGGATGGATCAACCACCTATGCAATTTAACTCAATGTTTGCTCTATCGATTAACCGGAAAATTCCAAAGTTATCAAAAAAACTGATAAATTTAATAAATTGCAATAATATGAGTAGTTTTATAATAATTTATTATCCAGACATTCAGCAGAAATAAATCAATAATATAAAATTATATATAGTCCATTTTGCAGGTACGCACCATAAATTTACTAAATGGAATAATCATACTATTTTTAAAAAAATCCTAAATAACACGATATATTTATATCTGTTACTCGATAAAAATTCATAACTAATTCTGCTTTGAATTAAAAATTAAGCTCATTGATTCATTCAAAGATAACGTCCAATATTTGAAACCATCTTGAACAACCTTATGCAAAATGCATCGAAAAAAATATATCAGAAATGTTATCAGAACTTATAGGTGAAATAAGGCATAACGTTTTAAAGGAAGTAAATATAATAAATTAAAATGTGTATACTAAAATTTAAACTAAATGACATTCTGCCAAAAGATTATATGGCAACACTCAGAAACTTATTATGTTGAATACAATCATGAAACTAAAACCTTCTTAGATTTATTTAATCTTGAATAAAGAATAATAAAAATTGGTCCGAGCGTTTAGGAGTAAGGTTTATTTTTATTATGTATCACAAGAAATATATCAAATGTATTTTTGTTAACTTTTTCATAATTCTTAATCAGTGATCAGAGATGAAGAGTCCTAAAGCTGTTGTAATTATACTTCTGAACTACGTGACTTTTTCTGAAGACAACTTAGGTTGTCCTTTCTTCATTTCATTTGTCCGACTTTTTCTAATGAAATTAAGATTCATAATGCAGCACTTGGAAACATACTTTCAACTATATTCTCATGTAAAAATTGGTATTACTACTGCATGATATCAGGTTGTCCAAGAATCGGGTTAAAATCTTGGACTTGCACCAGCATTTTGTTTATTTCGAACACATCTGATATTTATTCCTATAGTGTTACATAAAATATTATATGTAAATGCAGAGATGGTAAACCATCTAAACTCATTGAATATCACCACTTATCACCAAGAGAAAGTGAGAGTTAAAAAAATTGTCGAAAAAAGATCACATGATTAATGGACGGTAGCATGAAATAAAAACATGTTTGTAGACTATCATGTTATACTAAAGAAAGGCAAAAAATTGGGATATATAAAATAAATATCTATTAAATTTCTTCTATTCAAAATTTCCCCGTTTTCCCTTATTGTGGCCAAATGTCGCTTCTCTAACTATGCGTTCACTCCAAGTGACTATAGGGCGGTAGGTATACGAGTCCTTAGAGTAACCGTAGGAATTTCGGCGCAAAGTTGCCATACGATGGTCTGTTCGGCCAATGTGTATTCCACCTTTGACGCGACCCTCAACTATTTCCCAGAGCCTCAATGAGACACGAGTAGAGCTGCCCGTCCGATGTCGCACAAACTTCGGCCAAAACTTAAGTGGATGAAGAACTTGCAGTAAGTGGTTTACAATTACTTAACTTTCTTCTAGGTGATAATATATAATTTGGATTCTGTAAATTATTATTTGATTGGAAAATTTTGGAGAAAATACACTAAATATCCCCATTGTCAACTATTTATTAACTTCTCGAAAGACGGGCCAGTCTTGCTTCAATGTTTTCCCGTCGGTTCAAGTCATTCAGAATCGTTTGAGACTAATATTACAAATAGTATTTGTATGTATGTGAGCAGAAATGAAATAAAAATAACAGAATAATAATACCTATATGATCAGTGTATGCAATCGTGTCAATCAAGACATTACCCATATTTACCAACTATTTATTACTACCCAAGGCGTAGTGAAATAAATTCAATTTTCCACTTAACTTTAATTATATTCATTAATATTAATTTAAAAAAATACCAATTAAAACTAGTGCTATAGAGATTATGCAAGTAAACATGCATTGACTTTACTTAAACACAAACAAATCAAATCGGCCGATAGCGTGCGAGAAAATCGGAGCAAGAACATTTTCACGAGTAATGATAATTACAGGAACTGCTGATTAATTTTAATTAAAGTAGTAAATTTACATTGCTTTTTAAATAGCATGATTATTTTAAAATTCAGCTGCCCCAAATTAACTTCACGTTGATTAATGACAAAATGTTACTACAATGGGGATAAAGAGAAGCAATTTTAAAGGAAAATCTGAAATCAATTTTCTGAAGACTGAAATGCTTGAAATCAAAATTTTGCAAATAACTTTAAAAGATTAATGGATACTTTCAAATCAGAAATTCAAATTAAAAACAAATTATGTATGTTAGACCTTTGGGACATTAATTATAATGCCAATTAGATTAGATAGCCAATTATTCAATTAATTAGATGCCAACTATTGGATATTAGAAAAAAAGAAGAAACTTTTTAATTTTATAATATAAATGAATGGACTACAAAAAATATATAAAGAGAAAGTAAGAATAATAAATATGAAAATACACAAGAGCTCACCTGCTCAATAATTGAAAATAATGAGGTTGTTTTTAAAAATAACTTGATATTTCATATTCAGCCATCAAGCCTTTTAGTTCAGAAAATGCTAGTTATGAAAAGTAGTATTATGCAGCCATAATGAAAAAGTTATTTTTAGTCATAATACTAATATTTCTTATCCTCACAAGCTTGTAATGAATTGAAATATTTGGCTATATCTTCTTAGGTAATATAATATTAAATTATTACAATATTAAATGACTTTCTTTAAAAATATTGCATGAAGTCAGCAATAAGAAATTATAATTACAATGCCATTTTATTTGGTGAATGAATAAAATCACATTGTACAATGTTACCTGATTGACAAATAATATAATTAAGTAACAATATATATATATTTGCTTTGAGATATTACAGACTAATCATAGTAGTTAGCAAACAAATTAACCATTTTAGACACAGTATGGTTCCTTTTGTGGTAATAGAGTTGATTATTCCCAATCAAATAAAAAAGTCTATGAACACTAATATCTAATTACAACAAATAGACTAATGTCGTGAGTATCCAACTATCCAAGTCTTGATTGCACGAGTTGTTTATACTCAGATTCATCTTATTTATTAGAAATAAGTAAGCAGACAGTATCGTCTATCACTCTTGAAATCAAATCTCGTGATAACGTGCAAGGAAATCCGAGTCAAAAGGTCTTATGTACATGCAATGTTATATCATGTACTTCAGGTGCCAGCAAACACGAATCGTGTCTCATACCCGCCGTTCTACTGCACTGACGATTGTGAGTGATATTGCTCTATCTTCCCTATGAGACACTTCAGCTCTGTACACTCGACGCATACAGCTCGTATGGAGCTACTTTCAAGTCAGATATCAAGCCCGAAAAGACACGTGTCATTTGGCATTCAAAACGCAATTCCTTCAAAGCTCCGGCATAAACAAGCCACACATCATACGCGGTTCACCCGTGACCTAGGATCTGTCTTTGCACATGCCGCAACGGTATTTGTCATATGGATGTGGAGGAGCACACGAACTTGAATGGTCTATATTTTTGTGCACTGCATTACTTTAAGTACCCAGTTAAAACTAGGACATAAACTAAACTTTTAGATGAGCTTGAAGTTTTGAAAGGAATTTAATGGCTTTTGTTAGGTAGATCAGAACAGCTCCTGATTCCACAAAGGTGATGGATTCAACTGATTTTTTGATAAATCTTCATGTTGTTCAATGACTCAAATTAACAACAAAGCAAGTTGTTGGAAGTTTCATAAAAACCAAGTAGTTTATAGGCAAATTTTGAGCACAATTTAAATTTTCCAATTTATCAGTTCAGAGAGATTTTGACTTTTCTTGATAGAAAAATCATAAAACAGATTTTTACTGTTCGTAAAAAATATTATATATTAATAGAATAATGAAAAAAAAGTATTTTCAGAAGTACAGTCAACTCCTCTTCAGAGAAAACACCCGAATGCTCTAATTAGCGCTAGTGTACGTTATCAATAACTATTTTCTAGTATTTAGTTTTATTTTTATTACTATTAACTTTTTATTAGTAATATTCTGTTTAGCCCCTATCTATTATATAAAAATAAGTCGGGGTTTCCTTGCTGGCGATATAATTCCAGAACGCACGAACCGATTTCGACGATTTTGCATACTTTGGAAAGGTCTCAAACCCCGTGAGGTTTATAGCAAGGAAAATTGAAGAACGATTTCAGAACAGCGGAAAACACTTTTTCTTTTTTCACATACAGCGTCATCTCTGATAATTAGCATGTACTTCAAACTAATATTTTTTGTTTGACTGCTACTCATTTGTTTGACAGCTACTTATTGTTCCCTGCTCAGTTAATTTCATGTGACAAACCGGCATTGTGTTCACTGTGAAATTGTGCAAAAAATGTAAAAAAATAAGTTATTCGTTTCCTAACATTTCAATTGGAAACCATCAAATCAATCATGTGTATTGTACAAAGTTTTATTCAATTTCAACAGCAGGCATTTTTTTTCTTCATCTTTTAATCACCAAACGAGATGTTACATAAAGTGAAACCATTTGGTAGTGAAAGTTATTCTACAAATTTCTGTTGCCATTTCCTAAAATGATTCAACGCAGAGTCATTTAATAAGACGTTCTATTAGTATATAATAAATTTCAAATTCACAACCAACTTTGTTTCTTAATGCTATAAAAACACTTATACCGGAAATACAAATAGATTAAATTCTAGCTTAGGAACGAAAACAGTGAAATGTTAAATCTTTATGAGTAGATACAGGCAGAAGTGTGGGACAAAATGTATAAAAATTCAAAGAAGCCATAAAATAAATCATTTAAAAGGTATTATAAATTATATTGAAGTTATAGTAAATCGTACTATCGTATGCAAACAAGGGAGTAATAATAAATATTATTATATCACATGTAAATCTCTTGTCTACTAAACCGCGATGATATCTTGTTGTCGTAACACGAACGTAACATGGTATATCGCACCCGCGACGACAAAAACTAGTACAGCTTCATATGCCATGATTATAAATCAGTTTGATAAAATCTTGTAGCAAATTTGCTGCAATATCATCATTGTAACATTTTTTGCGCCATTCTACTCCGATTCTCCTAGTACGTATCTGGGTAGTGACTGGCGGCGGCGGACGTGCCTTGAATGCCCGCGTTGCCGTTTGTCAGGAAAGACGACGAATACGAATTCATTCTGAGGGGCGATAAAATTATTATGAGAAGAAGGACTCCTGTTTTGTGTATCGTCGTGAATTGTATAAAACGCGACACAACAAACCGCACGGAAGCTCGCACCCTTAAGAAACGCAATTATCGCGTTCAATCTATGAATAAATGAAGATTTGAGACAAGCCTGCAGAGGGATAGGAGAAGATTCAAGGTAAAATTTAGAATTCTAAACGACATAATTAGCAAAATAAGATATAGTTTTTAATATATTATGTATTAGTTCCAAATGACAATAATATTCATGAACAAGTCCTGTTGCGGTTCGACGATCTTTGTTTCAGCCCAAGGATTCTTCAAAATGTGAGTGAAATCAAGAAGACATAGGGGAAATTAGCAAACGTGGAGGTCAAAAAAATAGTTCATGAGATTGCAGCTGATATTTCAAACGATGATCTGAAGCAATTGACTGAGCAAGAGGAAAACACAAGATTGATAGTTCATAATGATTTTGTAACAGAGCTGAAGAACTTTCAATGGTGTTTGTAGACATGTATTAAACAGCAAGAAAATTATAGACCAAATGATTCTAAATGATTTATTCCAAGGATTTTCCAAAATATGGGTGAAATCATGCAAGATATAGTAGAATTAGTGAACCAAAACTGTTTAGATAAGATAAATGTGGAAGATTTTGAAGAAATATTTCATGAAAAGGTTTATAGTCTTTTTAACGATGATATCAAGTAATTGATGGAGCAAAAAAAAATATTGATAGTACCTACTAATTTTGAAGCAGAGCAAAAAGAACTTTCAATGATGTTAGTAGATAGGACAAATAAGATTGAAATTTGACAGGATTTCCAAATTAAATAATAGATCGCTGTTGCTTTATTCACTTAAAAACTTCTAAATGGCAGAAGAAAAACGCAGACTGTTTTAAATACCTTATTGACAAAAATGCCAAAGATTAGAATCACATGATAATATTAATGATCGGACTGAATTAGAATTTTATTGGATATATTAGTATTTATTTTATTATTTTTTATAAAATAAATGTTTGAAGAATTAGAGAAAGAAACTAACTTAGATAAAGAAGATGTCGAAGATGTCAAAGACATTATTCATTAAAAACTTCTAGTCGTTGTAATAACGATCTCAAGCAATTGTCTGAGCAAGAAAACAAAAATATTTCGGTTTTTTCGAAGAACTGGTTCTGTTGGGGTACTAAAACAACATTCAGTGGTGTCTGTACTCACCATCTCACCTGTAGGTTTTATCAATAAGACTAAAATGATGAACCAAATGATGCAAAAAGATCAAGCATATGACAAAAATCACAACCAAACTGGGTTGTAATAGATGTTGTATCAACTTGACAACTTCTGAAAGATCTCAGAAGAAAAACGCAAACTTTATCAAATAACTTTTGAGAAAATGCAAAAAAATAGAAATATAGGAAAGCCTGAATGAATTGATTTCATTAGAATTTTACCAGTGTATTCATCTTTATATTATTTTTGCATTAAATAAATGTTATATTTTTGTTATAAATTAAGAAAATTGATAAATGTAATACATGGCCAATTATTTATCCATCATCCTCTATAACCTATCTCACCTATAAATATCATTATCAAAATAGCCCCGTTTAGCGCTGTTTTGCTTTACGATCTCTTTGATATATATATATATATATATATATATATATATATATCTACATAAATTGTCAAATTCTACTGATTCCATACATATCCGAAACAAGTATTACATTTTCCCTAGTATTACATAGGAAGCACATGTAACACGTAACTAGTTACAATTCGCGTCAGATAGAATTAACAATATAGTTTATAGGGAGTACAGAGCGCGTATGGGACATATTAAACGTATGTTTATATAGATCCAACATACCTTGTTCGTGTTCAAATGAGATCTGCTAATTCAATCTGACATCTGTGGCTGGTGATACAAACGCCGAATTTTGGATATAATCCGAGACTGCAGGTTTGATTGACTATATTGTTGCCCAACACCAAATAGATATGTTACAGTTACTGGAAAATATTCAAAATATATTATTTTTTATAATTGGACTAATAAATATTTATTAATTTAATTTATCTAATAAATTGACTTATAAAAATCTAACACTATTCTATCAATGAATTACTACTGCTCAGTGCATCGAACAAGAAATCGAAAAAAAGCTAAATTTGGAAATATTGTCTCTTATAGTATGTTGATCTAACTTCAGGATTTCAGTTAATTTATAATAAATATTAGAAAATTCAAAGAAAACATGACATTGCCAATGAAAATATTACTAAGAAAATTTAAGAGTGAAATTATTTTGAGCAGCAAATGGTTTTTGTAAAGTTTTGCTACGAGACATTGATCTTTGGTGAATCATATAAAAAAAGTGGAAATTTTTAAAATTCTATGGGATGTATCAGTTTTCAAAACCCCTTTCATTTTTGGCATTTTTATCCAAATAAAAAAAAATCCACAAAACATTTTAACAACCTAATACCTTGTGGTTTTAATAAACTTTAATATAAAGTTATAGCTTATTAATATTGTAGAAAAAGTAATTTTTAATATTTAGATGCATGAAAGTAAGATTATTAGAACCTAATATGAGCCTAATGAAAATTTACTCAAAAACTGGACAAAAAGCTTTTTATCCTAATATATTAATTGAGCATTACCCTGGCAAAAATAATAATTGATAAATGTGGTAATTTCTCCGTAATGTTATATAACTTTGTGAAATAAAAAATAAAAAAAATCCTTACCTAAAGATTCTGCATCCAAGTTTGATTATATACAGATATGGAATTGGCAATCACATACTTCAGCTTTGAATTTTTAATAACTAAAATTCACTACTTTGTACTTTTACTCACTTAAACTTATAAATAATTAGTATTTAAATTAAATACACTTCAACTACCTGAAAAAAATGTCCCCTATAGATCAATCACAGAACCAATAAATGTGGTTTCCATGATACAAGATCAAGGGATAAATATTATATATAAAATAATCATATTTATTACTGCAAAAAATATCATGGAATAAAAAACACAGTAGTTTTGAAATACTTTATTATATAAAAGAAAAAACTGCATTTTGTATATTCATATCGTTTGAAATATAATTACAAATATTTTCTTTATAATTAAAATGAATAATTTCATATGTATTTCACTTATAATAATGACAGAAGGTAAATACTTACGTTAAGCACATTGCTATGATTTATTTTATGTTATTCTATGTATTATCTATATATACAGTTATACACGAATGAAATTTGATTACTTAACAATTAATTCACATGTTCTTAAGATTAATATTTTATATAATTTAGAAAAAATACATTAATATAGAAAACGTTTTATCCAAAAAAATCTAAAAAGTAATGAAAACGAAACGATTCACAAATACTTGTAACAATAGTCTTGGAAGTTTGGTAACTCCATATCTTACGTTACTTAAGTTTTATTAAAAAATATATATTCCAATATTTATTTTAAATTATATTAATACCAATTTGATATACAAATAGTATTAATGTTATTTTGATAGCACGCACTCAAACTTCATATAAGCAATTTCATTAATATAAGTCTTACATTCAGAGAAGACAATTTACAAAAATTATAAAACTTAAGCACTTAAACGTTAAAGATCATATTATAATGTTACTAGAATAAAAAAGAGAAGGATTTTTCCACCGATTTGATACAAGACATTTTTACGAAGCCCTGAAACAACTTCTATAGAAGCATATCGCATTTTCTCATTTAGGCCTAATTTAAATTAATATTTACATTAAATTTTTAAATTATTTACAAATATCTTTATATTATATATTTTGTATCAAATTAAAAGTAGTAGCTATTGATGATGGGTTAGATAAATTACTAAAGTGGTTTTATGTACGTTATTAGTATAAAGAATAAACAAATATTCAGTTTGAAAATATAATACAAATAACTGATTTTGTAAAAATGTAGTACGCCTTTAATAACACATTGAATTAATGAACTGCTAAATGTTTCTTTTAAAAATTAAAAAATATTTTTTTCGTTTTGCTGCAGTTTTATTGTAAAATCTACTTAATTTACTCATCACCAAACAGTGAAAAATAATATCCGCTATTTCTTATATTTTGTTTTTTAATGTTTTAACGTTTTGGTATTTAGCAGTAATTTTACATCAATGCATTTCTACACGATATTAAGACAGACTAGAATAAATATAGTACTTTTATATTATAATTAAAATAATGGAATTTCGATCGATCACAAAGAAATCAATGAAAAAATGTGTTTTATAAACATTTAACCTAAGCACAGATTTATTTCACATTTTCATGAAACATTAAAAATTATAGAAGTGAAATAATTGTTATAGAAAATTTGGTAAGTGAAGAAGAAAATTATATTTTAATTTCATTATTTCTTTTATAATTTATTTAATATGAAATGATTATTTTGTTAATAGTGATTTTAGTTAATATTTATAATTAATGTATATGTAATTTCATTCAGACATTTATATGAATCAATGGATATATCCGCATGTAATTACATAATGTTTTTACTTTACTAGTAAAGTAATATAAATTATTCTTGAATATTCTTCAACAATTAGATATTATTATAAAACCTTCATACCAAATATAAATTTTGAGTAATTTAGTTAACCTATTTCACGTATGATAGATTTACATCCTAAATTTTTCCCAATATTTATTTTGAAATCGATATGTCGGTTAGTCAGAATATTTTCAGGGATATGTAAAATTTGATAAATTTAATTATAAATAAATTACTCAAAATTCATATTTAGTATGAAAGTGATACATACATATACATAATCACGCACATCCTTACACAAATTACACGTATACGAAAGTTTATAAATTTCTTTTAAAACCAACAGATTATTTATATATTTGACTAAAATTTATTAAATATAATATAAAATTATATCACGTTCGAGTGGGTCGGAAAAATAATTATAATTATATATATATATATATAGTAGGGTGGTCTTTAATATGGACATTTTCGAATTTCCTTGCTCCCAAGGGCTCAAATGGTTTCAAATTGATAAAAAACAATTCTCTGGAAGTTTTAGCTCTTAATATTAACTTTTAGATAGTGCGCAATTCAATCAAAATTTGTATGGAAATAGCATGGAAAAAAATTTGAAAATTAAAAAACAAATTTTTAGGTATAACTCTGCGACAAATGAATTAAACGTGAAAATTCGTGTCATTTTTTTTATTGAAAATTCGACGCTCTGCAAAATTTTTGAAAAATTTTTCATGCTATTTCCATACAAAACTTTGATTGAATTGCGCTCTATCAAAAAGACAATATTAAGAGCTAAAACTTTCAGAGAATTGTTTTTTATCAATTTGGAACCATTTGAACCCTTGAGAGCAAGGAAATTTGAAAGTATCCATATTAAGGACCACCCTAATATATATATATATATATATATATATATATATATATATATTGCTAAGTTAAGTTTTCTGAATCAAAAAGCTTGTACTTTTTTAACTAAAAATATCACATAAAAATTATTTTGTTAATTAAAGTAGATGCACTTACAGTTAAAAAAAATGATAAATATTTAGTGCTGATTAGGATTCATTCTGAAGTAAGAAAATAAAATCTGTTAATTTGCTATAATACTCCAACATTCTGAATGTATATAAAGTGGTACACATTCAGAAAGAAGAGAACAAATGCTCCAAACATCAGTCAATTAAATTTTAAATAAAATTATTAAAAAGGACAAAGCCTTTTATTTCAGAAAACGTAGCCTAATTTATATAATTTAATTAAAAAAATTATTTCAAAATAAAATTTTCCAAAATACGTTGTGGCAATTATTTAAAAAAAATTATAAAATTCATATAACTTACAAAGTCAAGAGTCAATTGATAAAAAAATAATATGCATTACCCTATGCTATTTCCAATGGCTAAATTTCAACTACAAATAGACTAGGCTCTTCACACACTCGTACGTGATACAAGGACATTAGTAATGATTTGGCATGTACACAGTTGATTATATGTATCTGGTATAATAGTATCTAAAATTCAGATTGTTACCTCCGATCAACGTTGGCAGAAACTGAAGAGGATCTTTTCGTGGAGGCGACGACTGCAAAAGTCGCCAAAAAACAGCATAATATGGTCAGAATTTGATGGAAATGACCCCCGAAGGTCCTGGTTCCATGGCTGGATGCTGAAATAAGAAGAAATAATAAAAATCGGTACAGATGTAACACTTATGAGTAATAGAACACTTATGCAAGCATTTTTTTTATATTCTATTTCATACCTATTGTCTAACTAGAATCTAGCTACCTTTTAGATTCGGGTGAATTGTTAGGTTATGTGACTTAACTGACTTGTAAAAGCACTATCAAACTTATAAAAACACTGTACTTTTTGTATAACATGTATACTTGTTGCAATTTTGATTACACTAATTACATATTTTACTAACAATGAATAAATTTTAGAAAAATTAAAAGTATTAATTATATATGTTAACGCAAGGACATTTTTGACAGAACTGTCAGCCATCTTCCTGTACACTCCGCGCACAAATTTTTAGTACCATGAAGATCGCAGTTGTACCATAGCCAACATAATGCAAAAATAGCGCCTATTTTGAATTTGAAATCATACCTACAGGCTTTTATTATGATAATTTAATATGATTTATTAAAATAAACATTGTATAAAAATTATTTAATATAAAACTGATCTACAAATATCCGCACACGGTAATGAATAAATATATTGCGAATGATGAATGTATATATATGTTGCGTTATAGATTATAGAAAATTAGATAAAAATATATATATATTAATATATATATATATATATATATATATATATATATAGATTATAGAAAATTAGATAAAAAATTTTAGTAAAAGTGTAGACTGAAAATTTTACTATTAAGGCATATTGCAGTTAGTATGAAAAAATAGCGCAACTCATGGTATATTTTTCAAATTTGTAGTGTATTATGTATTTACAGCATAATGTGTAATAATTAGATCCCCAACTATCTGCACAATTGTGAATAAATATGTTGCACTAGATTATAGAAAACTAGGTATACAATTTTAGTAATCTTCATGCATTATTTTATAAGTTATCAGTAAATTATATTTTGCAAAATGTTTTAATGCTATTTTGTTACGAATTATGTAATATTGACTATATACTAGTTTCTTTTACCTTATCTATTCTTAAATTATTCATATTAAAATAATTTTATTTTAGCCACATTGTTTAAAGTGTCATAAATCAAAATTGAGTTTGTTTCATAAGTTCATTTTTATAGATGCCACTAACAGTATGGCCAGTGGCCCGTGGTTGAAAATGCTCGTAAAATACATAAGTACAAAGAATAGTAAATTGAATACAGAAGTTAAAAATATATAATTAAAAAATTACATGATTTTCTATATTAAATTATTTAAAAGACAGTGCAAAATTCGTGAAAAATTTCTCTGAATATTATTCGAATTTTCATAGTCTGAAAATTTTGATGTATATTAGAAGCCAAATGATCTGTTAGTAACGCCAAACAATCATTTCAATATTTTAATATTTTGTGGGTTGAATTTGCAGAAATTTAAACTAGTTTTATAGGTTTTTCAAATATCAATTTATTAATGTGAATTCACTGATTTACATATACACAAAAAGTTATCTAATTTATCAAAATTTATCAAACGCTATAAACGGTGAGAATTTTCTATTAAAAAAACTAGTAACGTAAATTAAATTAAATAGCAGTCGAATATAAGGCAGCACAATCGACCAGAATTTAAAACATTAAAGTAAACAATAAATTTTGTATGATAAACTATATTATTATTGTAAATGTATAATACACTATAAATTCAGTCTAAAAAATTTCAGTCTAAAATCCAGGTGTAACGCATTATTAGATGAATTTAAGTTAGCCTTACTTACCTATTGAAGCATTGATATTTTTTTCGATTAAAGTTCTTGTTTCAAGAAAATCATTTTTTATTATACGTTATTTCTATATCTATTCTATTAGTTATTACACACACTTTGTACAACCGTGTTTCCCCTGAATTTTCGCCCCCAAATCTCATTGAATCGATTCGTGTCGTTATTTTTAATATGATTTTTTATTCCCGCTTCGGCATTTGTTTTAGCGTTGTTTTTATTTTTATTTTTTCGTCGGATATTTGTTTTTATTTGGATTTTTCCATCCGTTGCATCGACGCGTACACGTCGATATATTTACGATTTACAATGCCGCGACAATCGGATGGAATCACGCGCCATTGTAATTTTTTCGCAATCGGAGGTTAACCGGGTACGACTGTGGCCGTCCGGAAATAACAGTAGTAATTAATTTTTATTTATCACGCGCTCCGGTTACCCGGATTCGATAACGACGCTTTTGTACAAAAATAATCCCACGTCCGACAGGCTACATAGTTTGATTATGCGCCCAAATCTCTACTTTATACTTGTACACGCGAAATTTTCGTGTTAATAATACTAGTTATACTGCGAGGGCGATAAAATTTACACGAATTTGATGTTCGGGCAATTTTCAAGTTCGATTTATGATATGAACTTTGCTTTCAATTTGTTCCATATGTAGGTTTTATGAATATATACGGCCATAGTAAATTAATGATTTTGATAAATCTTCTCGCTTGTATTAATTATTTGTTTTTAATCATCAATAAACGTTAAATTTAAATGAATAATCTAATCATTAGAAGCTATTTTACACATTTGTTAAATTTGGTAATTCGAATTGATAGTAAATAAAAATATAATATAAAATGAGCTATATTTATGTTATTGTTAGTTCTAATCTTATATAAATAATTTACAAAGATTTGCAAATATTTCATCTTCTAATGGAAAAGTTTTTGCACTATTTTGAAGTTTACTAAAATATACAATAAATCGTGCTATAAACTATAAATCAGACAATTATTTGGATTATAGCACTGACCAGATTTTCATAAGATTCAGATTTTATAAATTCAGATAATTTCCAAAAAAATCGTCTAGATATTCTACATAATTTCGTATGACAATTTTTATAATTATTTATTTAAGTTGACCAGAATTTGGAAAAATGATTGATTTGAACAGATTGCATTTGCATAATTCAAGCACTTCACTGAAATGTGCAATAATTTGTATCAGACCCTTAATATCAAACAATTATTTGGCTTACAGCAATCACCAAATTATTCAGATGTTAAAATTCAGATCAGTTTCAGAGATGTCTTTTACATATTATATATAGAGTTCATGCAATATTGTATGAAAAATTTTACAATTATTTACATAATTTTACTAAATTTGCAAAAATGACAGGTTTGAAAAGACTGCATTTAGATAGTCCATTAAGCACTCTACTAAAATCTATAATAAATTAGACCAGAAGCTATAAATCAAACAATTATTTATCTCATAGCCTTCAATAAAATGTTCACATGTTGAAAGCAGATAGTTTTTAATGAAATGTTTTAAACAGTATAAATTGATTCACAAAATTTTGCATGAAAAAATTCTCATTTTTTTAAATGCATAGGTTTTCAGAAAATTTCAATGATTACAGGTGTATAATTTAAGAGCTGTAGTTCAATGAAATTTACAATAAATTAGGCAAATAAATCAGACTATCATTGGGGTAGGGCTATTTGCCCTACACTTACCATCTTTTTTGAACCCCTTGTAATGCCTCAATAAATAGTAAACCTTTTTTTGTTAATTTTTAAACATTGGAAAAAAATTTGAAGCAAATTACTCGAAAACTTGTGGATCAATAATCATAATATTTCTATAGCAAATTCTGTTTATATTTGACTATTTTTTCATTTAATTTTCATTTTTATTTTTATTTCTAATAGAAAAAATCTCATCATTAAATATAAAATTATCAGATAGCTGCAGTGTATCTGCAACGTTGTACATGATAATTTTATATATAATGATGAGATTTTTTTTATTAGAAACAAGAATAAAAATACAAATTAAATAAAAAAATAGTCAAATATAAAATAAGGTAACTTATCTATAATTTAAAATATCTATTTTATTCTGTCCAAAATGTAATTAGAAGGATTTGCCTGCTGCCTATGTAATTCGATTTTGTGATTA
Organism: Ctenocephalides felis; assembly: GCF_003426905.1. Lineage (NCBI taxonomy): Eukaryota > Metazoa > Arthropoda > Insecta > Siphonaptera > Pulicidae > Ctenocephalides > Ctenocephalides felis. The sequence continues at coordinate 9,021,782 of NW_020537324.1, forward strand.
CATTGCATCATTTCTCAATCTGTCTTCTAATGAATGCATTTATGAATTGTAATGTAGTAATGTTGTAGTAATGACTACATCGATAAATTCCTAAAAATCTACCGACAAAAATCAGATATCCCCAAAAAGTTGTGTACACCGTTCATAAAGATATATTAGAACATTACATCGTGGCGATGTTTCTCTTGTTCATTCGCATACTATATACATAGATATCCATCATGGAATTATACGCGATGTAGGTAGAAAGATACCCTTTTGCATATATACATAAAATATCAATTCTATTTAAATACGAGAAGTTCACATCGCGCTGCCAAGCACACGGGTGTATATGGAGCAATACATAAATATGTTTCTAAATCACGAAAAGCAGTCGGTTGAATAGTCAGCCAGCGAAAACAAGCTTCGTTATAAGCTATATGTATTTTTAATGGTAATAGAAAAGGAAAATTAGAAAATAGATTGGGAAAAGCGGTATAGTATGTACTAGGCACCCGATTCACTTGAAGTCATTATTTGGAAATTGCTAAAATATTAAAATTTATCTTTATTTTTGCCCAATCACCATCACTGATTGTCTGGCTCACGTGTCAACATCTGTATCTACTATATCTTGTTAAATATTTCAAATATCTATATTAGACATCTGATTCATTCAAAGCCAACTGTTAAAATTAGATAAAATAATACAAGCGGAATATAATATCCACATTTATTTTGTCTTTAATATTCACATTTATCTTTATATGTCCAATCAAGATTACTGATTCCAGTGTCACGTGTAAGCATCTGTATTTTCTAAATATTTTTAAATATTAAAAAAAACTATTTTAGACAAAGAGCACTACACAGCTGATTTATTTAAAAAATATTATTAAAAATAGATTAAATAATGTCAAATATTATAATTCATTCCTAATTTTGTTCAAACACCATTACTGATTTCATTATCACGTGTATCTGTACCTACACTATACTTTGAAATATTTTAAAAAACTATTTTAGACCAATTGAACCAGATTGCTGATTCATTCGAAATCAACCATTAAAAAAAACTATAATAATGTCAAATATTATAATTTATCTTTATTTTTGTCTATTCCGCATTACCAAGTCCTTTTTTACGTGCAAATATCTGTACTGTATATTATTTTATATACAAAAAACGAATAAACAAATGCATTTTTCAGGCTACATTTTAATTATAACTATGGAATTATATCAGTGACAATGAAAGACTAGAACTAGAAAAACACTATGCATTTTTTCATGCAAAATTTTGTGAATCAATATATAATGTGTAGAAGATTTCATTGAAAAATATCTGAATTTTCAAAATTTGAATATTTTGTTGAATAGTACTAGTACTATTAATAGCCAAGTACTAGTTTGATTTATAGTTCCTCGTCTAATTTATTACAGATTTAAGTAAAGTGCTACGTAAACTACGTAAAAACAATCTGTTCAAATATCATTTTTGCAAATTCTTATATATTAAAATGAACAATCAATATATAACAAGTACTAGATTTCTTTAAAAAATATCTGATTTTTCGATATCTGAACATTTTGATAAATGCTATATAATTCAAGTAGTTTCTAGTACAATTTCACATATATTATATGTATATAGTTCCCGATTTCATTGATCATCAGCTCCTTAATGATGCGAGTATGATCCGTGTAATTTTGAATTTTTATAATAAATTAATTGTAATCTTTATCATATAAAAATATGTAAAAGTCAATATAAGACTAGAACTAGAAAAACACTAAGTATACTAAGAAAACACTTAAAAATGTGTTAAATATCAAATATCATCTATATTTTATATTTACAAACATTTCATACAGATTTTCATATGTGTCGTATGTCTACATTTAGATAACTTTACATGTAAAATGTAGAGCCCATGAATTTCTTGAAGTATCATTGACATTAACATTTTTCAATTTATATGATTATATCTAATATTATTTTTTTAAATTTTAAATCCGGTCATAGTCTTTCAGCTTGTAGTAAATTTTTCATGTAAACCCATGATGCAGAAGAAAATTCGTATCAATAATGTTATATTCTGCTTGAATATTTTTAATATGATAATGAACATTTTTAATAAAATTTAAACTTTGTTAACTAACTAAATTTGAACTTTAAAGTTTTAGTCTCCACAAATTTTAGTAATAATCAAATACAATTTACCATCCAGATAAATTTATTTAGTTGAAACATGTTATACTTAAAATTTTTACATGAAGTTTTAAAGTTTTTTTTCCCAAATTTCAAGTTTGCTTTCAAAGTCTTAATTATGATATCGGCTCTTATTTATTAAAATATTAATCACAAACCCAAAACATTCTGATTCACCATATAACCTCTGCTTCTCTTTGCCGAATTTTGTGTCGCAATGAATTTATCAAAATACTAAATTATTCATCACTTCATTACAATTTAAACGGCCTTTGCGTTCAACTCTCATATTTGGAGAAGCGTTTCGCGGACAGATATCGCCGAAATTATGCGCATCTAAAGATTTATGGAATTTCATTTCTGGTCTTTTTGCCTTCATCCCCTTTCGCCCTTGAGATGATATCTTACCCCGTTTTCTGACACCCCTCGTCGCCCAGAGGTAGGCACGACCGTGCGTCAGTCTTTGTCGGCTGTTTCGCATAGTCATAGGGACATTTCTCAAGATTCAATTCCAAACGTCAACCATCTCGAAATATCCATTTCCCACAGGGAAGTCGTTGAAGGAAAAAATCAACTAACTCGCCCTTTCCTTGCGCTCATCAAACGGGCAAAGGGCGCATTTGGAAAATCCTGTCGACCGAATTATTGTTGTCGCCTCTTTATTAACATCGTTTAAATCAAAAAAGTTTCCAAAAGCGAGATGACAGTACTGAAAGCGCAAATGTGTTTAATATACAAAACGGCGAAGGGTGATATTTATTTTAAAACAATTTTTGGGGTTTCTGACTTTTCATTTGTCAAAACAAATTTCGTAAGGACAGATCATTGTGCTTAAAGCATAATTATTTTTTTTTCAATTTAATGCAAATATTGTATGTCCATTTAACAAAATGAAATTTAACCGAATTAAAACAAGTGCAACAATAGACCTAAATCAAGATATACATGAACACTACACTAGACAACACAATTTTCACATTGAACACAATAGAAAGAAGAGTTTGAGAGAAAATGTCATATGGAGTGCTAGCAAAATATATAACGAATTGCCAAACGATATTAAGATGACCAATGACGATGATAAATTTAAACAAAAATAAAGAAATACTATGAGGAAATTGAAGACAGAAAAGACTGAAGAGTTATATATGAAGATATTTTAATTATAATTGATATTATATTAATGAAATAGTCAAATGAAATGTATATACAAAATATGAAAACTGTTTTTCATAGTCTCTCATACCAGGCACCTCTGTCTGACTGAGATATGGAAATAATGTATATATGTGAATAATAAATAAATAAATAAATTTAAATTTGAAATAAAAAGAAAACTTCATGACTACAAATTTTCAGAAAAAGACACTTTTTAGTTTTTCTTTAATAATTCGGAAAAACATTTAGGTAGCCACAATTTAGATTTTTCAGATCGTATTTTTTTAAAATAAAACAAGAAAAATTTGAGGAAAAATGCAATTTTTTTAGAAATAGAATAATAAAAAAATATAATATTAACAAAAGATTATTTAAACTAAAAACAGTAAGTTCAAAAAGTCCTAGTTAATAATTTTGTAGTATGACATTTTAATGTTTTACTACCATATTGTTTGTTCGTCTATTTTGTTCTGCGCAAATGTCTATCTATTTCAATTTGAAGTACCTATTATTTTTTTCCTTTTGAAAAATTCATTTTAACAATTTATAAAAAAGTATTATGTGAAACTTTCGAGAAGGATTTAATATGCTATTTACAAAAATATGAAATTTACTTCTCAAGAAATAAGTATTTCTTCCAAAAGTGTGAAATAAAACCTATACTTTCATTAGGACGAAGGGAATGTTATGAACACATATGTTATTTAATTATCTACCTATTATAGTGAAGATTATTATTCCAAAATAACATAATATACTTGATAATACAATAAATAGCATAAAATATTTGCCAATAATGTTTCAAAATTTGTTTTTTAAGTGAAATTAATAATTTAATACATAATCTCCCTAAAATACAAATTGTGTTATTTTTGTACATGTAAACAAATGCAAAAATTAATAATTGCAATAGGAATTTCACAAAAAAGCATGCAAAATTTAATAAATCTAAAGTAAACAGTATTACGCATTTAAACAAATAAATAAAAACACAAATATATTCATTTGAAGTATGCATTTTAATATTTTTTAGGAACAACTGTTGTTTGAGTATTTGTTACTGGTATGCATGATTTTATAAAAAAAATGTATCAAATATTTAATGAAATGTTTGATATGCTATACTCATTACATCATAGGTAGTTGTGATATAAAAAAGGTGAAACTAGTGTAACACAAGCACGAGATAGAATCAATAATATGTGTGATAAATACGATGATGCTTTACCGAATCTGTATATTAATTTATATATATATATATATATATATATATATTTAATGAAACAATATGTTACCTTGTACTCGGTCCGCCCGGGACCCAACAGGCCTGACGGTTTCCCTCGATTCTAAAACAGGAGCCCTTTGAGGTTTGTCACCTTCGACTGATTCCTCATTACTACGCCAATAAACCGTAGAAATCGTAGCCAAACACTGAAATTCAAATATACATTTTAACTATAAAGCATCCTACAAATGAACAAATACACGAACAAAATACTCATGAAAATTCAGCTTATCAGAAAACTTCCATCTATTAAATAACAACCAACTATGAGTTGATTAAGTTAATTTCAGAGGCACAAGTTGGAGCGCTTCGGAAGATAAATATGAATGAGTTTTATATTCAGACTTCTCTTGAGGAAATACAGTTTATTATTAAATAAGTGTAACTTTGCATCAGAAATATTTAATTCAGTTCGTAAGTAAAAAAAGAAGTTTAATGCAAATAGTCCAGTCATTTGGTGCAAAAAAAGGCTGTTGCCGGTACAGTACTCCGGGAATTCTGAAAATTGGTAATTTAATAGATTTCGAGGTGCTCTTTACGAAAATCAACTTTGCCACCTCAAATTTGAACGGCAAGTTGCCGCCATATTGAAAAAATTGCGTCAAAAAACAGCTTTATTAAAATATCTCCTTTCTGGCTGATTCTACGATAAAAGTATTATTCTACGAATTAAACTAGAGAAAATTTCCTACAATTGTTTAGAAAACCGTTTTTTTGTAAAATTGATAGTTTGAGAGTACGGCCGCCTCAAAGTCTTTGCTGCTCTCGCCGTAGTATCAAATCTGTCCATATATGACAGCACTTCGAACTTGACCACATTCTCTTTAATAATTAATATTTTCAATGTTAAATTAAGCGAATAAGATCTAGAAATAGAATAATTCAAATATTTTTTGCTTTTTTTGCTAATTTTTCAACACTTCAAAGACAAAGTAGCTATAAATATACTTATAGCTTGAGTAGCACCTTATAGCGTCAAGTAGCTTGAAGCGTTAAAAAAGCAGCAAAAAAACAGAAAAATATTTGAATTATTCTATTTCTAGATCTTATTCGCTTAATTTAACATTGAAAATATTAATTATTAGAGAGAATGTGGTCATGTTCGAAGAGCTGTCATATATGGACAGATTTGATACTACGACGAGAGCAGCAAAGACTTTGAGGCGGCCGTACTCTCAAACTATCAATTTTACAAAAAAAAGGTTTTCTAAAGAATTGTAGGATATTTTCTCTAGTTTAATTCGTACATAGATACTTTTATAGTAGAATGAGCCAGAAAGGAGATATTTTAAAAAAGCTGTTTTTTGACGCCATTTTTTCAATATGGCGGCAACTTGCCGTTCAAATTTGAGGTGGCAAAGTTGATTTTCGTGAAGAGCACCTCGAAATCTATAAGATTACCAATTTTCAGAATTCCCGGAGTACTGTACCGGCAAAACGACCAAATGACTGGACTAAAAGTTGTAGTTGGAAAGCGGTTTGTTTTGTAGCACTTGGTACAATTGGTTTTCTATATAGAAAAATTTCCAAGATGATAAATTACAAGTATTAAATTATTATTTCTAAATGTTTGAAAAAACCATACATTGATAATATAAAATAATAACATTGCAATATCTTTGAATAAAATTATTATTATTGAAAGCAAAACTGGTGATACATGGCATTGGGCTCTAGGGCAAATTGCTTCAACTTCCCGTACCGTAATCAAACATTCGAGGAACAAAAATAATTAATAATTAATGAAAATTGATCAATAATTAATAACAATTGTTTTAAATATCTTTAATAAATTTATTATGGATACTGTAATATTAATCATGTATATTTTATATATCTAATGATTACGAGAAACGTAAACAAGAATATTAATAATTATAGATAATTTGCAACGTTTTGAGCGAATATTTAGCGAACGGTAAAGATATGTTAACATTTTGAAACTTACGGTTAGATTTTACGACTTTATTTATTGCATCCATAGAGAGCTAAGTCTATATCCTAAACCGTTTAAAGTTATGTTTTAAAAGCCGTTGAGGGCAAAAATGTTCAAAAATCGACGAAAAAATTTCTTTTTTTTAAACTTCTCGTCATCCAAACCTCTCATATCTCAGAAACTATTGAATGTTCCAACTTTAAATTTTTTTCAAATATTTAGTAAAGTGTAGTAACAATGTGCGTCAAGTTTCATTAACATCAAATTATGCATTTTTGAAAACGTACAATCTGTTCAATACTAGTATTGAGAGCGGAGCCAGCCGCCCATCAACCTCGCATATCTCAAAAACTATTGAATGTTTCAACTTTAAATTTATGTCAAATATTTAGTAAAGTGTAGTCAGAATGTATGCCAAGTTTCATCAAAATCAAGGTATGCATTTTTGCAAACGTACAATCTGTTTCAATTCTAGTATTGAGAGCGAAGCCGACCACCCATCAACCTCGCATATCTCAGAAACTATTGAATTTGCCAACTTTGAATTTCTGTCAAATATTTAGTAAAGTGTAGTAACAATGTAGGTCAAGTTTCGTCAAAATCGAATTATGCATTTTTGAAAACGTACAATCTGTTTCAATACTAGTATTGAGAGCAGAGCCAGCCACCGATCAACCTCGCATATCTCAGAAACTATTGGCTGTTTCAAATTTAAATTTTTGTCAAATATTTAGCAAAGTGTAGTAACAACGTAGGTCAAGTTTCGTCAAAATCGAATTATGCATTTTTGAAAACGTACAATCTGTTTCAATACTAGTATTGAGAGCAGAGCCAGCCACCGATCAACCTCGCATATCTCAGAAACTATTGGCTGTTTCAAATTTAAATTTTTGTCAAATATTTAGCAAAGTGTAGTAACAACGTATATCAAGTTTCATCAAAATCGAGTTATGCATTTTTGAAAACGTACAATCTGTTTCAATACTAATATTGAGAGCGGGGCCAGCCACCGATCAACCTCGCATATCTCAGAAACTATTGGCTGTTTCAAATTTAAATTTTTGTCAAATATTTAGCATAGTGTAGTAACAACGTATGTCAAGTTTCATCAAAATCGAGTTATGCATTTTTGAAAACGTACAATCTGTTTCAATACTAATATTGAGAGCGGGGCCAGCCACCGATCAACCTCGCATATCTCAGAAACTATTGGCTGTTTCAAATTTAAATTTTTGTCAAATATTTAGCATAGTGTAGTAACAACGTATGTCAAGTTTCATCAAAATCGAGTTATGCATTTTTGAAAACGTACAATCTGTTTAAATACTAGTATTGAGAGCGCAGTCAGCCACCAATCAACATCGCGTATCTAAGAAATTATTGAATGTTTCAACATTAAATTTTTGTCAAATATTTAGTGAAGTATAGTAACAATGTAGGTCAAGTTTCATCAAAATCGAATTATGCATTTTTGAAAACGTACAATCTGTTTCAATACTATAGCTTCAAAATTCTTGCACTTTCTGATATATATTTCGATAAATGTATATTTTATCTATAGACAGCAAAATTATATGAAGCATGAAAGTCAACAAAAATACTACGAATTAAATCAAATTATCATTTATGATTATCTGTTTATCTTTAGCTTTAGCTTTAAAAATTACATAGTACATTCACTTTAAAAATTAGAAAGCTTCTATTGAAGTGTTGGTAATATAGTTCAAATAGCTTTTGAGATAAAAGCATTTAAAAATGTAAAAAATTGAAAAGTGTGTTTAGTGAAATTGTGGGGAACGATAAACGATAGCTTCAAAATTTTTGCACTTGCTGATAGTTATGTCAAAAATTTATATTTTATCTATAGGCAGCAAAGTCCTATGAAGATTGTTATCAACAAAAATTACTGCTTCATCTATCGATTATCTATTTACCTTTAGCTTCATATCGCCTTTCTTGAAATGTCTCGGCCTAACGCGAAACTGCAACCCCAATATTGTGGTCTCGAGGCCCTCGCGCCCCGTGATCAACTTATGAGGTCCTCGCAGCAATTCGGGGTCCGCCGATTCGCCGTTGATGAACCAATTTAATTCGGCGGCAGGTTTGGAGCGTCCGGCTGTGCAATTGACGCGAACCACGTCGCCAATCTGATAGCGCGGTCTGCCGCCTGTTATGCGGGGACCTTCTTCTGGCAGTGCTGGTAATAGATAGAAAAAAGTGATTAATAATCAGTTAACTAATACTTATAATGAAACAAAATAAATTATTAGAATTGTTCCAAATATTACAATTTTGATCAAACTTTATATATATATATATATATATATATATATATATACGAGTATATATATATATATATATATATATATATATATGTGTCTATATATATAAATATATAACAAATGTATTCTGAATAGGTATATTTTTCAACTGGGTCCTATTCCTTCTCTTTCCTATTTGATAATGCGTGACTTGCCACTTGACCTTGAATAGAGAATTCAGACTCCGACGATCGTTGGCGGAGCAGTATAATGAACCACTTGTAACGGATAACACATAATGCTAATTTAGGTTTCCATATTTTAGATTTTAAATTATAACACACTGATGATGAGACAAACGAAACAAAAGAGTGTTGTTTGTTCATATTTCTAAATTAATATATTATATATATATATATATATATATATATATATATATGTGTGTGCATGTATATAATTATTTAGTACATTTGTAGATATATCTCTCACGTCTGAGAGAAGTGTCACCTACAGCAGACCAGAGTGCACAAACATAGAATGTATATATGGTATACGACTCTGTTTATCTCAACTTCTCCAGGTAAATTTCTGTAGTTTACATTACAGTAAGTACGTGCTCAATATCACATACGACAGAACAACAAGAGCTTGCAAAGATTTGTCATTTTGCTGCAATAGAGCCATCGCCGAGAAAAGGGGAGCAGAATCAGTGACAGCATAAATATTTCAATATATAACCGACATATGAAGTAATATGTATAATAAATAACGTAGTATCTGTTTTAAAATGAAAGCAGGTGTTCTCTAGTCAGTGACTACTTTTTAAGCCATGCTCTTTAGCATTATACAGAAAGTAGTAATTGCAGGTGTATTGCAAAAACACAAGAATTTCTTGTGGAATATGTAACAATTTTTATAAGTCAGTAATATATCCCCTTGTAAAACTTGCTTGTTTATTATTATTCTATTACTTTCAAAAACCGAATGACCCTGAATGTTTCTGAACAAACATCTGCCAAACAATGCGACAGCCAAATCAAATATTTATGTCGCCTCGATCAAACTGTCAAATCGATTAATTTGCCATTCAATGAAAATTTAATACCAAGTATTTGACGCTGTTGTTATTCTGCGAAGTTATTTTACTGGTCAGAACTAATGATGAAGTTGATGTTCCACTTGCGGCTTAAAGTTTAATTATTAACACATTAAACTTTGACCGACGAGTTTTGCTAAAGTTTTGATTGGAAAGTTATCAGTATTGATATCGAAACATTAAGTAGACTTAGGTAATCAATTACATTACTGAATAATTCACAACAATTGTGACTTTATGTCTAAATTAAAGCTGATGATAAAATGAACACGTTTCAAGAAGTTTACGAAAGGAATGCAAAAATCAATTTTTTATGCTGATGTATACTCAATTTCCATACAAATGGCTATCTGATTTGATGCAAAAGAGCTTAAGAAGTCAATGAAAGTTTTCCATTGGAGAAACCATCTAAAATCATAGGACAATAAAATATTCTGACTGAATATTTGCAAAATTACAACGAAAAAAACATAAGTTTCATTGAATTTCAAATACATATATGCAATTACAAAATATTTCGACGAAATATCGAGTATTGATTACTTTTATACCTGATTGTGAGTATTATTAATATAGTGAATTAACATACTTTATTTATATGACTTTTAATAATTGCAATTATATATATATATATATATATATATATCATATTTTTTGAAAACGAAAGATATTATCATTTGTGTAGCACATTGGGATGCTGATTGTCGGATATTATGTGATACAAAATAGGTACTATCTATATAATATTGATTCTTACTAGAAAATAGATACGTTATATAAAAATTTCTTAGAGCATCAGAAGTTAAAGTGATTTAGATAAAATATTATATATTTTTTCATTTGCAATCAGGAAAACGCGAGTTATACCACAATCCTACATTGCTGATTGACTAACAATATATGATACAAAATAGTTATATTTTTTTAAGTATTTCACTCTATTATGCCCAAAACCGAGACCAAAATCGGGGTATTCCATAGTGTTCAAGTTCACAAACTCGTGTGGACAGAATTAGGAATTCCTCTATGGACAACCTGACATCAGGCAGTAGCAATGTCTATTTTCACTTGAAAATATAGATGAAAAGTTCGTTTCCAATTGATATAGCCCATTTCGGACACTGCGGTGTAAAATGGCAATGGAAAGTTTTTCATGCTATTCTTTCCCAAATCGAGCTGGAGTTGAACTTAGCCCTAGGACAGTACTGCCCATACCACTGTATGATTGGCGGACATATATGATACACAATAAGTACATCATCCAGCAATTTTCAGAACAATGGAAAATTAGAGTAATTTGAATTGAGCATATAATAGTTTCTCATGTGCAGTCGAAAAAAACGAGAGCTTTATCTTACATTGCTGATTGACGGACATTACACGATACAAAATAGGTACATCATCTAGCGATTTCTTTAGAGCAATAAAAAGTTAAGTATGCAAGTCCATTTCATTTTGCAAGATAGTGCTACGTTTGTGATTCACTCTGTAAACGACATGGCGAAAGCTCCAGCTCTGGCTATCAGTTTCTTATTTTATATCCTCTCACAATCGTTACGCCTATCCGCCATTAATCCACAAGAGCTTCCACTCTATAAAAACGCACTCACTGACGCTGTAAATAATTCGAAACGACATGTATATGGGGAAAGTTTTCCATGTATATATATTTATATATATATATATATATATATATATATATATATATATATATATATATATCATTCCTTATATCTTATATTTATGTACCTACAAAGTTCCACTTAAGAAAAACTACAAATAATATATAGAGTGAACATGGTGCAATTTCTCCTAAGTACGTATGATTTTCAAAGGTAAATGGTAGACTTTGTACATAATATATTTTTTCCTCTGATTCTCGAAAAATGTACATTTCACATCTTAGTGCTTTTGACATATGAAGATTATTCAATTGGCTGTACTATGAGAAAATAGCAAAATTAATATCAAGTAGTCTATAACATGAGAAGGCCTTCTTAGTAAACAACTTAGTATAATGGCACTTTCCTCTTCACTAGTTCAATATTGAAGAAAATTTTTTGAAGTCTGATGATTTATGCTATTTTATACAATTCAAGCAAATATTCCTAATTTGCCAAAAATTATTAAAGCAGAATAGACGTCCATCCTAACTAATTAGCGGGTCAAGTACAACTGGAAGGCCAGCCGATCAGGCTTATAGGCAAAATATCTGGAATATAGTATAATTAACTATAATACTTTCTTTTTACTATATATAATTGTTTTTTACCTTTTTGTTTTTTTATTATTATATTTTGATTAGCTCTAGTAGATACGCTACCAGGGGGTATCTACTAATTTGTAATCAACTTTGTTGCTATATACTTGTCAGCATTCTCTTAATGTAATAATATATACAGATAGCAGAATAAAATTGAATAAGAAATATTAAAAAAAATATTCCGAATATTTCTACAAAAATGTTATTGAATTCAGTTAAGAAAATATTTTGTCTCTGAACTGTTGGAATGATACTTGCTCCTCAACACTGTCGATTTTTAGAAGACTACATCACGTTTATCTAAATTATACATTTTCAGTACTACTTAATTTATAATAATGATTATAAATTACTAACAACTAATAATTAAGAATTAATGTATCTTATATGAATTTAAATTTATAATTAATATACCACTGAAAGCATTTTATTCAAATTTAACATATAAATTACTTATTAAACATATCACCTTATTTTCCTTGTATTAATCTCAATTCGATTCTCTATTTGATTAATATAATCATTTTCTCACTGCCTAACCATTTAATCTTTTATACAATTATATTTTAATGTTATTTTGGAATTTATTTTCAAACATTATCTCATTTTTTTATTGATCGATACTAGTTTTACATGTTGAAATCGATGGAAATATTAAAAACATTTTAATATTGACTAAAAATGGATTAGACTTAAAATACAGTATGTCAAATATAATATTTTTTATATAATATACTAAATATATTTCACCGGAATCTAAAATAGAATAAAACCTCTATTCAAATACTTAAATGAATAGACGTGACAAGGGACTAAAATAATATATATATATAGCATATAAATTCGATTTAAATATTTAAATAAATAGGTTTGACAAGGGACTGAAATAATATAAAATATTATAGATTACTTTGACTTTGAATAGATAAGCAAAAAAATAAAATACACATCCAAAGAATTTTTCAATAGAATAAAATAATACTAAACCCAACACATCAACGATACTAACTAGAGCTTTTATATTCAGAAAAAATAGCCTAAGACGCATCAGTTGTCTAGAAATTCCATTATATTATATATATATATATATATATATATATATACATACATATAGGTATATCTATTACCCAAGTATATAAGTACCCATAACAAAAGTCGTAAGACAGAGTTCTCCTTTATAAAGCAATTGAAGCAACACGAACACGAGAGGGAAAAAGTTTTCGCAACATTTTGTCTATTTGAAATTGAGATTGAAAATAAAAGTAGTTATATAGACCGGAAAAACCATCTCAGTGAAATCGGGAAAAGTCGTAACAATCCTGAAGTGGAATTCTTGTGTTTATATAAGTGTACTTCAGGAACGATGAAATATAAAACACTCAATATCATTGCTTTGATAGATTTGAGTGCGTACATTGAGTAGGAAGAAAAGTATTGAGGTAATGGAAAACCGAAAATATTTGAAGACAATTTCAAAAATATAAATTGCAATTGCATAGTTATTGATACATTACCAATAGTGTTTCAAAAACTACAATGTAAGCTTATGCCCCAGAAAAAAAATTCGACAAGAATTTAAATGGCTATTTTGTTATGATTTTTATATATTTCCAAACCTATCTCCCACTCGTTTCTATTAATATCATCTCTAACGATAAAGTATTATGAGTTTAATGAAACCAAGAACGTTGCAGAATATCACAAGATTTTTTACAAACAACCTTCGTGTAATCTTAGAAATAATGAAGAATGATGTTATAAAAATGCAGAAATAATGAACAACTAGAAAATGCTGAGAAATGGAGAAAACTATTTGCTCGTAATAATAGATTATATATATGTATATATATATATATATATATAAATATATATATATAAATATATATATATATATATATAAATATATATGTTAAAGTAGTTAATTTTGATGTTGAGAAATATGAGTAAGTTCTTCAAGGGCATACATCAAATAAAAGGCAAAGATTTAGAAGTTAATCTTTAATTTTTCCAAACGTTTCGACATAGTATTTTATGTCATCATCAGTGGATATAAATATGGTCTTACATCAGTAGCTAGCGCAAGGAACACAATTTTGCACTATCACAAAATTGTGTTCCTTGCGCTAGCTACTGATGTAAGACCATATTTATATCCACTGATGATGACATAAAATACTATGTCGAAACGTTTGGAAAAATTAAAGATTAACTTCTAAATCTTTGCCTTTTATTTGATGTATGCCCTTGAAGAACTTACTCATAAATATATATATATATATATATATATATATATATATATACATATATATATATATATATAAATTTAATGTTTTATAAATATCAAATGTTAGCCATATGTTTATGATTTAATAATGCTTGAAATAACCTAAACGGTGTTTAAGATTTTATGTCTTCAAATATAGAGTTCAGATATATTAACTGAACATTCCCTATAGCGTTTGTGTTATACTACGGCAACAAATAATAATATTAAAAATATAATTAATATAAAAAAATATCATATAAATATATTTTCACTAAAAAATATTTTTTTCAAAATAGATGCATTTTTTAAGGTTGCCTTTTTGAGCAATGCGATGTGAAATAGCAACGGTCAAGCTCCCTTACTATACTTCTGTGATTAATTCAGTTTACAGACCTGCCCTCGGGCAGAGCAGCAATTTAATTAAATTATATATATATATATATATATATCAGATATTGGCTAATTGGAAATAACCGTGCATCAAGATACAGTGGAAATCCTTGCCAACATCGGCGCCTCAACGATTTTCTCCAAGATTGAATCTAATAATGAAGTGTGTGCACTTTGCGCCGTTGAAGACATCAGCAAATGAAACGAAATATACACTTCACTTGCAACGATATGAAGTGGTATTACGAAAAGCTTATTAGAAGCTTACTGCAACATTATCGTATCGGAAAACTTACTTCAAATCTCACGAGAATTTCCCCATCGCTCAATTCTTGTATGCAAGGCAGCAACCTAATTCCTCCAGCTTGATTTTAACGATGTTCACTGTTACTTTTTTATAAAAACATTCTCCATGTTTTGTTATCAAATCTTTTTACGGTATCGAATATAATCGGATTTCTTGTACCTTACAACAAGTTCAAAGATCATTTAGAGTATATTCCGCATTTTCTGTCGTGTTTGCGAATGGAAAACCTTCGATGTAATGCATGAAATGTATTATTGCTGTGTCGTGTATTTTACATTTTTTCTATTCTCTGTGGGGTTATATGATAATTTTCTCATAACCAAGATGGATGTCTGTCACTGCCCGAATAAAATATTATTTACCATCTGGAGATGCGGCGTATTGTTGTATATATGCAAATTGATATAGAATGCTGAAAAATGTGAAATATTCTACGCCTGGTAAGCAGGTTACATTTGGAGTCATTCACCATGAGAATAATATACACGAGCCAACTAAATTTGTGGATTAGAATCATTTATAAAGGTCTAGGAAAAAGAAATATTGAAGGTTATTCTATTAACCAGTTCATTGAGAGACCTGCTATTTCCTACTCGATTGATTAATAATAATGAAGTAAAATAAAATATATGAATTTACAAATTATTCTCTTGAACATAGTGTAATATGTAACACCTAAAGTTTTTTTATTTCTTGGATCATTTTTTATAATAATTTTTCATAAATCTCAATTGAAAATTACACAAAGCCCTCAATTTTCACCTTCTTACTACACATCCCTTTTTTTGAATTTATGGGGGAAAGGATTGTTTAATATTGAGGTAAATTTAAAAAAAAGACAAAAAATTACAAAATATTATGTGGGCGAGGAAGGAGTAGAGTAAGATATCTTATGTATTTATTTTTTACCTGATTTATTTCAAAAAATTCCAAACATTTTCAAAAAAAAAAAATAAAAATAATCTTTTTTTTCGTAACTAAAAATGCACGTGATGTTTGGTGAGCGAGGCAGGTAATTTTCAACATCAACATGTACCACCAAGGGATGGGTCCAAAAATCAATGAAAAATTCTTAAAAACATTATTTATCAGTATGAATAAGGCACGAATAACAATATATTAATAAATATTCAAATCTATCTTTATATTGTTTCAGATCTCCAAATAATAAGCTCAGCTGCATTTTGTATTTTGAGATATTTTATATATACAGTACAGAAAATTCAATTGAGAGTTGTTGAAATTCAACTACTCCTTTTACTATATTATATATATATATATATATATATATATATATATATATATCACATCCATATTCTATATCCTTTTACGTGTAACTTCAGAAAACTACATTCATAATAGCACAAGCAAAAGCTATTCGACGCACAAGCGCCGCGAATCGCGTTATGAAAGACCGGGCTGGAGCGGTGGAGACGAGTAAAAAAACCGACGAGTACGGCCACTGAATGTAGTATCTGCAGAGGATACTTTGGCGAAATTAACCGACAGCTGGGTAACTAAAATGTTATAAAACATTCGCTAAGTTGTGTGGTAGTCATTTTTCTATGATACCTAGTAATTTTCTTCAGAAACCTAGATAATAGCTTTACGCATTTGTCGGCGAACTTGATCATTATCAGACGTTACTTGAGTAAAATAATTTAAAATGAGGTAGAGCGGGGCTTAAAGGTCCGCAGGTTAAAAGATCCACCACCGATAAATCAGAAAACAGTAAATAGAAGTCTGAGAATTTTATAGCGACATGACAAAAATATGTATAACCAACCATCACCTTGACACATACGACATTCTACAATGGAATAAAAACGACAATGTTTGAAAAAAAACGTAATTGTTGTGTTCAGAATATTTTTAATAAAAACAATATAAGATATTCGTAATATAGAATTTATGGTGCTTTCCTTAAAAAACAGCAAACGACAATATTCACAAAAATGAATAATTATAATCTTCGGCTCTCCGTCTATCAACATGGCTATATAGAGATGCGGATAATATTCGAGGAAGAACGAGCGTAAGAAACAAGGTGAGGGACACTTCAGGACTGGAGACGGGGCTTCGCTGGCAGACCAGGATGGAAAGATATGGGCAGGAACAACGAAAAAAACGACCGCGAAAGATTATCCAATTTCTAGGAGATATCTCAGTGATACGTACGAGGTACGAGCAATCCAATGTAAGTGGACAGGAGCGAACTTTATGAAATTTTAAATGAATGAAAGTCTCACCAAATAAATAATACATTTTATATATAGTTATTTACATATAAAAATAAGTCGGGTTTTCCTTCCTGACGATTTAACTCCAATTTTGCATTCTTTGGAAAGGCCTCGGGCTCCGCAAGGTTTATAGCTAAAAAAATTAATGGTGCATGGCATCGTGCCCTAATGCAAATTGCTGGAACTTCACGCACCGTAGTTAAAAATTCGAGTTACGACATTAGTGAAAATAATCAGAATTATGCTTGGTTAAGTCAACGAGCAATTCTTGTCGCCAAGAAATATAATGTCCACGCACTGAATTTCACCATTCAATAAAAAATTGCTGGTGATTTGGTGACATACCAATGATTCTGACTGGTCTTTCGTTTGACTTCAAACGATTGCAATTTCCAGTATGCCTTGCGTTCGCAATGACAATCAACAAGTTGCAAGGCCAATAGGCTAGTGTTTGCGGGATAAATTTGAAATAGATTATTTATAAAATCATTGTTTTTCACATGGGTAGTTATACGTTGCCTGTTCACGAGTTGGAAAACTATCCGCTTTGTTTGTGTTAACGTCAGACCAAAAAACAAAAAATGTGGTTTACAAAAGAGCACTTCAATGAAACGGATAATTTGCGGATTCACTTTCATTCACTTAGAGAAGTTCAACTAAAAAACACTTCATTTTTGTAATCGAAATAAATTCATTACTGTTGTATATTAAAATCAAATTTTTCATTTTCAAATAAAGAACAAACAAAAAATTTCTTCATCTTTCTCACGAAACCATCTGGTGGCAAAACGGAGTTCGTCGGGTTTGCTAGTATATTATAACAGTCTATTTGTGCTCTATATAAAATAATTTTATATATATTAGGTTCTCAAAAACTTAGTGAAGCTTTGGAATGTGCACAAAAATTGACAGTAATTTTATTTTAAAATTTCGTGTGATATCCGAAATTTGATTGAACACCGTTATGCTATAACATACATGTCTAAGTATTGCGCTACTATTTTTGTTTCTATCCCATCAACTTAACCGTTCTCAAATTATTAATTCCTGGTCGGTGTTGTTACACAAACTCGTTCCAATATAGCAATAGCAATTCTGTGACAATAGTTGAGTTAATTAAACTATAACCAAAGAGAGAAGGAGGATGGCCTAGAATTTGCATCAATAGACTGCAGGTATGTGATCGGTTGTAAACAAAGTTCTATTGTAACATAATTCTCCGAGGCATGGGATCGACTCTGTTACTCTGTTACTCTCGCTCAGCCCTCAGTTCTTAGAAGTTGCGGACTTGGATAAGTGGACACTGCGCGCCGGATAATTGTGAATTATCTTGGTTTCCTCGCCATATCCCATTCGGGGCCCGAATGCATAATGCATAGCGCCCATGGACGACGACTATAGTCGACATGTATAGACGGAGATGTCAGTTAAATAGGAGACATACATATAAAACAATAGAACGGAAAGGGACAAGTTGTGCAAGTAGATTAAGGCACAAACATGTTTTTCTCATATATTCAAAAAAACATTAAACTACTTGTAAGTGATATTTTGCTTCCAGGTAAGTTGCAGAAACACCCCCAAATGTAAAAAATTTGGAAACTTTTAAATTGTGACGATATAATTTTGACACAGACCAATATTTCAGAATTTCATGAATGTTTATAACAAATTCTTCTGCATAAATAATATTTTTTAAGACATTTTAAGACAAGATCATGAACACAATCATACAAATTTTCATTAAATTCGTTTTCCACTTTATCCAATTTTGGTATCAAGCGATTCAAAATGTCTGAAAACGTTGAAAAACGTTGTCATATTGAGCGCTAGTAAAATATATAATGAATTGCCAAACGATATTAAGATGATCAATGGTGACGATAAATTTAAAAGAAAAATAAAGAAATATTATAAGGAAATTGAAGACAAAGAAGACTGAAGAGTTATATAAAAATATTCTAATTATAATAGATATTATATTAATGAAATAGTTATGAAATAGTATATATAAATTATGTAAACTGTTTTATACCAGACACTTCTGTCTGTCTGAGATATGAAATAATGTATATATAAATAAATTAATAAATTTCTAAAAAAAATACATGAAAAAAAGATGTAAAACGCAAATTAGATTTTCTGCTAATCCTAAACACCTCCTTCAGGAAATTAATTGAAGAGTAAACTTTTTTCATATACATTCATGGACAAAGATAAAGTTGAATTTTATTTCGATATATAAACTAAATAATAATTTTTAAAATACCTCGACAGAAGATATAGTAATAAGTTGTATTAAAATAGTATAAATTTATAAGGGATCACGTTGTAGTTAAAATGTTGTTCAATATTTTCTTGTCGAAACCCAATATCTTTCCTATATGTTTTTGACCAATCTTAATTAGATCAATCTTAATTTTTTTATTATTTGCACTATAAAAACTACGAAAAAATTACGGGATATTTGGAAATTCCAAATAAATTCATCCAGATACATGATATAATTATTAGAACTTTAATACGCCGTATTATATTTCTATATAATATATCTGCAATAATATATAACTATAAAAAAATCCTTGGTCTATTGATTGTTTGAAAATAAGCACTTAGATTATTTTTTTTCGTTCATATTGATTAAAAATTTCAGAAAAGTCAAAGTATTTCAGAAAAAAAAAAATTATATCAAATTGTATCGTTCAACCTAACACTAATGACGAAATCTGGTCTAATATCAAATAGTATATTGATTATTCTAATAATACTAATAATTCTAACCATATTAGTTTTACTAGAGGCTCAGAATAATATTTATTCACATGCTCACATGCATGAAGATATTTTCTTTATAATTATCCACTTAAAAATTAAAATTAATTAACTACTGCTATATCCTTTTTTATTTTCGTTGATTTCGAGAAACACTGACAATACGAACACAACGCATTTCGTGTGTTGAAATTTTAATAAATAATTTCGTGTGCACACGAGGTTTGCGAGGTCACAAATCTTATACATTTCGTACTAATTCACATCAAAAGAACGCAAACAAAATCCTAAACATTAAATATAAAGGCGTACATGCGTTGTGTGCCTAAGTAAGGAAAGTAATCTTTGCGTCGGCGGGGGGTACACAAACTGAGTCTCTTTTGGAGAAGTAGCATATTAAAACATTCATATCCTTGAATCCTGCTTATACACATCACCCTACAAGGTTTCTTATTATATCGAACAGAGATGTACAAAAATTCGATGATAAAATGAAATAGAACTTGTATGCCCCACTGTCTTGATCAAACATAGCTCCGGATGTTCATATTTAAATTTTTAGTTGATTATTTAAACTTAGTTCTATACTAAAGTAGCGACAAAATTATGTAAATAAGCATTATTTTTTACCGACAGTTTTACCATTACAAAGCTGATAATACCTATAAATTATGAAATTAATTGCAAAAGCTATGGCACGTTTGAATAATATTTATTTGAGCTAATAACCAATCCTCCTACCCATATATTGATGCATTTTCAAAACTTATCTACCTTGATTTATGTAATAATCCCGTTCGAGTTTGCTATCAATGATATAAAGGAATCTTTGACCCTATTCGTGAAAGATTTTCTTACCCTCTTCGTACTAGTTTTACCTCCATAGAACACCTGCGTTCACACATGTGTTTGCCAATATTTATCTTCGACTTCTTGGGAGTTCAAACTTCATTGTTACAAAAAATACGCCCACGTGCGTGTATATGAACAGGTAAATTATACACTTAATGTATATATATATATATATATATATATATATGTACACTTATATATAGATTTCTATATATCAGTGTGAGTTTTGAATATCAGGTTAATTCCGAAACTATAAAAACATTCATTAGAAACAATACATTGCATACTATTTTTTGTTTTTCATATCCACAAAATTAAACAATTGTTCCATACGATTTTATTGATTAAGGAAAAGAGTAAGAATACTGGGCACAATAATAATTCTCATATGTCTAATTAGACTGAATTCTTGTCATTTTTTCAAAAAAATCAAAAATATTTTTTTTCATATATCTTTACATTTTCTAAACATATTCTAAAGAAGCACCAGCAGCTTGGGTTAACACGTAGGCAATTTAATTGGTTAATGGGATGGAAATCACAAGTCACAATAGAAAATAAATTCCTAATATGAAAGACAATTATTAAACCAATATGGTCATACGGCCTACAACTATGGGGTGCGACCAGTATATCGAACATAACTATTCTACAAAGTTTCCAAAATAAAATTTTGAAAGAAATCGTGAACGCTCCAAAATACGTTCCCAATTGGTTGATACATCAAGATCTCAGAATTCGAACCATAGAAGAAGAAATTAGTCTTTACTGCACCAGATACAAAGCTTGTCTAAGTCGTCATCCAAACGAATTAGCGTTAGATCTGCTCAAGCCTTTACCACCAAATCGTATCAAAAAAAGAATCTGCAATGATTTACTACAAAATATCACATAGCATCTAAGAAGGTGCTAATCGCGGGATAGCGATCCTCCTCACGCAGTCAAATAATATATACCTGTAACAATATATAGCTGAATGTACTTTGTATAGCTTGCTATGAAAAATAAAAAAAAAATCTTTACATTTTTAAGGTTTCTGAACCTATTGGCATACCTCAAAAAAAGGGATGTATGTATGTGAGTATGCGTATGTGTGACTGTGTGTATGTGTGTGCACAATTTTTTCGGGAACAATGATCAACTGATTGCAATAATTAAAAAAACATTCAATTCGTATTAATGAAGAGACGTGCTGATTAGGTTTTGGCAGGTTTAGCAGGTCTAGCCATTTCAAAAATACGGGGCAAAAAGTGCCAAAAATGCTAATTCAGTTTTTTGCGTTTTGTTACCTTTCTTATTGAAGTCGTTTTATTATCTAAAGAACAATAACAATTTTAACCCGATGTAACCATATAAACTATACCCAGTAAGCAGAACAAATCTTCAAATCTCCTTACGCTTTAGTGGAATTAACTTTGAAACCAGTTGGTAGCCTTAGGGGCATGCGATCCGTCGAAGGATTGCGCTTTCGCCAATACGAATACTTCGATTGTTTTGAAAACGAATTCTTCAGCTTTACCCTGTGAGTTTCCCATGTGAGCTGTGGTTATGCAATATGCACACAAACTTTAACCCATACAAATGCATGTGGCATGCTTCATGAGCTCCATCAGCGGGGTACCTCGTATTATATAATATGCATATGTGCGCATCTAGAGACGGTGCTGTTTTCCGTGAGGGAGTAATGCAAAAGCATTATGGCACTATTGGCTTGATGGAATAATTGAAAAGGTTTATTTTCGGTATCTGTTAAGAATATTTTTGCTGTAGTGAGTATTGTCTCTGAATTTTATTTCTTTAGCAATCATGCTTTACATAGCACACGGTTGTAGAGAAGAGGTAAGGGCGAGTTGTTCAGTGGACGAGTGATAACATGAACTTGAATATATCTTCAAACAAAAATATCCTTTTTAGGCATTGCTGCAGTAAATCACATCACACTTCATAAATTTTATCACAAAGGGAAAGGACAATCATTAGGTTGTCTTTTGATGTAAGCTTGGTTGCAGAAGAGACATCGCAAATGTATGTATCTTTTAATCACCAATTTAAAAATTCTATATGCAAAAATATATTGTGAGTTTTTTTAATGAATAATTTGTTCAAATAAAATTATGTGTTGACAAAAGATAAATATTAATTATTTACAAATGAAAAATATGTTAATTTGATTCATCACATTATACGTGAAAACAAAGCATCGGAAAATTCTAATCCAATCCACTCCTACAACGGAAAATAAAACGACTGCGTCCACAGATAGAACCCACAGACATCTAGCAAACAGAAATAGAAAAAAATGAAATTGCTTGGAGATGCGAATTTTCTATCGGGTTTTAGCGCTCTGAATAATACCCACGCATTAGTCAACATGCTTTGCTTGTCAGTCGAAAAACACGACTATTTTTGGAATTGATCGGACGTACATACATCTACATATATTTCGTGCAGAACAACCCGTTCTATCAAATGGATAAAGAGCAGAAAAAAAATAGAACCAAGAGCCCAGTATACCATCTGGTTATCGGGAGTACAAAAGAAATGATAGGAAAAACTTTAGTATCGATTTAAGCGCCGGTCTGTGTACTTTGAATTCTGAATAATGAAAGTTCTGTTCGCCGACTGCAGATGTATGTTTGTAAGTTAACGAGTTCTTGCCCAGGTTGAAAATACAGCGCATTCTTCAATGCAACTAAATGAAATTAAATGTATCTCTGGGAACTGCAAGAATGATAGATATGGTTTTAATAATTTATGACTGGAGAAATACCACAGTGCCTTTAACTAAATAAAACGCTAGACACATTTCCCAAGAAAAAATATAATATTAAAAATAGTTATATTTATCTAATTATAAGTTTCCGAGAATTGGCCAGTAATCCCCTTTCAACTGGCCGACGTGTAACTTCATTTTACTAAAAATTTGTGTAAAATTTTTCACATCTTTCTGAGTACGCTTTAGTAACAGGCAAGCTCTTTTTAATTAGAAACGTATTTTTGATAAAAAAATGCTTTTTCTTTTTGATATTATTTGGATAGCGATCAGAAGTTAAAGGTTTTATGAGCTGTTTCGATGATTTTATAGATGGAAATCCAAACCGCGTTGTCCAATCTCTGTAATATGTAATGAATTTTATTAATACAATTGCTGTAATAGTGATAAATTTTTATGCAGCAATGCCGGACAATGACTATTTTTACTTTGAAACATATGGGTATCTATATTTTCAAATGATAACCGATATCACTTCTGATTGACATCAGTATGCTCGAGGCAGGTATCAAAACTGGGACCTCTGATACAAATCCCATACCGATGGGCAAGCCCCAGAGAAAGAGGTATAACTTCAAGTTACGCACCTGCAACTAAATTAAATACACGATAGTATTCTTACCATGTCTATAAATATTCTCAGGTGCGAAAGCAAACACTCCCCATTCCGTAACTTTCGGAAAGTCATCCATTGCGGACTTGGAGCAGTGCATAAATACTGCAGGATTGTATCTTTGAACACGGAGAGAATTATGTAACATTATCTAATGGAATGCACCCGGCCACTAATTCTGGTACGATATAATCTACTGGGTCTTGCGCTCCGCAGACGCCGACAAAACAATTCGTGATCGTTTTTACGATCCTAAGACACTGCTAATCGCTTGATTCAATTAAGTTTTTGCCAGTCGAGTGAGGCGGCTAGACCTCTCGTGCTGCGTCCTCACATCGAAAACAACCATTACGAAATGTTGTTTTATAGCATTTGAGGTATTGTATTATCTGGATTCCATTTGCAATGCGAAAACTCTTCGGGTTAAATTAATCTTCAACTAGTCGCTTCAACTAGTTTTTATGGGAATTTTATTTACGACTAACACGAAGTAAAAGTGTGAATGTTTTATTGTGCAGAAACACAAAATGACTACCGTAAGTAAAAATATTTATGGATCTATACTCTTACAAAAAATTTAAGAAAAAAGTTTTATGAGCAATTTTCGATAAATTCAGATTAAGTCCTCTACTTATTTCAGTGGCGTACCTAGAACTTTTGCCGCCCGGGGCGGTCTCCAGATTGCCGCCCTTTCAATTATAAGTCAGTCAAATAGTAGTTTTCATAAATTAATACAAATAAACTAGTGGTGCATGGCATCGTGCCTTAAGGCAAATTGCTGGCACTTCTCGTACCGAAACATAAAATTTTTAAAAAGATTAAAAATTTTTTGAAATCTGAAAAAAATATATTTTGGAGAATTTCGAAAATTTTGAAAAAAATGGCTTTTTTTGAATTTTTTTTTTTATATTTTGAAATTTTTTGAAAATTTGTAACTTTTTTTTTCAAATCAATCGCGCTGCGCAGCTGTTTTGGAGACGAAATATCGAAGCGAAACGGCTAGACATTGATACGGAACCCATAGAAATGTAAATTAAATTTGTGCTTATTATTAAAATCTCTAGAAAATAGCAGATAATTTGACGTGGATATATCTAATAATCATTTTGGACCGCCAAATATGTCATTTTTTTACTTTTTCTTATTGATTCTCCGTAATTGCTAGACCTCTAGACCTGTCATCCCCAAAACAGTTCTTTATTTAGTCAATACAAATAAAATGTTTTTTGAATACTTAAAATGGACGCTTCGTTTTTAAAGAACTAAATTACAATTTTTGGCTTTTTTGTCCCGTATCTTTGGAACGGCTGGACCCGTTTTGCCAAAAATTAATTAGCACGTTTTATCAGTACGAATCGAATGTTTTGTTCAAATAGGTTGATGCGTGTTCTTACAATCATCGACAAAAGTTTTTATCTAAACACACACACACATCCATTTTTTCTAAGATATGCCAAAATTCAGTAACCTCTAAAACGTAAAGATATATAAAAATTTTCACTTTCGACATTTTTGCGATTACTATATATAACTTACCCTACGGAAGTTAAAAACTTATTAAGTTATTTAATCAATATTAATTAATACACAGAGTATTTTTTTTTCAGACATTTATATGCACTCGTCAACATATTTATATAATGCCCTAAGGCTTTGCAGACCTAGCAGACCCCGCCTTCCGCCAGCCCTGATTTTCAAAAGAAAAATTGATGATTTAAAAAAATATTGATAAATCACTTCAAAGTAATCATATAAACTTTTCAAAAGAAATGACATTTATAAGGTGATATAAAAAATAGGAAAAATCGCTGAAAAAAATCGTAAAGATGCTTATACGAATTCAACGAATTTTAATGAATACAATAAAATAAAATTATTAACTTGTTCTTAAATTAGAATTCAAAATTTACACTAATATACATTTATATACACCGAGGAATAAAATTCTAAATCATATGGTTAATCATAATTTATATAAATCAAATATTGACAATAATAAAAATCATAATGATCATTTATAATTCAAGAAAGAAAACTAGTTGGTTCTGGTATTTTGCCTTGAGGCAAGTTACATGAACTTCCCGAAATGTGTAAATAATCGACTTAATCAATGAAAAATAAATTAATTTATGAGTGATTAAAAGTATTCCGATTGGATTTATTACACATCATGGCAAACAAATTTTCAAAAATCAATAATTTTTAAAATTGAACCAGTTTCCGTAGGACTGGTTTACTATGTTCAATACCAAGTACACTATTGTTATACCAACTAAATCATCTAATTTTATTTTTAACAAACGTCAAAAAAACATTTTCTCTAACTTTGATAAATTTTTAAAATTACTTGTCGTAAGGCCGTAATAATTCAGTAAGTTCTATAAGGCAATGATATACATCGCCAAAGAAAGTTTCATAAATATCGGCTTAAATTTTTTTACAACAGTTCATTACAAGAAAACGGCTCGGTAGATTTTCACCTAAAACTGATCAGTATCAATCCCAACTAATATCTTTCGAACAGTTTTTAATTTTTTAAAATTGGTTCGGTAGTATGAGCTTAAATGTGGACGAAAGGTTTAACACTTCTTTCCAAATTACAAAGAAACGGCTCGGACGATCGTCGCACAAAACTGAGAAACGATATGCCTCATCGAGATACATCAATTTTTAAATTTCTGAAATCGGTTCAGGCGTTTTTGAGAAAACGTCGATCATAGGTCTAATTTTGACAAATGCCAAAAAGACCATACTAATTTTTGCAAACTTTGACGAATTTTTAAAGCTAAACCAGTTGTCGTAGGACCGTAATATTTTAGTATGATCTAGAAGACTATGGTATCTAATATGGTATCTAATATAACTCAATTCAGAATTGCAGGCTAAAACGTAGACGAAAAATTTTTCACTTTTCTGCGATTTTTAAAGAAACAGCTTGGCCGATCGTC
This sequence comes from Ctenocephalides felis, assembly GCF_003426905.1. Taxonomy (NCBI): domain Eukaryota; kingdom Metazoa; phylum Arthropoda; class Insecta; order Siphonaptera; family Pulicidae; genus Ctenocephalides; species Ctenocephalides felis. The sequence continues at coordinate 9,049,136 of NW_020537324.1, forward strand.
GCACAAAACTGACAAATGAGCCGCTCAGTGCACACATCGACTAACTCCACTTTTTGAAAAAACTGAGATATTAGTGGGAAAGAACTTGGTGTAATCATAACTTTTTATGTTTATAATAATTTTCCAAAAGAATGAAAATTGCCACTGTGAAACAAAAATTTTTTTTGGCCACTGAATCCATAAGTCATTTATTTCAGAAGACATTTTGATTAACTCCATTCTGTAGTGTATATGTTCTGGTTGGGTTGGATTTCGGGTTTCAAATTCATGAATTACGAATAAGAACACAGAACTGTAGGGTGTTGTGGGTCTCGAAAAAAATTCATCTAGTTTTATAAAAGACATCAAAGACGTTACAAACTTTGAAAAAATAACTTACTAAAATTCGTGTACCCGGCAAAACAAGAATATTAAAACTGCCTGAAGTTTATTGAAACTTGTTCAAAGTACGGAAATAAGAGCTAACTTAATTAAAAATAAATTTCTGGTCGGTGAAAATAGTTATTAATCTATTAACTCAAGATTTTGTTATTATTAAGTCACGTGCGAAAAAAATCGAGACATAATTTTACCAGATAGTTGATACAATATAATAAAAACATTTAAGAAAAAAGCGCCATTGTAGCTAAGCCGAATGTTTCACTAAGATTTTTTATCTATTTTTTATTTATTTAGAACAATAAATCAATAACTATATATTCGAGGAAAATTAAATGTTTTCAAATATATAATTATACATACTGTAACTTATATATGTTTACAGAAAAGTAAATAAACAAAACTCAATCAATCAAATTTGAAATAAAGGGCATTGTCTAATATTTATAAGAAATATATAAACTGAATTATAAAGTTAAAGCATTTGAACTTTAGGTAGAATTCAAAATAAAATCCACGTAGAAAGTTTTTTGAATCATTCAAATCGGATGCTTAGTTCTCTCAAAAACAGATATTTTTTGCACATTTTGCTTGGTATCTCTGCCTTTGCGAAAAATTAATCACCACTTCTCCTCATCATTACAAATTGAAGTTTTTTGCATCAATCAAATCGGATGTTTCATTCTCTCAAAAACTCGATTTCTATTTTCTGTACCCTTTGGTTGTACCATAAAACCGGTTGATCGGGGCGCCCAAAAACGTGAACGAAAAAATGCGGACACACAAAACACACACACTTCCATTTTTTCTGAGGTATGCCAAAATGTTCAGAAACCTTCAAAACGTGAAGAAATGTAAAAAATTTCATTTTAGATTGTCGGTCCATTACTATAACTTACCCTATGGAAGTTAATAAATATAAAATGAATAAGTTGCTTTGTACAACTATGTATAAATAAACTAAAAAATGCCGCCCCAAAATAAGTGCCGCCCGGGGCGGACCGCCCCCACCGCCCCCCCCTAGGTACGCCACTGACTTATTTTATTTCGTTAGTACCTTTTAAATTGAACATATTAAGAAAATTATATTAACTTGAAGTAGCGTATAGTAATTTATTAGATCAATATGGACAAGGAATATATCAGTTTTTTCCATAGTAATTATTTTAGGTCTATGACAACTTGTAGGGTTTCTAAGCAAAAAAAATTTTTTTGGAGGTACAAGTAGGAATTCATATCCATTATGTGTTGATGATTTAATATTAAAATATCAGATTCACGATTCTCTTTAAAATGTGTACTCATTCATATTAACCTGTTATTTTAAATTCAATCGATCAATTTTCAAGTACAACAGTAACTTTGAGCAATATTCTGTTCAAAATTCGAAATTTACAAGAATGTAGAAGGTTTTCTATCTTAAAGCATGAACATTGCAAGAAATTTACAACACAAAAAAATTTGAAGAAATATGAAATTAATTTTTCAATTTCAACACAACAATTAAATCAACACAACTGTCAGAAATTTTAGGATTTAATAGTCCACATATTTAGATATCTGTCTATGCACTTCAAGCATTTCAAAATCTATGTATAATAACTGTTATTTCTGAATCCATATAAAATAAGCCTTATTTCTGAAAATCCTCTAATATAACAACAATCAGAAAATCAACAATAATCATTAAAAATATTTTTATATATTTTCATCATCCCCAAGAGAGTCGTCTACAGGTTGAGTAAAATTTCAGGAAACAGATAAGTTGGGTAGTTTTATTTTAAATCATACAAAATTAGTATGAAACTAGTGGGGTGTATGGCATCGTGCCTTAAAGCAAATTTCTGGAACTTCCCGTACCGTAACGAAATGTTCGAGGAATACTGAATGTTTTCAAATAGATTATTAATAATATTGTAACATTGTCTAATATTTATAAGAATTATATAAACTGAATTGCAAAGTTGAAATTATTTGTTTAAAGTATATTAGAACTATAGTCAGAATTAAAAATAAAATCTGAATTATTTTCGATATACAAACAAATTTTTTTTGAAAAAAAAAAAGTTGAAACAATTTTTTTTTTCAAAATCAATTATTTTGTTAAGACAAGCAGAAAGTTCTTTGAATAATTTAAATTGGACGCCTACTTCTCTTAAAAACTGCCATTTTTTACATATTTAGCTTCGTATCTTTAAAATGGCTGGGCCTGCCTTCGCCAAAAACTAATAAACACTTCTCCCAATCATTACTAATTGAATGTTTTTTAGATCATTCAAATCGGATACTCCGTTCTCTCAAAAAGTCGATTTCTATTTTCTGCACCCTTTGCTCCGTATCTCCAAAACGGCTGGACCTGCCTTTACCAAAAACTAATCAGCTCTTCTCCCTATCAATAGGAATCGAAAGTTTTTTGAATCATTCAAATCGGTTGATCCATGCAAAATCCGTATACATAACCGTATAGTCCAGCAGATCTGTCAATTAAAGATTCTTCGATAAGTGTAAAAAATCCAATAGCAATATTGTGAAGTAAAAATTTGTTGTGATTTTTTTTTCATTTTATGTAATCGTTTATGAAAAAGAATCCATGAGAATCGTATATTGGACATAAAAGGCTTCAATCCCATCAGAGAGCCCATTGTACGAGGCATCCATGTGAGTGAGTTAAATCCAGGGTCTTAACCATACGAGTGGAGCAGCAGGAGCAGCACATACGAGCATTTCAGACCGATGCCGTGTACTTGTCACAACTTACAGGCGCACTAGGTTAACAATAAATAGATGCAGATGTAGTCCGTTGCGAGGAGCAGCATCCTAAACATGCTCACTTATGTCGTTGCTACGTAACCGCTCAATTAAATACACACACAACACATATACACACACCGGTGGTAAATGTTCAAACTGAATTTTGCCACAATCAATGAATTGCGACGTATTACCCAGTAGGTAAACTTCAGTAGACGAAGAAGTTACCTGATGGGTAAATATCAGTCGACGAAGTTGATCGAAAAGTAAGTAAGTTTTTTAAATGGTACAAAAATTACAATTCTGTTGCTAAGCAAGAAATGAATTTCTTTAAAAATTCTGCTAACATCCAAACTGTAAAATTTTATGGAAACTGTGGATTCTTATAGTTGGCAACCAACACGATTGTCCTATGTCCATGTTATCAATTTTATTATTACAGTATTTTTCTGTAATACTAATGATTTTATCATTAGTGCAGTAATTCCAGGTAAGGGTCATTTACATTTGAAACATATTACTTTTTACTTTATTGTTACTTGCAAATGTAGATAACATTTGCAAGTAACAACTGATGTCACTAAAACTGAGTATGGGTATCGAACATGTATTATTCTATAATTTTCTATCAAACCTGTGTAAATCTATAAACATTGTATGATAAGTTGTATTAATTTTCAAGATATTCGCTCTCAGACTTTTGCAGTGTTTAAAAAGAGCAAAAAAAAACTTCAAAACTACAAAATTAAATGTAGGGCTTATAGCCAGAAATAACAAAAAAAGAGTTATTTTAATTCTCATATGTTTTCTGGATTGAATTCGCTGAAAACTCGATAAATAGCCTTATCAAAACCACTACAAATTTTTTGAATAAAAAATCCTAGTAGCTCGGATTTCGATGAAAGCCATAGTGTTTATAAATTATGAAGTAAGTAAAATTCTATAGAAATTTTATGACAATTACTCTATTAGTTTTCGAGATATTCGCTTGCAAAATTTTGCAGTTTCTAAAATGAACAAAAAAATCTTCACTTCAAAATAACAAAAAACTAGTGGGGCGCATGGCCCAGCCTTAAGGCAAATTGCTGGAACTTCCCGGACCAAATATTATTATTTTTTTAAAAACGATTAACATTTTTTAAAAAATTTTACTTCGAAAAAATTTGATTTTTGAGAAACTAGGAATTTGACAAAAAATTACTTTTTTTACAAAAAAAAATTTTTGAAAAAAAAAGTTTTCTTTATTTTGACATATTTTGGAAATTCTGAACTTTTTTTTAAGCAATCGTACTGCTTTAAATGCATAGAGACAAAATGTATAAGCGCGCAAGCGCCGCGTAGCCGTCTAACGAATAAACATTGGTACGGAACCCATTAACATGCAAAAAAAAATTATACTTATTGCTAAAATCTCTATAACATATCTGATAAATTGATGTGCATATGTCTAATGATCATTTTTGACCGCCAAGTGATATTTTTTCTACTTTTTTTTATTAGACGCTCCGTTCTCTTAAATACTGAGTTACCGTTTTTGGCAGTTTTGCCCCGTATCTTCGGAGCGGCTAAACCTGCCTTCGCCAAAAACTAATCAGCACGTCTCCTTATCAATATGAATCGAATGTTATTTGAAGTATTTAAATCGGCTGATCGGTGTTCCCGAAATCGTCGACGAATTTTTGCATCCGCACACACACACACGCACACACACGGTATGCCAAAATGTTCAGAAACCTTTGAAACGTACAGATATATAACAATGTTCATTTTCGATTTTTTTGCGATTACTATAACTTACCCTACGGCATCCCTACGGGAAGTTAAAAATCTTTCGTAGAATAAGTTAGAGTATTAGAAAAAGAAAACGAAAATTATTTTTTTTATATATCTTAACGTTTAAAAACTTTCTGAACATTTTGGAATACCTTAGAAAAATAGTTGTATGTGTTTGTCTATATCATATCGAAATGTGTATTCACTAATGATGTAACGTGATTTAACCGATATTAACAACACGGCAAAGCTCACATCAATCTTGCCTACATACGCCGGCACCAAGACATTTCAGCTTAATAAAGCACACCTGATTCATCCATATTGTTAAGATAAATATTATTTATAGAACGTTTTACATAAGCCACTCAAACAATGCGTGGTAGAGAGCAGGCAAGCACAATGGCGTATAGGGTTAGTAAGAAGTAAATCCTTGTAGCGTTTAAGTATCCTTAGTACGGTCATTTGTAAGCGTAACGCCGGCATGGAGCTGCGCGGCGCTGCGGCGCTGCGGCTTAATCCGTAAGTCCAAAACCGTACTTACCTAATCCAGACGAATGACATACAACTCTTCGCAAGCACGGGGGCGGCTACGAAAGCAACAATGTTATAGAGGAGAGCTTTAAAGCTCGACCAGTATCGTTCTGTCTCACTAACTACGTGTCAAATTATCACGAAGAGTTAATGCTTAATGATGCGTAGCCGGCGATAAATCAGATTTTGCGGAAAATTTCTACTAGATACCAAAATCTTAGAATCGTCTTTATGAAAATTGAAATATAGAGGCTGATTCTGCCATAAAATATAGCAATGTTACGTGGGGACTTTGTTATATTCTTATTTTGCATGCGTTTCGCCATGTGGTTGCTATGCGATCAGGTATTTTACACATAAAATACAACTTCACTCATATGTTATCAAGTCATATCTCAAAGATGCAGTTATTATATCATCGTGTTTTTAACAATTGAGCGTTTTCTAGGTTAGGTTTTCTATCTTAAACGCCTGACTGCACAGCAATCACATAGGGTTTTGAGTTTTCAGTACCACTTTATATGAAAACTGCTAAATAGCATAGCCTTGCATAACATCGGTCTATTTTAAGACGGAATAGAAATCTTAGTCTCAAAATTTATGTTGGTCTTGAACAATCAAGAATAACTTGCAGCATCGAGAAAACAAAATTAGCAAGTCGAAATTTTTCGTAAAAACATAAACTCTTTCGAATAACATCTCTATAAGAAACTGAACTTCCATAATTAGTATCTAACTAATAACGATATTGATATTTCATATACTGCTCAAATCACATGTGCCTATATCCTGTAATGTGAAAAAATATAAAAATTTAAAATCTTAAATAAAATTTTCATATATTTAGAACAACTTCAACAAAATTCATTAATGATCTAAATCATAGGTTTCCAAACTTGCTTGTGCCGTGGACCCCTTGCAATGTTTTTTGTTTTGTTATGGATCCTCTATATTAAAGTGACCACACGTACCCGTTTTGCTGGAACAGTCACGGATTTCCATCTGGTGATCCGGGTTTTTATAAAATCAATTTTCGGCCCAAATTGTGCTGCGTTCTCAAAAAGTATAGGTTTAAATCGAATCTTCGCTATGCTTGATACTAAAATTACAACTACCCATCAAATATCTGGAAACGATATATTTCACTCAATAAATCCGTAGAGTTACTAAGAAAAAACATTTTTTGGCAATTTTTTTTTGTGCAATTCGCTGGGAAACAGATCAAGAAAATAGGGTAAAAGGGGAAGCAATTTTGTTTTTTTTAATTTTTGTGACCAAAATTTAAAGTTGGTAATTCAATAGTTTTTATGATATGCGATGTTTATGGGTGGCTGGCTCCGCTCTCAATACTCAATATAATTACTCAATACGATTCGATTTTGATGAAAGTTGACACACATTGTTACTATACTTTACCAAGATTGTAATTAAAATTTAAAGTTGGAACATTCAATAGTTTATGAGACATGCGAGGTTGATCGATGGCTGGCTCCGCGCTCAATACTAACATTTAAACAGATGGTATGTTCTCAAAAATGCGATTTGCGATTTTGATGAAACTTGACAATATTGTTACTATACTTTACCAAGATTGCAACCAAAATTAAAGTCGGAACATTCAATAGTTTCTGAGATATACGAGGTTGATGGGTGGCTGGCTCCGCGCTCAATTGACCCTCATTTTTATTTTGTGGACCCCCAAATTTTGTTTTTTCTGCTGTGGACCCCTTGAAAGTTGCAATGGAAATCCCTGATCTAAATATTTCCAATGCTAACAGTATGAAATGATATATTTTCAACTACATTGAAATTTTGTACATGTTCATATTTGAGATAAGTGCAGGTTAAAACAAAAGAAAATTTTATCTCTTTTCCCTATAGTTTCCATTTTCTAGGGTATTTATGTATATTTAAACAAGAACGGGCGATCTCGTCCAATAAAGCGGCGCGCTCCGTTGGCTGCGACGCTAAATCAAAGGGCATCAAGTCGGCAGCAAGTTAAAACACATTTATTCGCCAATAAATCGTCGCGCGTTGTAAGCAAATCTTCTGTGACATTCTCGAAATCTCGGTCGCCCCCGGATGAACAAGACGCCGTGCCGCATTCGGTTAGGAGAGCGTCAAGTAAAAGAGACCGTTCGTTGCTGCTAGCGGCGTGCGTGCGGTACCCGTACCCACTATATAGCCGCCGGAGGGTCTAAAAGGGATGGTATTAGTACACCATAGGAATCAAAACTCATTGCTGCGGACGAAATTAGCAACGGCATGCTAAACAATGGCTCCGAAACGACGGTGCGCTCTAGCGGATCGTTTTCTTATGCGACGTCGTTCTTGTAGTAAATAGATTATGGATGGAACGGTCCGTGTGAAATCAGCAAAAGCCGATGAGGTCTCAAAAGAGCAAGATGGAACTGTATACGTATTGTAATGCTTTATTAATCATACATAGAGTAGTAATACTTGAGCTGTCGATGCTGGTATAATGGAATTGCTAAAGTCACATGTCAATAAATAGTATATCACTGTCAAACTAATTTTACGGTCGGCTAGTATATATATATATATATATATATATATATATATTAGCCAACCCGGCAAACGGTGGTACATAAGTAATGGAAGCAGCAAAAACAAAATATATGGATGGTTTACACGGCATGCCACATATTAATGTTTCCGCATATGCATACTAATTTAAAACTGATTTTATTTATATTGATTTAGCATATTTAGAGAGCCAATGTTTTGTCATATTAGTACCGCGCTGTTCATTAAATAATTAATTTTCAAATTGCAGAGCAAAAACGATTGAGTTTTCAAACACCATGTGTACAATTGTACAGATTTGCCATGGATTTTATGATTCTTAGTTCTCTATCAAAAATTTTTGCATCTACAGATCTTGATATTCAATCTCTACATTTATTTTTGCTAAATTTGCTCTTTATGCAAACCGTTCATAAATTTTGTACTGTTTGTGCGCACGGGAAATATTTGTACAATGGTAGAATAGGAGGAGGAGACAACCCTTGATAAAATTAAATTGATTTTTAAGTAAAATTTCTGCTTATCTATAACCTCAACAGAATCTAAATTAATTATTCAGCAAAAAATCAAGCACAGTCTTAAAGCGTTGTGAAATATGATTCTATTACTAAAATGTTCATTGCGAAATAGGCGTTTGTAGGAGGGTAAAATTTTAGGTTTGTATGTTACTTCTAATTAATTACAAACTTTACAAAAAACTGTCATACAAAATAAATTTATTCAACAAAATTTAAAAAAGAGTATCCCTAAGAGTTGCCACTTAGGGTATAAAAAATAGATGTTAGATAGGTTCTCAGCCAAACCGGATCGAAGGACTATTGCTTAATACTAACTAATTAGTATTTCAAATATATCTCATAGAAAAATACTTTGATAATTCAATTTTCTAATCACGAAGCACATTCTTTTCGCGATATTGATATTTCCCCAAATTCTTGAGTATTCCGATCATGCATATTTATTCAGAAAAACTTAACACGCTCTCGTGTTATACTTTGACCGGTGTGTATGATCACGTGCGCGCACAACTAATCCTACAACAATATTACACGAATAATTCAACTACACGCGGTCAATACGTCTTGACCCGGAGGGTAACATATCAGAAAGGCCGCATTAGTATTCTAGTAATGCCTTCCAAGCAGTACCAGATACGCTCTCTAGGGCAATGGAAGGTCTCTACTTAATGATTTCACTTTAAATAACTACGAGATTTACTGCGGTAATTAGAAGGCAAGCGTTAAAAATCAAGCCAGGCTTTTTAGAACGACGCGGCGCCTCCGTTACGCTCATTTGCTTTGCTACACCCCGATGCCAAAAAACGCGGAAGGACAGAGCTGTATTGAGAATTAGAATTATGTACGCAATATAAGGACATTATTTTCTTCCAAGTTCTTCCCATGCGATGCCTATATTAGCATATAAACTAGAAAATGTAATTTAAATATTGACAGAGCAAGAATAATATATTTCGGTATAATAATATGGCTATTACTCGCACTGCTGTTGCTCAATTTCGGTGAAAGATTAGGTTCAGCCTAAACTTTAAATAAGAAAATTATACTTGTGTTATGCGCAAATATGTTTGAACAATCAGTTGCATATTATAAATTTTTAAATAATTTAGCTGTAAATAAATTTGTTTAGCATGTTATACAAAACAGTATAACTAAATATGAATATATAAATAATATATGAACATATAAATTAATCTGGCACTTCCCTGGCATTGCTTGTATCAAATAATTTATCAGCACTATTGGATATATTCTAATAATGAAAATGATCAATTATGAATAATTCACCCATATAAAAATATAATCTAAGGAGGAGTTTCAGGCAAACACCTCAAGGTTATGCTGTTAAAATATGAGTAAAGCATTTCATAAAGTACCATATAATAATATTTTACAATAAATCATCTTATTACTGTGAGCTCAAAACTTCATATTTAATAGCACTCAGTAAAAATTTTATTTCAAATTTGAACTTATAAAAATATAATAGCGTTACCAGGATCACATCTGTATATTTCATTAATTCTCAGTTCGCTCGCGGAAAGACGTGAGGATTATTCTTCCTGCAGGAGGCACGTTCTTTTACATAAACTTGCAATGATATAATACACCAGTCCTATCAAGTAATGTCATAGTAAATCTAAGGAAATATTCAGCCAGCACTAGAATAATTTATGGCGGGATAATATTTAAATTGTATTATGCAGATCTTCACACTTTTAAAACGTTAAACCTAATTTGCGAAGGAGGAATAAATCTGTTTGATTATAGAATGGTAGAATACTGCAAACTTAATATATTATTGAAATCCATCATGCTCATATCTATTTTGTAACTATTTAATTTTAATAAAAGGATTAATGATCATTCACCCTTTGTGGACTCTTTCATAAAATAGTAGTTTCATAGTAGGAGCTATGAAATATCAAACCTAAGTTCTAGATTCTATATCTAACTGGAGTAGTCAGATGTAAAATAGTAGTGATATTAAAATTTACTTGGAAATATGGATAGCACATAGGGTTGTCTTCTAATAGCATTTACTATTAAAAATAACAGAATCAACGCCCATTCTGAAGCAAGTGAACTAGGAAAGACAGTTAGCAAGCGAACTTGGAAAGATAGCTCAAGCTAAACCCCAATTTATCCAATGATAACATTTAGCTACTTTAGTATTGTAGATTCATATTTAATTTTGTACCTTTTAATTATATAGCACCTATAATTTTTCTTTAGTAATATAATATTTTAATATTGAGCCCGACATACTCAGACAAAAGAACTAGTCTGAGATGCACAAAGCCATTTCCTTCGTTATCAAAAAAAAGTACTTCAAATAAATCCTGTGTAACTCCATGTATAAATTATAATTATGCCCCATATGAAATTTAATTCCTTGATCATACAACTTGTTGGCTGATACATATTTTCAAGCGATTGCACAGTGTGGTGCATCGTAAACATTATAAAGCGTCATCGTTCATAATAAACTATTACATGTTGTTGATCGTACCTAAGCGTTCGGCGGTATTTGTGGTTGAGATCAGACGCTACTATAATTAATTATTCTCTGTATGCATGAGATATCCGGTGTGCTATATGGTTACAATGTTTGTATAATACGTCACTGCAACAATCTAACTAGTGAAGCTTAAATATCAGAATGGATCGATCTTACTCGAATTACAATGAATGTTATTACATTATATTAAAATTAGTGGTGTGAATTTCTCGATGGATGCACCGAGAAAAGGTTGACAATGCATATAAAGATATTTATCACACAACTATTCTGCGCTTTACAAGGAAGATTCCATGAAAACGTGCAACACTTATAAAATTCACTCTATATGGAAAAATCGTGCTAAACAAAAATCACTAGACAAAAGCCCTTTCTATCAGTTTTTAATATGATGAATAACAAACACATTGAACTAATGAAATTTAATATCAAACACATTCAATAAATCATAAAAATATTAAAATGTATTGTATTAATATTTTTATGATTAAATATAAATAAATATTATTAAATAAAAAATTAAAATAAAAAAAAACTTATTTTATATAATGCATTTTTTTATAAACAAAAATTAAAAGTAGAAATTCATTTAAGATGATCAAAACTTATTTTAAACATTGCATTTTTTTATAGACAAAAATTAAAATTATAAATTTATTTAAGTTAATCTCATTGTTTTGCTTTCTCAAACAAACTAGCTTATACACACATAAAATTTAGTTTTGATCATAAAACTGGGAGTTTCCATCTCATTTCCATGTTTTGATCATAGACATATGGGAGCTTCCATTAATCACGTGAACTTTTTAGGGAGAGGAGGGGTTGGACACAAAATCACAAAATATCACGTGCAGGAGGTAGGGGTAAAGTAATATATCAGATGTATTCATTTTTTACCCGATTTTTTTTTTAAATCCAAACATTTTCAAAAAAAAATCATAAATTTTATATTTTTTTCTCGTATCTGGAAAAACCCATGAACTTTGGTGGTGGAGGGGTGGTAATTTTGAATAACACCAAAACGAAGAGAGGGGGGTCCAAAAATCCTTAAAAAAACGAATACGTGATTAATGGACGCCTCTTAACCTAATAAGAATACTTAACTGTAATATACATTTTGTATTTTGATAATAAAACAATGAACATGTTATTGTAGATTAAAGCAAATTATAGTTTAGTGTTTATAATTTTGTTAAAATGCAAAATTCATAAATTTCGTTAAACCATTATTTTCAAAAACTAACAATAGTTATATTTTCAATGATAAAATTTTCATATAAGTTGTTGGCCTGATTTGACTTGACACTACTTCTATTTTAGAGATGGTAACCCAAACAGTTGTCTCTGCACGATAAATTTTATTATTAAAATTTCGTAAGAGCGAATATTGTTTGCTGCAGCAATGCCGGATGAGAGCTATTTTCACTTGGAAACTGGAAAATTAGTTAGGGAACAGGACCGTATGCAAGTACAGTCATGTTCCACAAATACATGCGAAATGTATGATTAATTATTAAATAGATTTAGTTATTAAAGTAATCTTGGTTTCATTCGCATAGTAGCTACTAACCCCCACAGGTAATTACAGGTACTTTAGCGGGCGACTGGAGAGTTGAGGTAACCCTTCGTAATGGGGTGTCAATGCTAAAATATAATATTTGGCAGCCATTGCAATACCCTAGAAAGCGACTTCAACCCCCACTTGTCACAATATTGCTATCTATTTTTCGAAGTAAAAATCTATGTCACTACTTCTTGACCTCAGACTCCTCGAGGATCGAATCCGGGACCTCTAAAGGACCAGAAATGCGCAAATGAAAAGGTTCTGATATTCTGTATTTACAATGATGATTTTACCCAAGTTACAAGGTACAAGGTTCTAAAAAAAATTATCTGGATTACATTGTTCCTTTAATATGAACATTGTTTATTCATTACGAGTTTTACTATTTTCGTTTCACCATCTTATAACAGTGACGCTTACTATGTATATGTTTAATAAGTAAACTTTCATTAGGATTTACTCCAACTTTAACACTCTTAGTGCATAAGAGCCACTCTATAAATCAGGATAATATTTTAAACCAAGTGCACTTTTTGCGGTGAGTGTTTCAGCACTAAGCGAGTACATCAGAAATAGCAGAGTACTAAACATCGTCAGTACTCCGCCGCAGCGCGACACCGCAAATGTAACAGTTACGTAACTGTGCGGTATCAAATGATATTACGAGAGTGCCCGAGGTGACGTGTCGTGTGCTCTGGCTTAGAGTTACCGGAGTGACAATGACAAAAATATGTTCCCGAGCTGAAGATTTTCAGCAGAAGACATCGGTATCTATGTCAAGGTATCAGTCACAATTAACGTCGGAAAGAATTTGGTAATGAATTTTTAAAAGAAATATCAATCATTGTGATAGATGATTGGAAACTAGAGATGGGTAACTCACTCCGGATTTATCACTCAGACACAACTCTTCCCTGGCCGGATTTGTCATATCCGACTTCCCTAAACTGGTACTAAATTTGTTACTGCGTTTTTGCTTTGGGAAGAAAGCTGTCGCTTTCTCGTCTCACAGGCAGTTTTGTGACTTTTTAGGTATACGTTTTTTTCAGAAAATACAAAAATATTAGTTCAAATATACATAACAATAAAATTGTGTTCAAGTGTGAATAGCTCCAATGTATAATTTATTGAATAGTAAGGGGTCATATTACTACTACGTCAATCTTTGGCCGTGAATGACGGCAATCAGGAATATACAATACACGAAACAAAATACATTTAATCTGTTTTTCCATAGCCTAAAATAACAATACTTTAGAGTGTAAAATATATCAGTGACGTCAAATGTATTTAAGCAGCAAAAGATAGTTAGTATTATATTATTACTTTTACACAATGATATAATGATGTAAAATTATTTTATTGATATTTTTTAATTTGATTTTATTCATAAATTTTATATTTATTTTATTTTTATTTTCATAAATTTTTATTTTAATTTAAAAAAATTAAATGGTAAGGACTTGTCAATCCTTAGATGCATAAACAACGCACTATAGAACACATTTGTATCGAGTATTTCGGTCCCAAAGTTGTCAGAGTGGTGGAGTTGTTAAGCGAATATAACTCCTCCGTGAAGCGGAGTCAAATTCGAGTCGATCCGGCTTCGGATATGATAAGCCCATCTCTATTGGAAACACTAAAAGACAGTACGATATTAGAAAGATTCATTTGAATAATCCAAAAGCAGATGTGATAAACTTAAGCCTCATCCTCGATAAAAAAAATTATTTATTTATACAATAAATTGTTAACATAAAAGCAAGAAAGTCATTAACAGTAAAATATAACTTTAATTCTAACTGCAATTCAAACTTCAAGTTATAGATAATTTGTCGCCCATGGACGACATCCGCTCGACATGGACACGAATGTCGTCCATGATCGACATCCACATTAAGTGCTGTGTGTACGGAGGTCGAAAAAAATCGTAAATGATGAAAACATTTTCTTTTACATTTCTAGAAGTCTGATTACTAAAATCGAGTTCCCCATAAAGCTCATGCCACTTCAACAAATTTGCTTGATATTCCTGGAGAGTAAAAATGCTAACAATAATATCTGTCGTTCTGAAGCACTTGACTATTATTCTCCACTATTCATAAAAAATGTTTATTACGAATGCAATCTAGTCATCCCTCAAATGCAACTTCGAAGTACCGAGCCTCTCTGCAATATGTCATTTCTGTTACAGAGTGTTCACTTGCACAATAAACGCTCTGCAGAGCCTGTGCCCACATGGGTATATGTCTTCACTGACAGGAACTAATTATTCTAACGACATAATTGTTCTGTCTCCGGTAATTGAACTATCATATTGATAACGTTACACGACCCGGAATATTACCGGAAGACATCTGATCGATAGCGCGTTAACTATTCATATTTCAGATGACCGTAAAACGATACTGTGCCGTAATCTCAAATTGCTATCAGCGCAAATCAAACTAAATAACTAATTCAATTATTGATATAATGGGATAGATGTATCATATGGACAGATTCAGGTAGTTGTGAATCTATTCCAACTTATAGCCTCCTGGCAGAACATGCTCATAAGCCATATGCACATCTTTAAACACACATTCACATCTAAAAAATTTAATATTTAAAAAAAAGTTTTTTGGCATGGCAAGTTCCAGTAATTTGCTTTAAGATACAATGCCGAACATCACTAGTTTGATAAGCATTACATTTTATCATGTTAATGTAGGGCGCAGACTTGATGCAACAAAGGAAACTTGTTCTTGGAAATTTGTATCTAAACCCACATGGAAACTTGTTCGAACAAACGTACTTCTTCCTTTGGACCCTATCTTAAATTCAGTATAGGTAGACTGTAGCTGCCGTACTCTGGCCCAATTTAAAGCAAAAAACAATTGAAATTATTTTTAAACTTTTTTCCATTAACAAAGCCTATTGCTTTGTACCGTAGCGACAGTCTACCTATACTGAATTTAAGATAGGGTATAAAGGAAGAAGTACGTTTGTTCGAACAAGTTTCCATTATTGCATCAAGTCTGCGCCCTACATTAACATGGTAAAATGAAATACATGTCAAACTAGTAATGTATGGCATCGTGACTTAAAGCAAATTGCTGGAACTTGTCGTACCAAAAATCATTTTTTTTAAAAAGATTCAATTTTTTAGATGTGCATGTGTGTTTAAAGATGTACATATAGCTTATGATCATTTTTGACCTTCAAATGGCATTTTTTTACTCAGAAACTAGACCTAGACCTGTCTTCCGAATAATTTAATAATTTCTTTACTTTGTCAGTACAAGTAAAATGTTTTTTGAATTATAGAAATTGAACGCTCCTTTCTCTTAAAAGCTGAATCATGATTTTTAGCACTTTTTGCCCCGTATCTTCAAACCTGTCTTGTCGAAAAACTAAACAGCACGTCTCCTCATCAATAAAAATCGAATGTTCTTCGAATCATTAAGATGATCGAACTAACGATGTTCCTGAAACCGTCGCCCAAAATTTGTATCTGAACACATACACACAAACATCGTTTTTTTCTAAGGTATGCCAAAATGTTCAAAAACTTCTGAAACGTAAAGATATAAAAAGAATCATTGAATCATTCTTGATTTTGCGACTACTATAATAACTTACACTATGGGAAGTTAAAAGAATGGCACAACCGTTCCCAGTTACCTCCACCTACTTGTATCAGAGAGCAAATATAATAAACTTTATAAATATCTTTTCCCATTGATAATACATCTGTGGTTACTATGATATCCTATATATTTTACCTTACTAGCTTTTCTCATAGTCAGCGATTTTTGGTTATCTTTTTCAAAAATTTTCTTTTTCATACAGATTTTTTTCAAATTACGCGTACTCGCTGAAATATATTGCTGTATGGACTAAATAAATGAAGTTTAAAGTAAACACTTCATTGAAATGCCGCCGAAATTGTACAGACCGTATTTTTCACCAAATATACCATGGAATGAATTCTTTCAATACATCAATTTATTTAGTATACACGGTAACCGCAAACGAGTGTTGTTCGAAACGCAGTTCGTCATTAACGGATTCTGTGTTTATTTTAATCTTCAGCATTTCGAATTTACGTATTGCTATGGAATTACGAATAACCACTGATACTAAACTTTTTCCAACAAATTGATTTATAAACGCAAAACCATACCTAGTAATTAAATAGTTTATTAAACAATTCATACAACATTCCACAGGTATCATAAAAAAAACCGCAATTAAATTAAATTCACTAATTTTATATCTATGGAAAAACAAATATTATTAAATACCTACTTGAGAACATAGCATGTAATAAATGAATCAATTTCGAAAAACAATAATAGCAATTTAAATTAATTGTTTTGCATATGTACGTTTTCACATAGCCTAGATTCGTTTTGTATTTAATATCATAGATATTAAAAGCGATTGTAGTTTCTTTTGAAGACAAAATATTCAAAACATCAAACACATTCACGTCTATTGAACGTTTCATCCAGAAAATAGAAGAGATGTTCTTTTCTTTCATTGTGAAATTGTACTTTGCGAGCAATGTACTTTTAGGTGCTTTTTTGAAAAACTATTAATTTTTTACAGATAAAATTAGGACACTCTATACCTTATTATTATTGACTTTTTAAGAGACACTCTAACAATTATTTTAAACATGCATGCAAATAATATCTAAATAATTCTTCACTATATTATATAGATAAATCAACAAATTATTTGATGCTAAAATATACGTAAAATGTCTATTAAAATGAAGGTAAATAAAAAATAGATAACTTCTTTTAAAACCAACGTATAAGCAAAAAATAAAATAAATGCACATTTTTGTTACTGTAAAATAGTTCTTTGGCGAGCATATACTTTTACATATTTCTGAAAGAACTATTAATACTTTATATTAATAGTTCAGAAGCAAATTTTAATTTTGCTTCTTATACATCCAGCCTAGCAAATATTTCATATAACCCTTTCAACTTTTCATGCACGAAAACAATTTTTTGAATAGAGTACCCATAAAAATATTATTTAAATGTTAAAGAAATATGTTCAAAAAACTAACGAAATTATTTTTGTCCAAAGCATATATAAAATCTCTATTGAAGTAAGCGTTAATAAAAAATCGGAAACCTCTTCAAAATATACGATCACGTATATTGAACGTTTCTCACAGAAAATAAAATAAATGCGCTTCTCTTTTATTGTGAGCAATGTATTTTTATATATTTTTCTCAAAGACCTATTAACTTTTTATATCAGCACAAAATTAGGTCACTCTAAGTGTAAACTTATCAATTTCTGATTTCTTCAGATGCATTACAGCAAATATTTTAACCCTTGTAAATTTATATATTTCCTTTCATAGTATGCATAAAATGTCTATTAAAGTAAACATTAATAAAAAATCAGAAACCTCTTCGAAATCTACCATCCAAGACTTACACGACGCTTCTGAAACTTTTCCTCGCTCTAATATCGGAAACGAGGGCTTGTTTACAAAAAACTAACTAAGCAGATGATATAAAAAAAGTTTTGCTAACTTGTTACGCGAGTTTTCCAACATCGGAGCAAAGAAGGAAACAAGTAGAAGAATCGAGGAATAGCATTTGGAAATCTTTATTTTCAGTAGACACTTCACAAATCGGATTTCCAATATATATATCTTTCGATGTTTGAACAAGAAGCAGCGGGTATCAATTTGCCACAAGGTAAATACGGGCCGCCAACCGGCTGCGCGATGCTCTGACGAATCGAGGAGAATTCTATGATGCACATACAGCAAAGGCCGCAAAACCATATCGAAAGTTTACGAAAAGCTCGGGAAAAATTTGGCAGAACATTCGACAAAAGTTTATTCAAAAATTAGTTAACAAATAATAAGAATTATGAGACATATGTAATTTTATACATATAGATGGACCTGAAGTGAATAATATTCTACATATAATTTATGTTACCCAGAATAATTCTATCAAACTTATTGAAATGAGCTATTTGTGAACATATATGAAATGTATAAGCTCTTAATAATAATAATACTTTTTTAACATCTTGGTTAATTTACTAGAATCTTAGATCTCAATCAGATGACTATATAACTTACATACTTTTGTATAAAATGGACCTAAAATGGACCCAAGCAGAAGCATTAGATCATTTATAAATGCTATGTTGTTCTATAATTATAATACCAAAGTTTACATCTCAATCAGATGCATCACAAATTACATTCTTATGAGTTTTATATATGCAGATTCATCTAAAATGAGTAACCTTCGGAATATTCCATATCAGAATATCAAAAATATATGCTGCTGTATAATAATCAGTACAAACTTCTGCTTTTTTTGCAAAAATGATATCTATAAAATTGGCTATCACTTATATTTTATTGGAAAATATAAATAAAGCTGTTGTGTTGCATAAGCGCTTTTTACTCGGACCTCGTTATTCCAACAGAAATTTACTCAGGTTTTTCATACAAATTAAAGGAATACAAAAACAGAAGACATCTGTTATGTATATATGGATCAAAGAGCATTGTTAAATTAAAAAAGGAAAACCACTGATCTTTTTGTCTGCACTCGATCTGAATCATGCTACAAACGCCAAAATAATGAAATTCTGACAAGATTTATTTTTAGAATTGTCATGTATAAAAAGAAAGGAAGTATTTATAAAGAAAATAAAATATTTGAAATATGAAACATTAAAGTTAATCAAAGAAAATAAAATATTTATGAATAATAATTATTTATTATTACGTAAATAAATTACGTAAATGATTAAAAAAGTATATATTGAACATGATTTCCCGCTAAAGAAAATGTGTGAGTGCAACAAATTAAACAAATCAAAACTCACTCATCCTCATCACTATAATTAAAATATTGATTTAAAAATATTAATAATGCGGCACAGTGCTCTACTCTTTTTAATAATTGCACGAGGCATTGCATTTCGGACCTCTTGTGTTAATTCTAAATATTTGTGCTCTACTCTTTTTAATAATTGCACGAGGCATTGCATTTGGGACCTCTTGTGTTAATTCTAAATATTTATAACTTTCTAAATAATGATATGTATATTTTATGTTTAAATTTTACATAAATCTAATCAAGTATTACATATGCATCTATTTAAGGATAGAATCTTATCACAATGTTCTCCAACTATGGAAGTTCACCTTATGCAATAACCTTACTTAATATTTGCATATAAACCATACGAGATGATTTATTCCGACAGCTAGCAGTGTTTAGTATAGAGACTAATAGCATTAAATCTTGATTTTGTATATATGCTGCACATCGTATCAAGACAGTTTAATGCATTTCTAGTTTCGCAAATGTAATAGAACTTGATTTTTGTGACAACATTGTGACACATCTATACATATTATTGTAATCATTTATTAAAATAAAATAATAATAAGCATTATCATAAATTATGGATCATTTATAATAAAAATGTTTAATGATTTAAAAACTTCAAAAAGTTTTTTTTGTCCTTGGACAATTTAAGTTTAAAAATTTAAGAATTTTTACCAAGTCTCGTAAAGGTAAGTATTTTTAAATTTAATGTGTGCACATAAACTTATAAACGATATAACAATTTTATGAGTGGATTATTTTCATTTGAGCATCATCATAGTTCCTCATAAAAAGGTAAATGTACATTTGCAAAAGTACTCTAAAGCGAACATAAACGCGAATTCGTAACATTTCGAGTAAAAATTCGTTATTTATTATGCAGTAAAGACCTATAATGCTCATACGTTTTATTTATAATTTTTGAGACGAAGATATAGAAAACGTATGATACAAACACAAAGATATATACATACACACGAAAATATACACACTATATACATGCATACATACGCAAGTTCTTAGAGCATTTTGATTGTTGTATGTTTGAACTGAAAAGTGTATTAGATATCTAAATGTGTTTAATGACAATGATATAAATTTTAAGAATTTTTGCATCATAATTGAAATTGTTGTACATTAATAACTTGATTTACTATTTAAAAATACACTTCCACATGTTCATTTATTTATTTTCGGGGTTAAAGATACTCCTTAACATTTAATTTCAAACGTGAGCTTTTAGTGCAACAACTTAGCAACAAACATTACCTACTGCATTATAATCTTAAAATAACACAGCTTATATCCATTTCATATATTTCTGTGTATCTATTACCCCCTAGCAAAGTCAACATTTGCAAAAAGCTATTTCAAAAAGCCAAACAGAACAGTACACCGTAAATTGGTCGCGCTTTGCACACCACACAAATGCAACGAATAGATTTCGAATAGAACTCTGTGCGGCGCGTGTTTTGTTCATGCATCTTTATCACTGAAATCTATCTAACATGAGAGCGAGCTCGACTTTTAGCGTGCAAATATTCTGCTAATAATTCACGTGGCCTAATTTGAAATTCCCGCGTAATTCCGACGGCACGGCCGCCACGTAGAGAGAGAGCTGAGGGACATAAAACTCAAGCCGCATGCTGTCTAAATATAGCAGATTACCAAAACTGAGAAAAAATTAAGAGCTCTCTTATTATCTAAGGTATTCTTATCATTTTAACATGAATGGCTCTAAACCGAAGAAGGATGCCGCACAGTGCAAAAGCGTTGAAGGTGTATCAGAATTATTGTAATGAATATGAAGAACACTGGACAACTTCGTGGTTAAAGATAAGTTTATACATTAGATGCATGTTGAACCTTTTTGACTCGTACATATAACTTCTTGTGAGTAGTTTTCTTATATTAACCAATAAAACTTCTCCAAGTCGTCAGAATTACCCTGTAAAGCTGTTAAGTTTGTTTTGAGACCTCTATACATTTGTTTACAATATATCAATCCAGAATTAAATTCCATGTACCCAAATTGGCTTAAGCATGACTTTTCAAAAATATCTAAAGTTTCCTTATATAAAATTGTTTTTCTAAATGAAGCAGCAGGCGCAAGAAAATGTGAACAACTATACTGCCAATTGCCTCAGTTTTTTAACAAATAAATCCGTAACCCTTAGATCCCTAATTTGGTTACTAGTGTTCTATCTAATACCAGAAAGGGATGCCGAGAGTGCTCACGAGTTATGAGGCCGTAGCGAATGAGTTCTGGCTTTGTTAATGGCGCGTCGGCCGTTCGCTTGTTCCGTTTATTTTTCTCTTTTGCTCACTAGGCGCAGACTGCTGTCCGCTCGAGAGTAGAAAAATGTAATTGTGTAATAAAAAATATAAGATATTGTTCTGAGTTATTACATCGAGTATTAATAAGACGCATAGCATTATAAATACGGTAGTAATGAACAAAAATATATGAAAAGTAATTAGGAAGAAAAGGTGCGTGAGAAGCAGAAACAGGTACGAAACAAATATAAGAACTTTTTTATAACTGTAACTGTTGACCAACCCATAAAAGAAACATGCTTCTAGTATATATAATTATTTATAATAAGTGATTACTTTATTGTTACATAATTTTTATTTAATTAAGTACATGTTTTATTTATTATCCTTGTTAATTGTGATCTAAATTTCACAATTTTGATAAATTTTGTAAAAGATATACCTTAAAAATTCATTAAAATTACTGGTTAATAGAATGATTATAAAGTCAAAATTGAATAATCTAAAATAGGTTAAATATAAAGAAAAAGCTCTTAGAGCTTTGTTACGGTGGAGACGCCATGTACTTTTAGACAATACCGCGTTTACAGAGATACGATAGTATACATTGAATATTTCACATATTAATCTAAATACCAATTTTCTCACGTCATATATGTAACTCCGACCAACCTCAATTATTATTTTTCGCCTCGTTTTGGCGCATTTTACATATTTACCCTCAAATCCCATAATTCATCGCGCACCCACATGAAAGCTTAATACACAAACGCCGTCGTTCTGCATATAGACGTTGCCCATAATATCTGCGACAAAACAAATTTATTATAATAATCTTTGCAAAAGCAGAGCTGAAGTACCATTATCCGCATAAGCTTTATATTTAAACTGATAAGAGGATTTCACATACTTAACGAAGTCTAGTCTAATGAAGTAGAATATTATACATATACGTATTTATTAATTCCAATGTTTTTAAGGGAATTAACAAATAATTTATAAAGACATCGAGTTTACACTCGAAAATACCCACGAAGCCTTGCCTGTAATAAATACTAAATGAACATAAAGTTTGCAAAGCGTAGGTACCATAACATAATATTTGTTTTATTGCGCGCATCATCATGACAAAATTACATTTCGCATTATAGATACTTGTTTTAATACGCCATTCCGGAAAGCAACATAAAATATTATCGTGTAGTTAATTCGAGATATATTTGTTGTACATAATAGTCTGATAATAAACGTGAATTAGGCATTCTTTATAAATGTGTCTTGCAGTCATAAAATATATCTAATTTATAATGGTCTTACTAATAAAGATTTTCCATTGCACGGATTTGAATAAATATAAATCGTTGTGTTACTACTAGTATTTAAAATATTGAGATCATTGTTATGTCCAGGTTCCAATGCCAATTATGTGAAACTGTTTAAGCAAAAGTGTTTCCATGTCTTCTGTGTCGTTCTCCTGTATTGTTAGGAAACTATTTCCTATTTCATTGTTAATCTCCACATATATAGTTGAATTAATCTATTCAAAGGCGCCATGATCAAATTGCGAAGTTATTATTGAAAGTTAAAACTTGATTCAATTGCTTTCCACTCTAATAGATCGTTGTTAAAGTTAGGAATAAAGTTATGAAAGAGACGCTTATATTAAAATCCAACTAGAATGACGGTAATCGAATGGCGGGGCTGGTGCAAAACTTTTCAAATGAAATTGTGTGGCGCAAACCGTGCTTTAATGTAAAAATTAATTAGTGACGTAGTATTTTCAACCAAGGGGATAAAAGGAATAAATGAGGAAATAGTCATTCTTTTATTAAAATGGTACAATAAGAATTAAAAGGCAATTCAGAAACATGTTTGCTATGATGTTGGAGAATGGTCAATCCTGAAAATAAAAGCAAGAATATTTTTGCCCCAAAAAATTTATGATCCAAGTAAGAGTTTTATGACTTGCTAAGATGATACTTCTCCTCAACTTCACTTGATGTAGCAGTATAAAAATCTGATAGCTGCTGATTATTGGAAATTCCTTGAGCAAAAGTGTATTGTAATTTCAAATGACATTACAAATTCCTCACTGCAGTACGATTATTTAAATCTTTGCATTTCAGCTGGACGTATTAAATGCGGCCTCTGGCTCAGATCTCAGTTCTTGGTTAATAGTTTAGCATCGGTATTTCTCAAAGAGTTGCACAGCGCGACGGAGCTCTGAAGACTCATTACCTTGGACAAACATCCATCGTATCCGAGCCAGCAATCTGATGAGATTCCTTGTTTGAACTTGTTTTTTGAATAGAAACTCGGGGATGATTTAATCGCGTGAGGAGAAATGTGTGGAATCTCTCGTACCGAACGGATAATTAGATTTCCTAGTTTTATCAGCAATGTATTTGTACCATGCTCGGTGGGTATAAACAGGTCGGTGGATGCAAATATTTATTTATGATGTTTTGTTTTTATTTTGATGAAAAAATCCTTGTTATTTGAATAGGATAACGTTTCTGTTTGAAGTATTTAATTGCGATGTATACAATGACGTTTTTTTATGAAATGAAATACACAAAGGAAAATGCAGATAGAACGCAGAAAATATTATCAGGAGATATGGTAGCTACAGGCGGAAGATACAATTGGGATGTAAAATTTCTAAGGATGATTAAATTATTTTCCATAACAATGGTCAATATAAAAATTTGTACCAGCATTATATTAACCAGTATTAATCAGTGTTCATCCGTTGATTTAGGTTCTGAAAATCAATATACCATTAATTAAAATTTAATTAAATCCATTTTACCATAAAAACTTATCACGAGCACCTTTCGTAATGTAATAGCGTTTGCATACGGACGCATCTCAGTTTCCACAATCGTCACCAATCGAAATCGACTCGCTTTAATCGAATGACAATTAACATTGTGGTGGTTCATCGCATTTCGTACACAATGTGCATCGATTCCAAATGATACGAGGATCGGGAATAGCAGCTCAACCGAGCTCCCTTAAACGTTTCCATTTCTATTTGTATTCAGAGCCGAAACTATGTCTGAGCTCTTCATGGGATGATGCAAAACAGCCGAAGATAGCTTCGATTCGCTGTTATTTCCTTTGAGCATAGAAGTAATAAATATTATTGATGTACGTAATTTTAATTTACTCTGGGTAATGCTTAACGCCCAACATTTTGTTATTCAAAAATTAAATATTGGGCCATAAACAAATCAATCTCCAGCAAAGGTCTAATCCACTATTCTAAGCTAGCCTCTCTAATATTAGACAACATTAAAAAAAACAAAACTGATAGAATTTTCACTACCAAACAAATTTTCCGTATAAGTGTTATGTAGATTGTTGTGATTCGTGTCTAAGTCTTCGATCTACAATTGCTTAGTTTCTATTACTGAAAGCATTTACAATTTAGTGCTGTGGTTCAACAGCTCTCAATCCTTAGATTATAATACGCATACTGCAAGCCTCAACATTATATGGGTTTAACGCATTGATGTTAAGCGTTTGACTATAAGCTTTCCAGTTGGAAATGCGCCGAGAGTTTCAACTCGACAATATTCGCATGCCGTTTGCCATATTAGTGGAGGATTAAATTAATTGAAATGATGTTTGGTGTAAGGCGTAGAATGAGCAGAGCTATTTGTTTGTCATACTTGTTTATTTAGAAATTATAATGGTGAATTACGAAAAATCGTCATTATGTGGCCAATGCTAAATCTATCTACTGGGTGCGCCATTTATATGTGGTCAATGGAAATGTTGAATAACTTGAACAATTTTCAATGAAATTTGATACACTTTTTTATTATCAAATTTAAAGTGTGTACCAGCCTGCATGACTGCTTTTCTAGCTGTTTACCAATCTAACTGTTTACCTGTCTGCCTGTCTACATATTTACCAGTCAATTTGTTCATCACTTCACCTTTCTGCCTGTCCACATATTTACTAGTCTACTTGTCCATCAGTTTACCTGTCTACCTGTCCACATTTTTTACATTTACACCACAATTTACATTTATACCACATGGTTTAATTGTTCGTCTTTCACAACAAAACTTTGATATCCTTGCCAGTGCATTGGTAGGGACGTTTTACTGTCGAGCGACCGTTGTCTGTAAATTTAATGAGTGCCTCCCGTTAATCGTATGCGCTTCTATCTGTCTAAGCTACAAAAAGCAGCAACGAACAGCACTACCGACAGCCACGAAACTCTCGGCCCCGGTGTGAATGCGCTAAAGTTAACGTGCGGTGGCATCTCTATTGTGTGTCATGGCCTTTCAACAACTTGGTAGCCCATATTATACCATTATGTGTATAAACAATGTGAATGTAAAGCATATGACACTCCCAACATGAACTCTGCAAACATGTGTAGGCAAATACCATTGGTTCAACGCGGATTAGTACAAAATTATGCATATCGAGAATTAGATCACCGATAATGTATCGCTTCTGATTAGATTGGATAGCAAAGAGCCAACTGAGATTAATTTGGTTTGATCATTATTTACAAGAACGTAGCTGTTAATACACATTGAATTGTGTTAATTTAAACGTTCAATATTTAACTAGGCAGTTGAGGAGTTCACTTACTCAACAAGTTTTAACTCTATCCTAAGGCGTGAAGTCGTTGTTGATCGTTTTTTATAGTTCTTAGAGTTCATAGTTTTCCCAAATTTTCTGAAATTTTAAAGACTTACCAAGAGTGGTTTAATTTAAAACAATTAAATTTTGAAATACGAGGGTGGTTTGAGAACTTTCCAACTACAACACAGTTTTTATATATGTTTTTTTTTTTTGTAAAGCGAAGGAAACGCGTATAGACATCCCAGGCTGGGTCTTTTGTCTGAGTAAGTCGGGCTCAATACAGTTTGGATTTAATACCGACTTCTCATTTCGCTTATCTCTTACCCCCACCGAAACCGCAGTTAGGCATTACTTCATGGGGGAGGATCTAGAATACTAATAGAAAAGTTTAATTTAGAAAGAGAATCATATCTCTTTCTAAATTATATTTTTCTATTAGTTTGCATGTATGTGTATGTGTACGTATATGTGCATCTCCGCTTATCTCTTGCCTCTTGTCCCTACAGAAATCGCAGTTAGGCATTACTTTATGAGAGGGAGGATCTAGAATGCTATGGTTCTCTCTCTTTATTATACATTCCTATTAGTTTTTACACATACATGTGGTAGACTGGTATATGAAAAATGGCAAGCAACGGGTTGACTGACGAATTATATATATAAATCGTCGATTTTCCTTAGACTATCACAAGTTGCACAGCCAAAAATAGAAAAAATAAGCAATCGGTAAAATGTACTTTAAATTTAATAAATCAAGACCTCTTAGTGAGACAAAAAATTTGTCCTACTACAAATTCAAATATACATTATTTGATGAACAGTAAGTCGATGTTCTGTAAGATAAACAACTCCTAACCAAACTAATATGATTAATTAATTCATGTTATATATATCCTCTGCAATATATAAAACTTGCAATCAGTCATTTTTTTACGTTTTATTGGAAGATAAAGTTTCTTCAGTTATATGTATAAAAGTCTGAGATACTTAATTTTCAAACAAAGAACAGAAGAATTTAGAAAATTTCAATCTCTATGCGTTTTGCAAACAATTTCATGCCATCATCAGTGATACAGATATTTCGATAATCAACATTATAAACATCAGTTAAAATAAATACTATAATATATATATATATATATATATATATATATATATATATATATATAGGCTAAATGCAGTGATAGGATTGATTGTAATCGTCATGAAATAAATGAATTTATTTATTCCATTGAAAACTATAAGCTCAAGTACAACCTACGCTGTAAGCATTTTTTGGTTATGGTGGTTAATGTTTTTTTTATTTTTTGTTCATTAAAACCATAAATGAATTTTGTAGGACAGTCAAAGATAATGTCACAATTTATGCAAGTTTTTTAGGATCTAAGTGAGTCCTTAAACTTTAAATTTAATATTCTCAATATATATCAATGTCGAAATAAATTCATTCAAAAAATGTACTGAAGTGTCATCCAGTTCTATCAAAAGTTCATAATTCAATTAGAAATTGGAAATGTTGCAATACTTCTGAGTTTTCTACTAATTTTTTAATTGAATTCTAATAAAAATTAAATTTTTATAAACTATATAACTTCTCATAAGCCTATAATATTTCGAGAAGTTCGTATTAACTATCAACTCTATCCCACACAAAGTTTGACCATCTAGACGAGTAAATACAAAATCTCATCGAACAATAAATGAATGGTTGCAGCAAAATCAATTTAAAGACACTAAACGATTTACAGACGAGAGTTAGAAATTATAATAATCATAATCATTATTTTATTTTTGGCATTACGCTTTAATAAGATCTCACTAAAAATAAAATGCGAGCTCTTTCTTTCTACGTACATGGTCTGATGGAATATTTTTCAGCTTCGATACATCAGATTTTTAAAATAACGAGACAATTGTCCGATAGCAATAGATTGAATTCGATCAAGCAGAAAACAAAAGCACTGTGTATGATATCTGTGTGTGTAGAAGAAAACTTACCGACGACGACAACGTCTCCGTGCTCGGATACTGTCTGGAAGGACGGTGCTTCGGCGCTCACTTCGCATCGGAAACGGCCCGAGGACACGAGATCGACTGACTGCAATACGACCGCGGTGTCCGTCGATGCGTTCAACTGTAATCAAAAATTTTGCCGTCACGGTGACATTTTGTAAAGAGACACATAAAATAGAAGAAGACATGTGCATCAGCATAATATAAAGGTACTATTTTCATGCAATGTCTATAAATAAGTATGTACCTAGGTCTAGTTTTTGTTGGATCAAAGGGGGCGTCCATTAATCATGTGATCGACTTTTTAAGGATTTTTGAGCCCCCCTCCTCCTTGTTGATACGTAGTGATATTCAAAATTACCTCCCTCCCTCACCTAACATCACGTGTATTTTTAGATACGAGAAAGATTTGTTTAATTTTAATTTTTTCCTGAAAATGTTTGAATTTAAACAAAAATCAGATAAAAAATGAATACTCTTATTAGACCTCTCCATACCCCACGTGATATTTCGTAATTTTTTGTCAACCCCCCACCCTCCTCCTCCCTGAAAACCTCACGTGATTAATGAACGCTCTCTATCAGTTGACTATATATCATATGAAATAGTTATAAATTTGTCAAAAAAATACTGAATACATATTACTGTAACTTATAAATTACCTGAAAACAATAATTTAGGTGTGTATGGCATCACCATAGAATGTATAAATAATTGATTTATTCAATTAATATTTGATATGTATATTATCTACCTATCTAACAGTCTACTTGTATACCTGACTAGGTAGCTACATGCTTTCGTATCTATCTACTTTTGTAACAACCTACTTGTCCACTCATTTTTCTGTCTATTCACTTGGCTACCTGCCTACCAATCGACCAGCCTACCTGTCGATCTGGTTATTTATTTACTATTTTACCTTCTTACCTGGCTACCTGTAAACATGTCAATCTATCTTGCTGTCTATATTTTTATTTGTATACTTATCTACCTGTCTACCTGTCCAATTGCCATTTCATCCCCTTGTATTTCAGTTTACTTGTCTGCCAGAATATCTATCTACATGTCATTAATCTACCAGCATTTCTACACGTATATGAATCAATAATAATAATTTCTAATGATCATTTGAGACCACAAAATCTTTTTTTTTATTTATTTCCCTGCGACTCCAAAATTGCTGGATCTGCCTTAGCAAAAAAGTAATCTCCGTCAATACAAGTAAAATGTTCAAAAACTACAATTTTTTCCCGTCTTTAAAAGAACTGCACAATCTTGCCCAATGAAATGAAAATTTGTATCCACACATACATACATACAATCAAGTTTTTTCGAGATTTGCTAAAAAATGTTTGAAAACCTCTCGTGTAGATATGCAAACATTTTTATTTACTATGCATATATATATGCATATTATTCCCAGTATACATTTTTATGGGTTAACTGTAGTTAAAAATTATAAAAAATGTGTTTCGAAGAATTGGCTAATATTTATACCGTATATTTTATTTGTTTTTTATTATATATAACGTTTTGAGAAATCTTTTATCTCATCATTAATGATATTTTTATATTTTTCTCTAATGAATCATATATATATATATATATATATATATATATATATATATATATATATATATATATTGAAATATGTGAGTTTGGTGTTGGTTTGATGAGTTATTTAGAATCGGGCAGTAACACCAAGTAAAAAAACTAACGAAGACCGAAACGTATGGATAAATAAAGTATTTCAAAACTACTTTAGTTTTTTTACTTGAGGTTACTGCCCGATTCTAAATAACTCATCAAAATATATATATATATATATATATATATATAATATATGTATATATATAAATTGCATTTAAATGATAATACTTTTAAAAACACAATCCTGCAATCGATTTCATCGAATCCAAACCGATAGCGTAATATATCACGAACAAAACTATAAATGCATCTACACAAATGGTTGTTATACGCATAAATACATTTACACAAAGTTCTATTATTGAAAATATCGATAAATCAAAGTTTTCGACACTTGCTACACATATAATAAAAATTATTTCCAGAATATGCGTTATAAATATTCATAAAAAACAGCGCCAGTGATTTACAATTGGCTAACTTGTATGCACGGTATATTATTTATCATAATCCACCTACTAATTAACATATATGTCAAAAATGCTTTTACAAAACAATCGCGTTTGAAAATTTCATGGACGTTTAGTAAAATGATAAAATAAAACCATTTATGCAATAGTAGTTATAATATAATAGAGTATATAGTAATGTATATATATATATATATATATATATATATAATTCTATTTATCCTTTGTTTTTAGTATAACCCTGCATCTACACATTATTTTTGTTTAAAGTTTTAAAAATTTATATCAGTGTAGAAATTTCTGTCATATACATTTAATATAAATTTTATCCCATTATATGCAACATACGTTATAACGGAAAGTTAAACTAACAAGGCAAATAAAAGTCTTACTTTTATACAAGCGCGGAGTACAAACTACATTTCAACATTATACATGGAGCATTACAACTTTTATAATATGTATGCATTACATGAAGCTAGAACGATATATGTTCGCCTTATATATTATATCCGTCTCCAAGTTTAATTGGTTAATTTAGCCATCTTAGAATCTTCTTTCAAACTTTGTGCCTTGGGAGGCTAACGATTCTTTAGTTTTACAACCCTGAGCTTTATGGCACCGCCAACGTTGTTGGAATGCGTGCTTCACTCTTTGAATTATTAAGAAACACCGCCAATTTTCGAATATAATCGACAAAGTTCGAAGGAGAAATATAAAATGAACTTTGGTTAGGGTTTCATAATAAATATAAAATAATTTGAGCAAAAATTATTTATAAGATTGCCAATTAAAATTTAATATCATTTATGTTGTTTATGCTCGTGCTTTCAAAATGATTGAGAAAATATTTTTCAGAAAACGTATTTTCTTTGATATTAATATGAGAATCTACATATTGCAATAATCTAATGTATTTTCCATGATATAATCAATCATTTATATCTACGTATGAGATAGATATAAGCAAAACGATTGCATTCAGAAATCAGGATGCATTAGTTGAGCAAGTAACATATTGCAACGAAGATTTTCTCTCGAAAATAATTTTAAGATTTTGTAGCAGAAAAACCACCTATGTAACCTGGGCATAAAGCAGATTTGAATTTTATACCGTAAAATGAGTTGATAGGAATATGCATTTATCTGCAATAATCTATACAACAATAATTTCATAAATTGTTTTTATGTTAAATTTTAAAGTCAGAAATGTAAATCAAAGTATTTGGTATTGGTATTTTGCCTTGAGGCAAGTAACATGAACTTCCCGATATGTGTAAATAATCGATTTAATCAATAAAAAATAAATTAATTTATGAGTGATTAAAAGTATACAGATTGAATTTATTACACATAATTAAAAACGAACGAACACGTTAACTCAAAGTGTTTTCTAAACGCTAATTTGTGATCTATCGTCAAAAAATTTTTTTCTAAATTTTATGACAAGAAAATGGCCCGGCCAATTTTTACCAAAAACTAATCAGGTCGATTCCCAATCAGAAAACATAAAAATCGAGAAAAATCGAGAAAACATAAAATTAGCGAATCGGATTTTTTTATGAAAACATAAACTTTTTTTCGGGAAGTTAATAATATTTTTAAAGGACTCATAAAAAATCATTCTCTAGAACATGTAAACACAAAAAAACACCACTGGCAAATTTAAATAAAAATATGATTTGGGGAATGAAAGGAGAAGGCAAAGGCAGCGTATAACTCTAAGTAAAACAAAATTAGCTGTCTGGGTGAAGATTAAGACTTTTCGCAATCCGAGATAGCACGAATGTGCTCATTCTGAATTCTGCAATTTGTAAGTCAGACACTATTTTACCTTGGACTCATGCACATTACGCGAACACAGCAAACTACTTTTTCGGTCCACGCGTTTTTTTGTGAGCAATTCGCGCGGCCGTAACCGCGAGTTTTCATGATATGTCATATGAAAAATTTATCGCAAAAGTTTCGAGTTTTTTCAACGAAGTAGAGTGTGCTGAAAGATTAATTTTCTCGACGGCTATCTGATAAACAAAACCGACAGCTCCAATGCTTCTTATCCAGGAGCAAGGAAAGAGATTTGAGAGCTAGTTAAAGTTTCAAGCCTCAGCTCTCAGCATTTACCAAACTTTCAGGCGCAGCTAACAAAACTAAAATCGAATTTGTACGCGTTTTTTTGTGAGCAATTCGCGGCCGTAACCGCGAGTTTTCATGATATTTCATGAAAAATTTATCGCAAAAGTTTCGAGTTTTTCAACGAGTAGAGTGTGCTGAAAGTTGATTTACTCGACGGCTATCTGATAAAGCAACCGCAGCTCCAATGCTTTCTTATCCAGGAGCAAGGAAAGAGATTTGAGAGCTAGTTAAAGTTTCAAGCCTCAGCTCTCAGCATTTACCAAACTTTCAGGCGCAGCTAACAAAACTAAAATCGAACTTTGTAATATTTAGTTGCGAGCAAAATTACTTATAGCTAAATTTAACATCTTTATAACAAAGTAAATTAAATGTAAGTTGAAGGAGTACAATAAATCCAAACTATAATAATAGAAAACTATTGAATTATATTATATTCTATTTAATTTTAATTTAAGAAAACATTCTAATTTGTAAACTAAAAAATAATAATTAAAAAACTGTCTAATTATTTGATACCCAAACTATAATGTAAAATAAGAAATACTAATAGTAGATTTGATTCTAATATTAAACTAGTTGGTATTGGTATTTTGCCTTGAGGCATGTTGAACGAACTTCCTGATATGTGTAAATAATCGACTTAATGAATAAAAAATAAAAAGTTCCATAAAAATCGGCTTAAATCTAAATTTTGTTTAAACAGTTAATTACAAGAAACGGCTCCGTAGATTTTTACCTAAAACTAATCAGTATTATTCCAACTAATATCTTTTGAACAGTTTTTGATTTTCAAAATTGATTCGGTAATATGAGCTTAAATGTAGATATGTAATATTAATAGTATATTTGATTCTCATATTAAATAAGTATTACATGCGATGCATTTCTCCTGTAGCAAAACACTTCCTCATTATATCATTTATTATATACTTGATTGAGCAACGAGTAATTATAAGATAAATTATATCAAGCTTAATTAATATTATGATAGATTAACTGATCTGAAACAATGACAAAAATCTTTCAAAAGAAAATATATCTTTTCCTTTATAATCACTTCTTAATAACTTTTTCAATTAAGATCTAGTCGGGCATTATTTTTCATCATCGCAGGCAATAAATACACATTATGTAATACCTGCTATATTTTTATATACAAATTTTTGTCTGGTTCTCATAATCTTACTTTATATTAATAGCCACTCACACCAAGACTGCTCCATTGAAACTTCGTATAAAAGAAATTGATTTATACGACATATAATTTTTAATATTTATTCCGACGGCGATAGAGCTCGACCAGGAGATTCAAGTTCGAGGATATTTTATTCTCACTATAGAGAAACAGGGCAAAGGAGCTTTGTTGGCGGTTTCAACGGCTTGGTTCAGCTACAACTTCCTCGCCGATATAATAAAGTTGAAATAAATTCTCGTACACAATAGAAAGTTTCTTTATTAATATATATCTCTATTCTGAAGAATATTAAGGCGCTGTAATTAATTCCTTTGTGTTTTAGGTGCATAGATGTATTATGGGCATGATTGTTTACACGAGAATTGCATTCTTGTTAGCAATAAATATTTAAATATTGATTACAAGTTAGCATTGTGAAATCATGTAATCTTTTTTAAATAGAGAATAGAAAATATTCTTTATCCACATATACTTCTAAAATGAGGATTTTAATTAATTTCTGTATTTTCAATGCATAGATGTATTATGTCCAATATTGTTTACACCAAGAATTGCTTCGTAACAATGAGTATTCAATACTTAATTACAAGTTAGAATTTTAAAATAGTTACATTGTTGAAAAATATAATATATGCACCATTAATGGGTTTAATATCATTTTATCAGAAAAAATAAATTTGCAGCAAATACTGGCTGAAGTCGTATTAGACACATTAGTCTTTTTTTATTATCTCTTTTATTTACAACTGTCCAGTAAAGGACATTCAATAAATTTGATGAATTTACAATAGTCGGTCGAAAAGGGACATTGCATACTACAATGGCATGTTGGAAAAAACAACTCAGTAGTTGTTTTTCCATTCGATATAAAATTCACAATATTTTACTTATATATAACTATTTATTTATTAAAAAAATTCTTATAAATAATGATTAAGTTATTTCCGTTTTTTATCAGCAGAGTTGATGGCCTAAATCCAGTGGCGCTTTTCTTTTCAATCTTCTTGGATAGTTCTCTGTTATCAAGGAGTTTGCTAATGAATTTGGGTGACTGATTAGCTTGTTTCTATACTTGTGTGCTATTTTTGTTATCACTTCATTTATGGTAGGTGCATTCGTGTCGACATGAATCAACCAGTTGGGAACATATTTTGGAGCTCCTAAGGCAATTTTCAAAAATTTGTTTTGAAATTTCTATGTTTGTCTTATGAGCACTGCCCCACAATTGTATACCATAGCACCAAATTGGTTTGAATAAAGATTTATATAAAAGTAGCTTATTGTATGAGCTTAGTTTGGATTTAGTCCCTAGTAACCAGTAAAGCTTTTTGATTTTTATCTCAAGCTATTGCCTCTTTTTTATATGAGTTCGCCAATTAAGTTTTCTATCGGGGTATATGTCGAGATATTTCACATGGTCTTAATGTCATCATTAGTCTATGATCCTTCAAATTTACCTTATTCTTAGTACAACTTAAAATCTCTAGAACTTTCTTCAACACATAAATCAATATAGTATATGCAAAACTTGAAATCAGGAACTATAATTGTTAACTATGTATAACCATTTCAAGCTCAAGTAGATTCCAGCTAGCAAAAATATTACAGATTGCAGAATAAATAATTACATCATCTTCGTGTTACATAGAAATAATTTTGTACATTATTTAAGTAAAATTACATTTATAAAAAGTGATTCTTCTACCTTTTGAATAATTCATGAGCTACATGAAAATTCCCCGTAGTACAACTTCGAATAACTTCACTACTTTTCTTCGCATATAAATATAATTTTGAATATGAATAATCGGATTATTCAACACAAATGCTCAAGAAATACAGACAAAGGACTGCGAAAAACAATTAATCTCTATTATAAAATACAATTTAAATCGTGTACATGAAGAACCATGGTAATTATAAAGCTAGGAAGAGCTTACAGTAATTATGCAAAGTGAACGATTATTCTAAATTATGGAGATTAAGTACTATATATCTAGGGAAAGTAATCTTTACACACACACACACACATATAAATATATATATATATATATATTTAAATATATGTATGCATACATATGTACATATATACATAATTATTGGAGATGGACTTGGTGTCGAATCGTACAAAAAACTTGTTTTGACTGCTGATTGATTTTCATTTTCAATTCATTCAGTAAAAACGCTTTTACTCACACACACACACACATATATATATATATATATATATATATATCTTAATTGCAATGCTTCTAAAATAGTTCTAGAACTCAATTATTATCCATTCTACACTTTGATGTCAAAACGTAAAGAGTAATTGTATATATTATAATTTATAAAATAATAAATAAGATTATGATAAATTAGTGTACTTATTGATTGATTGATTAAATAACATAAATATATTTGATTTAGCCATTTAGCTTTGCTTCATGTTTCAATAATTATATTTAAATTCATTTATATTTTTAATTGAATGATGTTGATATACAACTTAAAAGGTCACTTATAACAAACATCTCCATTTATGGAATTAAATTTTTGTGGCATACTGCAAAAAGTATTTCATCTAAAAAAGTGATATATAAAACACTTTAGCAGAACTAGCACATATTCAATTTGATTTATAGTTTAAAATTTCAATTGCCATTAAAAATTCCTCAGCCGATTTCCAAGAAAATATAGTTAAATTTAACAAGTTTATTACCAAAATAAGTACGTAAAAACGACAAGTATGAACTTTTAGTGAAATTTCTTAATATATTATAGTTATTTTAGTTCAACTTAACCCAGAAATTATTTTAATTATATTTAACAAGCCTGTACTTATAATAATGAATATAAATTTCACTAATATTAAATTTCTGTCATCATGAATGTAGTATTAAAAATACTTCTAGATTTCATATGGATTAATATACAAAAAACTAATTTTAATTTAAATACATAAATATATGATATTGATTTACATATTACCTAACTGAGTTGATACCTGAGTAAGAATATAAAATAGTAAGTAGTATCAGTATTTTTTTTCTATACATTGATCAGCAGGCAGAACGAACTAGGTATCCTATAGGATGTTGTTTTCTATTTTCCAAGAAAGTACCAATTAAAATTTAAATCCTTATATTTCAAAATCATTTACATTCATACAGAATATTTTTAATTGCAACTGGCAATTAAGTTCTCAACTAAACAGAGCTGACCCAGTTACATCACATTCGCTGTCGCGAAATAAAAAATATTTCATCCGTTCTTATTTCCGCTCCGTGGACTGAGGTGTTTCTTTTTTAACTATTTTACTTCATTCCACAATACAAGCTAGAATCCTCTTAGAAGGACTAATGAAGCTTTGGACCTATCCGCAGCGGCGGGGCGATACGTTACAAAAGAAAGGAGCGCCGCAAGCCCGCACGAGCTTTGCTTTCGCTGCGCCAGTACCGGCGGTGGCGGTGGCTGGAGCTTTTCACACGCAGAGCTTTTGAATTATTAGTAAGGGCGACGGCCGGAGAAAGGAAGGCGGTGGAGAAAGAAAAATGCTATGCAGCGGAAAATTGTTGTGATATATTTATGTTATGAGCTGATCAGATAGTAGAAACAAAATAATGTAAAGCTCTGATATATAAGTTTAAAAATTGTAAATGACAAACAACTACAATTACGGAATTGGACTTTTGAGTACCCATACATGAATAATTTCGTATAAACAACATATTGTGTGATACACTTTATCAAAACTAGTATCTGTTCATATAGATAAGTTTTCAGATAGTCCATTCGAAGCTTAGATAAACCACTATAATAACCAAGGCATTTAGCTTTCTTTCATCTTCGAATAATTATATTCAAAGTCATTTATATTTGTATATTTTGTATAATATTGACATATAACCTGAAGACTATGTATAACAAACATCTCCATTTATGAAATTAAATTTTTATGGCATATTGCAAAAGTTTTTCATCTAAAAAATGATATATAATACACTTTATCAAAACTAGCATCTATTCATATACAGGAATAACCAAAAAACTATTTGGAAACTCATTCATATCATTCATTTATATAGTTTAAATTGCTCATTTGGAGCATAAACATTGAAAATATTGAATTCAATTGAAATTAAATTGAATACGTCCATTATTTTGAGGGAATATTTTAGCAAGGCCCATCATTCAAAAGTTTGATGTATTTTAATGATTAAATTCCATTCGTAGGACTAAAAAAAATTTTGAATGTCCGAAAAGGATATGAACTCTATCACTATACAAGTTTCATCCAAATCGTCCACATTGTTTACAAAAAAACGATCCGAAAATTTTTGCAAGAGTTCTAACTGCTATATTCAATCAGTTTTCAATTATTCAAAATGAGTTTAGAATTTTTGGTTGAAAAGTTTAATGAACTGCTAATTATTAATTCTTCTGATACATATATATATATATATATATATATATATATATATACGAATGTATACATGTTTAAATCAAGCAGCTTATCAATAAATAATAAGCAAAGTTAAGAGTTACAATCGTCATTCCCAATTTGTTGTTTCAATTTTGCGGTTTTCTTTGATACTTAACGAACAAATTTACGGACGAATACAGGTGATCTAATAGAAACATTATAATCCATTATGGAAACCCTTATCTTTGAGTATGCAAATGTTATACGAGCTCGCGGTAAAGAGCTAACAGAATTATACAACCCCAATTCTAAGAGGAAATTTCCAAGATAATCTTCTAGAATAATCTAATTCTGTTGTTATCGCAAAGAAGAGAGTAGCTGGAGATCCTTAAAAAAGTTGCATGGCGACAGAAAATAGAGTAGTTGCTGCCATACAATTGAAACCACGGTGACAAGAAAACTTTTAATTAGCAAATAACTATGAATATCGCTTGGTATATAATATATAACTTCTTAGTATATAACATTTTATTTTTAATAAATGACAAATTTTTATTACTTACATATTTATAAAAGTGGATCGAAGGAAGTAGTTAACATAGCATTATGATTCAAGTAACGTTTATATTCATTTATTGTTTCGCTTTTAATTAGTTAATGTAGTGTTCACACTTAACTTATATCAACGTAATATAAGACTTCATACAATATTTCATATAATATAAGTTTCATTTCAACAAATTCGTAGTGTTTTATCGGTCAGCTTAACAACATAGATGATAAATACCACTAATTATAAAAATTATTAGATAAAGCTTTATATATGTATGCAAATATACAGGGTGTACCAAAATTCAACGACAATAATGTATCAGAACTAAAATTGTTATATGCAGTTTGAAGATTATGAACTTTTAAGTACATCCTAGAGCTTTGGTCAAACCATGCTCATTTTTCGATTGTAGTGGTTTATTATTAATAATTATGTTCATTTAAGCTTTCGAAACTCAACCGTATATAATATTTCTGAAATCGCAGTTAAAAATAATGACACAAATGCGACAATTTTTTCTAGAATTAAAGCTATTTGTTGAACTATAATTTGAGAGGCAGTTCTTTAAACAAAACGATTGGAAGTTTTTTAGTAATTTCAATTAAAATACTGGTATTTAGTCAGAATTGCTTAGTTTCATTCTAGAAAATGAGTGAAAAGTAAAACCTTGAAAGTAACACTACCTAACGCTGTTTAAAAGTTATGAGCTTTTACGTACATCCTAGAGCTGTTGACAAACTCTGACCATTTTTTGATTACTGTGGTATTTATTATTTTTGTTTGACTAACTGTGATATTGTTTTTGTTCTAATTACTGTGGTATTTATTATTTTTTGAATAACATTTTTAGGGTCACAGTCAAAAATAATGACACAATTGTCCAAATTTTGAAAACAATGAATTGAAAATTTTCAAAACTCGTCGACTTTGACACGCCGTCTTTTTAATAAAAGTACAAAAAAGTTCTTTGACTACTTCTTTTGAAAGATCACAAATTTATTCAGGAATGCTTAATAGTCTCATGCAAAAAACAGTAATTCTATTCGTTAAACTGTGAAATTAAAATTTTCAAAATTGGTCGACATTAAAAAGACGTCTTTTAAAGAAACGCACTAAAATGCTTTGACAACTTTCATCAAAAGTACAGGCCTTTAATCAGGATTGTTAAATGATACAAAACTTCTTAGTTTGATGCTAAGAAACGAGTACAAAAATATAAACTAAAAATAACACTAATTTTGTTTGATAACACATTTTATTCACAATCTGTCCAAATATTTATGTTTTGCTCATTGAGTTTCTATGAAAACAGAACAAACATGAGCTGACTGAATGCTGAATGATTAAAATACTTTAGCAAATATGAGGTTATTTTTAGATTTTTATTTTGTGCTTGTATTTATATAATACATATAACTGTATATACACAACCGTAATGTAATACCATAGGAAATATGATTGATTTTCTTTTAGATAATGTTTGCTTAAACCTGTTATTTATATGATGCATTTATAAAGTATTTTAACCCTTTCCACTCGAATGCCACCGCTCCGGCGGCGAAATACGTATGAATTCTGCATTTAACGAGTGGAAAGAGTTAAAGCATATCTGACAACATACAAAAAAGTTTACACAAAAAAACACTATAACCGATATTTTCAAATATTGTTATCCTATATTTATTACTTACATCAACATTGATTCCTGGAAGCCCGAAAACCTGTGCCGGGGGCATATCGCGTGGAACATACCGATAAAACTCGTGTCCATCCTTGTACCACTTAACCGAGTACAGTGCCTCCCCGTCTAGGTCGTAGTGACATTCCAATCTGGGCGATGAGTCCCTTATTACGTGGCTCGGTATCCTTACTTCGGTCAGACGTAACGCCAGCGTCGCTGCAATGACAAATCGGATGTGAAAAAATGCATTAGATTAGTCGATGCAGTAAGAAAAAAGATGCATTG
Organism: Ctenocephalides felis; assembly: GCF_003426905.1. Classification (NCBI taxonomy): domain Eukaryota; kingdom Metazoa; phylum Arthropoda; class Insecta; order Siphonaptera; family Pulicidae; genus Ctenocephalides; species Ctenocephalides felis. The sequence continues at coordinate 9,089,886 of NW_020537324.1, forward strand.
AGAAATGAGAGTCTCGTCTTACTGACGGAACCGAGATGGTTTACCCGGATTGATCTATAAGTTTGAAACGATCGAGTCAGATGAATGACTCAGTTTCATGAACAAATGACTCTAGTTGTCGCAAGATGGGACGAGATTTCAGATAGGAGTTGGGAGTAAGTGAGTGGTTAGATTAGAAATGGAATATGTTAGTGACAAATGCTATACATAAACTGGGGACAAATATTTTTAAATTTTATCACCAATATCACATGAGAAATATTCCTTTTTTCTTACTGTGCATTTGCCTTTGCATGTTCATATTAAATCAGTTTAAATACTAAAATCTATTAAAACTAGCTGTGAGTGGAATTCTGTCTTGAGGCAATTCCCGTACCGCAATTCAAAATTCGAGTAATTAAAAATAATCAATAAAAGTTGATCAATAATTTGAAACTTTTAATAGAATTTCGAACCATATTGAATCATCTTAAATAATTCTATCTTAAATCGTTTATTTAGAAATATTTTGGAAATTCTGAACTTTTTTTCAAAGCAATCGTACTGCTTTAACTGCATAAAGACGAAATATCGAAGCGCGTAAGCGCCGCGTAGCCGTCTAACGCCTAAACATTGGTACAGAACCCTACCCCAGAAATGGCTCATTTTTTTACTTTTTCCTCCATATCTCCGAAGTCGTTGCACCTGCCTTTTTAAAAATTTGAACAGTTCTTCACTCAGTTAATACAAATAAAATATTTTTTGAATTATTCTAAGCGGACGATACGTTCTCTTAAAAACAGAGTTACCGTTTTTGGCACTTTTTGCCCCGTATCTTCGGAACGGCTAACTCTGCCTTCGCCAAAAACTAATCAGCACGTCTCCTTATCAATACGAATCGAATGTTTTTTGAATTATTCAAATCGCTTCATCCGTGTTCCCGAACTTGTCGACGAAAATTTGTATCCGAACACACACACACACGCACACACACGCACACACACACATACATCCATTTTTTCTAAGGTATGACAATGAAATCTAAAGATGTATAAAAATTTTTATTTTCGATTTTTTTGCGATTAATATAACTTACCCTACGGGAAGTTAAAAAGATCAAGCATCACTTTTGCATATATAATTGTTAAATTGAAGCACTTTTATAATAAAATTATAATCAAATACAAAACTATAATATAGAATTTCAACAAATATTTTTTGGCTGTAGAAATGAACTATTTGCTGTATTTGAAAGCATCATTTTGAAGAATACTGAACTGGTGAAAACAGATGAAAATGGATATAATTGGAACTATATTATAGAAATCCGAGAAATATATTTTGGATTTGGAAATGAATATGCTGTATTTAAAGCAATATCTTGAAGTTCTAGTAACTGAATTGTGAGAACAGACAAAATTGGATTTTAGGATGCTACATTAGGAGAAGGGCTTCATACAGATTACAAACATGGTCTCTACTAGAAATCCTTGAAATATACCTGGAATGTTACTGTACAATAATGTACTAGAGCAAAATGAAGAAAATTGAATTATGACAAAAAATATAATCTAATAATAATAAAATATAAAAATAGAATCAATCATTGAGAAAATATATGCTTCAAGGATCTTTTAAATTCAAAATGTAAAAATATTTTTACCAACAGTTTATTTCCAAAGTATATATACAAATGTTAATTTTTCAGAATTATCTCCAGTTCTATTATATTTCCAATTGTCTACCATAATACACTAGTATTATGTACTTTTTAGGATGTATCGTGAATAGTATTGGGCAGGTTTCATTATTCACTCAGCCATTTAAATATTGAATACCATCTTTACTTATAAACGAAGCTGCGAATATTCCACAAGTTTTTTCATAATACATACCAGATCAGTTTTTGTACCTAAAAATCCCTACACATTCTCTAGAATTCATACATATAGAATTACAAAATTGAATTATCCTACACGCAAAACAAAACATTCAATTCTCCTGTTTACGTTTCTAGTATGTTGCGTTGAATAAAAATAAAATGGCAAAACTCACAATTATTTCAGCGTGCGTATTCATTTTTTATGAATAATTTGAAACATCTGTGAAAAGCGAACAACAAAAAGAGAAATGGTGAGTGTGGAACATCATAACGCTGGACGTGTGACTGCATTAAAAAATTACACAGAGGATGTAATCTGATGAATTAATTATTCTTTTTGGCATAAAAAGGTTGTTAAACTTTCTAAGGTAAATAATAGTTAATAATGTAATCGAGGTCACCTGCCTAGGGCTGGTTGATGTCGAGCAGTAGTGGCATCGATTGCTACTTAGAAATATGGATAAAAATATGTGCAAATAGGATGCCAAATGCAAATAACCCTAACTCAGCATTTCTGAATCAAAATCATATATGACATTTGTTAGAGTTGACATCTATAAAACTGACTTGGTTGGGTATAACCATCATAAAAGCTTTTAGGACTTTATGTTCTAATAATCTAAAAAAATATTAGTAGATATAAATCACCATCAATAGTTCTACATGTTCTTACTTTTAGAGAATAATGTGTAAACAAATTAATGATGTTGAAATACATTATTTTAAAGCTGATAATTTGATGGATTTGATAATAATATGTCTAATGATCATTTTTGACCGCCAAATGGCATTTTTTTTTACTTTTTTCACTAGATCTCCGAAACCGCTAGACCTGCCTTCATGAAAATTTGATCAATTCTTCATCTTGTCAATACAAGTAAAATGGTTTTTTGAATTATTAAAATCGGACGCTCCGTTCTCTTAAAAACCGAGTTACTCTTTTTGGCACTTTTTGCCCCGTATCTTCGAAATGGCTAGACCTGCCTTTGCCAAAAACTAATCAGCACGTCTCCTTATCAATACAAATCAAATGTATTTTGAATTATTCAAATCGCTTCATCCGTGTTACCGAAATCGTCGACGAAAATTTGTATCCGCACACACATACATACACGCACACACACAGACACACATACATCCATTTTTTCTAAGGTATGCCAAAATATTCAGAAGGTTTTAAAACGTAAAGATATATAAAAATTTTCATTTTCGATTTTTTTGCGATTACTATAACTTGCCCTACGGGAAGTTAATAACCCTTAACCAGCATTTCTGAATCAAACAATCATCAATATCACATAAATAGTAATAGTAAAATTTTAAAATTGTAAGTGCTATCTATAAAATGAACAAAGTTAGTTAGGTCTAATCATAAAAACAACTTATAGAACTCTCTTGTTGTGAGGCAAAAATAGATTTACAAGTAGGTACTAGTACAAAAAAATAAAATAAAACGTTAAAATATCCCCGTGAATACATGGGGTTCCTTTACCATTTGAACATCTGCACCAGTTGCAATACCATTTGATTCAGTTGATCGTTCAACTCCCTTTATCACTGCCAGGCTTTATACGTATTTTCGTTGTTCTAGATTCGATCAAAACTCACTCAAGCCTTAAAATCGCAGTCCATACATCCATTGGCACATCATGCCTGCAATCAGATATACTCCGTAGGTTATAAATTAAAATCACGGCCGCAAAATCCACATTAATTTCATCACGATGTTTTGGGATACAACAAAAGGGACATACAGCAACGAGTTCATTTATAACCGTGGCGGCGTCGAGGTAAAAAGCTTTGGTTCCCGGCACGACATCGCGGATGCCGAAATGGAATTCGATCGGGGATTTTCTTTCCGGGTGTTTTCCAAGTTTCCGGGTTCCTGGGTTCCGGCCGCTCTATATATCCTAATGAGCGGTCGGTGGGAGCAATGGACCGCGCCAGCAATTTCGGCAATTATAAATCACAGCGGCCGGTCAGAGGTGGGCATATAGCATATATATCGGGGCCAAAACACACACACAAGAAACAGTAGGCACAGGTATGTAGGAATTGATATGTTGAATGAGGTTCTCAAGAGTAAGAGGAAAAATCTATATTTGTAAATAAAAAAAAATCATCTATTTCACTTTTTTATTTTACTTAGAAAACAATATTATTAAGAAGGTCAAACCAAAAACTATAGAATTTAGTTCAACAATGTATGACTGTATAAGCGAATATATAAACACCTTCATATTCTTCACATTGACAGACTGGTTTCGAAATTATTCAATAAATTTTATTATATAGTGGTAGTTGAAGTAAAATAGATAAATACATAAAAAAACAAAATGATATTATTGCTCAGTTAAACTTACTGCAATTTTAGAAAAAATGATCATTTGTTTATACTATATTTAGGTAATTTAGGTCATTTTCATATTCGGTATAATGAATAAATATGGTGCGTTCTATAAAAATGTATGTATAATTATTAAAAAAACTACAAAATGTTATTAACGGTTCCTAGATACTAAATATTTGTACTGAATACTAGTATATGTGTGAGTGAACATTTATTTAAATTTAATTTTTTTCACCATATAAATAACAACTGTCATTATTGAACATTTAGACATATTTAATATTTAATTTAATTTTTAAATATATTTTATGTAAATCTGCAATCGAGTAAAATAAATCAAATATAAGGAACCCATTGTACTATATGCTTTTCAGTTGAGAATAACATGATTTATGACTGGCATTTAGAAACTAATTACAACTATATATTTAATTTATATATAAAATTTTAAAACATAATTAGCTTTTCGAATGCTAATAGATTAAGTTTCTGCAAATATGTACGTAAATTAAAATAATTTGAAATAAATTTTCTAAAAATGAGAGATCCTGAACTGGCGATAAAAAAGCAACTTCCTCCAAAAATATTACATTAAGTAAATCTAAAAACAAGAAATAAGATAAATTTTCTAAATTTCATAAATGATGTATAATACAGAAATGACAATAAAGAAGAAGTAGCCGAAGTTCTACTTCAAATACAAAATCAAATTGAGCAAGGGTTTCCTAATTGAATTTATTAAAATTTCAATTCTTCCACATATTTGAAAATAATACTCGTTATAAAGATACATGCGTAACATATATTACTGCGATGCATAGTCATTTTAATTATCAGTAAAACCCACAATTTTAATTTAAAAAATGCATACGTTAATTTCAACATTACAAGATTTTTTTTTATTTGCTAATACCAGGAAATATTAAAAGCAAAGTTCAATTCCAGAGCAAAAATTATAGCATTCTAGATCCTCCCCCCTCATAAAGTAATGCCCGACGGCGATTTCCATGGGGACCAGAGGCAAGAGATAAATAAGTGAAGATTTTAGTTGGTATTAAACCCAGGCGGTATTGAGTCCAACATACCCAGATAAAAGACTTTGTCTGGGATGCATACATACATTTTATTCGTTTTTTTGTTTTATTTTTTCAAATCCTATATATCAATTTGATATACTTTGAGGGCGTTCATTAATCACGAGAAGTTGCTAGAAGGAGCGTTTGACAAAATATCACATGGGGAAGGGATGGGTATAGTAAGACATCACGTGTATTTGTTACCTGTTTCTTTTTAAAAAAAAATCGGAACATTTTCAGAAAGAAATACAATTTTTACTCGTAAATAAAAATATATATGATGTTTAGTGGGGAAAGCCTGGTAATTTTGAATATCACCACGTATCACAAGGGGGGGGGGGGAAAGGTGGTTCAAAAATCCATAAAAAATCGATCACGAGATTAATGGACGCCCCTTTAATAATAATAATAGATCATTTAATAAAATCCATGAAAATCATGAAACTAGCCATAGTCGCTCGTTATAAAAATGAAACCTTTTTGGATTAGTGATATCTTAACAACATATTAACAAAAAAAGAAGTTATTTCAAAAATACTATTTTAATAAATAGCCGGTTCTCATATTTTACTTCACATTTTGGCAAAACTAGAAGTTTCTATATTCAAACAATTTTTTTCATTTGATGGCCTTGCTAACTTTGAGCATTTAGCCACCTACTGTAATACATTATATTCTATGCAATATCTTTCTATTCTATACAATTTTTCTATCTACATATTTATTTATAATGTAATATTTGCATTACTATAAAAGAGCGGATGTAATTAAACCAAATATTTCGCTAATAAATTAGTGCAAATAATTGTTCAACTAACAATTTTTCCTCCCCCACAGTTTATGAAACTCGTCGCGTTCCATCCGGAAAATCCGCATTTGGCGCGTCCCCTGAATACGCACACCGGCGCGGCGGTGGCGGCGGCGGTATTCTGCTGGCAACGCTTTCGGCTGCCGAGGTGCGAAACAACGGCTAATTGAAACACTAATAACGCCATGATTAATGCACTGTTATTACAGTGACTCCTAGGCGGTCGACGGGCTCGTATGTGTGGCATATTAATGAAATTAAATGGACGTTTTGTAAGTTCTCGTTTTGTGTTCTGCAATTGCGGGTATATGGTACCTTCATAAACTTCCTGTCGTAAACCCACGTGGGGATATTGCATATACATATTACATGAATACATTTATACATAGACACATTATATATATATATATATATATATATATATATATATATATATATAATTACATATAATTAAAGTTTTCACTCACACACCCATCTAATTAATAAAGAGCTAATTAAATTATTTCGCGTTTCTGTTGTATATTGGCATTCTGCAGTTAATACAAAAAAAGTTGACCAAAAAATATGTTAATCATAAATGAAAAATTGAATATGAAGAGAATACTGTATACATGGTATACATACATAAAGAATAGTTTATGTGTTAAATTAGAATGTATAAATAATGATGAAAGATATTAAAATGTAAATATAATAAACACCAAATGTACTTAGAAATAGAGCAAAAAATATAATAAAAACAATATAAAATATTGTTGTTGTATATTCAAAAATAAAATTATAAATTTATAATATTACTAGCAAACCCGACGAACTCCGTTTCGCCACCAGATGGTTTCGTGAGAAAGATGAAGAAATTTTTTGTTTGTTTTATATTTGAAAAGGAAAAATTTGATTTTATTGCACAACAGTAATGAATTTATCTCGATTACAAAAATGAAGTATTTTTTAGTTGAAATTCTCTAAGTAAATGAAAGTGAATCCGCAAATTATCTATTTTATTGAAGTGCTCTTTGGTAAACCACATTTTTTGTTTTTTGGTCTGACGTTAACAGAAACTAAGCGGATGGTTTTCCAACTAGTGAAGAGGCAACGTATAACTGCCCATGTGAAAAACAATGATTTTCCAAGTGGCACGATGTCACGCACCACTAATTTTCTTAGCTATAAACCTTGCGGAGCCCGAGACCTTTCCAACGAATGCAAAATTGTCGAAATCGGTTTGTGCGTTCTGGAGTTAAATCGTCAGGAAGGAAAACTCGACTTATTTTTATATATATGTGGATATATATATATATATATATATATATATAGTCAAAAAATCATAAATATTAATAACAAAATATTAAAATATAAACTTGCAGACTACCAAAACTCAACCAGATATATTTTTTTTAATCAAAGATTCTATGTTCATATTTTATTAATTTCCAGATTTATTGACAAATTTTATATCATGTTTTATACTGGCTATGAAAGAGCTTTCGAATCCTAAAATTTGATGAGTACTCAGAATTCATTAATAAATGAAAGAGATATAACGTTTCATCTAATTTTTCAATAACACATGTATAGTACAGAGTCTGAATTTTCTTTGGACGATTTTTTGTATTCATATATCGACTATGAAGACAGCGATCTTCATATCATTGAGCTTTTGTATTGGAAGAATGCTACCTTCTATACTTGTACCAGATGCTACTTTTCAATACTAAAACTAAGATCGTATAACTAAATTCTTTATTTTGTCAATACAAGTAAAATGCTTTTTGAATGATTGAATTAAAATTTTTGGCAAAAATGTCTCATTATCAATAGTAATCGAATGTTTTTCGAATAATTCAAATCGAATCAATTATAAGTTAGACAAATCAGTAATTGTAACAAATACATAAATTTAACGAATTAATGAGTATTTTATCCACAGATAAAAAGATTAAAATATAACTCAACAATCTGAGTATTGGAAATAGATCTTTTCACGGAAGAATTTTACATACGCTTACAGATGTACTAATAACTCTTAATTATTTAAAAAAATATCACTAGAATTTGCAATATTATGTGATATAATTTATACATTTTTCTGCAGTATTGTCCGTTATATTTATTTAAAAAAATATTCATATTTACTGATGATGACGTCAAATTTCAAGTATAAACCACTGGAGTAATGAAGGTTTTAAAATATTTACATTCTGTGTAAATTTAGTCTTTAGTGTGTGTGTGTAATTTTGTGAAGCACAATATTTGTACAGCAAATTACAAATATTTATTAAAATCAAATAGTTTTCATTAAATTAAAATTAAAATTAACAACGCACGAGGATCAAATATACAAATTAGCCATCACTATTTGTTCCCATCATATTTATATTACTTAATTGCAAAATTAATTTTATTTACAAACAACGTTATTATTTCAATGACCAGATAAATAATACGCATTAAATGCTTTGAGCTATGAATATCAATACACATAATTACATATAATTAATGAGTGACCAAAAACAATACGATGCTAATTACTGAAAATAATAATTGAATTAATTTTATATGCACACCGTAATTATAATAAAACTGATTTGTGTTTATCAAAGCTGAAAATGTGCACCAAGTACACACACGGCGAAACGTTAATGATAATTTATGTGGCATGATGTGACTTTTAACTCTTTTTATGGCACAAGCGTGGTTGCGAACTGTCCAAAGACAACCCCGTATAATGAAGTGCCTCAGAATGACAAACTACCCCGAAGTAAGAACCATTATAGAGCAAACGACTTCAAGTATTAGGTTTTTTATTGATACAGCAATCTGGGCGAGAGTAAATCATCCGCACAGCCAACGGGATATATGCAAATTGAAATGTTCACGTTGAACGAGTAAACAAGGAAATGACATCGGGGTGTTAACAAAAATATTTTAGATTTATGAGATAACTAGCTGTAAGTGAAATTCTGTCTTAAGGCAATTAAGGCATCGTGCCTTAAGGCAAATTGCTGGAACTTCCCGTACCAAAAATTATTATTTTTTTAAAAACGATTGACATTTTTAAAAAAAATTTACTTCGAAAAAATAAGATTTTTGAAAAACTATAAATTAAACAAAAAATTACTTTTTTTTGAAAAAAAATTTTTTTCAAAAAAAAATCTAATTTTTTTTTTTTTTTTTTTTTTAATTTTTTTCGGAAAATATAATGTTTTCTTTATTTTGGCATATTTTGGAAGATCTTTTTTCAAAGCAATCGTACTGCTTTAACTGCATAGAGACAAAATGTCAAAGCGCGTAAGCGCCGCGTCACCGTCTAACGAATAAATATTGGTACGGAACCCATAGGAATGCAAACAAAATTTATACTTATTGTTAAAATCTCTATAAAATATCTGATAATTTGATATGCATATGTCTAATGATCATTTTTGACCGACAAATGGCATTTTTTTTTACTTTTTTTGTTAGATCTCCGAAACCGCTAGACCTGCCCTCATGAAAATTTGATCAATTCTTCATCTTGTCAATACAAGTCAAATGTTTTTTGAATTATTAAAATCGGACGCTCCGTTCTCTTAAAAACTGAGTTACCGTTTTCGGCACTTTTTGCCCCGCATCTTTGGAACGGCTGGACCTGCCTTCGCCAAAAACTAATCAGCACGTCTCCTTATCAATACGAATCGAATGTTTTTTGAATTATTCAAATCGGTTGATCCGTGTTCCCGAAATCGTCGACGAAAATTTGTATCCGCACATACATACACACACGCACATACATACATACACACACACACACACACACACACACACACACACACATACATCCATTTTTTCTAAGGTATGCCAAAATGTTAAGAAACCTCTGAAACGTAAAGATATATAAAAATTTTCATTTTCGATTTTTTTGCGATTACTATAACTTACCCTACGGGAAGTTAATAAAAATAATTATATTAAAATTAATTGTTCCAAATATTATTCATTCAAAAAAAATAGTTTATGTATGTTTGTCAAAATTTTTAGTCTATTTTTTTGTCTAAACTATACTTGTTGATGTAGTCTCATCTATTAGTCAGAGAATATTTAATAGTATCTGGGAAAATTCTTTTATATTATTTTTATTTATTTTTTATTATAATATATATTATTTATATCTTAATCACACCATTATCAAAAATTTTAGTCTATTTCTTATTTTTTTGTCTAAACAATACCTGTTAATGTAGCCCCATTTACTAGCCAGAGAATATTTAATAGTATCTCTGATTCTTTTGTATTCAAAAATTCTTTTGTATTGTTTTTATTCATTTTTAAGCATAATATATATTAATAATACCGCAATCACACCGTTGTCAAAATTTTTAGTCCATTTTTTATTTTTTTGTCTAAACTATACTTGTTAATGCAGCCCCATCTATTTGTCAGACAATATTTATAGTATCTATGAACAATTCTTTTATATTGTTTTTATTTTATTTTTAGTATAATATATATATTATTTATGTCGTTCTATTGTATAAACAAGTGTCAGAATTTTATTTGAACTTGTCATTATGCTGATTATTTAGTATTTCTAAAGGACACATATCGTGGTTTTTCATAGTTAATTAAAAAAGCAAAAGTTGAGGCACAAATTAAAACATGATTCCATTTTGAATATTAAGAAGGAACATAAAAAGTCAGGATAGTGCTGAACTAATGTCTTTTTTATTAATAAATATTTTTAGTTTGGAACTTGAACTGACTACATGAATTGATGGAATTATATTATTAAATGGAACTATAATTAAAAAATAGATACAAAATACAAGTATACATAATAAAACAAAATTTACAAGCCAACATGTAAAGGAAAAAATAAACACAAGCAATTTTAACTCAGCTAGTCTAACGATTTCAATTATTAAAAATTTCAGAATGTAATTCATTAACCATTTATGTAATCAAGATAAATACCCAAAAAGGCTAAAAAAAGTTGTGACTTTTCAACCTATTCTTACTCCTTAACTTATTAAAGTATTGAATATATATTCAAGAAAACAAAAATCTATTATAATATTTTATTTTAGAACAAAGTTTAAACTCGATTGTAAATTTTAATAACGTATTTGGAGTGTATGAAAATCTGTGCAAAAATAGAAAATAATTGATTATTATTCTTAAACCAGTCAGTGTTTGAGCACATCCATTTTTTATTGATGTATGTATTTCCTTCATCAGGGAATTATACTACGACCACGTTGTTAGAAATTAAGTTTAGGAAAAGTCCAAAAATATTGATTCTAAATCGGCTTTTGTTCTAGGGAAATTTGTGGGCGTAATCCGAGACTTTAACGGGATTACATGTGAGTTAAAGTGAAATATGTTCCCCAAAGATGGTGCTGTTATGGACGTTTGAATACTTCTCACCGAAACCTTAGGTCCGCATAGAATATGTCCGGAAGACAATATGTAGGAAAAGTTTGGGTAATATAATATAATATATATATATATATATATATATGTATATATATATATATATAACCACTGGGCTATATCCTACCTATACATTTATCTACATATACATATGACGTTTAAAAACCATTTTTGTTGGAGAAGCAATATTTTTATTGTTTATTACCAATTTGTCATTTTCTCTTTGTACAATGTACAAAAGAAATTGCATATAAATATTAAAAATATTATTTATGCTACATGATTATTTTATATAATTCTTCTTATTCAATACATAATAATGAAGAGTCTGTCTCCTACTAAAATAGCCGAACCATTAGGCAATAATTTTATTAATCTGACATAATTCAAAACCATGGCACATATTGAATAATTTATTTCTGCACCAAAGTTACGTCAATAGGAAATATTGAGGTTATTTGTATAATACAGGCGATGTCGTGTACACTAATCATTAATATGCTTTTCGTTAAAAGTTTAACTTGTAATATTTCAATGCGTTTGTTCAGGTAATAAATTGATGTTCGGGTTGATACAGAATAATGGATCTTTGAATAATATAGTAATGATTCAGGAATTTATGTAATTTTGCATCCAAAAATAGCGACTATTTTAAAAAAATCAATGCTCAAAGCAAGTTTTTTTAATTGTATTTTAAAAAAAATTTTTTTTTTTTTTTGAATTCGTGATTTTATGAAAGATGTAAGGTGCGAAGAAGGAGGAGAAGATGTGACGTTCAATTCAATTGCCATCACATTCATTATAAATCTTTTAAAGATCTCGAATTAAATATAATACACATTTGATTATATCGACTATGTAGATTTCAAGTGATATTCAAAGTCACAATCAACACTAATGGATGGCTGTGGGGCAACTTCGTCTTCGCCTCAAATTCAAATGCACAGCAATCCTCTAATCTGTATATAGGTGGAATGTATGCGCATATGTGTCTCCTCCAATCAGCGTAATGTATTTAATTAATCAACATCATCAGTTGATTATGCAATACTGTCGGTTGAAGCAAACAAGAACGAGCTCATATTCAATCCGAGGAATGCAATTTAAGAACATACGATGCAAGCATACCAACATCAGGATTAAATTTAAATTTATCAAAATAATCAATCACGACAAGTTTTGCCATCTTTTTATGATTAATTTTTAAATTTAAAGAAATTTTGTAGTATAAATATTAGCTTTGAAGTAATAAACTGAAGTTAACAAGACCGAGATCATGTTGAATCAGAGAAATACAATTTAAGAACATACTATGCACAATTGCACAAGTATTAATTTCAAAAAATACCAGAATTAAATTTAAATTCAAAGAGAGCACAGCAATTTATGCCATGTTTATATGTATAGTTCATAATTTTACAGATATTTGCAGCAGCAAAAAAATTGACGAGATCATGTTCAATTGGAGGAAGGAAATTTGATTTATTAAAACATTAGTAGTACGCATTCTATCTTAATTAGTTAAGTTTTTAAATATGTCATTTGTAAGATAATTTAAAAAAATTAAATAATTTCAAGATAATAATTTCTGGAGTTCCCAACAAACAAAATGTACAAGTACCTTGTAAATTAGCCAAAAATTCGACAATAAATCATGTGTAATATATATTAAGTTGAAGAAAGCAATTATCAAAAACAAGCTCACAATTAGAAGTATGCAGTTCAAGAATATACATTGCAGGCATTCATTAACAAATATATTTATACTAAAACTCTTCATTTACATACACCAAAAAAATTAGGAACAACTATTATTCTCAAAGTCACAATAAATTGCGAATGATTTCTCAATTCACTATAAAATACAATTTTATAAAAAAGAATTTATACCAACTATGATTTTGAAAATATAGCACGTATATTCTGAACATAAAAAATGTGAAAGCATTTCTTTTTTACCATATAAAATATATTACAATATACTACCCTTAGCGGGTTTTGTGCTTAATTAAAGAAAAAAATCCACATCCTTTAAATGGAATTTATATATCATCATCATATATATTAGAAATATATCATCCTTTTTGTAATTTTACATAGCGAATTGAATACTTTAGAGTTTTAGATCGAAAATTAGTAAAAGTGGCAATAAAAATATTTGCCTAATGTGAAAATTATGACGTAATTTTATAAAGAAACTGAATTTTATATATATAAGTTTCCAAGAAAATTCACTGGATCCAGAAAATCTAAAACTATTGCAGTTTTTTTAATGATGAACTGGAAAAGATTAAAGAAATGATTGGATTACAAGTACATATAACAAAATCTCAAAAATTTACAATTTCGACCACTTATATTAAAATATTTTATTATTGTTTTGAACTGATTTCAATGAAAAGCAACTGATCGTGAAACATATTATGAAAGGATAATTCATTTGCTCGGCTGTTTGCTTTTAATTTAAAACGAATGCCAGCAATTAATCTTCTCTCTTCTTGAATAACTCACTCCACGCCCAATACAGTCTCACAAATTGTACAGATGATACAAAGAGACGTTGATTTCACGTGATAATTTAATAAATAAACAAATTTCCCAGGTCAAATACTCCAAATGCCAACACGCTGATATTGTTATTTAATATTTCATCGAAACAGCGAACTGTGTATCCATCTACAAATGAGTAATCAAAATGTGCATAATTGAGTTTGATTACTGTACTTGAATATCTAAATTTAGATATATCGGGAAATGAAAAGGTAGCCAACATTGTAAAATGATATATATATATATATATATATATATATATATATATATTAATTTAGAAATATGAACAAACAACACTCTTCTTTGAACTTATTTAATAAATAATAATTTTACAAACGTTTCGAGATTAGATTTGTCTCATCATCAGTGTGTTATAATTTGAAATCTAAAATATGGAAACTTAAATTAGCATTATGTGTTATCCGTTACAAGTCGTTCATTATACTGCCCCACCAACGATCGTCTGAATTCTCTAACAAGGTCAACTAGATGAGTCACGAAATATCAAATAGAAAATCAAATAGGAATTTATATATATATACATATATATATATATATATATATATATATATATATATATTCATTCAAATAGTAGAAAATTTAGTATCACATTGCACCTTGAAAGACAGAAAGTTTCACAATATCGACCACCATTTTTTACTATTATAAATTTACTTTGTGCATTAAGAAGCTTATATCGTTCGTCCATTATGATTTAAAAAATGCATTCGTGTTCGTCATATGAGTTATTTTTTCACAAAAAAGAAACATTCGTAAAAAAACAAGCACTCTATCACCATGTTATATTACTGCGCTCTCGTATTTGTCATAGGCACTCGCACCCGTGAAAATCGTACATGCATTCAATTAGAACTCGGCTGGAATTAATTCATTCGAATTTATACACCGACAACTGCTTCGTATAATTGAATTAAAAGATTTATTCGTTGTAAATAAACACATTGCAGAGAAATTGCATAGTATTGCATTTATGTGTGAATAAATATAAATGAATGCGAACGTGTATACGGTATCAGAGATGCAATTTACTGTTTTCAGATATTATTGATTAATATTTTATCGATTGCAAACTATGTTGCGTAGATTTTCAATATATATTTTATGTTAAAATTGAATTCGTGACATTTTTAACCTTTTATTAATTTTTGCTCATCATATGTTGTATGTAATCAAATAACTGAAAAAAGTTAAATTATTATTACAGTTGTTATTTTTCAACATACGGAAGAAGTGGCTTATAATTTTCCAAAAAACCTGATTTTTCAACTTTGTTACTTTTAAGTTTGACATAAAAATTGGGAAACATTGATTATGTCACATTCTATTGAGCGATAATATTTATTTCCATTACCAATATCTAAATATCTTGTAATTATAAAATATCTATTGCGGTTTACAATAAATCGATAGATATTTTTGTCGAGGACCTAATTGATGTGCTCGACTTATGGAAATATTTCTATTAGTTTAAATGTTTTATAAATTCTAGAGAATTGGTTCCGAAAGATTTTTTGAAACAATAATACATATTCCCATTGCTAATATCTAAATATATTGCACTCTGGAATCATATCTATTACTTAAATGTTGAGTAATTGTAAAATTGAAAATTGTTCTTTCATTGTTCCTATCAAATTAGTTTATGTACCTATAGCTCAATCAGTTAAAAATGTTTTCTTTCAAACAATTCTAATTGATACAAATTGTAGATAATTGTAATGCATTGCCAAAAATAGCCAATGATGGGATCAATGATAATAATAAGGAAAACTCTCTTCCAACTAACTTTATAATATTGCTGATTGAAAAAAATGTATAGTGCCCTAAATACCTGTAATAATTTCAGGACGAGATGAAAGTATGAGCAGTCCAATTAGGATTAGACTTAAATATTTTGTAAATAAATAATGTGTTTGTGTTGTACTTTCTTGTGTAATTGTTGTACTGTTTTGTTGTAATTGTTGTAGTCAAAAAACAATAAATAAAAACATGTTTTGTTTAGTAGCACTTTATGTACATGTATATAAAATCTACATTTTATGATTGATCTTTTTTTTATATTCTCTATTTTATTTAAAACTTTCCAGTTAAAGACATTTAATAAATTTAGGGAATTTACAATTGTCATCCGTAAAGGGACATTGTATACAAAATGGGCATGTTGGAAAAACAACTCAACTGATTGATTATTTCTACAAAAATAAAAAAGTGAGTTCCAAATTAGTAATTTTAGCTAATATAAATTCTATCAAGTGAAATGCCAAATGTGGTAGTTCTGGAATAGCTGGCCTAATCGAATCAGATAAATTACCTATGCTCCACATATTCCGGATTTCTGCACGTACGAAATACAAACAGCGGAATGCTTAAGAGAATAAGGTGAATGCAAATCTGTCTTTATATGCACTATTGATTTTCTATCAAAACCAAAGCCATCACACATCCACGTGATAAGATCCGAAAGCCGTACAGCTATTTCTCTTCTATCATTTACATTCGTTGCATGCGCCCTATCGTTTTGCGAGATCAAATCTACCAACGTGTACATATCGGTGTAGATTTATATATAGAAAGGTAAATCATTTAGATATTTGCTCCTATACGTTTGCTAAAGGGAAAGATAATTATAAATGAAAAGCCTATATAGTCAAATACCCTGTGGGGCATACGAGTTTGAAATACTTAACCACGATATACCTGGATACACACGTAAAAGAATTACCCACAATATAGATACATACACATACATACATATATATATATATATATATATATATATATAATCATATATTCAATAGTATCTTATTTCCATTAATTTCCTGTACTGTAGTCTGAATTCAGGTATAAAATTCAGAATATCAAATCAATGCTTTACAAAGCTTTCTAAAACATACAAAGTTTAAGCAAGATCTCCAGATTTTTGACAAAATTTAAATCGTTTCATTTATTGTCAACAATTTATCAAATCATCTTTGACATTAAATATAAAATATCTATATCATTTTCCAAATTTCACTATGACGATATTTCATCTAATCTTTATTAACCATTTTTATATTTCTTTGTAATATTTGTTAACGCTTTTTCTTATTTTACCATATAGAAAAAATATACATAGCTTTCATTGTTCCTAAATTAATTAATTAGTTACCACAAACAGTTGTTTTTTTTAACTAAAAATGAAAATGAGAAGATCTAAATGATATATCCATTTTATTAGCAAGCATTTAATTATGTGATTTAATAATATAAAACTATATTAATAATTCAGCAAAACAAGGTATAAAATATCTGCTTAATATATACTAGAGTCTTGAAAATCACACATTACTGCAGTTTTGCTAAGAATTGTTTCAATTAGGAATTAGATTTATAACAACTTTATAAAACATAAAATCTATAGAAATGCATTGTGCGTAAAATAATTGACTAGCAATTAATCCATTATTTTTTGAGTTTGCCATCGATTTTTTTCATTATCGTGTCATATGACGTACGCACATTTTTCTATACCTGGCATTAAATTTTGCTATACATTCCTTATATTTACATGGTATTTTCATTACAACTCATCTTTTAATAGAGTATTCCATTCTATCATATTTAAAAATAGAACTTCATTTAAAAATATGAATATGGAATTAGACGTTGCTTCTTATTTTCCGGGTTATTTCCATATTTTAATAGAGTTTTGCATTCTCTCTTATCTAAGAATACAACTCTTTTTAGGTATGATAATCTATGTTTGTTTAAAATATTAATATTCTTTATATTCCTTCAAATCTATCATCTTAGTTTAAGGAATATAAATTAATTCAAAAATATAAAAGATTTATTTTCTTTTTTTCGGGTTAATTATATTATTTCTCATAATTTAATAGAATTTTTCATTCCCTATTATCTAAGAATATAACTTTATTTAGGTATGTTAATCTATAGTAGCTGTTGGCCAGCAAAGTCTATTTATTTTTGTTGATAATTTTTTCATATTAACAATTTTAAGGAGATAGGGCATAGTAGTACTATGATGAATCGTAAAAATAATATTTTTAATTTTCTAATAAAAATAAATAAATTGAAAATATAATTATGGAAATAAACCTTGTTTCTTATTTTCCGGATTATTTCCATTTTTTTCTCATAATTTAATATAGTTTTCCATTCTCTTTTATCTAATAATAATAATACAACTTTATTTAGGTATGCTATTCAATTTTTATTTTTCACCACATGCAGCAAGGTCTATTTACTCTTGATTGATATTTTTTCATATTAATCATTTGAAGGGGATAGGGCATAGTAGGTAGTACTATGAGGAATCGTAAAAATAATATTTTTAATAGGGCATAATAGGTATTAGTTTGACAAAGCGTAAAAATAATATTTTTTATTTTCTAATGAACTAAGTTGTTCCTCATGGAACAACTACTTAACAACAGTACTTTTCAAAGTCTTTTCCGCGTTTTAAGCTAAACTTGATAAAGCTGCTAAAAATAACAAGATAATTTCGAGAAAATTACTGGCAAATTAACAAGATTATTGCTGATCAAAAAAAAGTGGCACAACCGTACCCAGTCCACCCTACAAAATTTTAATGATATGAATTAATATATACTGATGACGCCAAAAATTATAACGATTCTAATGATATTGATAAAAATAAATTCCATCATCAGATCCATCTCTCCCGGAACGTATTAGCAAAAAATGCAATTAATTCTGTTCAATTCAGCTCGGCTTCACTGGCGACGAATTTTATGAAATATGAATATTCAAATTGACTTCTGCCATCAGCGGTCTCTTTATATATATCTACATATAATAAAAACGTGCCCACGTTTTTTTTGGCCGTGTCCTCTTTTAATGCGGAACCTTTCTTTCATTCCCGGTGTTTGCTCTCATTTCCATTGTTTTTGGATCGCAAGTGGTACGCCGTGTATAATAACACAAAAGGTATTTTAAATGGTTTCGTTCCGCGGCAAGGGAGCTGACCACATACTAACCTTGTTTTTGATACGGGTGTCAAAACAATGAGCCTTGTTATTTTTAGCTGTATCGTCAAATTTTGCTTGAAACATGGGAATGACTTAGAGAAGTATTTTGTGTTGAGTTGTTTTTAATGAGAAACGTTCATTAGAAAAGAAAAAAATGGGATAAAATAATACTTGAGATTATAAATACAAAAAATTCAACTAGAATCAGCATGATGACTTTTACTATAAATGAAGTGGGTTACATGATAAGTTACAGTTGTTTTACAGTAGCTGAGACAAATGTAAATTAAATGGTTGTTTTTACACTTGTCTACGTGGAATTACTGAAATACTTTCATTAAATACGATGGATTTGTTATAAAATCAAATTATACAAGAAAAAGGAATAAATTTAATAATAAATTCTATTATTAATGAAGAATATGCATATGAAATATAGACAAAAACAATAATCGTGATAATAGTATTCCAACTTCGATGTTTAATACAAAATCCCAAAATCACCTATATTTTTAGATAATACTGCATAAATCTAATTATTTATTTATTACAATGATTTTGTAAATAACACATAAATTTATCGCATAGTAATTAAAGTTTACCGAGCAGTTTAATGTTTTAGCATAATACAGATTAACGATTAACGTTTTCATGAAGCCTACACAAAATAATTTGCTAAAATAACAATATATTATATACGATTTGTTTAATATGTAAAATAAATATTTTAATAATAAAGATTGCTTCACAAAGGTTGTAAATATCTATTATAAGGAAATTACAAAAATACAAGACTGAGAATACACAAGGCGTTATGCTAATGATTCATAAGTCTTCGCAAGTAATAAGTAGAATTGAATACCTTAATGAAAACGCAGTTCTTTTTTTTGCTTTTTCATTAATATAATGAGTTTTCAGCGAGTTGAATATTGGAATAAGTTTATTACAAAGGAAAAGTTCCCTAACTTTTACATGTGGCAGCATAGGATGAAGATTCTTATTAAGGATAGTATGGAGACATGCCTGATTACTTTTCTTTTCAAAACAAGTTCAAAGCTCCAGATTTCTAATTTCAACTTTTATGTTTGGCATAATTTTCGGACTCTCTTATTATGAATTTTCATATGGTTTTTGAATACGGTTTTGACAGGTGGAAAGATGAGCACGCGTCATTAGTTACGTCATAGGAAGAGGATGTCAGAAACATTGAAATGGTTTTTATTTCGAGCTTTGAATGAAGATTTTCATCTTTATATTTATAGATATATTAAGTTAATTATTGATCATTGAAGTAATATTTCTTATACAAATACTTGCAAAAAAGCAAGGATTAAAAATGATATTCTGAGTGTACACTACCATCGAAAAAAACTTAATAATTGGATGATAAAATGATATAAAGGATGATAGGACCTTTAATATAAAGTCTGGCAGCTTGTGTATGTAATATTAAATATTTCCATTATACCCATAGTTGCGTTTACTCCATATTCCTTGTGTTTCAAGTATTAAACTGATCGCGTTTGTTGCACTAACGATTCTGATTACGAGTTTTATAGCGCCGTCAGTTTGCTCTTGCCGAAGAAAAATTCTCTGTGTAGTAATACTTGCAAATAAACAACATAGAAAATGAAGTATAAAGTCTATGCAGCAACATTCTGCGCGAGTCACTATTACTATGCCTTCTTTTTGCTTTGTTATTTTTTTGTCAGGTTTTTGTATTGCTGTTCGCATCTTGTATTTGAAATCGCGTACTCGATGTTGTGCAATAGATGATAGCTGCTAAATTGAATTCCGTCTTGCGTGTTGTGTGTGTTTATGTTAAGTAACGCAGAGGGCATGATATACGAGTTAGCTGGCTGGCTGGATAGTGGGTGCGGTTTGCTGTGTTGTAGATACAGATATATAGTATACATTTCTACATATACATCGCGCGTAATGGAATTCGAAGTAACACCGGTCCCGAACAAAAACAATACATCCGCCTTTACGGTGTTGCGTTTTTACAGCGCTCCACTACGCTACACGGAATAGAGGCGCTACGGTGCTCCACCGTGCGCTACGTGTGCGCCGTGCTACAATTGATTTACTGCTGAACGACCGGATGGAAAGCGACCCAAGATTGTCTCGCATAAACTGAAACAATCGACTTAATACCTAGACAGGTGAATATTCTATTGACCGTTTGGAAACAAACAATGTAGTTCCGAGTAAAGAACGATGATAAATGAAAATCCCTTCAAATCGTTAGGACACATTTGTATTGCTCATCTTATTTATTATCAAACTAGTAGTACATGGAATTGCGCCTAAAGGCAA